>NC_064036.1:16328952-16928952 GCF_932526225.1 Nematostella vectensis
TTGGATTTTAAAAGGGGGGTCACTGATTCCTTTGGGTGTTGTCTCTAGGCATGTGTAGATTGTGCTAGTAAATGAGTGAGGACTGTCCATTTTTAGAAATAACGAACTTTTTTATGGTTTGGATCAATTTTATACCAATTTGTTGCTCAAAAGTTGCAAAGGAAGGCAAAAGTTGCCCTAGGTTGCTGGTCCTTCGAAAAGTTGCTCAAAACGCCAAAAGTTGCTCAAAAGTTGCCAAGCACAATCTACATATGCCTAGTTGTCTCTACTATATAATTTGACGAAGTGTCAAATCAGACTTCTTGGTTTAACTTGTCTCGGTTTGGGGGCAGTTATTTGGCATGCACAATCCAGGAGTCAAGGATACCCAGGGGGGGGGGGGGGGGGTGCAGGGGGTGCGAACCCACCCCCCACAACGGCCGAAGGTCCACTTTCGGTTCTTAAATAGACGTGCCATTTGTAGACAAAACTAGCATAAGCTAGATCACTCTGGTAGCCAAATTCGACAATAAAAGTCCTGTGGTGATACTGCAAATGGATTAAAAAAATTCTATTTTGTTTTTTTCGGGGATGGCCAAAATTTTTATCAGAGAATTCCCCCCCCCCCCCTCTCCGGAAAAATTAGGTCCAATTCCTCGGATTTCGCACCCTCCCCCCCCAAGAAAAATCCTGGGTACGGGCCTGATTAAGCCACGTTTTATCTATGCAATGCAAACCTGTATACACCCTTAATACATCTTTTTTATGTTCTCCGCTATATAATATAATAAAGTGCTTATGTTCCATATCTAAAATATAAATAAAACAATTTTAATGCTATAAGCGCTCATTCTCCATCATCAACATCCTCACTCATATCTGATTCTCCTGTCTTCCTGGCTCTTTTTCTTTTCTCGTGCTGCGCTTTTCTTGCAAGGAGAAGATCGAAAAGCCTTTTTGCTTCTTTTACGCTTTTACGTCATCCATAGCATCAACCATTATCAGGTTGCAACCTGGAGTTAGTCGCATCTTTGAGAAATTGAGTGCCTTAACTTTTGAATTAATGTTTTCATCCAATTCCTTCCCCTCCACTTTTTGTCTTTCTTCGGTTTTCGGGAGAAGGGCCCCGAAAATATGGGTGAAGCTTAAGGGAAGGCATGAAAATTTTTGTTACCCCTGAAGGGGGGGTCAACTAATTTTATCCCTCAATTTTATCAAAATCCTCACGCCCACCCCCCCCCCCCCCCACCCCCCTCGGGATATATAATAAGTGAACTTTCCCTTATCATTGTTTGTGCTTATTTGTCTTCCTATGAATGTCGAATTAAAATAATAAGAAAGATGAGGCTGACTAAAACTTTATACTTATGATTTTGTTTAGTTTCCTTTCAAGTTCACCTTTTAAAATCAATGATTTTTTAATCCAAGGCGCATGTGTTCAAGGAAGTAAGCGATGCTTGTAAGCGAATGATTGCTATGTGCATCAAGCCAACCTTTTTTATGCCGAGTCAGATGATTGTCAAGAAAGGCGAAACAGGGCAGAGCATTTGCTATATTCACAAAGGCAAAGCTGAGGTATTTACTCTACTTGCAGTATTCCTGTACTCATATTTTTTTAGTCTTGCTCTGTCGCAAATTTAAAAATTATTGCATTACTTGCCTTTGCTTGCTCTTTTGGCTTTCAATTCTTCACTAAGGCAACATTGAATTTTATTTTCTGCCTTTATTTGTTCTGTACTTTGCTCTATTTAAATGAGTACACCTTTTGCTGTTCATTACGAGAAAATACGCCTTCATGTGCGCCAATACTCAGTCAATAAAGCGCAAATACATCCATTTGAACGAAGCGGCATTTATTTGCACAAAATGCATATTCAATTTAAAATTTTGCATAAATGTGACCATTCAATTGCTTCTTTGAGCATACATTTTGCGAAAAATGGAAATCAGCTGAGAAAAACAACATTCAACTGCACAAATATTCGTCTCATTTTAATCTTAAAAGATTAAACGAAAACTTAACAAAGTGATTCGACAATCAATGGCACGAATATAACAGTTATTTACATTAATATGAGTAAGTACGCAGCTGCTTTGTCTCCTACTATCTTTTTTCTACAAAGGAGTTCTTTTGTCTCTATTCTTCTCGTTCTTTGTGTCGAGGTGTGGATATTGTTTATTTGCCCAATCAAATTGCAGCTTGTAAGAGCTGCGTACTGACCCATTAATATTACACCTTTTGCTTTTCATTACAAATAGATTTTTCATTCCTGGTTGTCGAATAGTGTAAATGAATGTGAAGAAAATGCAATTGTGTTCACTTAATTATGTAAAGTTCGTTAATGCATTTCCTGTTAGTTCAAATGATTTACTTTCGCTTAAATGACAGTACATCGGCGTAAATGTTTGTAATTTTGGCTAAAATGAATGCGTATTTCTCGGTAATGAAAAGCAAAAGGTGTACATAGTTTGACTAACAATAGCATTAGTAAACAACCTTTACTGCCCTCTTAAGAATCATTAGTGCGATTGTACTAGTAATATAGTCTTTGTGTAATTCAATAAACAAAAATCTGCTATCAACTAGATATGATGTAACTCGCACGTTTTTGGGAATTTTGTGCATGCAAGTTATAAAGACGGTTGTTGTGCAATTTTTTTTTTTCAAGTGCCTTAAACAAACAAAATTCATTTATGGGGATAGCTTTCTACAGTGTATTGTGCTGTGAACTCTAGCTTATGTGCTGTAGACGATGCCGAGGAGAAAGGATACCTCTCGAATACAGGGAAAGAATTGTCAGGGCCTTTGATGACGAAAAAGAGGACTGCTAGTTGCAGACACGCTCGGAGTAAATAGGTCGACCGCAAGAGGAATGTGGCACGCTACATACGAGAGGGCAGAATCCGCGAAAGACCCCGAGGCGGCCAGAGATATGTTCGTGTGGACGATGTGATGAGGAAATGCTTGGAGGAAATCATTAATGAGAACGGCATGCTGACTCTACAGCGAATAAACCAAGAAACTGCGGCGACGTCTTCCCGGCAAACCACAAATTCACGATAGAACTGTAGCGAGGACACGCGACGGGATGCTTTTCCGTGTCAAATTAGCCAGACCCCTCCCAGCCGAAAGGAACCGGCCCGACGTTCTTGATAGAAGACAGATATATGCCAACTGGTTTATGAACCACGCCGTTCTTCATCATACCGTGTTTGAAGATGAGTGTGGCTATATCATTTGGACCGCACGAAGTCATGGACGAGCAAGGCTAGGAGAGAGAGCGGACAGGCAAGTTTGTGGCCAGAGAGGGCGTATTGTAACGGTTGCGATGGCAGAGACTCCAAGATTTTCTTGTCCAAAGTAGGCTTAATCTAGACGGTAGACCCTGACGAAAGGGTCATCTTTATATACGATGGCGCGAGAGCACACAATGACCCTGGCGATCCAGGCGACAACACATAACTGGAAAAGCTTCCACCATATAGTCCTTTCCTGAAAATCGTGGAGCAAGCAATAAGCGCGCCAAAAGCCTCGATCAAGGCGGACATCTCCAGACCCCAAGTACAAGCAATGATGTAATAAGCACGCTAAAGCTCGATCAAGGCGGACATCTCAAGACCCCAAGTACAAGCAATGATGTAATAAGCGCGCCAAAAGCCTCGATCAAGGCGGACATCTCAAGACCCCAAGTACAAGCAATGATGTAATAAGCGCGCCAAAAGCCTCGATCAAGGCAGACATCTCAAGACCCCAAGTACAAGCAATGGTGGGCAACAGAGACGAAGCCTGGGCGCGAGGATTACCTCTAGGCGAGTTCCGCACACAACAACTGTTAGCGGCCCTAACACGCTCTATCAACACAATAACAGCAGCGAAGTGTGCGTTATGGTACAGGCTAATGCAGACCTATTTGCCTCGCTGTATGAATCGTGAGATTATTGAAGATTAGTGAAAAAGTACAGTACTACATATTTTTGTTCTGAAAAAATGCGACTACTATATTGAAAGTATATATTATTTCATTGAATTACTTAAAGACTGTATTGTTATTACAATCGCATTAATGATATTAAGAAGGACTGTAATGATTGTCTGTTAATGCTATTGATTGTCAATCTTGGTACAAGGTGTAATATTAGAATATTGATGTCAATAAATGGTGTATTTGTGCTATTGATTGTCGAATCAATTTGTTGAGATCTCGTTTAATCGTAATGACATTAAAATTAATGTAGTTGAATGTTGTTTTTCCCAAATTGAATGCCCTCATTCCTTGATGAGTGACAAAAAGTACAATTGAATTACCACATTTATGCAAAATTCCATATTGAATATAAAATTTGCGCAAATCAATGTCGCCTCGTTCAAATGAATGTATTTAAAGGCGTATTTTCTCGTAACGAACAGCAAAAGTTTTAAAGCACTGATTTATTTTCTATCAGACTTCCCCTGTATACGCCGTATTCTTATTGGCAAAGCTTAGATTCATCTTAATAAAGGTTATGGAGAAAATATAAATATGTTTAAGATCCTTCATTTTTGCCAATACATTTCGAATTTATTATATCAGATCTACGACGATGATGATATTACACAAAGCATTGTTTTGGAAGAAGGTTACATCTTTGGCGAGGTTTGTCTTTTATATTATTTTCGTCTTAGATGATAATATGGATGGTAACGAGGGTTTAGTAAGGATAATTTCATCTGCTAATAATAAAGTCGTTGCTTTGGAATTTCTTCTGCTGGTGGAAGCTCTGATGATGATGGTAAGGGACTATGGTGACGTCTTGGTTGTTTCATTTGTGATGACCATGCTGTTGTTGTTTTTGTTGTGAATTTTTCTGTTTGCTTGTTGTTGTTTTTTTTTTTTTGCTGGTGTTAGTTCTGATAGTTGGTAATGACGGTGCTCAAGATGGTGATAAAGCTATCTTTTTGTTATAACTGTGACATTTTCTTGTTTGTGTTGTTTCTTGTGGTGAAGTACCTGCGATGACAATGGCCTTAGTGGTTTTATTTCTGATGATCATGTTGTTGTTGTTATTGTTGCTGCTACTTGCTGGTTGTAGTTTTGATGGTAGTGTTGATAATGATGCCAGTAATCAGGACGGTGATGGCTCTGTGTTGGCGTTGTTGTGCATTTCTCTTGCTGTTCGTTGCTGGCGAATATAATGACGGTGTCTTAGTGATGATTAAACTTGCCAAGTGGTAATGATGAAAGCAACTGTGATCATGCTCTTAACATTAGCAGCTATTGCTTATGATTTTGAAGATGCGACAGCGAACATTATAACCCTCAAACTTTGCCCGGAATTAAAAATTTTTTTTTTGCCACGAATTTTTAACATTAGATTATTGTGGAAGGGAGAGTGGATCCGGGAGGGGACTCCGATAAAAACAGACGGGGGTGATCGTCGGCAAAATCAATATTAACCCTAAGGGATAGCACTTTGGGTCTGGTCAACAGAAATTCGTACCCCTAAAAGATAGCAAATTGGGTGTGGTAGAAGGAATTTTTAACCCTTAGAGATAGTAAATTCGGAAATATCGTTAAACAACCTATAAGGAATAGCAGTTGCCCCCAAAAGATAGGATGATCATCCCTGTATACTTTTCTTGAGAGTCCTCCCGGGGTGGGTGTTTCCTTTAATTAAGATCAAAGAACAATTGAAATCTTATCCGTTTCCATTACTCTGGACAGAGGAATCCCTTTATCCGTTTTCAGAGTCATTAAACGTGATTCCGATTTGTTTTTAAATCCGTGTATCGTTAGTAACGCTGTCCACATCTGATGCGGTGTCAGTGTTGTTGTTTTTATTTGGCGAGCCGATCATACAGCTTGTGTTTACAGTGGCTGCTTGAAAGCTCTGACTTTTTGCTTTCTTCTCAACAATTACGTAATCACTGACGAATACGGTATCAAACTCTTGATCTAAAAGATATATTGTAATACCCGATATATAATAAACTTTTATTGTGCGTGTAGGTTAGCTTGGTGTATAACATGTCACTAATCACTAACGAATACGGTATCAAACTCTTGATCTAAAAGATATATTGTAATACCCGATATATAATAAACTTCTATTGTGCGTGTAGGTTAGCTTGGTGTATAACATGTTACGTGCGAGTAAC
Organism: Nematostella vectensis; assembly: GCF_932526225.1. Classification (NCBI taxonomy): domain Eukaryota; kingdom Metazoa; phylum Cnidaria; class Anthozoa; order Actiniaria; family Edwardsiidae; genus Nematostella; species Nematostella vectensis. The sequence continues at coordinate 16,335,068 of NC_064036.1, forward strand.
GTGCGCGCCCTCTCACCTTGCGTCGTCTTCATCCTGAATCGTGACGACATGAACAAAGTCCTTAAACACTACCCAGAAGGTGAGGCCCATTGTATATAGTCCCTAGAAAGCTACACTAAAGGCCTTTAAGGTCACTCACTTCTCATCAATATATAGCTTAGTATTTCGCCAGTACCTAACGAAGTGAGCAAAGTTCTGGAACGACCCAGGTAACAAAGGCCTGCTCTGATGACAAAGCTCTGATGGTATCCTCCTTGGGTTCTGCCTTCTTTTCCATTCCATTATACGTAATTCCAACCCCTACCTCAATTCAACTATAAGCCCCCTACCAAAATGCAAAGACGGCCAATCAATGATCTATTCATTATGCAGGCGAGGCATTCAAAGTCCATAATCACATATTGTTCCAGCTTTCCCATACTGCGAACTACGGTAAAAACACGTCCATAAACATTACATGGAAAGTGGTGGGATGGCTTTATAGTCAGTTATTCAGGAGTAATTCAGCCCTAAGTTGTAGTTCTGAATAAAGTTGGTCAACATTCATCCTTTTCAAGGTATAAATCAACACAAGGTTGTAAAGGTATGTTCAACGCCTCTGTGAAACAGAGTGGTTGCGCTGACGTTTCGGGTGTTGGCCCTTCGTCGGAGCTTAGACCGTTACGACTGGTTTTTATCCCAAGTACTTATGGTAGTAGCGGTAAATTTTTTACATCCATTTCATCTCTTCAGATTTTGCGCATTTGCTCCACGCGGTGGATCACCGATGCGAGATCGTGGAACGAAAGAGAAAATCCTCGTTGATCCTCGATCTGAACCAAGCGGAAGCGAACAAATGGCTCATTGGTAAAATGGTAAGTCATGCCTTACCGTTTGATTTACACTAGTGCGCAAGCTCGAGTGCAAGTTAAACCACTAGCACCACACAAGCGAGAAACGGACAAACACAAGCAAAGAAAACCAGACAGTTGGGTTCTTTTGTGCTTAAGTTCCAGTGAGATCTAACCTTTATACGTGGCTTGAAGCACGAAAAAAAACGTGAAATCATTTGATAAAAAACATCCTTGACCGACGCTCATAACGATACATACTAACAGTTTTTTTTTAAACATGTAGGCAGTAAACGTTAACGCGTAACATTTTCCCCTGCTTGACCTGAGTCGTTCTCAGGTTGTCTCGTTATTACACGTTTCAACGTGATATGTTACTGCTTTGATTATATTTCAACTCATATTTTGTGATTTCGATGCAATATTCCAGGGAGCCAAAGCCGTTCACCTTGGTGACAGGTATGTGATGCACGCCAAAAGCAACCGAGTTGCTTTTCTTTCAGTAACCCTAAAGCCCCACGCAATCGAGCTGTCCGCATAGCACTCTCTTATACTGGTGCTGTTTATACACCTTGATGGAAGGTGTGGCAAATTAGTGAAGCCTGAAAAGGACCGATTTAGGAACTATATGTGTTGGGATCATAAACTAGTACTCAGACTGACAGACAAGCTGTAGTTCTCTTATATAACAGTCCACACTATAGTAATAGTCTGTGCTTGACAGAGACATTGCACAAGCAGCCTCAACAGGAGAGCATTGCACTTTACTAAATAGTGAAGCCCGAAAGGGCATTGCACATTACTAGAAAGTGAAAGCTCGAAAGAGTCGTTGCACATCAGCCAAGACAGACAGTACATTATCTTATACACACCGTATAAGATAATGATAACAACTAAAAATGAAATTCCCTGAGCCTAGCGAGGTGATGCTCGCAATGTTGGCCGATTTTGGTGCTGTTTGCTTGGGGCTTTATTTTATGCTAAGTAGTTTATTTTGTCTCTCTAATATCTTTATGCAAGTCTTAGCGTCATAAAAAATCACAAACATTTTTAAAACCTATTAAACTCTATGCAATTTTTTCTTTCTTTCTTTCTTAGCTGGTGGGAACGTGTGAAGAACCGCGTGATATCGCCTCATTCCCGTGGTTTTGCCATCTGGGAGAAGATCCACATCTCCGTGTTGATCCTTGTCTGTTTCTTGTACTCCTTCATCGCGTCATTCAGCATTGTTTTTCATAAACTCGGCTATGGCGAAAGCATCGGTACCAACCTCCTTCTCGCGTTTTCATATCTCTTGGATTTTGTCCTGGTCGCCGACTTCTTGTTACGATTCAATCTTGCAACTGCGGTTACCAATGGTATGTAGGGGTTGCGCGACAACTTGCGTTATGGATCAACGCGTGATAGACTGACTATTAACTTGAGTGAATAGTTGCGTGACGAAACCACTTGTGAAAAATTGCGTGACCAAGCGTGTGAAAATATCTAGAGTGAACAATTTCGGGTCGAACCCACTTGTGACAAACTGCGTGACCAGTGTGTGACAGTCTTTTAAGTGAACAATATCGTGACAAACCCAATTGTGACAAACAATTATGATCAATTATGTGACAATTTCTTGAGTGAATAATATCGTGACGAACCACCTTGGGACAAACAGCGCGAACAATCGTGTGACAATCTCTTGAAAGAACAATTTCGACAATCTCTTGAATGAACAATTTCTTGTGACCTGTTGCAAGTGTAACAGCTTTGGGTTAGTGGTTCATTTGACCGTCTCCTTAATACGACGACTATGACCACTTGGTTTGGGGGGGGGGGTTACCGGGTTTTACTTGTTTGCTTTTACAAACTGAAGGCTTTACAAGGTGTTCCAAGAGAGGGAAAACAACATCATATCATGCCATGTACATATATATAACTGTGCCCCCTTATGTGCGTATAATCGTGTCTGTTCGTGTACATATCTATAACCGTGTCTCTTTGGGGCTTCTACCGTACCCCTTTTTATGTGCTCCTAAGATGGCGATAACCGACACTGACATCCTGAAAAGCTTTTAGCTCCGTTTAGATGAGGGTTTAGCCAATGGGTGTACGAGGGGCGACCTTCCTACGTGGACTGCCGTGACTTATGTAATGTTTACATGGTCGCTACTGACTACGGTGATAATACACTACATGCTTGCTGTGCTAGTGCGCATGGCAAGTTTCACACGTGATTACAATGATTGACAGGATTTCAACCATTTTTGCAGTCAAATTCTTAAGACGTACTAAAACCTAATTCTACCGACTGCTAAGGCTGAAGCATACTTAGGGTAAACCATGTGCGAACTCGAACCTAACTTTCCTTCCTTCGTTAATGAGTATAAGACGAGAATTGGTGGCAAAATTCCGACTCTCAAGTACCACTAAGGAAAGGACGCGCCACTTCCCTTTTTAGGACAAGTTAGCTAGAATTAGAAACTGCTTGCCTAAGCAATTCCTTGCAACCGTTAAGATTTCCCCTGTCAAATGCGATAGGTTAACTAAAAAATGCTTTAAGTTGGCCTGTTAACTTCACACAAGTTGGCAGCTAAATAATATAAAATTTCTAGTTATTAAAAATAGTATGTTTCGTTACTTTGCGTTACTGGCCGCGTGACACAAGTCCGTTGTTGCTGAACTGCACGGGTAATAGACTGATCTAGCGTTCCTTGCCCGATTGGTGCCGGTGTGTGTTTGTAACGGGACAAATTTTGTTTTTAGATCTCAAGGAGATCCGTGCTAACTACATCCGCACCAAGTTGTTCTGGCTGGATCTTGTCGCTATTCTCCCCATCGAAGTATTGGCGGTTTTTATGCCGGCCAAACATCTACAATGGCATGCCCTCTCGTTCCTCAAGCTGAATCGCCTCCTCAAGATCGGACGAGTACGTACCATGCAGTTACTCCACTCTCACATAATGTGATTCCAAAGAAGATTCAAAAGACCCGAAATTTCAATTTGAAGATTTTCACATTTGTAAACCCTTTTGGTTATTCTAATAGTTATTTCCTGTGTTTTGGATTTCTGAAGCAGAACAAAATCCTCCAAACGAGAAGTAATTAAAGAAACATTAGAAACCATTAGAAAATAAGTGCTTAGTATTAGTAAATTGAATGATTAATTTCTGAATGATTTAAATGGTAACCTTTTGTCTCTGCTTAGTGGTGAGGACTGAGAGTAAACTTTCTTTATCCTTTGTTTTTGTTTTCCAGCTAATATCATACTTCAACGATCTAGAGAACAGATTCGGCGCGAACGTGGGAAATGTGCGCTCCATCAAGTTTGGCTTCTACATTCTGATAAGCACTCACATCTGCGCATGTCTCTGGTTTGTGGAGTCATGCTATGGTAAAGGGTGAGTTCCATCACGCACCGAGGAGGGCTGGGGATGCTGACTGCCGTGGTGTCTTTTTTTCTTTCAAGACGACTATCGGATTTTTGGCCGCTTTTAAGCATTAAACATTAAAATGTTTTCACCAACGAAGTTCTACTGGTACTGTGTAAAATAGGCCTGAAATGTTATTTGCTCCTCTAAGGTACTTAAAGATTAGTTTGAAATGGCGTATGAGCCACGTGACATGTTTGTTTCAGGTGTAAGCACGGCAGCTGGGCCACCGACGTGATCCAAGTTTCGGATCCTGTTGGTTTATCGGAGTATATTGCAAGCATGTACTGGGCGGCGGCCTCCATGAGTTCTACTGGTTACGGCGACATACACGCCCACGATAACGCCAGCGAAATGCTCTCCATCATCGTCATGTTAACTGGAATGCTGCTATACGGCTACTTCATGTGCAGTTTCTCTGCTACCATTGCCCATACTTTTGCTCCGAAGTAAGTTCTTCCTTGTTCGTTCTTCCAAGTTTTTCCTTGTTATGGTTGTTTGTTTGTTCGGCGTTATTAGTTTCTTTCACCTCAACAACTAGTTTGCACTAATCCTGAAAGGTCCTTACAAATTAAAAATAGACATAAATAATAATAAAAAATAATTAATAGTCAAACAAATGAATTAATAGAAAAAAATATATTAAAGCTGCTGCCTTGGTGTGGTTATAGAGGATAAAGCTTCTGTAACTGTTGCCTTGAAGGCTGGCAGAGAGCTATAGGTTAGGCGTTCCATAATCTGTATGCTCTGGGGGAGAATGAATAAGAAAGACTCTTGATACCGGAGTGAACTTGGCGGTACATAAAATTCACTGAACGTGGCAGTACATAAAAAGAAATGAAAAAAGTTATCTGTTTTTCAGCAATATCAAACCTATCAAAGCAAGATGCTGCACTTCTACTAATGCTACTATGTTTTGGCTAATAGCTCTCAATAAAAGCATTGGATAGAGTTGTTTTCAAAAAAACCCGTAAAATACTATTTAATTTATTTAGTACTAAGACACTGTTATGTCTTTGTTCTCTTTTGATTTTGAAAACAACTCTAAGCAGTTTTAGTTAATTAAACCACCCCTGTAAGGCAGCCACATTTATAACATATTACTGGAGTGTTTGATGTTTTTAGTGGCCATAAAATTAAATGGTTGTCTTAAAATAAGTCTATGATAGATATTAAAGGGGACAATAACAAATTCAGAGGTAGTCTATAGTACTTTCATTGCTTTTCTTGTGAACCACAATAAAGTGGTTAACCCCTATCAAAAAGCTACTCGGCATAGTCCCAGAAGTGATTGCAGAGGCATCACTATATTTCCCTTGTATCTGAACTTTATTATCCCTGTTATTGTTCATCGCCATTGAATTAGATTAGTCCTGACACCATTGTGTGAAGGCTATACATTATATTATTATTATTATTAAAAAAACTTTGAAAATATTTGGAATGTGTTGACTCCGCCTATAGGCAATGCCTAAATCCATATATTAATTTTCTATTTCCAGGACAAAGTTTTACGAGCGCATTCTCTCACTCCGGGAGTTTTTGGCTAAACACAACATCGCCAACTCACTCATTCAGCGGACTGAAGACTACCTAACTACCCTCTGGGAGATTGGAAGGTCAGTTGGAAATGTGTAACCAACCTCGGCTCGTCGCTGAGCACAGCTGCCCTAGTTGTGTTACACGGCAAAAACACGACTGTGCCACCAAATAAAATAGCATGTTTGTTCTGATTCGTGCTTCAGTAATTCCGCTGACCTAAACGGGCGGTGGATATAAGTGGCTGGGTATGAGTTCTGGACTTTATTTGCTATACAAAGCAAAGAGGTTTACGTTTTTTGGTATCTGGTTGTTTAGGGGCGAGTCTATCCCCGGATCAAAGCGCCTTATGGACGACATGCCGTTAGTCCTACAACAAGACGTATGTGAGCAGGAATCCACAGATATTCTCAGAGAGGTATGTACAATCATCAGGACTCAATGGATAACAGAGACTGGTAACAGTTACTTTGACAACAGCATCTACAATAGCTACAACAACAATAGCTAAAGCTACAACAACTTCAACAACAACAGCAACAACAACAGCCGGAGCAATAATAACAGCAATTCTACAGCCAACAAAGGCAACAACAATGGATAAAGCAGCATAAACAACTAAATAACAGTAACAACTACTAAAGACATATCGTGATCGACAATAAAATAGAAACAACTACAATACAACAGTACCTCGACAACAAAAGAACAGCAACGAAAATAAAACATCGTATTCATAACGAACGCTATTACAGAAACAACAACGATAGAAACAGCTGTAAATATTTCTGTTGTTCTTGTTCGTTAAAATGTGTTTTTGTTTGTGTAGGTCCCGCTGTTTATAGAATGCGACGAAAACTTCATTAAGCAGCTGTCCCTATGTACAACCTCCTACATATTCAAACCAGGTATTCAACGCCAAGTCAGTTTCCCAGGATCAGTTCACCGTCCTGGGCCATCGTAAACGATTCCAAAAATCCTTCACGATTTCGAAATCGTTCACGATTTTCAAAATCCTTCACGATTTTGGAAATCCTTAACGATTTCAAAATCGTTCACGATTTTAAAAATCCTTCACGATTTTAAAAATCCTTCACGATTTTTAAAATCCTTCACGATTTTTAAAATCCTTCACGATTTTTGAAATCGTTCACGATTTTGAAAGTCCTCCACGATTTTGTAAATCCTTCACGATTGAAAAAGGGGAAAAAAAGAAGAAAATGTTGAATTTATGATTTATGATCGCGTGAAACTTCAAATAATACGCTTTTCTATACGATGCCTATGACTACGCAACCCCTCTCTGCCAATCCTGGGAACGTGCCTGCTATTAATCCCGTTTAGACATCGGCGATCTCTTTTCGCCCTCCCACACACGAAATGAAAAATAAATAGGAGTTTGAGTAAAAAGAGGGACCATAAATATGTGTAAGAACAGAACGCTATAAGTTCTTTAACAGATGCCTCAGTCTTAAATTTTGTAAAAACGTAATCAGTACAATAGATTATTAATAATGTTGTGCGCGGGTTTGTTTATCAATACTTCTACACAAAAGTACTTCACAATTTATTGAAAAAAGGAGAGATGTTGCTTTTCGTAGTATTTTACTAAGACTGTGAACATAAGGTCGGGATCCGAAACAATTACGTGCGAGCTCCATTTTTATTTCCATAACATCGCGAGAAGAAGAACTAATCTAAAAACACCGTAAATCACATTAGCGTACAGTATCCAATAAGCTACACGCACCCCATAAAATAGAAGGCCCAAAGAAAAAGGCTGTCACACTAACACTGTTTTATTATCAAATAAGTATACATAATAAAATAATCTTTAAAAATCAGATCCTTATTATGACGTATTGTCTCGTGATTGAGGTCTGCCTTCCGAGGCAATCGAGTGAGTCGACGAGGTCCTTTCTTCGGCTCTGAGATCTGAAAAAGACAAATTTCGAAAAGGCCGGTCACCATCCACAATTAATGGTGGATAGTGACCGGACTGAACAGTGCCAATATTTGCATTTAGAGTTTCAGTGAATATATTTCCATAAAGCATTAACACGTTTTCTCAAATATCATCTATAACCTTGAACACTGATCACACTAAGTCACAGGGGGCTGTACTAACGTGTCAAAAAAAACACACTTGTTCAACTGGAATGACACCGCCTAAATCGACCAGTCCTAAAAGCAACACTGAATGATAGGTGCTTCTTAGTTGCTTAGCGGACATCTACACCCCTATGTTACGTGCCCGAACTGACCACAGGCCGTGGCCATTGGCTGCACAGCGGTATATGCAGCAGGCTCGACATGACGGAAAAACATGACGTGACGCTTCAAATAAGCCCATTTCACATCGAGTAAGGCGGAGAATTTCTCTGAGTACTTAGTAACTTATAGCAAACAAAATATGAAGTGCGACTTTTTTTTAAATTGATGCGACTTTTTGTAGTGTCATTGAAATTTGAGCTTTTCGTCCCTGAACTGATGCACAGGGAAAAATTATCTTAAAAAGCCAAAATCTGCTTATGTGCACTTCGGCCTCACGTCATTTGTGTTTTGAAAATCAGTTCGTAGAACAAGGAACCTATAGCCGCCAGTGCTGAAAAACGCAAGACTAGTTCCAGTACCGCGCGGTTAAACCATCCTTTTTGTTTTGAAATGGCAGCTTTTTACCTGCGAACTGTCACATTTTGGCGAATACTAAGAAAACTATACCAAACCTAAGGCTATAATTTTCTTTATGACTTCCTCATTATCAAAAAAATCTGTCATCTTTTGAACAGTATGGTTTTAATGCTGTACAGTTAGTCAAATCAGCGACAACCTTTCGTACCTTTTCTCGAATGTTTTAACACTACAATTGTGCTTGTTTTCGCCAGAGCACGCGCATACGTTATTCAGCACTGTCCCTATATCCATTGTAAGTAATCGTGTCTTCTCTCTTTATCTGGAATTGCCCGTGTTCCAGGTTTTTCCGTCATGTCAGCAGGCTCAAATTAATACAACTTTTCACAAGAGTTTGCATCTGATCGCAACTAAGCAGCTGAGTCCGAAGTGAAAATGATAGGTAAGCAATTCAAGTTTCATTCATTCATGCATTTGGATGATTTTTCGTACCAGGAAAGCAAACTGAAATCACAATTCAATTCCTTTTTTGCATACAAACAAACAAACGTTGTTTCGCAGCTGGACTATCAAGCAGTCTCCCTGGAGCTCGATAGCCTTTGCCTGGAATCTTTTAGTAGAGTTCCCAGATAAGCTTATTACATATCTTGAACACATGTTTTAACTTTTTTGTCTTTGTGATAATGGCGCCCAAGATTTCTTGCTCGAAGTCATTGCAAGCAAAGTCAGTGGGAAAACTTAACATGTGTGAGACAGCCAGCAGGACTATGGTAGAAATTAACTTGCATCTATAGAAAATTTGAACTAAAACCAAAGCCCTGTCCAGATATAGGCTAATCCTATATAAGGAGTCCAGCGTCTGAGACAGCCAGCAGGACTATGGCAAAAATTAACCGGCATCAATAGGAAATTTGGACTAAAACCAAAGCCCTGTCCAGATATAGGCTAATCCTATATAAGGAGTCCAGCGTCTGAGACAGCCAGCAGGACTATGGCAAAAATTAACCGGCCCCAATAGGAAATTTGGACTAAAACCAAAGCCCTGTCCAGATATAGGCTAATCCTATATAAGGAGTCCAGCGTCTGAGACAGCCAGCAGGACTATGGCAAAAATTAACCGGCATCAATAGAAAATTTGAACTAAAACCAAAGCCCTGTCCAGATATAGGCTAATCCTATATAAGGAGTCCAGCGTCTGAGACAGCCAGCAGGACTATGGCAAAAATTAACCGGCATCAATAGGAAATTTGGACTAAAACCAAAGCCCTGTCCAGATATAGGCTAATCCTATATAAGGAGTCCAGCGTCTGAGACAGCCAGCAGGACTATGGCAAAAATTAACCGGCCCCAATAGGAAATTTGGACTAAAACCAAAGCCCTGTCCAGATATAGGCTAATCCTATATAAGGAGTCCAGCGTCTGAGACAGCCAGCAGGACTATGGCAAAAATTAAAAAAATAGAAAATTTGGACTAAAACCAAAGCCCTGTCCAGATATAGGCTAATCCTATATAAGGAGTCCAGCGTCTGAGACAGCCAGCAGGACTATGGCAAAAATTAACCGGCATCAATAGGAAATTTGGACTAAAACCAAAGCCCTGTCCAGATATAGGCTAATCCTATATAAGGAGTCCAGCGTCTGAGACAGCCAGCAGGACTATGGCAAAAATTAACCGGCATCAATAGGAAATTTGGACTAAAACCAAAGCCCTGTCCAGATATAGGCTAATCCTATATAAGGAGTCCAGCGTCTGAGACAGCCAGCAGGACTATGGCAAAAATTAACCGGCCCCAATAGGAAATTTGGACTAAAACCAAAGCCCTGTCCAGATATAGGCTAATCCTATATAAGGAGTCCAGCGTCTGAGACAGCCAGCAGGACTATGGCAAAAATTAACCGGCATCTATAGAAAATTTGAACTAAAACCAAAGCCCTGTCCAGATATAGGCTAATCCTATATAAGGAGTCCAGCGTCTGAGACAGCCAGCAGAACTATGGCAAAAATTAACCGGCCCCAATAGGAAATTTGGACTAAAACCAAAGCCCTGTCCAGATATAGGCTAATCCTATATAAGGAGTCCAGCGTCTGAGACAGCCAGCAGGACTATGGCAAAAATTAAAAAAATAGAAAATTTGAACTAAAACCAAAGCCCTGTCCAGATATAGGCTAATCCTATATAAGGAGTCCAGCGTCTGAGACAGCCAGCAGGACTATGGCAAAAATTAACCGGCATCAATAGAAAATTTGAACTAAAACCAAAGCCCTGTCCAGATATAGGCTAATCCTATATAAGGAGTCCAGCGTCTGAGACAGCCAGCAGGACTATGGCAAAAATTAACCGGCCCCAATAGGAAATTTGGACTAAAACCAAAGCCCTGTCCAGATATAGGCTAATCCTATATAAGGAGTCCAGCGTCTGAGACAGCCAGCAGGACTATGGCAAAAATTAACCGGCATCTATAGAAAATTTGAACTAAAACCAAAGCCCTGTCCAGATATAGGCTAATCCTATATAAGGAGTCCAGCGTCTGAGACAGCCAGCAGGACTATGGCAAAAATTAACCGGCCCCAATAGGAAATTTGGACTAAAACCAAAGCCCTGTCCAGATATAGGCTAATCCTATATAAGGAGTCCAGCGTCTGAGACAGCCAGCAGGACTATGGCAAAAATTAAAAAAATAGAAAATTTGAACTAAAACCAAAGCCCTGTCCAGATATAGGCTAATCCTATATAAGGAGTCCAGCGTCTGAGACAGCCAGCAGGACTATGGCAAAAATTAACCGGCATCAATAGAAAATTTGAACTAAAACCAAAGCCCTGTCCAGATATAGGCTAATCCTATATAAGGAGTCCAGCGTCTGAGACAGCCAGCAGGACTATGGTAGAAATTAACTTGCATCTATAGAAAATTTGAACTAAAACCAAAGCCCTGTCCAGATATAGGCTAATCCTATATAAGGAGTCCAGCGTCTGAGACAGCCAGCAGGACTATGGCAAAAATTAACCGGCATCAATAGGAAATTTGGACTAAAACCAAAGCCCTGTCCAGATATAGGCTAATCCTATATAAGGAGTCCAGCGTCTGAGACAGCCAGCAGGACTATGGCAAAAATTAACCGGCCCCAATAGGAAATTTGGACTAAAACCAAAGCCCTGTCCAGATATAGGCTAATCCTATATAAGGAGTCCAGCGTCTGAGACAGCCAGCAGGACTATGGCAAAAATTAACCGGCATCAATAGAAAATTTGAACTAAAACCAAAGCCCTGTCCAGATATAGGCTAATCCTATATAAGGAGTCCAGCGTCTGAGACAGCCAGCAGGACTATGGCAAAAATTAACCAGCATCAATAGGAAATTTGGACTAAAACCAAAGACCTGTCCAGATATAGGCTAATCCTATATAAGGAGTCCAGCGTCTGAGACAGCCAGCAGGACTATGGCAAAAATTAACCGGCCCCAATAGGAAATTTGGACTAAAACCAAAGCCCTGTCCAGATATAGGCTAATCCTATATAAGGAGTCCAGCGTCTGAGACAGCCAGCAGGACTATGGCAAAAATTAAAAAAATAGAAAATTTGAACTAAAACCAAAGCCCTGTCCAGATATAGGCTAATCCTATATAAGGAGTCCAGCGTCTGAGACAGCCAGCAGGACTATGGCAAAAATTAACCGGCATCAATAGAAAATTTGAACTAAAACCAAAGCCCTGTCCAGATATAGGCTAATCCTATATAAGGAGTCCAGCGTCTGAGACAGCCAGCAGGACTATGGCAAAAATTAACCGGCCCCAATAGGAAATTTGGACTAAAACCAAAGCCCTGTCCAGATATAGGCTAATCCTATATAAGGAGTCCAGCGTCTGAGACAGCCAGCAGGACTATGGCAAAAATTAACCGGCATCTATAGAAAATTTGAACTAAAACCAAAGCCCTGTCCAGATATAGGCTAATCCTATATAAGGAGTCCAGCGTCTGAGACAGCCAGCAGGACTATGGCAAAAATTAACCGGCCCCAATAGGAAATTTGGACTAAAACCAAAGCCCTGTCCAGATATAGGCTAATCCTATATAAGGAGTCCAGCGTCTGAGACAGCCAGCAGGACTATGGCAAAAATTAAAAAAATAGAAAATTTGAACTAAAACCAAAGCCCTGTCCAGATATAGGCTAATCCTATATAAGGAGTCCAGCGTCTGAGACAGCCAGCAGGACTATGGCAAAAATTAACCGGCATCAATAGAAAATTTGAACTAAAACCAAAGCCCTGTCCAGATATAGGCTAATCCTATATAAGGAGTCCAGCGTCTGAGACAGCCAGCAGGACTATGGTAGAAATTAACTTGCATCTATAGAAAATTTGAACTAAAACCAAAGCCCTGTCCAGATATAGGCTAATCCTATATAAGGAGTCCAGCGTCTGAGACAGCCAGCAGGACTATGGCAAAAATTAACCGGCATCAATAGGAAATTTGGACTAAAACCAAAGCCCTGTCCAGATATAGGCTAATCCTATATAAGGAGTCCAGCGTCTGAGACAGCCAGCAGGACTATGGCAAAAATTAACCGGCCCCAATAGGAAATTTGGACTAAAACCAAAGCCCTGTCCAGATATAGGCTAATCCTATATAAGGAGTCCAGCGTCTGAGACAGCCAGCAGGACTATGGCAAAAATTAACCGGCATCAATAGAAAATTTGAACTAAAACCAAAGCCCTGTCCAGATATAGGCTAATCCTATATAAGGAGTCCAGCGTCTGAGACAGCCAGCAGGACTATGGCAAAAATTAACCGGCCCCAATAGGAAATTTGGACTAAAACCAAAGCCCTGTCCAGATATAGGCTAATCCTATATAAGGAGTCCAGCGTCTGAGACAGCCAGCAGGACTATGGCAAAAATTAAAAAAATAGAAAATTTGGACTAAAACCAAAGCCCTGTCCAGATATAGGCTAATCCTATATAAGGAGTCCAGCGTCTGAGACAGCCAGCAGGACTATGGCAAAAATTAACCGGCATCAATAGGAAATTTGGACTAAAACCAAAGCCCTGTCCAGATATAGGCTAATCCTATATAAGGAGTCCAGCGTCTGAGACAGCCAGCAGGACTATGGCAAAAATTAACCGGCATCAATAGGAAATTTGGACTAAAACCAAAGCCCTGTCCAGATATAGGCTAATCCTATATAAAGAGTCCAGCGTCTGAGACAGCCAGCAGGACTATGGCAAAAATTAACCGGCCCCAATAGGAAATTTGGACTAAAACCAAAGCCCTGTCCAGATATAGGCTAATCCTATATAAGGAGTCCAGCGTCTGAGACAGCCAGCAGGACTATGGCAAAAATTAACCGGCCCCAATAGGAAATTTGGACTAAAACCAAAGCCCTGTCCAGATATAGGCTAATCCTATATAAGGAGTCCAGCGTCTGAGACAGCCAGCAGGACTATGGCAAAAATTAACCGGCATCTATAGAAAATTTGAACTAAAACCAAAGCCCTGTCCAGATATAGGCTAATCCTATATAAGGAGTCCAGCGTCTGAGACAGCCAGCAGGACTATGGCAAAAATTAACCGGCCCCAATAGGAAATTTGGACTAAAACCAAAGCCCTGTCCAGATATAGGCTAATCCTATATAAGGAGTCCAGCGTCTGAGACAGCCAGCAGGACTATGGCAAAAATTAAAAAAATAGAAAATTTGAACTAAAACCAAAGCCCTGTCCAGATATAGGCTAATCCTATATAAGGAGTCCAGCGTCTGAGACAGCCAGCAGGACTATGGCAAAAATTAACCGGCATCAATAGAAAATTTGAACTAAAACCAAAGCCCTGTCCAGATATAGGCTAATCCTATATAAGGAGTCCAGCGTCTGAGACAGCCAGCAGGACTATGGCAAAAATTAACCGGCCCCAATAGGAAATTTGGACTAAAACCAAAGCCCTGTCCAGATATAGGCTAATCCTATATAAGGAGTCCAGCGTCTGAGACAGCCAGCAGGACTATGGCAAAAATTAAAAAAATAGAAAATTTGAACTAAAACCAAAGCCCTGTCCAGATATAGGCTAATCCTATATAAGGAGTCCAGCGTCTGAGACAGCCAGCAGGACTATGGCAAAAATTAACCGGCATCAATAGGAAATTTGGACTAAAACCAAAGCCCTGTCCAGATATAGGCTAATCCTATATAAGGAGTCCAGCGTCTGAGACAGCCAGCAGGACTATGGCAAAAATTAACCGGCATCAATAGGAAATTTGGACTAAAACCAAAGCCCTGTCCAGATATAGGCTAATCCTATATAAGGAGTCCAGCGTCTGAGACAGCCAGCAGGACTATGGCAAAAATTAACCGGCCCCAATAGGAAATTTGGACTAAAACCAAAGCCCTGTCCAGATATAGGCTAATCCTATATAAGGAGTCCAGCGTCTGAGACAGCCAGCAGGACTATGGCAAAAATTAACCGGCATCAATAGGAAATTTGGACTAAAACCAAAGCCCTGTCCAGATATAGGCTAATCCTATATAAGGAGTCCAGCGTCTGAGACAGCCAGCAGGACTATGGCAAAAATTAACCGGCATCAATAGGAAATTTGGACTAAAACCAAAGCCCTGTCCAGATATAGGCTAATCCTATATAAGGAGTCCAGCGTCTGAGACAGCCAGCAGGACTATGGCAAAAATTAACCGGCATCAATAAGCAATTTGGACTAAAACCAAAGCCCTGTCCAGGTATAGGCTAATCCTATATAAAGAACCCAGCATCTGAGACAGCCAGCAGGACTGTCCTGTTCAGATCGCTTTGAAATAATTTGATGTTCATGTATTTTCATTTTTGTCCTATATTTTCTATTGTGAAAAAAACTCAATAGCTTTGGTTCAATAGCTTTGGTACAAGTGCAACTAAAATGATGATGAGGTCTTGAGTATCTAACTAAACTACTCATTTATAATTACTGATCTACTGCCAATTTTGGTGTCAACTACTAAATATCTTTCCCCTTGTTGAACTTCTTTGCTTTTCTGCTTGCTTTGCCCCTAGCTTTTCTTTTCATGAGTTGCTTGTTGTTTTCTTCTAAAAGAGAAAATGTTTCTTTAGCTTATGTTTATCCAATCATATTGTTTTTCCCATACAATTACTATTGTCCAAAAACTTGTAATCGATCAAGTTTGTGTGTTTGCAAATCTGCTGTACTGTATAGTAAACTGAATATCATGTACAGATACAATTGATGTAATTGTTTTCAACTTATAAAGATAGCCTGGGCTCAGACCAATATTGTAGTACGGATAATTGTTTTCCACTATGAATAGTGCAGGCACTTGTAAACTGCAAGAATAATCCTTAAGGCTTAAACAAATTCTTGAAAAATAAGTGCAATGAATAAACTGCTTCCATGTTTCATATGTGGTCTGTCTATCGACTTACCTATTGTGGTGTCATTGCCCCCTATGAAAGTCTGCAACAATTCACTTTTGAAGTGAACCTATTCAATACAAACAAACTGTTAGTACTTAGAAAAGTATTGTAATACAAGTATAAACTGGTATTCCCCCAGATCCTATTCACCATTTGTTAAAAAATAACTGAGGTTGGTAGACAATTATTTAAAGCCTCATAATTGATTAAATAGGCAAAACAATAATAATAACCAACATCTAGAAACAAAGTACAAGCATATATAGAAAAAAAAATATTTGTAAAATGTAGATCATGAGACAAAAGTAAATACGTCCTTATTCTTAAAAATCTTTTTCATTCAATTTTTTTGGTCATATATTCACTTTACCTCATGCTCTTCGCCCGTATCTGATTTAGAATCCATGTCAGGATCATAGCCAGTCTAGAGAGGCAAAAAATAAGCCCAAAAACAATTATTAATAAAATAAGCTAAGTTAGAAATGATGATTCAGTTGGAACCTTGAACCTCTATAAAAAAGAGTCCGAAGAAACAAGTTATTTCCGTTCTTTAGCTGGACCAAAATTACAGTAAAGTGTAACAAAAATGGAAATGGAACAATTAACAATATTGTGTGAAGTTTTTTGCCTGAATTTTTTTACGACCTTAATTTTTCGTTGTTATTTATAGGCTAATGGCACAACATCTGCAAAAAGATTATATCATCAGCATAGTGTGTGAGGTTGAGCTTCAGCATAGGCTTACAAACACATTGAAAATAAAATTCCATCTCCTACCCACCTTGTGATCAACAGTTTTCTTGTTGTCTTTATTCCTTCTCTTTTTTTTTTTTCCTTTTTTTCCTTTATGCTTAGGGCTTTGAGGATGACCCTTCCATCAAAAGTGCTGAGATTGACATCTATTAAAGAATAAATTGTGATGTTAATGGGCCATCAATAAAATAGAAGAAAATTAAATATTTGAATTATTGGATGTGATGTGCACCTTGTTTTCAAAAGCCATTCAGTTATACAGTACATTTTACAGTGCAAATATGTCTTTAAATTTTTGAGTAACATCAAATTGACGTCAAAACAACTTGGGACAGTAAACAGAGTAAACAACATCGTCCCTACATCTCCCCTTACTAAGGGGGCCATTATTTGAGGCTTGGGTGGGAGCAATTTTGCTGCCAATAGTGCACAGCAATAATGCAACTCTGAATGATAATCTTTTAAGTACCAACCTTCTGCACGGGCAACAACTCCTAGGTTGGAACCAATAGCACGCAACACCAACAGTATTGGTTCCCTCCCATGGCCATGATTTCTGGATACTAAAAAAATGTTACAAGAGGGAATGACTAAACCCTTAGTGTGTTTTGGAACATAGTGGCTCTTGTGAATGTTTAAAAGAGGAGGCAAAAGCAAAAGGTGCTAGAGCTTTCCAGAGCTGCATTTTATTTACACTAATTCATGATAATACAGTATAAGACATTTTCCAGTTAAGTAGGACTTTTACTGTTACATGCGATGCAGATTTACTGCATCCTTCTTTAGGCACAGGCAGTAAGGGCTGCTATCTGTCAGTGGTTAATAAAGAAATGTTACAGTATGGGGAAATTTATATGTTAAAACTAAATCAAGTTTGGAAAGGCATGGAGACTCGATTGCCAAACTTTGAGTACATAAAACTCAGAATAATCCATACTCAATCCAGCACCAAAACATGTTGAAAACATAGCTTAGATTTCAATAGGAAGGAAGCCTCGTGGCACAGATTGACAAACCTCACTAATAACTTTAAGCTTTTTTACTGTTAAGAAAATGCTTTCTCCTTTAACATTTTAACAGCCCCCCCAATAATATTCATTAAGATACAGTTGCATCATTAAAAATACTATACCTGCCCTCTCATCATCTGTGCCTTCGAAACACACACATAGCAGAGGTTTGACCTCCAAGTCTTCGACATCCCTAATAAAACATAGCCAACAGTATTAGATTTGAATAAAAACATTTTGAACAACATGGGTCAAGAGGCTGAGAAGCAAACCGAGTAAAGATTTGTAGTAATGCTAAACAACATTGTTGGGGTTTAACTCAATTTTATTGATTGCTGACATTTTATCCATGACTATAGTGTTTACCTGAAGAAACTTGCCAGCATGTAGTTGGCTGGCTCATCTGGTTCAACCCCTGAGCAGATAAGCAATGATCTGCCAGAGTACTTGGCTTGTATACATGCCTAAACAAAGCATCATTCCATTGTTACACAATTTTGGGAAAACTATAATACTGTAGATGTTTTATATACAAGAATATGTGCAAGAAAATGATGATGAAACTAACATAAACAGTAATATGGCAAGTTATTACCCTAAATGTGACGACTCAGGCGAAAACCGACCGTACAGCCATTTCGTTCCGTGAGCTTACCCGCGAATTTTGTTTTAGCAAGTCAAGAGGTTTTTTATTGGATCTCATGTGGTCAGGATACCGGACCAATCAAAACTTGAAGAATGAGTCCATTTGTAAAATGAGCTTCAAATTATTAATGATAACACAATAAAAAAATATCCACACAGTGTGTTGTCATCTTGAAGTCTGAATTTTATTCAGCTGAAAAGGGGAGGAGCTAAGCTCTTTCAAAGTGCGGGTCTTTGTTTAAGAACATATGGGCAGAAATAATAGACTTTATTGTAAAATTCTAAAGGTTCTTTATATGATGGTCGCTCCTACCCTGGTTCCAGAGCCTTGAACGTCTCTAAATAGAGAAGTTCCATGCTCCGGAAACAGGGTAAGTCACACCACGAGAAAAGGAAAGAAATTATGAGGCTTTAAAATATAAATATGTTAAACATTTTGCTCTTCCATAACGATGAGATTGCAGATACATACAGTAGGATATCTCTATAATAGCAAGGTGGCTTTGTATCTATACATACTTCTGTAGTTTATGGATCCTAGTGTTGCAACTCGGTATGCCTTAATTTAAAGTACCCCAAAATATAAGAACCTCTTTTGCCCAAAAGGAGAAAATCTAGGTTCTCACACACAGATTTATTTTACTGTACCTGATGGTAATTTTCGAGTACCACACACAGGTCCCCAAGTGCCTGTGTGTGATACCACATCTGGCCCTTTGTGATGCTTTGGTTCAGAAAACCAAACTCATACTCATCCTCCCTTACTGTTCCAACTAAATAAAAAGAACCATTGCCTATTACAATTCCAACAATATGTATAATGAGAAATTTGTATTGAAGCTATAACATAAATGGTATACTATTTCAAACACACAAGTGGCCTTCATAAAGCAATTAAACTATTGCAATTAAATTTAAAATTAATACAGCATAATGGATCTCTATAGTAAAATGATTGTATAATAATGTGGCAGCTCTTTTTCCTTACTTTCCTCTGTTCCTCTGTTTCTCTCATATTAGCTGATTAATTAAACTATGCAAAAACTACTCTCTTTTCAGAGAGTTGCACAAAATAAAACTTAAAGCAAACCATGTATTGATTTTCCCCTGGTTTTATTAGCATGCGTTTGATTTGAATTCTTACCAACAACTCCAAAACTTGAGTGCAAATTTATTTCCTTTAAGAATTCTCCTGAAAAAAAAAAAAATACAACTAATTGTCAATGGGGGCATTCTCCATATCCACTTGCTAAGAAGAACATAGGAAACAGTTATTTTATAATAATTAGGATCTCCACAGTATAACGCTTATTTTATAACAATAAGAGGACCACCACCCCACCAGTATCTGCACTGAATATCTGCACTTAAATAATTTCTTATGATACAGAGATATTATAGGAAAAGTGAGATGACAAAAGAGAAAGATGTGCAATGAAAATACTATTTCATGATTTGTAATACATTTATGATGCAAATTAATAATGGTGATTCCATGGACCTCTGTCATGGGAACCCTGTCTAATGGACTACAAATCAAACAAAAATAATAATTAAAAAGAAAACTTGCATATGGCTAAATCTCTATGTATAATTTAGAATTTACTTGGGTTTTGTAGATAATAAGATATATTCATATTTACCTTTAGAGGGATCCGTTGATTTTCCCTTTCCAGGGTTGCTAAGGGCTAGAAGATAAAAAAAATTGTTTTATCGTCATTAAAATCTCCATTGTATCTGCACTGTAGTGGATTCCTATAATACAGAGAAATTCTAGGATAAAAGGAATTAACTAAAGAAAGAAATCAATAAATGTGCCCTTGCTTACCATTCAACTCGCTCTTCTCTTTGACTTCCTTGTATTCAAGAACTATGCAAATTAGAAATGGTTATGATTTTGTTTTCTTATTCAACATTTTTTAATGGAAACCAGCATTAGGGGAAAAATATAGGCTATAACAGGTCCTACCAGGTACAAGGTCGTCCCCACTAGAAGGGGATGAAGATGGACTACCTCTGAGGTGGACTATAAAAACAAGAATAACAATTATATTTTAAAAAAGCATTGAATAGCTAAATCTTTATATATGTATAATAAGGGAATAATATGGTGGGTTTTGTAGATAACAAGATGTTTATTATATTCACCTTTAGAGGGCTTGTCAGGTTTCTTGCCTTTTCCAGGAGGGTTTATACTAAGGACTATAGCAAAAACTTTTTTAATTTTATTATAAGAGGAACTACTTGAAAAGAAAAATGTAATAGTCTAGTACTTTATAGATGATTAAGAATCAAAATGTGTTGTCATCATAAATTGTTGTAGATCATATTCACCTTTAGAGGACTCTTTTTTCTTTATTTGAGTGCTTAGTGCTAGAACATAAAAAAAACTTTTTTATTTACCATAACTAGTGTTTTTTATAGAAGAAGTAGGTGTGCTTTAAGCTAAATGATGGTATATATATATATACTCCAGTTGAAGTCTTTCACTGGGAGCCAAAATAGTGCTCAACTTTACAGGAGCTGTTATATATATATAGGTGAAAGTGTCAAAGATTGAAATAATAGAGAATAAGAAATTCATTTTCTTTATTTTCATGTTCAAAATGTGGTTGCCCGATTAAATAATGCAAACTCACGTTGATTATATTTATCGCTGTTGTCACCTTCATCACTGGTGGCTACATAAAACAGTTTGAAAAGTGAATAATAATAGAATTATAGACTCCAGCAGCACCCCCCTTCTATTCTTTGTTTCTTAGGGAAGGGTCAATATTTATTTGGGGGGTGGGAGGTGTGGAGGGCTTCTAAGTTGAATTTTTTGGGGTTCAAAAATCTCTACCCTCCCCAAAAATGGGGTCTAAAAATTATGGCCCTCCCCCTTGGGGGTGACTTCTTGGTCGCCCCTGTTATTCAATTATATTCCTTATTAATGATAGCACTTATTGAGTTTAGAGAAAATAAGTTTAGATAACTGACAAAGGGGGCCTTACCTGGTGTTGGGGTGGTGCTGCTGCTTAAATCTGCTCGCAAAATGATACAAATTGATACATGAAATTTGATTTGTTTTCTAAATGCTGCAATGAATCATGTAGACTTACTTATGCAATAAAGTTTTTTAGCACTTAGTTTTTTAAGCTCTTCTCTTACCTTTTGTCCTTAGACAGAAATACATCCTTTTCGTTCGATTAAACGCATGGTAAATTTCCTGGCCAGTAGGGACCCCGTAAAAGGCAACATTCCAGCCGTTGTTGCCTTGTGCCCCTGGCTGAAGGAACTGAAGTCTGGAATGAATGACAAAAGCGTTCAAAAGCAATATACATCTATAAACCAGCTTTCCAATCAGTGGTCCCAAATTAATCGCCACTTTCGATGATTCGTATACGCGCACGCGTTCAAATAAGCGACCCCACCCAATAGGCGCCCTTTGACCACCTTTTATGCCGAATACAAAGCGAGTGTTTCTTCACTTATAGAAAGCAGATGTCTATAGAATGTGAAAAGGGCTTTTAGTTAAAAATATATATGTTTTTAAAGCTGCTGTCGCAAAAACTACGCGGGAGTGAGCTTGGCCTTATCAGGGAATAGTTCCCTGGTCTTATATAAATGGGTTTTTACTGTAATAGAGTGGGCTTAATAGCACCGGAAATCCGGTGACATGTGTAATACATGTTCTGGCTATCATTTTACCACAAGAAGCGCATTTGAAATATAACCATTTTAATATGGTTTAAATTTTCCGTCGTTAACTATTTGGTACACGAAACTTCTAATTCACAGAAATAAAGTTTTGTTTCTTACACTTGGAGTTTACCCGGTGAAAACGACAAAGAGGAATTCGTTACGCAACAAATAACTTGTCCCTTGAAATGGCTTCACCGCATTGTAACGGATTGTAACTTAGGCCAGGGGCGAATTATATGACATCAATACTGGGATAAGAAAGGCAATACGTGTACTTGCAAAGACACTTACCTCTTTGGCAACTCCAGTTCATTACGTAGCGTCGGAAATTTTGATTTTAGGATGCTTAGGACATCCTCGCTGGAGTGATTGGTGGCCAGGTCTAAGGTTTGGACTCTCCCCTCTCGCTCCGCCTGTTTCAGCCTGCTCCCTCTGGGCACGCAATCAAAATTTAGGTCTTTTTCGGACAAAAAGATCGTTCTCAGTGAGGTACACTTTGCTTTTCTCATAGCTTCGTCTTCCACGTAAAAACTCGCACACTGATCAAGAACCTTCCGAACCGTGCTTAAGCGGACATAACATGTGACGTGTAATATGAGACTCGGTCAACAGGACCAATAAGCCGGCGTAGCTTGCGTGCATCCGGTATCATAGTTTTTACTCTGTTACAGAGAAAAAACTTCGAACCCGGATGCACGCAGGCTAGGCGTAGGAAGCATATTCGGGAACCAAGGGCGTTATGTAGGAAGGGGAAATTCGGTACTTCTTTGTATGAAGATTGAAAGGAATGTCGATAGCCCGAGGGGGGGCGTCTTGTAATCCCATAGCCCGGTTGTAGTTCTAAATACTGATTTCGGACACACTAGGCGTTCCGTGGTCAGACGAGAGCCATGCTAGCAGCCTAAGACACCTTCCTATTCCATCGACTCGATCGGCGCTTTTGTACTTAAAATTAAGCTGCAAAACATGTTGATGCTAGTAGTGCTTTAGCCTGCGTCCAGCCGGAAATAGTTCCGTTATTACGGTAATAATAGAACTATTTCCGGCCGCATGCAGGCTAGTAGTGCTTTTCCTAAGTGTTAAAATATATTTTGCCGACGATCACCACCTTTTTTAATTAATTTTAGATTTTCAACCCGGGGTAGTTAGGTAGTGGCGGCTCAAGGGAAGGGGAGAGGTAGAGGCGCTCGCTTTTTCTTCTCTAAGCCCCCCTCCCCCCGTCTCTCTCCCTTGAACCGCTACGCAGGCTAGGGGTAGTGCAAGTAGGTTCTAGCTTTCATTTCTGTGGACCCGCAGACAAAACGAGACTTAGCGACGGGTGGAAATAGAGCCTACGCAGAAGAAACAAAACAGGTTTAAAATTTTGATATTTATTTTTATAACACTATAACACATATGCGACAAGTTATTAATTTTCAAAAAAAACGTTAGTTACTAATGAAGTCATAAGTAATAATTCCAAACGTAAACATAACTCTTCCAGAACTGAAATTTAATTTCTCAAAGGCTTCAGCCCTCACGCCAAGTAGGGTGCCAGGCGCTACGAACTCCTCCTCGATGTTCATGTTTATGTCCCCATTCCGTATCCTGCGGGATTGATAGATTGCATTAGTGAAATAGCAGCATTTTGATAACGTAATGTAGCCATTTGGAGACCCCCCTCCCCGGTGATATAAACAGGACCACAATGATGCGCTTCCACTTATAAGCCACCTCTACAAAAATGCATTCCCCGGCAAACTGTGGGAATATCGTGTAAAGACAACAAGCATGTAAAAGTGTAACACACAATGCGAGGTGGTTGTTGTACATTCAATGGTTATACTCGTATATTTTAAAATTTCAGACATAACTTAACATAACGAATCTAGAGAGAGAAAAAAGGAGAGTTATTTGACTAATTTTTAATCCCTTGCCCAAACTCCACTATAAAATGTGTAAACTGAAAAAGAAAAACATTTAATGAGAAAAGACTTTGGACCCGAAATTAATTTATTTTGCAAACCGGCTTTTACGCGAGGGTGCTCCACGGGCGCGACACCGCCCGTGAGAAAATTTGGATAGAAAAACAAAATGTACCTAACTATTAACTGCGGATATGTGCAGTTTTTACCTTGAATTGCGCATTTTTTGCTAAAGTTACCAATTTTACAAGATAGGATATAGAGCCAAACTCAATTCGGCTTTAATTTCTGATTTAATAATGAATATTGATTTGGCCGCCATTTTGAACCGGTTGTACAACTTTTATACTAATGTTAATATATATTAATTACCATTACCATTTAACCCAGAAGAAAAAAAAACTAATTTCAATCAGTAAACTTATATAAGCATAAATAAAATTTGGGAACAAAAAGGGCTGATTATACTACAATGATAAAGAATACTTTTACTAACAATTAAGAAGAACTTTTGGAGGGGTATCAACACGAAACGTTACAAGAAATTGCGTATATTAACAGAAAACGACATACTGTACATAATGGAAGAACTTTTTCGAGAATCGATACGTGTTCATCTCCTGCTTACTTTTCTTTCTTTCACAACCGCAATGTGTGCTTTGCTTTCTTCAAAATGTAATTTTATTAAATTTTGAGAGTTTTTTCCCGTCGTTGATTTAAAACCTTTTTCATAAAAATGGTTTTGTCTGCAACGACGGTCAACGAAAACTTTTTAGAGTCCGCTTCACTTTTTGGTTTATCGTTTTAATTACTCTGGTACAACAAGTGGCTTGATCCAAGAGAGGCAATAGCGATCAAAAATAATCTTCGACGTTCAAGGTAAAAGTACACTGATTTAGAATAATATAATATAAATATGAGTATGGAAAACTATATTTAGATAACTAGATTACCTATACATATCAATGTTTTTTGCAACAAATAACATACTAGCTTGTACTACAAGCTAGTATGTAGAAGTCCCTCCTGTAGTACACAAGTGATTGACGTAAGGTCCAGTGTTCCATATCAGCTTCTCCAACTAAACTACCGGACCTCCTTAGGCAGTACTTGTGCGGATTCGGGTATCACTAGCTCGTGTACGCAGTTGGGCCAGGGAGAGAGGCGCTCATTGGACATAGAAGATGAACGGATAAAAAGGAACCGTCGTGTGGTGTGTGGATGTCAATGTGAGATAGATAAAAAGGAGGGGGGGGTGCTCATAGGGAAGGGTGAACTTATTTCAATATGCGAGATCGAAGAGGGGCGCTTATCTGAAGTAGGGCGTCCTTACCAGTCATTACGGTACTTAAATAGCTAGAAAAACCCGGTGATTTTTGAGTCGCCACATCACATGACTATGGAATGCTATTTCAACAAAGACAACTTATACAAATTACAAGCCCTTTATTTCATTATTATTATTTAATTTTTTGCTTGGGGGGTGGGGGATGGGGGGGGGGGGGGGGGGAAGGCGTCATACTTTGCGCCACCATTTTTACCTCGACCATGACCTCGAAATAGAGAAGGGGAGGTGTAACAGTTCATGAACGGACATGCCAATTATGTCCGGACACGGTAGAGGACGAGTTCCACTTTGTCGTGCAGTAAATATGCGCAGTTAAGAACAAACTTTTTTTTTTTTCGAAAAATCTAGCAGATCCTGGTGATTTGATTTCGCTAAGAAATCGGAGAGACAGAATTTTGCTCTAAATACTTAACCCTCCAAAGATGATGGGGATGTTGATGAAGACTCTGACTTTATAATTCACTTTCAGCCAAACCTATGTACTAAATTTGTATACGGAGAAGTGGATAAGTTGCATTGTTTATTATCTAAAAAAATCCAAATTTTACCCCCCCCCCCCCCTCCCAAACGCGTATGTTCGATGCCGTGTCACTATATCTCCGAACTGAATGAAAAATACATGTTCAAGCTAACAAAGGTGATAGAGTGGTTTTCAAAATCCCGTGCAACAAAATGTAATTGTTAATGTGTAATAGTCAAGCCAGAACAAAAGAGAACAAAAATATTACAGTGTATTAGACTTAGTTCAAACATTGTATTACCCATGAGCAGTATTTTAACAAACTACTTCCTTCTATCTAAATGACTTGTGAAACCATTCGAGTGGGCGCACTTGCCGCATTCCACCGTGCACTGGTGGCTAAGCGAACGGGAAAGCTATATCCGCTATAACAATTTCACACAAATTCGAAAGTCGTGAAGCCGGACTAATACAAAAACGTGAACGATTTCATAATCGTGAAGGATTTCCAAATCGTGAAGGATTTTAAAAATCGTGAACGATTTCGAAATCGTGAACGATTTCGAAATCGTGAAGGATTTTAAAAATCGTGAACGATTTCGAAATCGTGAAGGATTTTAAAAATCGTGAAGGATTTTTAAAATCGTGAACGATTTCGAAATCCTTCACGATTTTTAAAATCCTTCACGATGGCCCAGGACGGTGAACTGATCCGTTTCCCATATCTAATAATCCTCTCTACGACCCCGAGCTATCTTTACTTGTGGAACTGAGTCATCTCGAAACGTGAAAAGAATTGTTGTAGAAGCTATGTTGATCATGCATTGTAAGAGACGTCTGAACATAGTATAGGGAGATGGTTAGGAAACCCGAACTTCAAAGGCACTCTTTTCAAGTGCATAAACAATAAGCGCCTGTGATGTTCAACAACCCTGTCACTTGATCACGAACCTGCACAAACCAAGCGTACAGTACAAGAAAACACATGGACGATATTTGTGAATTCGCGTATTCGGCACAAATCGTTTATTGATTTATTTGAAACTTTGCTATTTTTATTCACTTTCTCTTAATTTTGTCTTTATCACTTCGCATGTTTTATCGCCATAATATTAATATCCCGAGCTCTACAGCCCCCCAAAAATAGTTTTATACAGCCATGTATATTTTTTTAAGTGCAGAGCGGCGCTACAATTCTATAGTAAGTAGAGCTCTATCAAACAAACTCAGTGAGCTATCACGCCCCCCCCCCCCCCCCCCCCCCTACTAACTACGGTCTGAAATATTGGATTCCGTGTTGGTTACCTCCAAGATTTCACAGAAAGCCATTGAAAGTATTCAGCGCAACGAAAGAAGCTATACTGTACTTGTATTGCTTCAATGTTTGGTCTACTCTTCTCAATCATATCATCCTTATGTTGCTAGGTGATTACATCGTGTACGCTGGTGACATGGGCCGGGAAATGTACTGCATCAGAAGAGGCCAAGTGAACATCTTGAACGACGAGGATGAAGTGGTTGGAACTCTGGGACCTGGAAGTTTCTTTGGCGAGGTAAGCCTCATAAATGTAATCAGCTTGTAATTTCTCCTTATTGTTTAATTAGTGAACCAAGTTACCAGGTAATGAGAATTATGTTATTTAAAATTGTCAAGAACTGAAGAAGCTAGCGTGTCTCTGTCATTCGCCATTATGTCATCGTAGTAAAGTATTAAGAAATAATATTAAATAGAAATGAAAGGTTTCAGACAGCCTTCAGACTGGGAACCGATTTATTCAAAATTATTCAAAACAACAATCGACACATACTCGTGATACTATTAATACAAACTTGTGAATAATATACTATTTCTAGAAAAAGACGTACATCGTTTTTCAATTGTCTCAGATTCGAGATGTTTATTTTGCCTCTCCGCCCTCTCAGAGCAAGAAACAATAGATCATTTTTTTGTTGACTGTATGGAGTCTAAGAACTTTTATTTCGAAATTGTGGCTGGCTGGCTGGCTTCGATATCCACCTACCAGCTCCTAACTTATCAAATATCATATTGGGCGTCGATAGCGACGGTCCAGAAACTATATTATATTGATTTATAAAATTGTATTGTATAAACATAAAAATAAAAATCTTTAAAAATCTAGTCAAGAACCACCTCAAGTACAGTGAGAAAACTAATATCTTATAGCAAAAGTAAAAAAAAAAGTTGACAGCACAGTTTCAAAAATGGGAAAAGATCCTGATAGCGTTAGAGAATTGATTATTTAACGTACCGGTGCAACACAAATTGCAACCCTTATGGCTTTATGTGTTGTCTTTGTGTGATGAAGTTAAAAAAAAAACTTCTTATGATCCATAAAAAAAGAAATGAAAGGTGTATTGTTTTTTATTTCTATTATTTTATTTACAGATCGGTCTTGTCTGTGGAGAGAGTCGTGTGTACACTGTGCAGTGCAAGACGTATTGTCAAACCCTGATGCTCACCAAACATGACATGGACAAAGTTCTTGGCGACTTTCCCCTGCTCAGAAGGTGTGGATCATCGACGTCATTTCTCCAACTCACTCTTCTTCTGATTTCTTCTTTTTTTTTTCTCCCTCTTCAGGCACCAAGCACCATTGTTTTCAATGAAAATATTATCCCAGAAAGAGAAAGGAAACATGGTCTAATTTCTTTATCTTTTAACTCTCCTTCCTCGATTGTTTTTTTTTTTCGTCTACTGATTTCAATGGATTTAATTTTGTCCGTGCCTTATGTATGAGTCCCGATACTTAGGCCCGATTTATACTTTGCGCTCGTGCCGTGCCGAATCTAATTGTCTATTTGTATCAACACAAATACATTGGGTTCAGCGAGATTCAGACGTCACACTAAATGAGTCGCGCTCAATAGGCACCAATGTCTTCAATGAAAATATTATCCCAGAAAGAGAAAGGAAACATGGTCTAATTTCTTTATCTTTTAACTCTCCTTCCTCGATTGTTTTTTTTTTGTCTACTGATTTCAATGGATTTAATTTTGTCCGTACCTTATGTATGAGTCCCGATACTTAGGCCCGATTTATACGTCGCGTCTCGCGTCGCGAGATTCAGACGTCACACTAAATGAGTCGCGCTCTATAGGTTGCGAGTAGTGAAAGCTGACTCGAGGTGGAGTTTCTGTTTCACAAGATACAAAAAAATATGGTTATTTGATTCGGCACATCAGACGCTCGACGTTCGAATCGGTGTTGTGCTTTTGCAGCCATGCAGTGCCGTACAAAACTCAATTCTACCGTGCCGAACTTAATGGATACAGACGTTTAACTGTTCATGCGTCTTATTAGTTTCGGCACGGCAGAAACACGACTTATGAACCGGGCCCCCTCTTTCCTCTCCAGAGAAATCAACGAGAGTGGTGACCGACACGTAGGAAGCAAGATCCTCGAGCAGAGTAAACCAACGCCATCTAAATTAACTCATCGCCAGTCGCTTGTGGCATCTTACCAGGGACAAAGGTCTCGTGATGCGTACAGGAGAAGGCTGATGGATGTCCAAAGTAGTAAGAAGATCATGACGATCGCGGAGGAGGATGTCGATGGAGATGATACCAAGTCAACGGGGCATGTTGAAAAATCTCCGCTATTTTATCATACTATGCAAAAAAGCATCAATCTCCATTGGCTGACTTTTGTTTGTTTGTTTTTTATCTCAGTGGTGACTTTGTCGCGGATACGTTTGACACCGAGGAGGAGTTCAAGAGACCTTACCGCAAATTGCACATCATTCCACGAATTTTCGCCTATCTACTGATGAGGTTACCCCTACTAGCGCATTCTTTTTATTCCCATTGTTTAAATTTTAAACTTCTTGCGTCGTGAACAGGGCTTTACAATGAGTTGAGAATCTTATTTGTGCGTGGCCTTGTTTTAAAGGTTCCCCGAGATTCACGTTATGGTAGAGTTTAGGCTCTACGATTTCACCATATCCAATGATCAAGATAGCAATTAAGGTTCCATATGTCAAATAGGAAACAAAAACAGCCTTGAAGATTCACTCATTTTCTCTCTCATTGAGTAAACCTTGGCTCACTGAAAAACGCCCCTTTTAAAACCCCTTGTGAAAGGAGAATAGATGTTTAGTCGTGCTTCTTATTTTGTACACTAATTGCACAACATTTTTCTGTCAGGAAGGGAATCTCCCCAGATCAGCTTTGGTTACAACTCTGGCAGGGCGTTACCACCACGATTGCTGGAGTTTACGTCTCGACACTCGGTCTCCAAGCTGCTATCCTCCACGTGGACACCACCTTCTGGGTGCTACACTACGTCTTCGAGCTTGTTTTCCTTGTAGACATGTGAGTGTTGTACCCCGTCTCTAGGAACATTTGATTCCCATTAAAGCCGCATTGTCACCAGTTTACTTTCGGTCGATTACGTAACAATATCCCGATGATTTTTAACGGAAAACGCGAAAAATATTTCAAAATATTGAAAGCAGTGTGTTTAGTGGAAGTTTCTTTGAGGATCTGAATGATAATTTAGAGCGGATGGTTGATGGTTGCTTGTATTTTTCATCAAAAATACAGCTATGAGCATATTAGGAGAGTGTCTCAGGACATCATGAAGTCTATTGGGGCATAATTGAGTGCTTTGCTTATGGATATTTGCAAGCAAAGGTGAATTCATGATGTTTTTTTCTTGTTTGGCTTTGCCTGGATGAGAAAATAATTTTCTAATGAATCACCACAGCTCTCCTAAATGCTGTCTTTTCTGAAACCAAATTGATTCCAAAATTGTTTACACTGCTATTCTGGGCCTGTATGACCTGGAATTGATTTGTTTGGCTTTTGAGTGAAACGACTTATAAAAAACCATCTGATTTTGGGGAGAGGAGTGTTGACTGGCCCTCCCCTCGTGAATTTTTCCCTGGATCTCTCAGAATGCTTTGCAATCCGTAAAGGCATCTTCATGGTTTTACAAGCCTTCAAGGAGTGGACATTGTGTTTTGGGGCCATGGAGATGAACCTGGAGGATCAGAATAAAGGCATCTATTTGTGTCTTGAGCTGTGTTTGCTGATTTCTCTCCCTTGTGTGGTATTTTGAGCGTTTTATTGAGAGGGGTGATTCTGCTTTTCTTTCGTTGTTCGATTTGAAATTTGTCAAAGAACCCGTGCTATTATTTGGCTTAAGAGGAGTTGCCAACACCTTGGTTGGATGCATATCTTCAAGACCATTTATCCCTTAGACTGATGCCTGAGTATCTTCATCTTGTTGTGTTTATTTTGCATTTATGATTTTTTTTGGGTTGTGGGTACTTCCCAAAGCCGGTACAGGCCGGTTGAGGGGTCAATGTGTTAATATCTCGGATTTTAATAGATTCTTTTGTCTATTAACGGTTGAGGTTTCCGTCGGACCTCCGGAAGTGAACTGGTGACAATGCGGCTTTAAGACATGTGAGCTGCCTGACCTGTTCCTATATGCACTTTTGCGGCTTAGGGGTGACATAAGAGAGTTTCTAGTTTTAAGTTGTTAAAAAGCAACTACGACGGCGACGACACGCCTAAAATTTAACACCAATTTTGGCTTTTGCTCTCCCACCCTGCGAGTACAGTTCCAAAAACATTTTTTGACAAACGTTTTTGAGATATTTATTTTGGTATTTCTTCCCTACAGCTACATCAAGTTCCACGTTGGTTATTACAATGAGAACAAAGTCTTGGTCACTCATCCAATCTTCACAGCAAGACGCTATCTACGGTAGATACGCATATTCTTAATACCCTGCCGTGACATAAACCTTCCGTTACACATTGTGTAGAATCTACGGCCCTTCCTGGGGGAAGTGGTTTATTCTCCAATGAATTGGTTGGTTTTAGGATTCGAACTCATAATATATGTCAAGTAAAGAAAGAGATACACAGTTTAAAGTAGTAATCTCCTAGCACAAAGGCGCGGCGGGTTAAAGGAGATTGAGGGAAAAAAAATAAACGCCACTGAAATTGCTGTATGTTTTGATCTAAGGACAAACTTTCTTCTGGATGTCCTATGCTGCTTTCCTACCGAGATATTCGTACTCGCAGTTCTTCCCATTGACAAAGGTATGTATAGTGCAACTAGAAGGTCTGGAACGCCGTGTGACGATTCTTTGACTTCCCCAAAAAGAAATCTAAATCTAAACTAAATCCTCTCCTAAATCTAAAATCTAAACTAAATCCTCTCCACTGGTTGTGAAATACAATCCATGCTACAATATAAACGACCCTATTCTATTGCTAAAACAAAAGATATATGAGGACAATTTTAATTAAAAAATCAAAATAAAATTAAATCAAAAGTGTCAATAAGTCGGGGTGTTTTTAAAAGGCTCTTTCAAAACCTTCTTGGATTTTTTGATGACTACATAAATATTTTTTCAAAAACCAAAAACATTATTTACAGCTGCGATCATGATAACTGTATTTCTGGGTATAAAACCTCAAGAAAACGGCGCCAACGACGAGGAGAATGCCGAATATAAGTCGAGCCATTGTCTAACATGAAGGAAAACACAGCATATTGCTGGCCCAGCGAACACGTCTGTTTCCCCCAAATGCTAGGGCTGTCTAGGCCTTGTTATCAACTGAGCGATTTTCCGTATTTGATTGTTTTAACTCTGTATTTGGGCCCCATAGCTATCATGCGTGTGCTAGCCTTCGCTCGCCTTAACCGATGCCTCCACTTCTACCGCTTGGTACGTAAACTTGTATTTTCTCATCGAAGAACATGGGTGTCTAATAAATATGAATAAATTGAACGTCATCAGACAGGTACGTTTATGCTAAAGTCCTTTTCGAATGCAGGTCCAGTTCTTTAGCTACATGGAAGAGCCTCTGGGAAGTCGAGCCAACTTCTACAGGTAAACGCGTGTTTTATGGCCCAAAAGTCCATATACAGTAGTCAAGAGGCTGCGTTTCAGTTTCCCGCAAACCCGGGAGGGGGGGGGAATAACGGACTCCCTCTAAAATGTCACATATGCTCGTCCTATCCATTAGGGTATGTTTTAGCTAAAAGTGTTACCTCTAAAAGTCTGCAACGGATCATTCGTCTCTTCGTCTGTTTTAACTGCTATCCCTTAGAGTCTAAAGACCACACACGTTATACTTAAGGGGTAAAGATGTAGGCCGCACCTATTGTGCTATCCTTTCGGTAAAATTTATTGTTTCGACTCTCATGTGTGACGTTTTTTAGGGGAAGTCCTGGAAAGGATATACTCAAGATGCACTTGCCTTTGTAGTCAAGACTATGATATGATAATACTTATCTAGAAAAACAGGCGTGGGGTTGGAGGGGGGGGGGGGGTGCGTTAGAACGCCTACGGACCTGCAAAGGACTTAATCCAGCCACACGTCACGGTCACGCGATTATTCGCAACTTAACTTGTATGGATGATTTTGCTTCTAGGCAGTTAAAGTTTGTGATCTACATGTCAATCTTCACGCATTACATGGCCTGCGGGTGGTTTATCCTTGCTTGTGACGGGCAAATAGATGGCAGCCATATTTGCAGAGAGGGATTCTGGGCTATGAGCTCCAGCCATTCGCTCAGTAAGTCAAACATGTATCACAGGGCTGTAGCAGGGGGGGAGGGGCACATATTTTCACAAATTCTAAGAAAATGACCAGTGGGGGCGTGGCTGTGCCCCCCATCGCTATCTTAATGTTTCTGTATCGTGCCCCCCCCCGATAATTCGAGGCTTGCTACGGCTATGTATCAGCATCTATGAAACAAACGAACAGCGAAACTACTTGCGTCTCATAGAGGCGTAAAATATACCATCTTAACCCTGTTAATTTATAGGTAACTCAGTCGTTAATTTGTTATTCCGTCATTGATACAACTTATATACTAACAATTTTGTAAACCTTCAAAAAATAGAAAAAGGCGATCCTGTGTTTAAGAAGTATCTTCTCAGCTTCTACTGGGCTGCGGCCACTTGTGCGTCTGTTGGGTATGGAGACATCCGCTCATACCAGGTGTCAGAGGTGAGTCCTGTCCAGTTGGCCGGATCGCGGCCACTTTCGCGCAAGTAAAAGGGCAAAAATAAGTATCTTTAAGGTTGGCTCTCATTATGACGCAAGCGCAAGCGAAAGACAAGTGAGAATCGGTCAAATACAAGCGCAAGCGCAAGAAAATCAAGCAGTTGCGTTCTCTTGCGCTCCCACTTGCTTTTTAGTGAAAATCGGAAAATTTCGTGCTTTGCGCTTACGCTTACGTCCAAGTGAGAACCTACCTTTATAGCGCAAGCCAGAGGCCAAGAATAATGCAAGTATATAAGTATTCTTATGGAGCTTATATAAACCAATAAGTATAAACCAATGGAAAACAAGCTTCTAGTAAGCCAAACTCAGGGCCGAGAAGATACTATCGATGTCTCGATTCGAGCCCGTTTCGGCAGAAGTCTGGGCCATCTGTGATTCCCGGTTACACTACAAACAGACACTGTGGCAGATGAGTCAAGTGAAGGGATTTTCTATTTAATTGCGGAGGGTGTTAGTCCACTGGATATCTGTGTGTTTAGCATACTCAAGTATGCTAGAGTCTTGCTGAAGACTTTGAAGTTTCTACATTTTGGTTTCGTTTTTTATTGGCATTTGAGAATACATTGGTCTATTTGCACAAAACAATTTGCAAACAAACAAAAACATCCACACTGATTGGTTTGTGATCCGGCACACTATCGAAAACCGCCAATCCGGAAATCTCCAACCTACTTCTCCCCTACCACCCCCCCCCCCCCTCCCCCCTTCAGCAAAGTTCTTGAAGCCATTGTGACTGCAAAGGGATAGAAATGTAACAAGGCTTATTACAAAGTGCTAAGAGGCCAGGGGAAATTTGACATTGATTGGCACATCTTTGATTGACAGATGGCATACTCGTTTGTGTTCATGATTTTCGGCATCGTGTTCTACGGGTACATCGTGGCTAGTGTAGCCGCTGGTCTGGCTAACGCAGATGCACAGAGAGCTCGCTTCCAGGAGAGACTGACTACAATTGGGCACTTCTTAGACGTAAGCTTAACAGCCTACAAAATGTTTGTTGTATTATTCGTGAAGTTGAATAATTAGTTGACCATCAGGTGACGGGAAGGTTTTAACCACACAACGATCTTCAGGAACAACTAAGAAGACGTGAAGCGGAGACTCCTGATCTACTGGAGCATCTCGATCTACGTCACAAATTACTCGACCCGCGTCTTTCATGCCTTTTTGTTCCCCTAATTTTCACCTTGCTATTTATACGAAGGATATTATTTTATATAAGAAAATACAAAGTATCGACTGAATTTATCAATCCTGAAAGCTTGTACGGACTTTAGATAGCCTTTCTTATTCCAAATAACACCCCAAAAAGATCCGGTGCGTAGTTGTTTTATGCAATTCTTTACCATACCTGTTCCTCCATTTTGTCTTGACAGGAAGAAAAAGTTCCAAAGGATGTTGCTGAACGCATCACACGGTAATGGGATTTGACAACGATGATGATATTAATGTTATCAGAATAAATAAAAATCAGAAATTCATCATGATTATTTCTCTTTATTGTGATATTTGACAACGATAACACCACAATTACTTACTCTCAAACCATCTCTATCGTCATTACTATAGCTATCGCTATTCTATCACCTTTTATGTTCATGTGATTTTCCTCTAGTCAAATATCTAAAAACTCAAAAATTAGGTCGAACTTCAACGAAAATCGAACTCGGATCGAGTTGATTTGGACTTTTCCATTGTAAACTACTAAATCTAACTTTTGGTCTTTCCCTTTATAAAAGGTTTAAACAACTTTTTCCGCTGTTTTTAGACACTATGCTTACATGTGGGAAAGGAATCGAGGCGTTGACGAGAGCTCACTTTTCCAAGGCATACCACTCGCGATGCACGCCGATATTACGTCATCGCTGTACCATGAAGTAATCGAAAAGGTATTTTAGCTTATGTCTTTTCCTCGTGGAAATATTATAATATTAATTTACCTTTAAGTGCTATAATCTCCTCGATGTGTGCATTAAATGAAAGAACGTACGACTTTTTACTGTAAATGCGCCTACTGTGCCTTTTCAGACATTATTATGTGTGCGTATGGACATTTAGTTGCGGGTTATGATATTCAATGTACAGTTATGGAAGTTAGGGTTTGGCCTACGGAGTAAACACCTCGAGTGTATAATATGATATCTAACTTGGCGCATGGTATTTGCGCAGGTGCCGCTATTCAAAGGCAAGGAGCATGGTTTCCTCAAGTTGCTGTCGATGTACATGCGACCTATTTACTTCTTAGCCAAAGAGTACATTGTGCGTCAGGGCGAGATCGGCCACGAGGTGAGGGTTAGGGAGAGATAATTTAAAGATTTATTACAGAAACAAACATTTAATGAGGGTGTCATCTCAAAGGGTCACAAGTCAACAGAACCTTGTAAAGAATCTTATAGGGTTCTGGTGACTTCCCTTTCCTTCACCCTTCATTCTCCATTCCCCCTTCTACTTGATCCCTAACTGCTGTGCATCCACCTTTCAAACCCTACTCAACCCACTCCTACCTGATAGCAGAGACCAGGGAACCCATCTACACCCCTTCCTACCTGGTACCAGGGAACCCATCTACACCCCTTCCTACCTGGTACCAGGCAACCGTCTACACCCCCTACTATTAGTAGCACAAAACCCATCCCCACCCACCCACCCGCACCCTTCCTACTTGGTAGCAAGAAAATTGAAATAATTGGCAAGCACTCTATTCACCATCTCTCTCTAAGCCAGGGCATTGATTGATTATTACTTCTGCAGATGTACTTTATTCAGAAGGGTGATGTGGAAGTTCTTGACAGAGATGGTAACGCGCTAGCGGTCCTAGGCCCGGGAAGCTTTTTTGGTGAAGTCAGCGTATTGTTCAACACTCCGCGCACCACTAGTATCAGGTATGATCTTTGATTTGGACTCCACACTCAGATTTCCTAATACCACATTCAACACAGAGTCCTGATCTACACACTTTGTATAGTTAGGCCTGTTTCGGTCTTATTCGAAGCGCGATTCACAATTTTAAGCCCCTTTAAAACAGCGCCAACATCAGCCAGCATTGCTGGCATTACTTTGCCCGGTTGATCAACAAAGAAACACCTCCCAACATGTACGAACAAAAACAGATTTGCTTTTGTTGACTATTTTGCCCAGCAATTTTAACTGCTTTGGCCAGCAATGTTGGCTGTTTTGGCCATCAATGTTGCCTATTTTGGCCAGCAATGTTGGCTGTTTTGGCCAGCAATGTTGGCTGTTTTGGCCAGAAATGTTGGCTGTTTTGGCCAGAAATGTTGGCTGTTTTGGCCATCAATGTTGCCTATTTTGGCCAGCAATGTTGTCTGTTTTGGCCAGCAATGTTGGCTGTTTTGGCCATCAATGTTGCCTATTTTGGCCAGCAATGTTGGCTGTTTTGGCCAGCAATGTTGGCTGTTTTGGCCATCAATGTTGGCTGTTTTGGCCAGCAATGTTGGCTGTTTTGGCCATCATTGTTGCCTATTTTGGCCAGCAATGTTGACTGTTTTGGCCATCAATGTTGCCTATTTCGGCCAGCAATGTTGGCTGTTTTGGCCATCAATGTTGGCTGTTTTGGCCAGCAATGTTGGCTGTTTTGGCCATAAATGTTGCCTATTTTGGCCAGCAATGTTGGCTGTTTTGGCCAGCAATGTTGGCTGTTTTGGCCAGCAATGTTGGCTGTTTTGGCCAGCAATGTTGGCTGTTTTGGCCATAAATGTTGCCTATTTTGGCCAGCAATGTTGCCTATTTTGGCCAGCAATGTTGGCTGTTTTGGCCATCAATGTTGCCTATTTTGGCCAGCAATGTTGGCTTTTTTGGCCAGATGGTAAAAGAAGAGGACAATATATATTGATTTTCAATCACCATACACATATCCTTCTTCGTTATGTGCAATTATTAATTTACAGCCGTATGAACAGCCTTTGAAGTGAGTTGAGGCGAGAAAAGAGAAATCGTCACACATTCGAGTTACATTTGATAGCGATTTCACTGTAAAATCACAACTAGTAGAGTCAAGCCAATTAACATGATAGAAGGCCAAAGGCTCCTGGCGGCAGCTTTTTGCTCGAAATCGAAACTTGCGTTACACAAGTCTGTCACGCAACATGCTACGTGACACTTGTTAACAGCGCCATTTTGCGTAGCGTTCTGCAGTCTACATTCGTCTACACAGGTCTCGGCATAACTACACTTCTTCATATAGAACTTGGCCGAGAAACCTGGGTATGACAGGACCATGTATATTACGTGACAAGCGTTGTGATACCTAGAACAGTTAACAGCGCGAGCGTGGCAGGATGTCATTTCCGAAGTCTGGGATGTGCAATCGTAGCATGTGATTGAAGCCGCTATGGATGGAAAGAAACAATCGTCAATATATTTTAAAAACAAACCAATGTGTCCTGAAGGGCGCAGAGTGAGAAATCCTCTCCCCTGCAATGTGTACCCTGGCAACCAGATGCTGCTTCTTGATAACCAGATTGAAAATAATGATCCTAGCAGTAAGCCCCTACCCTCCCCCCCCCCTTCGTCTCGCGCTCAGTCTACCGTATATTCATAGGATTTGGTCGGACCAGGCCTCTTTTGCATGCAGTGAAATGGAACCAAAAGTTATGTGATTAGACAACAATTCATCCCATTGAGGGAGACTGTATCTTTTCTGAAAACTTAATACGAAAAATAAGTATTCTACATACGCTACCCAGATCTGCACTCTTTTTTATAGCTTTTATCTTGTTTTTAAGAAAATAATTTCTATGTTCTTTTGCTGTAAGATTATTGAAGGTTGTTTTATAGTTTAAATATTTTGCCACCACAGCAGATGATATCTCTACATTATTTTACCAGCCTGGAAAACAGGGATATCCACCTGAACCTCAAATACCCTGGTTAAAGTGTGGCAGTAAAAGAGCTTGAGCCACTGGTACCCAGGGTCGACCCCCAAATACTCACTAGGTATTTCTTTTGTCTCCCTTAGCGGTTCAAGGTCTATTGTTTACCTTATCTTGTTTGTATCTCAAAGCAGAATATACCAGGAGCCTTCAGAATTTCACAAGCAACTTTTATCGAGACACAAGAAGCGAAAGCTTATCTTTTTAAATTGAAGTGCAGGCAGCGAGGTTTTGTTCAGAGATAAAAAAAACGGCCAATGATTCATGTACTTGCACAGAGTTCCACAGAACTAAACTTACCTGGTGTTATTAATAGCAACAATATGAGAAAAGATGTGCCGTCGGTAGAGAAGGAAATAACACCGGTCACCATCCTACAAAGGAGACATTGAAAGGGTTGTTCGACCGTCAATTGTTTACCCAGAAGTTGCGGTAGAAAGGAACGTTTTTTTCTGATACGTACAGAAAACGTTGTGAATTTCCTTAAAAAACCTGCCTCAACAAACACTGTTGTATTTGACCCTGTATTTATCAAGTTACACGTTGCTTTATGCGAAATAATTTAAGGGGCATACATTTAGTGATTTTACGACTTACTCGTCTTTTCTAGCCCTTGTTTGACGCCGACGGAAGATGTGTGTATAATGCAATTTCATCTTTGTAGTATGTTGGCTGACATTGTTAGCATTCTATGGCAAGTTCTCTGGCGTTTTTACACGCGTTTTTTCTTGAACCCTGACACTGTCGTTCAGTTCCTATTATTTAGAGGGCACATAATGTCATCAGTAATGTCATCCGTGGCCCTCTCGTGACGCTTCGTGTTGCGTGACTGCTGAACGAGGAGTCTTGCCAACGCTAATTGCATCAATCTCGCGCTGTTTACTTCTGATAGAGATTGATAAAAAGACAGTGAATTACATATTAGTGTTAGCAATTACATACAGGTAACCCAATAATTCGGCTTGTGCGTTGTTCTGGTTTTGGGATGAGTACGGGGGCTTGTGTGGGGTGTTAGGGTGTGACCATGAGTACGGGTGTCACCAACTGTTCTTTTCGAACACCCCGTTTTGCATGCGAGAGAGTCTTACACATTGGTCTTGACAAATTCGATCATTGAGCAGATTAAATTCCTTCTTGTCAAGTCAATCAAAATATTTTTCGAGAAATGTTAGTTTGAGTAAAGATACACACATAAGCCCGCTAGTTGCCTGAGTTTTCTCACACCATAATTTTTGTAACTTGTAAAGTAACCTGCGTGTGCTTGTTGGCGTGTTCTTCCGATTGAAGATTCACGTGATATAAGACCTTCAAAAACGACCATTTTATTCCGATGCCAAGCCTTAGAGCACCGCAAAACATACACTACAACTAAAACTACTACTGCCAACAACAAGATCATCATATTATCATCATCATCATCATCATCATCATCATCATCATCATTATCATCATCATCATCATCACCATTATCATCATATTATCATCATCATCATCATCGTCGTCACCATCTCAATCATTATCATCACCATTACCATCTTGATGATCATTTCATCTTCATCATCATCATCACTACCTTAATCGTCAGCATCATCAGTGTGGCAATAACGGTGCATATATTGATCCCTTATAGAACCCGGACGAACTGTGACGTGTACTTGCTAATGAAGGAAGACATGACGGGCGTGTTATCCCACTATCCGGAGATCAAGGAGGAGATGATTCGCATTGCTGAGGAGAACGAGCTGAGGATTCAGGAACGCGTAGCTGAAATTGACAAAAATGAACCGGTAAGAATTGGTATGATATCGTAGTATGATATCGCAGTATGATAACGGGCGTTTCTCGGGTGTTTCGAGAAATGAACCCCAGGGCCGTAGCAGGGGTTGGACATTGACATTCCCCCCTTCCCCCCCACCCTATCTGTAGGGGCATGGCTGCGAGACAAAGAAAAAACAGAAGGCGGTTCTGAGAAGGCACACTTCTATTTGGTCTGATAAGTAAACACAAACAGATTTTTTCACTTCGTATGGCTGTCATTGCATGTAAAAAGTCGCCAGTAAAGTCTTACAACAAAGCCAAATTAGAATATGCACAAAGTATTCAAAAATTTAAACTGGAGCTTCTGAAGCGTGAATCCTTACTACGCCGTATTGCTCCTTTCCTAACGGAAGCTGCCGCAATACATTACTACCGCAATACGTTACTACAATGGCAATTTTGATATAAAAGTGTGTCACCCCCATGCGGACTCTATAAGAACCTGACTCTGAACCAGCTGTATAGGCAACATGAAAATGAGGAAAAACGGAAATCTGCGTCAAGGGTTATGGAAGTAGAGCAAGGGACGTTCACCCCTCTTGTCTTCAGCACCGCGGGTGGCATGGGTGAGGAGTGCAGCCGATACCACTTCAGGCTGGCAGAACTCTTGGTCTCGAAGAAGGGCGAGGTCTACGCCACGACAATTTCATGGATTCGCACTAAGGTCAGCTTCGCACTTCTTAGAGGAGCCCTTGTATGCCTTAGAGGTTCGAGGGCAGTAAGGAGGCAAGTGAGAAGCATGAACGATCGAGATCCAGAGATCGATAAAGGATTGGCTGGACTCTCCTAATTGATCATTATGAGTTATTATATATATAGTTTTTTTTTATAATTACTATTATAGTTTTTTTACCGGTATCTACATTATTTGATTGTAATTCATTTTTTTTTATAACAGATTTTTCTATAGTTTCTTAGTTGTAAATATATTATGATTATTATTATTATGATTGTTGTTGTTGTTGTTGTTGTTGTTGTTGTTGTTGTTGTTGTTGTTGTTGTTGTTGTTGTTGCTCCCTCAGCCCAGGACTGATGGTGCCTAACGCAACTTTTCGTTTTCCTTTTTTTAAAGCAAGCTTTAAAAAGCTTGCTTTCTCCCCTATTTCAAATACCAATCAACTACCGAATGTTACAAGTCTTGCTAAGAAAAAAGTCCGTGACGTTTTTCAGTGTCACCTTAACTCGGTATCGCACTTAAAACAGCTTTTTTGCCATGCATGCCGTTTTTAAATCGACTGCGCTGCTACTTTTCCTAAAACCGGATATCCATATCTCATGTTAATTGTTACCGCATGTTAATGTTTGTCTGTTTGTAGTTGTTTCCATGTTGACGTCTACCTGTTTTTGTAGTTAGTTTTTAGATACTTTACCAAGGTTTAGTATAAGTGTCTTGTATAGGTTAAATTTTTACATTTACCCTTTGTTCCGTAGTTGTCTACCATTATAGTTTTTTTTTTTTGCATTATTGTCATAATAGGTACTGAGGGCCATATATTAAAAAAAATGTAATAGGTTTATATGCAAACCTCGTAAAATAAAGTTCATTATATTGTATTGAATTGAGTACGATTCCCCACGCTTGCGTTGAAATTCAGCAAAAAAGAATTACATGCAAAAATCGGTGAAGTTGATTTTATGAAATAAGCGATATGTTTTGCACAAGTACTTAAAGTTATCACATATGTGTCTAATGTTCATGGCTTGGAATTGAAAAAGGTAAAGGTTTGTAAGAGTCCATTTTGTATACTTACTAACACACTTACTTACTTGGAATTGGGAATTCATTTTCTCAAAATCGCGCCTTGTAGCCTTGGCTTTTGACTATAGTCGTCTATAGTTGCCGAGAGTCGCCCAATCAAATTGCAACTATAGAACCCGGAGTAGGCCTTTAATAGTGTCCTTGCCCTTATACCCTGGTCCCAGAGCCTCGAGCGTCTCTCTATTCAGTGGCCCTCGCTGGCCACTAAACAGAGAGACGCACGAGGCTCTGGAACCAGGGTGTTGCCCTTGGTGCTGCTGTCAGCGAAGACAAACAAACTCAACTTTATTTATGTTTGAAGTTTTACACGAAAAATCAGCGCCCTACCTAAAAGATCACTTTACTAGGGCAAGAGACTGTGATACACATCTAGCACTTACAAAGCCGAGGACGAACTTCTTAAGAGCTAGCTTTCGATATAGCAGTGTCATGCCCTGGAACAGCCTCCCTGGGGAGACGAAACAAGCACACACTTTTCTCGTAACTACTTACTGAGGGGCTACGCTGATAGCACTGTTATATGTTAGTTTTCGTTATACCATATTGAATCACGCCCCAGCTGCAAAATAGCGGGCTTATCACAATCGTAAACTTGTTTGCCCAGCGTTTTTTTTTATATTAAAAGTGTATATTTTAGCACATTTGTTTATCGTCACATGGTAAAAGGCTTACTTCTTGTGACAATTACTAACGTTTTAACCCACGCTGTTAATCAGAAAAAAAAGATTATGTATTCTTTTTCTCCATCTCACAATCTCTTGTCACGTGT
This sequence comes from Nematostella vectensis, assembly GCF_932526225.1. Lineage (NCBI taxonomy): Eukaryota > Metazoa > Cnidaria > Anthozoa > Actiniaria > Edwardsiidae > Nematostella > Nematostella vectensis. Next base: position 16,377,985 of record NC_064036.1, read on the forward strand.
AGGCGGCTGAAGCCGTTGGGGATGATGACGTCATCGTTGATGTCGAGGTTGAGGAGCAAGGCCCCAGTCCACCTAACTTTTGCACGTCCATCTTGAACTTCCTGTGGAAGAAGCTTAGCGAGTTCGTGATCGAACCGGAGAGCAAGTTGCACTTCATCAGATTCCTCAACTGCGCCCTCATTTTTCTGACCAGTATCACCATAACGTTCTGTGTGAGTGAAGCAATTTGTAGATGAATTCCCCTTCCCTTGGTACGTATTTAACAAAAGAAAGTTGACACATAGAGCCCTTTGATTTGATTTTTTAGGTTGCCTTCCAAGAGCACGGCATCTACTTCTTCTTCTTCCAATACTTTTGTGAATTGTCTTTCTACGTTGAGGTAATTTGAGTAATTAGACAAAATTTACTTTACTATTAACGCCGTTGTCGTTACCACGGGATCACCCCAAATTGAAGTCTCAAAACTTAGCAGGATAACTACCGAACTCGACAAACGGACTCAGTCGGACGTCTTTTTTAATGACTACCTTTGCTCGCATCCGCTATTTCCTTGATATCTTAAGGTATGGTAATACGACAAAATCAGCAACAAAATCCTCCGGCTTGTCTCGCTTTCAACCAATCACATGCATGGGATGTGGTTTGAGATGTGTTGACGTCATTTTGCTACAAGTTTGCTCATTGTGGTAATACGCGCAACATTGACAAGTTTTGTTGCAAAAATCAATCTAAACCCTAAGATATAGCATGTATGGTGTGATCAGTAGCAATTCTTACCCCTCAGAGATAGTGCATTAGGTGTGGCCGGAAAATATTTCTAAAGCTAAAGAGGACTAAAAACAAACTAATTTCCAGGATTCTGAATTTCATAGCTATCGTCTAGAGCACACTTCAGTCTTCAAGTCCTTCAGTCTTCAAGCCTTGGCCATAAATTGCATGGGGTGTGGCAAGCGCCCTATGGGGTGTGGCATGCGCCAAATCTTAATCTGATTACACTTATTCGATTCTTGTTTTTATGATGTCTGAGAGGTGGCCATCTTTAATAAATCTCAAATTACTTTCCCAGATATTCTTCAGGTTTAATATGGCTTACCGTCTGCCTACTGGTGAACTTGAGACTGACCAGCGCCGCATTGCAATACATTACGTGAAAAGTGGCTTCGTCTTTGACTTGGTGGCTTCCTTCCCATTCGAGATCTTCGCCCTTGCAGCACCCGGCCGGAACATGCTCGAAGTGATGTCCTACTTGAGGTTGACCCATCTCCTCCGAATCCGTCGCCTCTCGCAGTTCTTCGAGGAATACGGCTACAAACTTAACATCAAGTAAGATGTCTGTGAATTTTACGTCTATTTGAATAAGGAGGAAATCGAATGTCACGTTTCTCTCTGCCTGTATTATCCTGAGATGTGGCCACCTCGACAGGGATGTTGTCTTTAAAATAAAGTTATTTATTCAGCTGAATGACTGAAATTAAATGCCCACATAATAAAAACCGTTAAGATATGACATAATTGAGAATGAAATGATTAATTGAGAAAGGGATGTATAAAAATTAATTTTCGCGGCTTTATTTCTGCAGTCAAACCAAAAACACAATGGGGGAGTGTGATACGGAACTATAACCACGACCTCCGAGAAGCACGAAAAAATAAAAACAATGTAAATCGAAAATATAGCATCAAACCAAGAGTTATTGTTTTTATCTGACGTTCGTGACGCGGCTCAGTTCACTGTGCAGTAAACGCCGCTCATTTTAGTAAAAATAATGAAAACCGCTTCGAAATAACGATACTTTCTAAACAAACCATTAGATGAAATAAGCTGGATTTATATCTCAGGCAAAGTTAATAGTTTTGTATCATTTATATTGTTTTCGATTGTTCAAATCTACAATATTCGAGGCAAAAAGATAAAAAAATGCTGAGTGATACGGAACTACATACCATACTGTATGATACTTTTATTCAACTGCCAATGCAGCCTCAACTTCCAGTCCAAATCCATACAACACCCTGTTCATCTGAACAAAAACTACCAGCCAAAACTTGCATTTGAAGTGATGGATTAACCCAGACTGTTTCTTTCTTTTTTTTTTGGGGGGGGGGCTGAGATCTGAAGTAGAAATTGGAATGGGGCCGTTAAAAGTAGAGTTTGAAAATTAATAACAACAAGCAAAAACCATTTGCAATCTATTACCTTATTACCTTCTACTACCTCATACGTTCACGGCTTCTTTGGTGGACGTCTAGTGTTTTCTGGTGCCGCTAAGGATACCAAAATTTTCCTGATGAAGTTTCACGCGCGCTTATTGGTCAATACGGGTCACGTGCACATTTTCACAGGACAATTATCAGGCGATAACGTCCAGCCAAAGTGATATCTGTCCTGTGAACATTTTTGTGCAATCAAAACTCGATTTTCGTCTGCTCAATAACTCCTCAAACAAACACCAAGGTTTTCAAAACTAGGCACAGAAAGAAAGTTTGATTTCTTTTATAGAATTGTCATCAATATAATTTTATAGAATTTATCCTGAGACGTGAAGGAAAAAGCAATAACAAATAACTTCACAACAGCGCGCGCTCGCGGCGAGATTCTTGTGCACGTCAGCGAGCGCGCAGAAGACGTTTCAAAATTGATAACTTTTGCTTCAATTTCTCACCTCCAAATTCTATTCCAGCTCTCAGCAAGACAATAAGAAAACAGTCTAGGTGTAAATCCATCAGTTAAATGCAAGTTTTGAGCTGGTAATTTTTGTTCTAATGAAAAAAATGTTGCATGGATTTTTATGAATTTGCGAATAATATGACCCCATGCTTTATCAGAGATATGTTCGTTAAGTGTAGTGATGTGCATAACAAGAACACTAAAAATGCAGCAAACCATAACTTAGTACTTCCACCAAAGGCTCGGACTACATTAGCAAAAAACAGCTTTAAGTTTGTAGCAGCTAAAAGGTGGAATGCATTGTCACTAGAAATCAAAGAAGCCAAGTCAATCACCGCCTTCTCCGCAAAACTAAGAGAATACATCACAACTCTGTAAATCAGTTTATAAATCAGAAAAGGATTGTTATTGTAAATAGTTTCGTCAAAGATTTTGCTGTAAACAGATTTGTAAATAGCTTTTATTTATTTTTTTTCTGTTGAGGGCCATGCGTACATTATCATTGTGATATTAAGTGAATCCCTCATTAAAAAGGGCATCTATCTATCTAATGGCAAAAATAACAGCTCGCGCTCGTTTCGTCATTCCAGTGCACGCCGACAGTGCTGAATAACGTATGCGCATGCGCGTGCTCTGGCGAAAACAAGCACAATCGTAGTGTTGAATCGTTCGAGAAAAGGTACGAAAGGCTGACTTCATTCGCTGATTTGACTAACTGTACAGCATTAAAACCATACTGTACAAAAAATGACAGATTTGTGTAATAATGAGGGAGTCATAAAGATAATTATAGCCTTAGGTTTGGTCAAGTTTTCTTAGCATTCGCCAAAATGTGACAGTTTGCCGGTAAAAAGCCGCCATTTCAAAACAAAAAGGCTGGTTTAACCGCGCAGTACTGGAACTAGTCTTGCGTTTTTCAGCACTGGCGTGCACGTCAGCTTGCGCAGAAGACACTTTTCGCATTTTCAGTGTAGTCACTGGGATATAAAATAAATAAACCCCTTCTTTGGCTCACTTTGATATCGGCGGATAATGTCCGCGGATGAGAAATGGTCCTCAAAATTTCACATTTGCCCTCGAAGCTTCGCTTCTCGGCCAACTGTTTATTTTTCGTACCATTTCTCATCCTTGGACATTATCCGCCGATATCCTAGCCGCCAGAAGGGGTTTATTTACTAAATATTTGTCCTGTATTGACCAATGAGCGCGCATGAAGATTCATCACCGAGATATAACTCTAAATACCCACGTTACATGTTTCATTAGTTAAATATGCTTTTGGTTATGTTTCCTTGTAGCGTATTCTACGTGCGCATGACTAAATTCGTCTTGTACGTGATTCTGACTGTTCACATGTTCGCGTGTGGTTGGTACTTCATGGACTGCCCCGGCAATTGGTGCGACCCTAAAGAACGTTATTGGCTTGACGATCACGGTGAGCCTTGAATCGTGCACAAAGAGAAAGGCGTCATGACTATGTTACTAATGCGGGTCCCCTTTCTATAGGGCTTCGAGGCAAAGCGGGCCTGACAATCTACATTTCATGTCTGTATTGGGTCGTAACGTCCGTTACCACCACTGGCTATGGAGACATCCACGCTGACAACAACAACGAAATGAGTGAGCAAAATTACGAAGTTAGACATGTGACGAACAACAAATACATGCGAACAACTCGAACGGAGTACGGCAAACAGAAAAAGATCACTTTAAAAATACTAGTTGTAGATCCCGGAAAATCGTTCAAGTACTTGAGTCGTTCGCAGCCTCTCAACACAGTGTATAAAGCAAACAAAGTGGCTTAACACCCTCGGGAAGTAGAACCCACACTCTTTTTGTAGTTTACGAAACGTGTCAAATGCCCTTTTTTATTTCTCTTTCCTATAGTGTACGCGACCTTTGTGATGATCGGCGGGAAGCTGCTGTTCGGTTTTATCCTCGGTAACATCGCCTCCACACTATCTAACTTGGAGATGAAACAGATTGCCTATGTGCAGAAACTCCAATCGATCACGGTTAGTCCCCACTTTCGTTCAGGGGTGATACGCTTACAATACAAGATAGCGACATTACAGCTCCTACAATTTTATAACTCCAACACAAAACAGGTAGATTGATGCCACTATCAAGTGATATGGTTTGCAATATTAATAAACCAAAATGATATGTGAACAGCCAGCTAAGCAAAATATAATAAGCCCCGTTTCCAGGGGGTGCAGGGGGTGCGAACGCACCCCACCACAACGGCCGAAAGTCCACTTTCGGTTCTCAATAGACGTGCTATTTGTAGAAAACACTATAAAGTATAAGCTAGATCACTCTGGTATATTATTAATCCATAAGTCAGACTTTATTTGTAGCCAAATCCGACAATAAACGTCCCGTGGAGATACTGCAAAGGCATAAAATAATCTCTTTTTGTTCTTTCGGGGGTGGTCAGGTTTTTATCAGAAAACTCACTTCCTTCCCCGCTCCCCCAGAAAATCCATCCCCCATCCAAGTCCACTTTTTCGGATCCCCCCCCTCTCCCCTAAGAAAAATCCTAGGTACGGGCCTGATGATGCATTGTCTTTATTAACGCAGAGCTACCTTACAAAGGAGAATACATGCCAAGTGCTGAGAGATCGAGTCCTGAATTTCTACGAATTTCTCTGGATGAAGCATAAGTACGTATATTACTAGAAGTAGGTTGTCACCAGTGTATCTTGTACAACCAACGCATATGGATGAAGATAGTCATCTCCTTTTGCCTCCTTTTATTTAGATTATTGACACCTTTACTTCTATTACTGTTGACTTCTATCAATCAAACTGCTAGTGACGGTGTTGATTGTGGTGTTGATTGTTGCCTCCGTCATGATTTTTGTTGTTGACTATTGACGAGGATAGTGATAATGATACAGTAGTGATCAATCTCAATAAAAAACTTAATATTTTTTATTAATAATTTAAGTCATTTTACAAGAATGCTGCCCTAAAATAGCTAAAGCTAATCAATCAGTTGTTTCTTTTAGTCTCAGTTTTGCATATTATCATCATTATTGATTTTTGTTGATTCTTTTTGTTATTGCTGCTGATAAGCAGTAGGCTAAGTAGTTGATGTTGTGTTCTCTGCGTTTGTAACGCATTATATATTTTCAGGGGTACAGATTTAAACAATCTCTTCTTTGATCTTCCTCTGTGTCTCCATGGCGATCTTTCCATGGTTTTAGTTGGTGATATCCTTAAGAAGGTAATAACCATTGAGCTATCAATTACACCCGTTTATTATATGGCTACGATGGTTTACTATATGGCGTCTTTTTCCGTATTCGGGGCGGGACATTTTGTGAGCTTTTTTGTGTTGCTTTGTTCGGTTGCGCGAATTTCGCTAAAACAAAATCGACCGAAAAACCAAAGCCACCAAATAAAAACAAAATAAAAAAACAGGTCTTAAAATTGATAATGGGAGAGGACGAGCTCTTTGAGTCGGAGTTTTATTATCCTGAAGAGATTGAAAAGGAAAATTTTGGCAAAAAGAAAAACAATGAGATCACGAGCCGGCACCGATAGCCAAGAAATACAAAGCTTCAGTTATTTATATCGGATAAACAAACAAATGAATAAATAACAAGGGGTGTAAAGAAAAGTCTCGTTAAGATAAGTACTACCTGCTATTTGTAAATGCAATATTTCCATCAAATCATAAAGCAGCACAAAGCGATTGGCCTTTTCATTTTACTGGAAGTTTGTCCATTCATGCCGTGAAGACTTACAACTCAGCTGTCTTTGTTATTGTTTGGATCACATTCACCTATGATATAACCTGTAGCTTCCAAACGTCACCCAATTATACTTGTTGTTGAATCTTTTCACTCATTTACATTTTTTATTTGGCAGCGCGCTAGTGTTTCTTGTTTTCCCGCCTTTTTGAAATCAACCGATAAACTGATCAATATTCCTCGCAAAGCCTCGGTCGATACGCCAAAGCCTCAGTTTGATATTTCCTGGCATGAATCACTCTCGGCAAGAGACCATGATGTAAGAGAACCCCCGTAATCCCCCGTATTACGGTATGTTCCAATGATGACGTCCGTAAAAACTATTTTTAGAACAAGCAGTTATTTTTAGCCACGTCTCTGATTGGTTAGCGCTCACGTTTCCTAGCAACATGAGTCTAACGCGCGATCACATCTTGAGCAATGTGATCCGGAAAAGGATGTTTCGGAAATCTTTTTGACCGAAAATACCTTCCTTTTTTACGAACGCTGTAAAAATGATCTTCCATAGAGTACGCTGGAGTCAATCAACCGTTTCTGGGACATTGAAATGCATAAAGTGCGTGATTTTAGGCTCTGGGATCAACTTCCCCAGTAAAAGTTTTCACTGCTGATTCGCAAATTATAACACAACAATCAATCATAAATCTGTGTTTACAAAACACAATTCTCTTCCAATTCTCTTTTAATGAAAAAGATACAGAAGAACCTAATACCATTATATTCACACCTATGTTACAAATAAAAGATTTCAAGTCTTCATAATGAAGTAGATCTTATTCCAGTGACAAGGGTTTCTTGAGTGACATGATTTCTGAACATTTGCGTGAAAAATTAAAGTCCATTCATATAAAAATGTTATAAATCAAAGAAAAATAAAGTCCTTTATGTATTAAAATACATAACATAGACTCTGAGAATGCCTAGGTATTCTATCTCACCGAATTCCAGAGAAAAATAACTTTTTAGGAGTCTGCACGATGCATCTTGAATGAACTCCAAATTCACCGTCTCCCCGACGTCCTCCCGTTCAATTATTTATATAACATTTAGCGAACGAAGTAAAGAAGTGCAGAGGGAAAAAAATTGGTGTGAAATTGTACTAGCTCGTGGTGCCCATAACCAAATATGGCGCGACGAACCATGTATGGATTGACAAGCTCGCGCATTCTAAAAATAGCTTTCATGGACAACATCATGGGCCACGGGGATTCGTTCTCTTATATCATGGTCTCTCGCACTCGGTTAGTAAGTAGTTAATATACAACAGACGAACTTGTGTTAGAGTCCCCAGGAAATTATCGAAAACATGCTACAGTGACAGGAGCTCGTGATCCTTTTTCTCAGAGTTGAAATCGGCCAATGAGACTCCATCGCCTTTTCTTGTAAATAATTTTAGGGCTTGCGGCCTAGAATACCTTGAGCACAAAGTGCATATGTAAGATCCTGGACGTTGTGAACGCTTTGTGTTTCAGGTGCCAGTTTTTAGGGAATGCAGCGATGCGTTTATTCGCCTCTTGAGTGTCAAGGCGCGACCAAAGAACTATCGCGCCACAGACTACATTTTGCACAAGGGAGACATCGGACAACAGCTTATCATCATCAAGAGAGGAACGGTGAGTTGCCAGCATATATAGTTAAAATGTAGGCGTGTCCTTAAAAGTATCTAATTTCTTCCAGTAGGGATCATAAGTTTCGTAAATTTTATTTTATTGAAAGAAACCGATAAAATAAAAGACGTAGATAAATTAAGTGGCCGTGGTGCCATTAAAGGTACGATCCATAATAATTACCCCCCCCCCCCCCCCCCCGCCGCCAAATAGAAAAATATATATAAATATGTTTTTGATATATTTTATGTTTTCTGGAAATTGAATTTCCAAGACGTTAATTTTTTTTTTCTATGATAGGCGGAAGTAATCACTGGTGAAGACCCGGAAGTGATTCTACCTCTAGAAGAGATGTCCTTTTATGGAGATCGTTACCTACTAGCCCCAGGCCCTCACCTGGAAACTCTGCGTGCTGTTACTAACGTGGATGTGTTTATCCTGGAGAGAAGCGACTTGGACGAGATTTTGTTGTTTGACAAAGCCACAGAACAGCGTGTCCGAGAAGCAGGAGAACGCTGCCTACTAGAGCGAAAAGAATCTGAGAAAAACCTCTAATCCTAAATCCTTATACCTAGTATATTTATCTGATGTCAATACTATATCTGTCTTGATTTTTTTTTATGTTATTTTACAGTTTACAGAGACAATCAGCAATCTTTTTTATTCTATAGGAAAACAGTCTTTATAATGATTTTAATTGTTGACGCTTTTATACACCCTGTTCAACACTCAAACATAAGTCAGGAAATCCACCGGAATAAATTCGAATTGTGTCAAAAATGTGTCACGTCTTTATCTGACTATTGTACAGTGGAAACTCTCCTTACGACCACTATAAGAAGGCACCAGCTCTAGCTTCGAAATTCCATCACACCCCCTACCAGTAGCCTGGTAAAACCCGACCTGCTGGCGATTTTTACGCAACCTGGTGGGTTATTGGTACTCCTTAGTACCTGCCGAGTTTTCAGACTCTCGGACAATTTCACTCTTATCTGGTGGGGATTTTTTCCCCAATCAAAAAAAAAGAAATGTTTTTTTTTTTTTTAAATTCTGGGAAATTCCACCAACCGGTGAAAAATTTGCAAAATCCTGCCCAGAGCCGTAGCAAGCCCCGTGAGATTGGGGGGGAGGGGGGGGGCAATACAAAAACATTAAGAAAATACTGTGGGGGGGGGGGGGCACAGCCACGCCCTTACTGGTCATTTCCTTATAATTTTTAAAAATATTGCTTGCTATTGCTGCCAGGGAATTATTACTCGTAAGGTCTGTTACAGAAGCACCGAAAACCGGTCTGTACCGCCGTGGAAACAACCCCCATGAATCCAAAACACAGGGTAAACGGAAGTTCTTGCACATTTTTAACCCTTTCATTCCCGGGTACTTTTGAGCAAAATTGTAAGAAAAACAAACTAAAAGCAGAAACCCACCTATTTCAATTACAAGACTATCAGTTAAGTTAAGCTACCGCTGACCCAAGACGATATGCCTTGAAGTTTCCAACAATGCAGCCTGTTGCTTACAATAGTTTTGCTTGTAAGTTGCTTACAAATTACAGCATTTTCACATATGGAGAGTGCCATATGACATCATAAAGTCTATTTGGGCATAATATATTATGGATGTTTGCACGTTAAACTTGATTCAATGAGATAATTCCTTGTCTGGGCTTCACCAAGCGAGAAAGGAATTTTCTAGTGAATGGCCTCATACTGTCCAATGTCGGCCGTCTTTGCTACCCAACCTTATTCAAAAATTGTTTTCAGGCTTATTCTGGGTTCCTTGGACCTGGAAATGTTTTGTTTGGCTTTGGGGCAAAGAGACTTGTTATGATTGTGGGGGAGGAGATTGCCCGCCTCTCTGTCAAGGTGTTTCCAAGACTCCCATGATGCAGTGCAGGCATGCAATATAGCCTAAACATGGGATAATAAATAATATAATAAATTAGTATTTATATAGCGCTTTTGCAACCATGTTCTAAGCGCTTCACATTTAAAATCCTAATGTATTGGTATTCAGTCACTTCGTCAACAAACCGTGTCGTCCACAACCATCTCGTCCACAAATTAATAATAATAATAATAATAATAATAATAATAATAATAATAATAATAATAATAATAATAATAATAATAATAATAATAATAATAATAATAATAATAATAATAATAATAATAATAATAATAATAATAATAATATCGGCATTTATATAGCGCCTCATCAATAATTGCCCAAGGCACTTTACAATTATATATTAATTAAATAAACATTACACAATTAAAAATTTAAAATCACCCTGAAAATACATTGTGTCTAATAGGAAATGTTACATTTATAAAAATCGATATTATAATTAAAATATATATATATATGTGTGTGTATGTAATGTATAATTAACAGTGATATTAAAAAAAAATGAATTTTAAACTAATTATAAATTAAATGCTTCTTTAAAAAGGTTAGTCTTAAGGCATTGCTTGAAAGTATTGAGATTTTGTATTGTCCTTATGTGAAATGGCAACTCATTCCATAGTTTAGGAGCCGCAATCGAAAAAGCGCGGTCACCATAGGTCTTCAAATTGCCCCGTTTGACCTGAAGGTATTGTTGAGAAGCAGACCTTAGTGATCGGGAATGAGTTTTATACTTGCATAGATCTTTAATATATGGTGGAGCCATTTCATTGAGAGATTTAAAAACAGTCAGTAAAACTTTAAAAATTATCCGGTACTTTACTGGTAACCAGTGGAGATCTTGCAGGATAGGTGTTACATGCTCAGTCTTTTTTGTTAAGCTGATAATACGAGCAGCTGTGTTTTGAATAAGTTGTAATTTATGAATTTGGTAGTCAGGTAATCCATAAAGGAGGGAATTGCAATAGTCTAGTTTTGAACTGATAAAGGCATGTATAAGTATTTCTGTGGAATTCTTGTCAAGGTACTTCCTAATTTTGCCAATATTTCTGAGGTGGAATCTTGTAGATTTACATACCGTTTTGAGATCATCTTCAAAAGAAAGATACTTATCAAGAATTACTCCCAGATTCCGTGCAGCGGAGGCAGGTTTGATGATTTCATCAACCACCTTTACATGTTCAAGACTTGGGGCAGGACAGAACTTGGAGGAAAAAAGAATAAGTTCTGATTTATCATGATTTACTTTCAGCCCATTATGCACCATCCAGGCATTGATCTCATGAACACAACATTCAACTTTAGTTTTAGCCATCAAAAGTTCATCTTGTGAATTACCTCGAAAAGAAACATAAAGTTGTGAATCATCCGCATAAAGGTGGTATAGAATGCCATGTCGTGCTATGATCTGAGCAATGGGCGAAGTATAGGCAAGATAGAGTAGCGGGCCTAGGACAGAGCCCTGAGGAACACCTCGTTCCAGGCTACGCAAAGATGACTTGCAGTCCTCAACCCGTACATACAGTTTGCGGGATGTAAGGTATGAGCGGAACCAAGCGAGAACATTGCCAGTCAGGCCATAACTCAATGAGAGACGTGAAAGAAGAATGGAATGATCAACGGTATCAAATGCCGCCGACAGGTCAAGCAGTAGCATCAATACCGAGTTGCCACCATCAATGGCACATAAGATGTCATTCTGCACCTTAATAAGAGCTGTCTCCGTGGAATGGAATTTCTTATAAGAAGATTGGAGGGAAACATCCAAATTATTGCTAACTATATGCTTTGTCAATTGTTCAGCGACAGCTTTTTCGATCACCTTAGAAACCATCGGTAGGTTAGAGACTGGACGAAAGTTAGGGTAAAGTAGGTGATTGGCATTGTGCTTTTTCAATGAAGGGTGAAGTTCAGCAACTTTCATTGGGTCAGGCATTACACCTGATGAAAGCGAGGCATTAACAATCCTGTTTATTATAGGAAGGAGTGTACTAAAGCATCCCTTTAAGAGGGAGGCCGGCAAAGGATCAAGATTACAAGACTTCGATATAGGCTTGTGAGCTAGGATCTTAACATCATCTTCTGAAATTACATCAAATTCACTCATTTCCACTGTACACGTATGGTCACAATAAGGGTTGGGGCCAACCATGGTTTGCTGTTCCATTAGATCTAGATGGATTTTAGATATTTTTTCATTAAAGAAATCAGCAAAGTTGTTGGCTAACACCTCACTAGAGGATGCAACTGGGTAATATTGAACTGACTTCTTCTCAAGAAGTTTGCTAATGGTTTTGAAAAGAACCTTTTGACCCAAAGAATGTTCCTGTATGATCGATGTGTAGTATGAGGTCTTTAGTGAATCAATAAAATTATTGACTACCCCACACTGGTAAGCATAATTAGCACGGTCAGTTGAAAGACCAGTGGAAACCCATTTCCTCTCTAAGCGCCGTCTCTTTCTCTTTTCCTCAGAGACCTCGGGTGTATACCAGGCAGCTTTTAGGCGAATGGTAACAAGTTTCGCCTTTAGTGGGGCATGCTTGTCTAACAGTGCCTTTAGGGTGCTGTCATACTTTATAACCAGGTTATTAATATTCACTTGTTGGTTTTGAAAAAGTTCAGAGTTGAGAAGGTCTTCAGAAAGTTGGTCTATGTCAACCGATCGAAGCTTTCTGAAATTCACGACTTTCTTCGCAAACTGTGGTTTGCAAAGGTCAAGTTCACAGTGTATGGCATGATGGTCAGAAATCATCGGGTTCCGGACAGAAATCCCTTTGATGATGTCATCATCAGACCTAGTTATTACAAGGTCTAGGGTGTGGCCATCTTTATGCGTTATGCCTTTGACGTGCTGCTTTAGGTCAAATGCATCTAATATGTTGGAAAACTTTTTAGCATATCTGTCATTAGCATCATCCATGTGGAGATTGAAATCACCAATGAACAATAGTTGACCATTAGACTCAGCGAGAACCTGCTCCAGTAATCGAGAGAACTCATCAAAAAACAATGTGTATGTGGATTCAGGTGGTCTGTAGACAACAAAAATCCTGAGCTGGACAGAATCACGAAGCCGCACATCCATGAACTCGAACGTGTTGAACTGTTCACAAATCCGGCTGTTGATTTCAAGACGATCTTTAAAGAGCAGTGCAACACCACCACCTCTTGCATTTAGCCTTGGTCTGTGAAGAAAACGGTATCCTGTAGGACAAAGGGTACTCATTTCGACAGAATTGTAATCACCATTCTTAAACCACGTCTCCGTGATTGCCAATATATCTATGGCATTGTCCACCGTAAAGTCTTTTATTATTGGAGCTTTATTATTTGCTGATCTAACATTAAGGTGAGACAGACGCAGTCTGATCTTTTTGTTTATATTATCTTTGTTAGTATTGACAATAGGGATCGGGATTAAATTACTTGATCTCACCGATTTTCGTTTAGATTGAGACTCCACCAGTTTATCATTTGCTGGATAGTTATTGACAAGAACAGGGATGGGTTGCCTTACATTGTTCATCATCGAAAAGTTATATGTTCGATGAAGGTGCTGAGGGTTGTTCATCTCTAGCTGCGACTGTTGAGTATCAATAACATTACGAGCGTTTCGTGTCCGAGTCCATGTAGAACTACGAACTTTACAGTGAGATGAAACAACTGCTGGAATGGGGCTGTTCTCAGGTCCTGGGTTCAGTTTGAAAACTAGGTCACCTTCAAGAGGGAGGTGAAAGGTGGCACTCGTGTTGTTGTAATACATACAAGGGCATTTCTGTCTTCTGATTCGTACTCTTGAACAGAAAATCGGTCGAGTGGAGCAATGCCCTATCCATCGTACCTCGGAGGAAACAGGCGCTTTCGAAGACGCCAGCACCAGCATGAGTGAAACATAGAGAACAAGTGCAAGGCTGCTCCTCATCGTGCGCACCGGAAACCAGAAAGAAAAAAAAATTGTACTTGATGATGGAAATTGGGTGTTTCAAGAAAATAAGAAGTTTTGACTAAAATTACTTTCTTATTATATACTTTGTTATTACTTATTAAAAACTAAAATATAAATAAGATTTTATAAAGTATGTCAAACTGGTTCATTTACTTTAGTTCAATTAGTTGTTTTTTATCCATTTAACGTTTGTAAACTTTTATACATTTAGTTTAACTTTATTTTGTACTTATGCACGTACTTTTGCAATTTTTAGCAATTAGCGCGCAGATGAATCACAAAGTACAAATAAGTAATTTGTAAATGTACAAGACCTATACTTTGCACCGTGAAAATACAGTAAGTATTTGAAGAGGTCAAAGCAGTCCCGCGGGAACACACAACGCACTTTCAGAAACAACAATGCCGTAGGAACGCAAACAAATATGCAAATATTGCTAAGTTGAAGTATACGGGTGACTGACCACTAGGGCGGTGAATTAATTAAGTTTAGTAAAAAGGCTGAATGAAAATAAAATTACACAGAAATTCAATCAGAAAATGGCAACGAGAAAGAATCAATCAAAAGAGTGTAGCCTCACAAGCATAGACTTTATCAAACAGGCTGCCTAGGCAGCTCACAAAGCGTTGTTGATCACCAGAGCGTACAAACAAGTCAAGAAGTATTTGGCGGGAAAATTAAATAGACGGGTATTAAAAGAAACTGACAAACTTAGGTAAAGCAATCAATTATGAGCGCACGTAAAAGTCCAGTAACGACTAGGAGTATAAATAAATAAGAGCATCAAGAGCAAGAATGGTTGTGGTTTACCAGGAGTTCCAATATAGCTGTAGAAAATGTCGTCTGAGGCTTTGGTCTCTACAGTCTCTTCAAAATCGTGTAAAAAATGCTTTCCAAATCAGTTACGTTAGTCGTAGCCACGACTTGGTCCAAAAAAAAAATTGGGTCAACTCGTCCACAAGTAGAGTCAACTCGTCCACAAAAATAGAGTCAACTCGTCCACACATAGTTTTCACAAAAATATAGCCTCATAGCATAAGTGTTTCATATAAAAACGTCTAACCGTGAAAAAGAGAGTCTTTTTAACTTCATATGCACAGTTATTCGGAACACCAATTCGACATAAAACATTGCATTAAAACGAACCCTTACGAACCCCTACGTAACTAGCTGCCGACACATATTCAACACGAAAATGTCGCTCTTATTCCTTTAATACATCACGAACCCCTACGTAACTAGCACCGAATTAATCCCTGAGAATACGTAGATTAAGGATTGTGTAATTATTTTTGTGCGATTTCAGTTTTGCGGCTAAGATCAGTAATTTCTTTCACGCCGCTTCGAGACCGTGGTGTTGTTTAACAAGAAAACTGTCGACACACATTCAATACGAAAATTTCGCTCTTATTCCTTTTATACAGCAACAACCCTTACGTAACTAGCACCGAATTAATCTTTGGAATACGTAGATTAAGGATTGTGTAGTTCGTTGTGTGGATTATTACGTCTGGGGACGTTTATAGTAATGGAAGTGTTAATTGTGCAACAGTTTTAGAAAAAAGCAGAGTGGCTAGCATTACATATAATGAAAATACTTTATTGTAGTTTGCCAAGATAAAAAGCAACATCCAGAGTTGCTTCCCCTGTTTTTTATTACCAGTCCAGATTACCTTTTCCCTGCTAGCAGAGGCCTCTTTTCTCTGTATTTCGCTGGGCTGGAGTTCGCGAGGAAAAGATACCTCTGCCATGGGTCGAACCTGTTTCTGTTGCGCATGCGTGAGCGTTAATAAGCGACCGACGTGCCAAAACCCGTACCATCGCGCGAAAGCTGTCAATATGCTTTGCATGGGTTTAGTCGGAAATCATGAATCAAACTCCGGTTAGTTCTCCTCTTCGAAAAAAAAAAAAAAAAAAACAACTGTTCAATTTCAATCACCTAAAACCTCACTAAAAAGATTGAGCAACAAACGCAGCAAAGACGAGTTTTGTCTTGTTTGTGGGATTAATTCCAAGACATCTGGGCAGGCGAGTTTCTTCAATGTAAATATCGCACAGTTGGATTCGAAGAAAATGTTACAAAACTTTTTGGTAAAATTAGATCAGCTATTCCCAGAAGAATATGCAAAAACTGTAAACGGAAGATTGACTCGTTTGTCAAAAGAGAGAAAATTCTGAATGAAGATAAGGCATTGAATGGCTTCTTTTTATAATTCGTCGCGTGATATTTCTACGGAGGACGCCGTTTCGAATGCGGGCTTATTATCCGGCAGCGGATATACGTTTCATGCATGCGCTATCATTGTAGGCTCAAAATAGTGGCCAGTAATTAATGAACGGAGCATGCGCTCTGGATCTCGTCCACGATCGTGGACGGCGGTTTGATCAAACGAACGTGCGACCCATGGCAGAGGTATCTTTCCCTCGCGAACTCCAGCCCAGCGAAATACAGAGAAAAGAGGCCTCTGCTAGCAGGGAAGATTACCTTCTTTCTGGAAACACAAATATGGCGGCCTAAATGGATTATGACGTCATCACTAGTTTCAGCGAGTTTCAGTTGTTTCAGTTTCAATCGTGATGGCCGTCATCTTCGCCGTCATCTATTGACTATGGCGAATGTTCCCACCGAACATAGCCATTCAAAATATGAATTTTTACCACATCTTTGCGCCCAAAGGCTTTTCTACAATTCCTATACAGTTTTGATACGTCTAATCCCCCCCCCCCCCCAAAAAAAAAAGATACTGTTTTGTCCTCTCATTCTCATTCTCTATGGCCGCCATGTTTTTTTACTTCCTTTTTCTTGATATGGCTTACCCTGGTTACCAGAGTCTCGGGCTTCGTTTACTATTCGCTGACTGCTGACCACTGAACTCCTCGTAGTCAGTAAAGGGCGCATAGTAAACAAACGAAGCTCGAGACTGGTGCCCAGGCTGCACTTATAGCCGCATTGTCACCAGTTTACTTCCGGTTGGGTACGTAACATTCTCGATTATTTTTAACGGAAAATGCGAAAAATATTTCAAAATTATGATAGCAGTGTGCCGATTGGAAGTTTCTTTGATGATGTGTTTGATATTTTAGGGCGGATGACCTGTTAAATAACGCGGATTCTAATAGCCTCTATTGTCTTTTAACGGTTTAGGTTTCCGTCGGACCTCCGGTGACAATGCAGCTTTAAATGTTGGGAGTAAATTCCTGGTTTGGAGATCATCTGGAGGTTGCGTGCATACATATAGACAAACGTGAAAACATTTATATAAAGAGATACACGACATAGATACAGAACAGAAACAGTAACAGACAAGGGAAGAAAATATATGTGGGAATATCAGAATATTCGATGCAAACATCGAAATAGGTCGAAAATGGCAAGTAGCTTGGCATGGAGGTATGAGTGGATGGTTGATAGCTGGTCTGGTTGTCTGGTTGATAGCTGTAAAATTGGACCTGATGGAGCACAATAAAGGTGCCTATTTGTGACTTAGTGTGTTTAGCATCGAAGCCAATGATGTTCCGATGGTGGACTACAAACAACCCGGGCACGCGATTACAATGTGAAGCAAAACAGGCAATTCTTTTATAAAGCGGTGGATCTAATTCCGTTTTATTTCATTTTTTTTTAAACAAATAACTGCTTTGTGCTTGAGTAGCAGATAATATTGTCTCTTCTGATTAGGCTTCTTTGTCAATGTTCCTGAATTAGAACGCGCGCATTTGTGACATCATCATCCTAATTGGCCCCGCGAAAGAAGACTTCGAATTCCACCAAAAGAGAGATGTTGGACTGATTGGTTGCAAGATGATTTCTTAAAACAAGGTTCGCCAAAGGCCGCGAACACAAAATGGCCACGGATCCAGGCAGCGCAACTGATGTTGTGTTCGGCGAAGTTTCGGAGGGCGAGGCCACGGAGAAGAAAGGATTCTTCATCCATCCGCGGTCGCGCGCTTATCGAACATGGGAAACTTGTAATGTATTTTTTTGCTTCCTAACGTTCGTCATCGCACCGTTCCAAGCCTCCTTCGACTCCAGCATAACTTTTCTTTGGGTCGTAGTCTACCTATTGGACGCATCCTTCTTTTTGGACATCGTTTCGAAATTTCACTTGGCATTCTTCGAGAAAGCATCGATAATTACAGACAAGGCGCGCATCAGACGAAACTACATCAAAGGGCGGTTCCTCCTGGACCTGCTGTCTGTGTTACCTCTTGACCTGATCGCACTTTGGTTGACAGTCGACAAAATGGAGCCAAGCCAAGTCCTAGCTTTTGTCCGATTGAATAGACTGCTGAGACTTCACAGGATTATGCAGTACTTCGGTAAGTGAACCTTTGAATTCTTCTTCTTTATTTCTTATCGGTATTAAAGCAATACGAGAAAAGCAAGACGTCGAGATACCTCTTATATATTCGACAGCTGGAAATGATCTGCATCAAACTTATAGTAAATGACATATTTGGAAAACAATATTAACACTATACCTTTTATCACTATTTGATGAAATAAATGTTATTAGATTTGGAAGCTATGTTTTGTTTGATGTTAATGGGATTGCGGCAAAACTAGTTTAATAACAGTTAAGCGGATCATGATCCTTTGGGTCGGTTCCTTAGTGGTGACATCGTTCTACAACACGTAAATGACATGTGGTCCGCTTTTACATGCCTTATATAGAAGGAGATTGAGGTAAGTGAATGAAATTGAGGAAAGTAAAAAATTCGTATTGCTGCGGCTGCTGTACTTATATGTAGTGCCATAGCTAGCACGGGGTCGCCCGCCTCCTAAGTAGAGCAATTAGAGGAATTACAAAAGACATAAACAAAGAAAATACCGAAGAAAACACAAAAAAAATATCTCAGACTCGCCCTCCTAAACTAAGTTTTCTAGCTACGGCCTTGATATGTTCATAGCAGAGCTCCTACGCGGCGCTTAGAACAATAGGTATGAGCCGTCGTGTTGCGGCTGTACGTTTTTGGGTGGCCTTTGATTAGGGAGTGGTCATTAATTTCTGGGTATATGTAGGGGGGGGGGGGCTATGCTTTTTTGGCGCCGATTTAGGGGGGTGACATTTTTTGGGGCTGTCATTAAAAGGGTCATTTCGGGGGCATTTTTTGTGTTTTATTATAATACTGAGCAAGAGAGTCATTGTTCAAATGTAAATTTTACTCAGTTCACAACTGAGTTGTTCAGGTACCAATCTTGTATTTATTAAAAAAAAATTGAGAAACCCTTTCATGGTTGACAGACAAAGCTGCCCGTACAATCAGTTTAACAATAACACGAATACTTTAAAATGTTGCGAAACCTAGACTCAATGTCTTTGTTAACATTGTCTATGATGTAGTCGTTTTCTAGCGACACAAGCATTTGTTGTTTATCTCTGTGCCACTCTTAAATTAGTGAAAGTGAAGATTCATACTTAAATTGAACAGGACAAAATTGCCATATGCTGATCTATATTTTAATAAAGGTTTTATTAAAGTTACACTTAGTATTTCAAGTCTCTGTGAGTTTAGTCGGGCAGATTTTTAGGCTGTAATTTCACTCTCGTGTGTGACACTTTGCCTCGCTCATGACATGGTATTGTGCTGTGTGCGTTTTTCTTCAAACTTTAACGCTTACAAAGATATTAGCGAATGTCCTTTTTCTCTATGTATGCTTTTCAAGGTTTACTTCATCGATTCACGACTGTTATCGTTGAACATTGAATAAGCCAGTTAGGCTTTCCGGTCTAATCGCAGGATATGGACACATGCCTCTAAATATAATTCTAATATTTCCCATTCTATTCAGAAATCCCATAAGCTTGCCGGATCGATTCGAGTTCTGAAAGGGTAAAATTTTCAAATCTGTTGATTGCTTAAAATTTATCTTACATGTTCACATTTTGATGATCATCATCTGTACAAGAACTATGCAAAAATTCCAATTCTTCTGTGATGGTTCGAAATTTCCATGATTGTATTTTTTACTATAAACATACATGAAGTACATGTCGCGGATAAAGGCCTGTAGTCAGAACTCAGGGTTTAACAAAGTCGAAGCAGGCCTCGAATTATAGTGGGTGGCACGATTCAGAAACATTAAGAAAACATTGAGGGGCACAGCCACGCCCAAACTGGTTATTTCCTTATAACTGTTTAAAATTTGGGGAGGCACGTGCCCCCAGACCCCAGTGCCCCACCCCTTGCTACGGCTCTATTTAAACATTTGCAAAATCCCTCATAAAACTGCACATATTACAGAGGAGCGTACGGTAGTCATGGACGACGGCCACGATTTGTATAAGCTCTACCATTTGGCGCACTTAGAATTTGTGTAGGCAATTTCCTAATTATGACTTCTATTTTTTTCGTTTATCTTTTGCAGCTTTTGTTCAATAGTTCAATTAAAGCCGCATTGTCACCAGTTTACTCACGGTCGATTACGTAACAATCTCCGATGATTTTTAACGGAAAACGCGAAAAATATTTCAAAATACTGAAAGCAGTGTGTCTAATGTAAGTTTCTTTGAGGATGTGATTGATAATTTAGTGCGGATGGCCTTTTAAATATCTTGGATTTTAATAGATTCTTTTGTCTTTAACTGGTTGAGTTCCGTCGGACCTCCGGAAGTAAACTGGTGATAATGCGGCTTTAATTTCCATGATAACTGAATTTCCGAATGCCCGTTGTTCTTGTCAATGTTATGGCATATGGCACAATTGGGGTGAAAAGATACTTAAATGAGAATTCGAATGGGAAGGATCTAATAACGCTGCTTTCTTTATAGGTTTTTGCATTTTTAGCATTTGAAATATTTGAAAATGACATTTTTTTACGGGGGAGCATGCCCCCCTGGACTCCCTTATAAAACAATTCTCTTCACGTTTGGAATATTGGTTGAACATAACACTGACTATAGTGATCGATTAAACCCTCGCCGGCAGCCCCCCGAATAGATAAGTCTATTCTGATCCCCAGGATAACCTCGTTTACTCCTTGGAAGCTTCTGGGACCCTGCCGCCATTACGGACTGTAAAGCATATTATGGAATATCCCTGGAAACATTGGCATAACGTCACCCTTCTCCCCACCGTTAGACAGTTTTTAAAAGTCATTTCTCCCATAAGCCAATCAAATCAATTCCACGTTAAACAGACCCAGGATTGCAGCGTAAACAATGTTGGGATCGATTTGGTTTCAGAAAAGACAGTATTAAGGAGAGTGTGATTCCTTGAGAAATTATTTTTTCTCATTCAGGCAAAGCCAAACAAGTAAAAAAAAAACATGAATTCAAAGCAAACAATGAAATGTATCATCCTTTATACAATACAAATGGCTAAATCATATTTTGAAAGTATGGCGCACTAATTTTCCGGCGTGAATGGAGGGCTTTGTGAGGTATTGTGTGGGAGTGTGGACTGGTTACTTATTCGCAGTCACTTTTTGCCAATGCTCTACTCTAACATGTCTTTCGATTTGAAACATTGTTCATTGTTAGAGCATTATAGCTCTTCCAAGACATGACCAGACAGCATTTCCTGATATAATTTAAACATCAAACTCCACAAGTTTCGGCATTTACTTTCTGCAGTTTAATGGTCATGTAAAGCAATATATGGAATTGCTGTGTAATTCTTCAATACAGTTAGGGTCATAACTAAAATTGGAGGCATTTTGTAAATAAAGAAATTATCCAATCACAGCAGAGTACCCACCCCCTCCCCCTTGGTATTTGTATGCCAAGCGATCATTTTAAACAAAATGGCGGCGCGAAGAGTAGTACAAATATACAACCTAACCGTTTCTCTGAAGCTGTTTGACACCCTGAAAATAATATGCCACATTCAATATCGAAAAACTTGCAATTATAGATCGCTAAACGCTGAACACAGACCCTGGAAGCACTGTCGACTCGATGCTAATGCGTTGTAATGAGCTAAGTACAGCAACTAAAACACTAGTGTAAAAGTTTTATACTTGATACATAATTAAATAGAGAACTTCTAACTTTGCCCCTCTGTGTTTCTATCTAAATCACGAGGTATTTAAGTTATTTTTAACTGTTCTTCAAGGCAGTTACTTCATACCAGGGGTCTACAATTAATCCGGAGATTTTACATAGATTTTACTTAATTTTCTCAATAGTTTCACGTGTGTTCAAAATGCAACGGCGTACAGTGAATGTATCAAACATAAGTAGTTATAAAAAAAAATAAGCGAGAGAGAGAGGGCGCTTAAACTTGAACAACCTATTCTTGGTGCAAGTTTACTTGTGTGACCACAGTCATTGTACTCTACTGGACACGAAAATCTTTTTTTGCTTCAAAAGCTTATCTTTCTCAGTCCACCCAAAATGTAGTTTATTTCATAATTTAATTCTTTATCACCAGGGCGTTGACTATAGATTTTCAAGTGTGACAGTATTTAGAATTAGGAGAGTGGTATTTTTGGGACACAGCCCATGTATTCTAGCATAAAAAGGAACTTTTAAAAGTGCTAAGCAATAAATAATAGTTTTTAGTACTTAACTAACTTGTTGGTCAACCCTCCTTGTGTGTAGCCAGTGTGTGTAATGCCTAGTGAACACTAGCAACATAACAACATAACGACATGGGCGCGCGCACTATATTTAGCCCGACATAACGACATGGACATAATGACATAAAAGAAAAAACATGTTTTTTCTCTTATGTCGTAATGTCCATGTCGTTATGTCGAAGATAAGAGTGCGCGCGCCAATGTCGTTATGTCGATATGTCGCTAGTGTGCACTAGGCATAAGTGTATAACTAAGAGAGCATAAGATATCTTATGCTCTCTTGGTATAACCTTACACTTCCCTGGTATAACTTCCCCTCCTGGCGAAATTTTATTTGTCACCATGTCAACTAACTGAAATTCATGAATATTGTTAAATTTTACAATTATTGTGCACACTAGAAACAATTCTGCATTATTTTGGCCTAAAAGTGTGGTAAAGCAGCAGAAATGATCGTGATTTTGAATGTAATATGCTGAGATTGCATTGTTTCTGTTATTTTGTGCCACTATTACTTTGCTTATTCTAGCGGGGAATTATGTGATCCTGTGCTTTGCAAGTGTTCACCATAAATTAAAACTAGCATCATCCCCAGAAAACCAACCCAACAACCCCTTTCCAAATACTCCAAAGCATTAAACAGACATATGAGAAAAATTTGGTGACAGTTAACTTATATGATGTCTTCAGAAGAAAATCACCCCCATTCCCACCCTTGGATCTGTCTCTGTATGGGTGTGTTCATTAGAAATAAGGTATAGACATGAAAGCCCTACAGAAAATGTAGGACAACAGACAGAATCATCCACTTTTGGGAGATTGAGATTAATTAAACCACCTTTAAACTGGTTTAAGTGCTGGTGTGAATGCGGTACTAGCCGTAATAGTTGCAATACGGTGTTTTCGTGCATGTCTGGAAGTATGGATTATTTTTTCTCATTTTACCTTATCTGGACGAAGTTCGATTCTCGGTCATGTCAAAGATGTTTTTTTCTACATTGTTTACATTTACTATCAGTACTGTCTTTACGCAGCAGTAACGATATATTTCAGCGCATAGCCTGGATTTTCCCACGGGGCTGTGTCATGCATGTAGTCTTGACGTTTACATGGTAACCCTTGCCACAGGGTAACCATAAGAAAAAAAATGTCATCACTTACGATATTGAATTGATACAGCACAGGGTACCCATCAGGATCTTAGGGCTAGCAGGCCCGTTTCCAGGATTTCTAAAGATTTTAGATTTAGGGTTAATTATCATTCATGGGCTTTTGAAGTAACACAGTGGCTACATGCACTGAAAGTCGCTTTACCTTTGACGATCTTTCCCTTTCTTTACCTTTTCCTTATCTTTACCTTTGACGATCTTTGACGATCTTTGCCCAGCAAATAGAATTCTTAATTGTCTTTAGTGTCCACAAGCGGCTACAACCAAGTGTATGCGAAGCTCAAATCAAATTCACTTTCCTGCTTACCTTTTATCAACAAATAAAAAAATATAGAGTACCTACTAGGTCGACAATTTACTCGGTTATTTGAATAAATTGAAAACTGTCGGACATTTAGTCCATTGAGGACCTTCCCCAACTGTCGGGCATTTAGTCCATTGAGGACCTTCCCCAACTGTCGGGCATTTAGTCCATTGAGGACCTTCCCCAACTGTCGGGCATTTAGTCCATTAAGGACCTTCCCCAACTGTCGGACATTTAGTCCATTGAGACCTTCCCCAACTGTCGGGCATTTAGTCCATTAAGGACCTTCCCCAACTGTCGGGCATTTGGCCACTGCGTTTTGCTAACCTTCGCGTTTGTTTGCGAATGAATTTAAATGTTTTTCTGTTATACGAGTAAGCTTCTGCCAGAGCATTTCTTGAGAAAAGCGAAGCTCGCGAAAACTCCACCACTTTGTAACCGAAAAATAGATTGCTAAGGCCCGATTCATATATCGCGCTTCTGCCAGGCACGTGGACATTTTGAAACATTTCGACGATGAAATAGTCTAGCTTTAGATTGAGAGCGCGACGTATTAACCGGATCTAGAGAAGAGAACCAAGCCAGCAAACCAAAACTTACAGCTTCTTAGTAGATAAAGGAGAATTGGAAATCTTGTAAACTCTTAAAAAAATGCACAGGCATGTAAGCTAAAAGTAGCGCGTACTTCGAAAACGCGCTAACGAAAAAGTACAAATGAACATCCATCCAAGTCCTTATATGGTGATGATGGACGTTTTGGCATTGATTGACAGCGCTACAAAATTTAGAATAAATGACGAAACGAATTCCAATTAACTGAAATCACAAATCTTTTAAGATTTAATTAAAATTGTCCATTAGATCGACAGTCCATCTGCTCAATTTTCGAACTGCGGTTCTTTCTCCAGAAGCCCAGCTCCAATTCATATTTAAGGCAATCATCTATAAATAAGTTTACTCTTTCGGCCATTAAAATGGCGACGGACGTCCACATTGCAACGGATGTTGCGTTTAGTGGCATCTCAGAGGATGAGAACTCGGGGGAAAAAGGATGCGAGGCCATGGAAAAGAAAGGATTCTTCATCCATCCGCGGTCGCGCGCTTATCGAACGTGGGAAACTTGTAATGTATTTTTCTGCTTCCTCACGTTTGTTATCGCACCATTCCAAGCCTCCTTCGACTCCAGCATAACTTTTCTTTGGGCCGTAGTCTACCTATTGGACGCATCCTTCTTTCTGGACATCGTTTCGAAATTTCACTTGGCATTCTTCGAGAAAGCATCGATAATTACAGACAAGGCGCGCATCAGACGAAACTACATCAAAGGGCGGTTCCTCCTGGACCTGCTGTCTGTGTTACCTTTTGACCTGATCGCACTTTGGTTGACAGTCGACAAAATGGAACCAAGTCAAGTCCTGGCTTTTGTCCGATTGAATAGACTGCTGAGACTTCACCGTATTATGCAGTACTTCCGTGAGGTTTAAATGCGTTTGTATGCGTTATTGCAAATGCAGTAGGTAAATGCAGTAGTAGGTAAATGTTTGATAGCATTTTTCAAGTTTTTTTTCCTACTTCCACTGTTATAATTTCAACGATTGTGTAATGATGTTCACGATGATCAAATGATGACGAGAAAGAAAATAACAGTGAAAATTTAATTTTATCTATTAATATATTTATACTTATATATACCAAAAACTGGAAATCGATTCTGCCAAATTTTCGTCTTTAATAAGACTTCTTCAGGGCAGACTGCAGACTGCAGGGCAGATTGTCTGCCCTGAAGAAGTCTTATTAAAGACGAAAATTTGGCAGAGTCGATTTCCAGTTTTTGGTGTATTGTATTCATTGTTCTGGTACGAGATCGCGACAGTTTGGGCTTTTTTATTCTATACTTATATATAGTTACAGTAAAAAATAGGATAGAATTAGATGGGTAAAATGTGGCATTCTCACATCAATTTCTTATTTTAAAAATCATATTTTGCGATTTATATAAACGTTCCTACATCTGCTATAATGACTTTTTCAAACTGCTTTTCTTTTTAATATCCTTGCTGCTCATGTAATATGAGATATTTTATTGATAAACTTTGGTGGCGGTTTTTTTTCTGTAGATGCCCGAGATAACGATCTTCGCTCGAACACCACCACAGTTAGGGCGTTCAGATACAGCGCCATGTCGTTCATCATTATCCACCTATTTGCATGTGGCTGGTACTATCTGGCATGTGACAACATGGCCGATGGCAAAGGCAAATGCATAACTAAATCCTGGGCCAATCTGAAAGCAGGTAACTGACCTACATCATTGCAATTAGGTCGTTTTTTTCAGGCACGATGGTTCTTTGAGCGAGAAATGCAAGGATTCGAGAAGTCGGTGTTTCTTATCAGGCCGACTTGTAACTTCGTGTAAAAAGAACTTGGCTGAAAGAGATTGTTAATTGGTTAAGGAAATTGCAACAAGCAAGATAAAATATTGTTTTATTTTATATAAATGCTGAAACAGAGGGTTCGAGTAATCGGGACAACTGTGCATTTGGGATTTTGTAAATAAGTGTTATCTTTAAGACAGTCATTTTTGAATTCACAGCCAAGGAAATGTTGGAGTTTGGTGCGTTTCCACGATATATGACGGCGCTTTATTGGGCAACGGCCACTGCTTCTTCTACCGGGTGAGTGCTCAGGTCTTGATACTTGGGGTAGCTGTGATGAGTAATAAGCCTGGCTGCTTTGCTGCTCGTGTTTTTTTTTAAGAAAAATGGCGGCCATCGCGACACATAAATCCTGGAGGAAATTTCAGTTCTTTCCAATGATTTTGTGCCATTCTTGTGAAGAAAAAAATATTGAACATTTCTTGGATATACGTTCGAAAAGAAATTGGAGTATTTTCAAAAACAAGGGTGTTATGAAGGTTCTAAAAGGGAAATGTGACAAAACCAGATTGAAAGGATGAATCCGAGTAGCTGGTTAGATGGCGACAGGAACATTTTTGAGGTGGAGGTATCTTTTAATAAATGCCTTATCTGTTTTTTGCTTTGCATAGAATTTATTGAAGCTTTGAAAAATTACAGTACTATAGTATTCAAAGTATATATAATCACTACTACATACCTTTCAACCTCAGAAAATCTCAAGGCTTGAGAATTTTTTGGGGGTGAGGGGTGGGGTATATTTATTTTTGGGGGTGAGGGGTGGGGGATATTTAATTTTTGGGGGGTGAGGGGTGGGGTATACCCTTAAAGGGGCTCACAAGCTATAGCAGTTTAATGGCTTTCCTGCTATTATTGAGCCAATCAGCAGACGTTTGCTGTTCAGAAAGCTCTCACACACAATATAGATCTCACACGCCTGTTTGAGTGGCACTACAAAAAATAGAAAAATAGGCAAAATGTGGATTTTCTATTAGGATTTTCTATTCAGGATTTCTCTTAAGTGATAAAAATTGCTAAATAGCGGGAGATTTGTTGCTCTATGCGGGAGAGCGGGAGAAGAAGTCCAAAATCTTGAGACTCCCGCCTAATGTGGGACAGTTGACAGGTATGCTACTGCCGATAAAAATGCAAATAAAATGTATGCATTTTAGTAACTAAACAAGTCAACTTGAATGATTGTGAAGCTCTGTCCACCCTTCAATAGAAATGACTATGTTCTACAGGACTGTCAAAATGTACTGAAAGAGGTGGTAGCAAAAAAGTAGCTTGGTGTGAGAGATTGAGGCACAATTATGTAGCTCTATTATTTTCATTTTCATCATCAGACAAAGTAGCAGACGATAAAAGGTGAAGTAGCCAGAAGAGCTCTGGCATTCACTGGCTTGTTTTGGCAGCCCTGTTCTATAGCTATAACAAAAATAACATATGGATAATAATACAGATACTAAAATACTAATAGCTCACACTGTATTGATGGTTAGGTTTGGAGATATTCATGCAGTTACAGACTCAGAGAAGTGGTATTCCATTCTTTGCATGTTGATTGGTATTGCCTACTTCTTTGGCCTTTTGCTTGGAAGTATGGCTTCAATTATTACTAACCTTGATGCCATGCGAGCCAGTTATAATCACCATCTCACTGCCATCAAGCAGCATATGGTAAGTCTGCTGAACTGTTGTTGAGATCTTTTTTAACAGGGGGAGGGGTGCTTATTGGGCAGAGGGGGGTCATTATTTAAAGGAGGGAACTTATTCTGATCATTATGGTATAATAGTTAGAGAGAACCATTCTGAAAAAAATAAGTGGTACAGTAATACTGCAACTAGAGTTAACTGTTTTGATACCAATATTTGAGTGACAATGCTAACATTATATTAGGTTAAAACTACTGTACAGTAGAGCAAGAAGCTGATGACAGCAAAATTGAATTGAAGAATTTGATAAGCTGACAAAAAAGAGATTAAGGACCATGCTTATTATTTTGTTATATATTTTATATTAACAGCAAGACCTCAATATATCTAAGAAAGTGCAGGAGCGTGTTGTTGCATACTATGAATACCTGGTGAGTATTTCCAATCAATCTATCTATTATTATTTTAGAAATTGAGAATAAAATATAACTTCTTATTGTGATGTAGAACTAATTGTGTTTTCTCCCCAGTGGTTAACTACAGAGGGAGTAAACACTCAAGGAATATTTAAGGATCTGCCTGTCACTCTACAAACTGAGCTTGCTCTTAGCATCAACAACAAAGTACTAGAAAAGGTAATAATTCTTGCAAATGACTGCATAAAATAATTCTAACTACACCAAGTGTTGCTTCCATACCTGCCAAGATAACAACTTCAAAACTATGAATAATGGATTATAAAGCTGCAAAATAGTTTATCTTGTGGTATGTCAAACAAGGCAACACCAACAATGTTGGCCAGTGTTGGCTTTGTTAACACAGGGCTATAGGTTACATACTACAATGTAATTTTGTCACACAAGGCATGATGGTCAGGGTAAACCATGAAATGCTAGTGTTACACCATCTTTTTTGGTTAAAAGCGGGTATTCATACCATGGCACCTTGGGAGAAGGGGAACATAAAAGAGGGATAATGGTTGTGATACGGGTAGAGGTAGTTGGCAGGGGATGAGGGAGGGTCATTGTGGGGATAATGCTACGTTGAGTGGAGTTGGACTATAAGAAGTGTCCGGGGTAGTGATGCAGTTGTTCTTGCCATGGCGTATCGGGTGAATGGGAAGATTAAGGAGGAGGTATTGGGTAGGGATGTATAGACCGGAAAACAAAAAGGCTGATAAGGGGTAAGGTGTACAAAACAAAAGTTCATAAACATGCACATAAATGTATAATAAATTACAGTAAATAAGGAATTGAATATTTCATAGAGCTCTTTGAAAGGTTAAGCAGCCTTACGTGTTTTCTAGTACAGGTTTATCATCAGGGGGTAAGACCAAGTACTAGTCAAATGCGACCAGGAGAATGGAAACCGGGAGCCGAGGGATGCTAGGGGGATGGTCAGGGTAGTGCTAGTGTTACACCTCTTGTAGAAACTGTAAGGCATATTAATGTATGTAGTGTTACATAGGGTTATGTTTACATCAGGTTTTTGGATCAATTATAGCATGGATACTATCCAGGGCATTTTATAAAATGTGTGTTATATTTCAAAACACATAGAGTTTAGGTCTTGTTTCTATTATGGCTTGAGACAATGTTTTCACTGCCATTTGGTGTCTTTTCAGGCTGAGGTATTCAAAGATCTCAGTGCTGGCTCCAAGCGGATGCTCACCACATACATCAAGCCTGTGTTCTTCATGCCTGACCAAGTAATCATCAACAAAGGCGATGTTGGGAGTGCAATGTATTATATCCATAGGGGAAAAGTTGAGGTAAGAAGGAATGACTATACATGCTACACAGGGGATTTGGTTATAAGCTTGACAAGTGTTTTTTCAGTGGTTGGGTGTTGGATTAATTTGTTTTCATTATTTTGGTTTTTAAAAACTTTGAAATACTTTTAAAGACTTGGCAATATTTTTGGGGAAGAAAAGTACTTTTTGTTCTTCATTTTCCCCTATTTGCAAAGATTGCATATTTTTGATGAATTTAAAACAGAAACAGATGGATTTGTAAAGCAAGAAAAAACATTGTGAAGTGTTTTGAAAAATGGTTTCTATTCTGATGTGGACTTTTGAAAGTATTAGGAAGTCAGGGGCTTCAAATTACTATTATTAGGTAGTATTTAATTTTTATGCTCTTTCAAACTCCCCCCCCCCCCCCCCCCCACCTTCATACTAATGACTGGGTTCATTTCCCATGGAATCAACTATTGCTTGAAAGAATGACCTACCTTGCAAAAAATATTAACCATGTAAATGTTCCTTTAGGCTTTAAGTGAAGATGGGGTTAAAGTGGTTCTAGAAGAAGGACACTTATTTGGAGAGGTAGGGACACAAATACTTGTAAGTAAATGTTATCTGTAGCGCAGAGAGTATTATGATAATTTTTCAATTTTTAAAGGATTGTATACAAGTATAGATTATTATTTGATAATGTTGCTGCATAGGGTATGCTGACTTTGATAGAAAAAGCTTATATAATAAAGGAGTGGGGCTTAATGGAGTGTGTTCTTTGTTATTCTAGGTGTATTGCATTTATTCAACTGTGTTTTACTTATATTCTAAGCCATGTTTGATAATTCCTAGAACCTTCAGACAAAATCTATTTCAGAATTGAAACTGTTTATTGTCTTGTTTCCTTTTGCATAATGTGGTCTATAACAGTACTCGGGTGAACAATCAATGAAATTTGACTATTAAAGAAAAGTTTTTTAATTTCATTTTGTCTCTCAGGTTACACTGGTGTATAACATTCTGCGCACCACTGTTGTGCGTGCCATCACACCCTGTGTTATCTGTGTGCTTGAACGCCAGGACATGAACAAAGTGCTCAACTACTATCCTAAGGGTACAGGTCAATGTAAATGAATACAAAATAACCAGAAAAATTCATTATGCCCTTAGATACTACAGATCATGGATACTACTTTTTTCTGTTGTCTTAGAGCTTTGCATGCTTCATGCTCTTTCTCAACTCATCTAAAAATGGATTTCGTGACAAAATGTTGATCTAGTTGCAGAAATATTTCATTCCCTTAGCATTATTTTTCACTAAATGTATTTATAAATTAAATGGCATACCCTGAGGATTTCCTAATTCGACAAAACATCACTAAAAAGTTTTTATCATTCTTTCTCTTTGTTTTTTTTTTTTTTTTGTACAGCTCTTCAAAAACTCCACAACATTGTTGAAGATCGCTGTGAGATTGTTCAGTCTAAAGGAAACTCTGTCCTAGAAATGACAACTGATGAAGCAAACCATGAACTCTTACATACTGTGGTAGGTGGTGACTATTGTGTTGTGCAGAAGAGGGTGTGGTTTCCCGCTTGATTACCTGCTTTAGACTGTAATCTTTAATAGTTCTCTATTTGAAACTGTGCTTTGATACAGGGCTTCTGGAATTACGCGCTTGTGTGGAAGCGCGTAATTTGGCTTTATCTGCCTAATCCGTGTAATCCACAAATTTCCACGTAATCCCGTGTAATTTGGCTATATTTTGATAAACAAAACATTTAATTGCACAGCTGATTTGTTCTATTAGGGTTCTTACCTATATTTCTCGTAAAAAAAGAGAGATATTCTTCGTAAGAGTGCGATATTTGAACTGAATTTCGAAAACAAATAAAATGACTAAGCGTTCTTTGCTAAACCGCGAAGGCCTAGGACTAATAATAAAATACCTTTTTTAATTGGCTGGTGGCTGGGAGCCAATTAAAACTTGCCTAAGATATTTTCACACAAAAAAATAACCTTTTCAAGTTATTTCGTGCTTTCCTTTGGTACAAAATGTAGTTTGGGCGTAATATTGATATTCCGTGTAATTTAGCGCGTAATTCAGTAAAGAATCCTGCAAAATTTTGATTTTTAAAGAAAAATGTATTGCAAAATCCTGCGTAATTTAGCGCGTAATGATTGATTTTCCACGTAATTTAGAGCGTAATTTAGCAAAGAATCCCGCGTAATTTTGAGTTTTTTTTCGTGTAATTCCAGAAGCCCTGTTGATAATAGAGAAATATTAATCACAAAAAGATAATTTTTATCCAGGCCCTTTTGTGTAAAACAGAGCCTACAATATATTAGGGCCTTTTTGGTCTTTGTGTTAATCCTAAAATAAGTGTGAGCATTTGGTGAAACCAGCATGAGCTTACCATTATGATCAGTGCACAATTCCACAAAGTGGATGTCAGCTTTTCATTGTCAACCACTCACTGCGGGGGATGCTAAAGCTTCTGGGAAATGGGTGCAGATTGGCCAAAAGATTTAGCAAGCTGTATTGTAATTGACTTAGATTTCTGTTTCCTTGTAGGGCTACAAAGAACCGACAAATAAAGGGCATAGGTAAGGAAGAATACACACGCACCAACCTTCTAAAAGAAAAAACAGGCGGTCTTGTGGACAAAGAAGCCCACTAACAAAACAAAAACAAAATATTTTCCATCTGGATGGGTTTGTTTTTAACACTTATGTAAGTTGATGTCATATGGACTGTACAGTGTGTGTGTGTTAAGCACAAAACAAAGCAAAAATTGACTACAGTCATTTAAAATTTGAGACCTATTTTGCAAAAAAATCCATTGAAAATGTGTTATCCAGTGATCTAACTCGTATTTTTTTGCATTAGTAAAAGATTTTCACGGTTTTATACGCAAGTTACTCCCAGTTATAGTGCTCAGATGTCGCAATTTGCAGGGTTTTCTAGGACAGTGCTGTGTGATTTCTCTAGTCAAGACTATTATGCCACTTGTTTGATATCTTCTCATTACATTTCACAGCTTCTGGCAGCGTCTGACAACAACAGTGATCCACCCCCACTCCAAAAAGCTGTACATATGGGAGCGTGTGCATCTGGGGGCACTAGTTCTTACCTTCATGCTGAACTCATTTGTTGCTTCATTCTCTGTTGGGCTCCATCACCTTGGTTATGGCGAGAATATCTACATGAATATCATCCTATTTGTTTCTTACATCCTTGATGCCATTCTTATTTGCGATTTTCTGCTGAGATTCAACCTTGCCACAGCTGCAACATCAGGTACATTATTTCAATTACATTTTATATTCCTTATAGAGGGAGGGGATCACTGGTGTAAACGTAACACAAGAAAGAGGGAATCAGTAGTGTTAACATTACATGAGAGGGTATCACTGGTATAAACATGACAGGAGAGAGGGGGGATCACTAGAGTGGAAACATTAATACAAGAGGGAGGGGATAACTGGTGTTAACAGGACAATAAAGGTAGGGTATCACTGCTGTAAACATGACATGAGAGGGAGGGGGTCACTGGTGTAAACATGACATGAGGGAGGGAATCACTGGTGTAAACATGGCATGAGAGGGGGGAGATCACTAGTGTAAACATGACATGAGAGGAAGGGCATCACTGGTGTAAACATGACATGAGAGGGGGGAGATCACTAGTGTAAACATGACATGAGAGGGAGAGGGTCACTGGTGTAAACATGACATGAGGGAGGGAATCACTGGTGTAAACATGGCATGAGAGGGGGGAGATCACTGGTGTAAACATGACATGAGAGGGAGGGGATCACTGGTGTAAACATGACATGAGAGGGAGGGGATCACTGGTGTAAACATGGCATGAGAGGGGGGATATCACTAGTGTGAACATGACATGAGAGGGAGGGGATCACTGGTGTAAACATGACATGAGAGGGAGGGTATCACTGGTGTAAACATGACATGAGGGGGAGGGGATCACTGGTGTAAACATGACATGAGGGAGGGTATCACTGGTGTAAACATGGCATGAAAGGGGGGAGATCAGTAGTGTAAACATGACATGAGAGGGAGGGGATCATTGGTGTAAACATGACATGAGAGGAAGGGGATCACTAGTGTAAACATGACATGAGAGGGAGGGGATCACTTGTATTAACATGATAGGAGAGAGAGGGAATCACTGGTGTAAACATGACATGAGAGGGAGGGGATCACATGTGTTAACATGACATGAGAGGGAGGGGATTTGTGGTGTAAACATGACATGAGAGGGAGGGAATCACTAGTGTAAACATGACATGAGAGGGAGGGGATCACTTGCATTAACATGATAGGAGAGGGAGATAATCACTTGCATGAACATGACAAGAGATGAAGGGGATCACTGGTGTAAACATGACATGAGAGGGAGGGAATCACTAGTGTAAACATGACATGAAAGGGAGGGGATCACTAGTGTAAAGATGACGGGAGAGGGAGGGGATCACTGGTGTAAACATGACATGAGAGGGAGGGGATAACTTGTATTAACATGATAGGAGAGGGAGGTAATCACTTGTGTAAACATGACAAGAGATGAAGGGCATCACTGGTGTAAACATGACATGAGAGGGAGGGGATCACTTGTATTAACATGATAGGAGAGGGAGGTAATCACTTGCGTAAACATGACAAGAGATGAAGGGGATCACTGGTGTAAACATGACATGAGAGGGAGGGAATCACTAGTGTAAACATGACATGAGAGGGAGGGGATCACTGGCGTAAACATGACATGAGAGGGGGGGATCACTAGTGTAAAGATGATGGGAGAGGGAGGGGATCACTAGTGTAAACTTGGCATGAGAGGAAGGGGATCACTAGTGTAAACATGAAATGAGAGGAAGGGGATCACTAGTGTAAACTTGGCATGAGAGGAAGGGGATCACTGGTGTTAACATGACATAAGAGGGAGGGGATCACTTGTGTTAACATGACATAAGAGGGAGGGGATCACTTGTTTTAACATGACATGAGAGGGAGGGAATCACTTGTTTTAACATGATAGGAAAGGAGGGGATCGTTGGTGTAAACATGACATGAGAGGGAGGGGATCTTTGGTGTAAACATAACATTAGAGAGTGGGGATCAATGGTGTAAACAATATGACAGGATAGGTAGAGTATCACTGGTATAAACATGACAGGAGAGGGAGTGGATCACTGATGTAAAGACCTACATGACCTCTTTCTTGTAGATTTGAAGAAGATCCGTGCCAACTACATTCGCACAAAACTTTTCTGGCTTGACCTGCTAGCTATAATTCCCATTGAGATCATTGCTTTTGGCTTCTCGGGTCACTTTCGCTGGCACATGCTTTCTTTCCTGAAACTCAACCGCTTCTTTAAGATTGGACGGGTAAGTAGTAGATTTATTTGTTGAAGGTATTTGCCTAGGCTAAAAAGGTGTTTTGTTTTGATATTTTTCACATAGTTCTGATAAAGTTGTGGTTATTTAAAAAAAAAACATTCAGAATCTGTAAGATCTGGTGCATCAAGAAAGTGTGAAATTTTTTTATGATTGATAGCTTGAGGTGTTAATTGGATTATGTTATATTTTAAAATATATTTAGTTTTCAAGGCGATTAAAGAAAAAAAAAACTAGTGGAAATGAATCAGAAGTGAAAGAGGAAATATATGTGGCAGTGCATCGTAAAAGCATGATTTCTAAATATTTGAGATATTTATAACTTTTTAAAAGTATTTCACTAATGCAGAACAGGAAATATTAAATTTAAACGATGCACTGCCACAGATTTGTTTCTCTTTCGCTACTGATTCATTTCCACTACTTTTTGTCCCTTTGATGCACCAGATCTTACAAATTCTGAATCTTTCGCTGAAATAACCACAACTTTGTTGAAACTATGTTAAATAATATCAAAATGAAATCCCTTTTTCAGCCTGTGCTATGTAACTTCTCTCCCGGCTAGAGCTTTTTGGTGAGGAATTATTTAAATATGAGGGGGTGAATTATTGAATACTAGCCTAGGTAAATACCTTGATATATTCTGTTGATATACTCTGTTGATATCTCTGTTGATTCATTTTAATTTTTGTATTGTCAAAATAAATTGGAAAAAGAACTTAATTGTTTTTACATAGCATAAGATACCCTGGGTCTATGACTATCAAAGACCTGTTTGTTTGGTAACAAAGACAAATGTCCCAAATATTTTTAAAAGTTTATTATGAATATTTATTATTGTAGCTTGTATCACATTTTGAGGAGCTTGAGAACAGGTTTGACTCCAGTGTCGCAAACATCCGTGGACTCAAGTATGGAATCTACATTCTCCTGACAACTCACATTTCTGCCTGCCTTTGGATTTTTGAAGCCTGCTATGGCGATGAGTAAGTCCCATACCCATATTATTAGACAGTACTGGGTGTAATATTACTACTTTTTATTTTGGTAAAATTACTCTAGAAATCGATTGTATTCGCCCGCTTGCATAAATGTTAAAGTAGCTGCCTTCATGCTTGTCTATCTGATTTCATCCTTCAAGCAGTGAGAAGAACAAAAAAGAGATTTTCAATTTTTCTATTGAGATTATTTACCTACTAAATTCCACATATCGAGCATTCAAGAGTGTTATTTGAAGGGACAACTTTCCTAATGTTAAGTTGCGAATACCTTATTCTAGTGTTCAGTTAAAGAAAAAGAAGAGTAATACATATAATTATGTTTTTAATTTGTGGTGTTTTGATGGCAGAAATTGAGTCAGGTGATATTGTAGTTTGATAATCCTCTTGTTTTTTATGCAAGCTAGAGGTATTCTCTGATATAATTTTCAGTGCTCATGCTTGCTGCCTGCTTTGTTTCGCCTGTACACACTTCATCTTATCTATACTTTTAATTAAATTAAAGTCTTCTGTAATCTACTGTAGACCTCCACCACCCAATATTACACACATAATAATTTTTCATTGAAAGAAACATTTACCCAGCTTTCTGTGTTAATTGTCAGAGCTTCACTGTGATTGGTTTATTTTGAGCAGTGAATAACTTAAGTTTGAAGGGATTTTGCACTGTAGATTTGTAGTAAATATCACATAAAAATGCATTATTCTGATTCATTTTCCCCTCTGCTGCAAATGAAAGTTGTGGAAGCAAATAATGTATTCCTATTAATAATTAACCATTATTGTTTTGGATAATACAGAAATGCACCAGCCTATGTTTCATTTCATATTTCTTATTGTAGCTGTCAGCACGGTAGCTGGGCGGAGCATGTTATTCAGATCAAAGATTCTATTGGTCTGCGAGAGTATGTAGCAAGCATGTACTGGTCCGCCGCTGCTATGAGTTCGACTGGATATGGTGACATCCATGCCCACGATGCTCTGAGTGAGATAATCTCCATCATAGTCATGTTCACTGGGTTGCTGCTCTATGGTTACTGCCTCTGTGGCTTCTCTGCCACAATTGCAAACACGATGAAGCCTAAGTAAGTTCTACATATTATTCCAGTTTAGCTTTTTAAGATAAGGTGCAATCAATTCAAATAAGGTAGAGCCAAAGAGGTACGCTGTACCTGTACATGTTTGGAATCAGCACCACTTTTGGATTTCAAGGAGCACAAAACTAAACATTTATGGTGTGTCTATTAATTACATAACAGGGCAGAGTTCCAAGAGCGTGTAGATGCTGCTGTCAAATTCATGACAACCCAAAACCTTGACTCCACCCTTATTCAGCGTGTGATTGACAGCCTTTCTATGGTTTGGAAAATGCACAGGTACTGTAGATATTCCCTTGTTTTCCCACTGCTCAAAGTATACTCTCTGATGTGCATCCTGTGTTTTAAGACTTGTGAATGTGTCTGTCTTTGGTCTCCATATAACAGCAAAGTAAATTGTGTAAATTGTATTTGTGTCCTTCCCATTTTTGTAAGGTGTTTATATTTTGACTCTAAGGTGAACTGTGTTTACTGTGTGCAAGGTAAATAACTCCTCATTCCTTCCCCTGTAGAGGAGAAAATATCCCAGGAAGCAAGCGCCTGATGGCAGATATGCCGGTCAGATTACAGCAGGAAGTCTGTGCTGAGGAGTGCACTGATCTAATCAAGCAGGTGTGTGATAGGGGCTATGAAGCAGGTGTGTGATAGGGGCTATGAAGGGAGCAGGTGCGTGATAGGGGCTATGAAGGAGGTGTGTGATAGGGGCTATGAACGAGGTGTGTGATAGAGGCTAGGAAGGAAGCAGAGGTGTGATACGGGCTATGAAGGAGGTGTGTGATAGGGGCTATGAAGGAGGTGTGTGATAGAAGCTATGAAGGAAGTGTGTGATAGGGGCTATGAAGGAGGTGTGTGATAGGGGCTATGAAGTAGGTGTGTGATAGGGGCTATGAAGGAGGTGTGTGATAGGGGCTAGGAAGGAAGCAGAGGTGTGATAGGGGCTATGAAGGAGGTGTGTGATAGGGGCTATGAAGGAGGTGCGTGATAGGGGCTAGGAAGGAAGCAGAGGTGTTATAGGGGCTATGAAGGAGGTGTGTGATAAGGGCTAAGAAGGAGGTGTGTGATAGGGGCTATGAACGAGGTGTGTGATAGAGGCTAGGAAGGAAGCAGAGGTGTGATACGGGCTATGAAGGAGGTGTGTGATAGGGGCTATGAAGGAGGTGTGTGATAGGGGCTATGGAGGGAGCAGGTGTGTGATAGGGGCTATGAAGGGGGGGTGTGATAGGGGCTATGAAGGAGGTGTGTGATAGGGGCTATGAAGGAGGTGTGTGATAGGGGCTATGAAGGAGGTGTGTGATGGGGGCTATGAAGGAGGTGTGTGATAGGGGCTATGAAGGAGGTGTGTGATAGGGGCTATGAAGGAGGTGTGTGATAGGGGCTATGAAGGAGGTGTGTGATAGGGGCTATGAAGGAGGTGTGTGATAGGGGCTATGAAGGAGGTGTGTGATAGGGGCTATGAAGGAGGTGTGTGATAGGGGCTATGAAGGAGGTGTGTGATAGGGGCTATGAAGGGGGGGTGTGATAGGGGCTATGAAGCAGGTGTGTGATAGGGGCTATGAAGGAGGTGTGTGATAGGGGCTATGAAGCAGGTGTGTGATAGGGGCTATGAAGGAGGTGTGTGATAGGGGCTATGAAGGGAGCAGGTGCGTGACAGGGGCTATGAAGGAGGTGTGTGATAGGGGCTAGGAAGGAGGTGTGTGATAGGGGCTATGAAGGAAGCAGAGGTGTGATAGGGGCTATGAAGGGAGCAGGTGTGTGATAGGGGCTATGAAGGGAGCAGGTGCGTGACAGGGGCTATGAAGGAGGTGTGTGATAGGGGCTATGAAGGAGGTGTGTGATAGGGGCTATGAAGGAGGTGTGTGATAGGGGCTATGAAGGAGGTGTGTGATAGGGGCTATGAAGGAGGTGTGTGATAGGGGCTATGAAGGAGGTGTGTGATAGGGGCTATGAAGCAGGTGTGTGATAGGGGCTATGAAGGAGGTGTGTGATAGGGGCTATGAAGCAGGTGTGTGATAGGGGCTATGAAGGAGGTGTGTGATAGGGGCTATGAAGGAGGTGTGTGATAGGGGCTATGAAGGTGTGTGATAGGGGCTATGAAGGTGTGTGATAGGGGCTATGAAGGAGGTGTGTGATAGGGGCTATGAAGCAGGTGTGTGATAGGGGCTATGAAGGAGGTGTGTGATAGGGGCTATGAAGCAGGTGTGTGATAGGGGCTATGAAGGGAGCAGGTGCGTGATAGGGGCTATGAAGCAGGTGTGTGATAGGGGCTATGAAGGAGGTGTGTGATAGGGGCTATGAAGGAGGTGTGTGATAGGGGCTATGAAGGAGGTGTGTGATAGGGGCTATGAAGGAGGTGTGTGATAGGGGCTATGAAGGAGGTGTGTGATAGGGGCTATGAAGGAGGCGCGTGATAGGGGCTATGAAGGAGGTGTGTGATAGGGGCTATGAAGGAGGTGTGTGATAGGGGCTATGAAGGAGGTGTGTGATAGGGGCTATGAAGGAGGTGTGTGATAGGGGCTATGAAGGAGGTGTGTGATAGGGGCTATGAAGGGAGCAGGTGCGTGACAGGGGCTATGAAGGAGGTGTGTGATAGGGGCTATGAAGGAGGTGTGTGATAGGGGCTATGAAGGAGGTGTGTGATAGGGGCTATGAAGGGAGCAGGTGCGTGATAGGGGCTATGAAGGTGTGTGATAGGGGCTATGAAGGAGGTGTGTGATAGGGGCTATGAAGCAGGTGTGTGATAGGGGCTATGAAGGAGGTGTGTGATAGGGGCTATGAAGCAGGTGTGTGATAGGGGCTATGAAGGGAGCAGGTGCGTGATAGGGGCTATGAAGGAGGTGTGTGATAGAGGCTAGGAAGGAAGCAGAGGTGTGATACGCGCTATGAAGGAGGTGTGTGATAGGGGCTATGAAGGAGGTGTGTGATAGAAGCTATGAAGGAAGTGTGTGATAGGGGCTATGAAGGAGGTGTGTGATAGGGGCTATGAAGTAGGTGCGTGATAGGGGCTATGAAGTAGGTGCGTGATAGGGGCTATGAAGTAGGTGCGTGATAGGGGCTAGGAAGTAGGTGCGTGATAGGGGCTATGAAGTAGGTGCGTGATAGGGGCTATGAAGTAGGTGCGTGATAGGGGCTATGAAGGGAGCAGGTGCGTGACAGGGGCTATGAAGCAGGTGTGTGATAGGGGCTATGAAGGAGGTGTGTGATAGGGGCTATGAAGGAGGTGTGTGATAGGGGCTATGAAGGAGGTGTGTTATAGGGGCTATGAAGCAGGTGTGTGATAGGGGCTATGAAGGAGGTGTGTGATAGGGGCTATGAAGGAGGTGTGTGATAGGGGCTATGAAGGAGGTGTGTGATAGGGGCTATGAAGGAGGTGTGTGATAGGGGCTATGAAGCAGGTGTGTGATAGGGGCTATGAAGGAGGTGTGTGATAGGGGCTATGAAGCAGGTGTGTGATAGGGGCTATGAAGGAGGTGTGTGATAGGGGCTATGAAGGGAGCAGGTGCGTGACAGGGGCTATGAAGGAGGTGTGTGATAGGGGCTAGGAAGGAGGTGTGTGATAGGGGCTATGAAGGAAGCAGAGGTGTGATAGGGGCTATGAAGGGAGCAGGTGTGTGATAGGGGCTATGAAGGGAGCAGGTGCGTGACAGGGGCTATGAAGGAGGTGTGTGATAGGGGCTATGAAGGAGGTGTGTGATAGGGGCTATGAAGGAGGTGTGTGATAGGGGCTATGAAGGAGGTGTGTGATAGGGGCTATGAAGGAGGTGTGTGATAGGGGCTATGAAGGAGGTGTGTGATAGGGGCTATGAAGCAGGTGTGTGATAGGGGCTATGAAGGAGGTGTGTGATAGGGGCTATGAAGCAGGTGTGTGATAGGGGCTATGAAGGAGGTGTGTGATAGGGGCTATGAAGGAGGTGTGTGATAGGGGCTATGAAGGTGTGTGATAGGGGCTATGAAGGTGTGTGATAGGGGCTATGAAGGAGGTGTGTGATAGGGGCTATGAAGCAGGTGTGTGATAGGGGCTATGAAGGAGGTGTGTGATAGGGGCTATGAAGCAGGTGTGTGATAGGGGCTATGAAGGGAGCAGGTGCGTGATAGGGGCTATGAAGCAGGTGTGTGATAGGGGCTATGAAGGAGGTGTGTGATAGGGGCTATGAAGGAGGTGTGTGATAGGGGCTATGAAGGAGGTGTGTGATAGGGGCTATGAAGGAGGTGTGTGATAGGGGCTATGAAGGAGGTGTGTGATAGGGGCTATGAAGGAGGTGTGTGATAGGGGCTATGAAGGAGGTGTGTGATAGGGGCTATGAAGGAGGTGTGTGATAGGGGCTATGAAGGAGGTGTGTGATAGGGGCTATGAAGGAGGTGTGTGATAGGGGCTATGAAGGGAGCAGGTGCGTGACAGGGGCTATGAAGGAGGTGTGTGATAGGGGCTATGAAGGAGGTGTGTGATAGGGGCTATGAAGGAGGTGTGTGATAGGGGCTATGAAGGGAGCAGGTGCGTGATAGGGGCTATGAAGGTGTGTGATAGGGGCTATGAAGGAGGTGTGTGATAGGGGCTATGAAGCAGGTGTGTGATAGGGGCTATGAAGGAGGTGTGTGATAGGGGCTATGAAGCAGGTGTGTGATAGGGGCTATGAAGGGAGCAGGTGCGTGATAGGGGCTATGAAGGTGTGTGATAGGGGCTATGAAGGAGGTGTGTGATAGGGGCTATGAAGCAGGTGTGTGATAGGGGCTATGAAGGAGGGGTGTGATAGGGGTTACGAAGGAGGTGTGTGATAGGGGCTAGGAAGGAAGCAGAGGTGTGATAGGGGCTATGAAGCGAGCAGGTATGTGATAGGGGCTAGGAAGGAAGCAGAGGTGTGATAGGGGCTATGAAGCGAGCAGGTGTGTGATAGAGGCTATGAAGGGAGCAGGTGCGTGATAGGGGCTAGGAAGGAGGTGCGTGATAGGGGCTAGGAAGGAGGTGTGTGATAGGGGCTATGAAGGGAGCAGGTGTGTGATAGGGGCTATGAAGGGAGCAGGTGCGTGATAGGGGCTATGAAGGAGGTGCGTGATAGGGGCTATGAAGGAGGTGCGTGATAGGGGCTATGAAGGAGGTGCGTGATAGGGGCTATGAAGGAGGTGTGTAATAGGGGTTATGAAGCAGGTGTGTGATAGGGGCTATGAAGGAGGTGCGTGATAGGGGCTATGAAGGAGGTGCGTGATAGGGGCTATGAAGGAGGTGTGTGATAGGGGTTATGAAGCAGGTGTGTGATAGGGGCTATGAAGGGGGGGTGTGATAGGGGCTATGAAGGAGGTGTGTGATAGGGGCTATGAAGGAGGTGTGTGATAGGGGCTATGAAGGAGGTGTGTGATAGGGGCTATGAAGGAGGTGTGTGATAGGGGCTATGAAGGGGGGGTGTGATAGGGGCTATGAAGGAGGTGTGTGATAGGGGCTGTGAAGGAGGTGTGTGATAGGGGCTATGAAGCAGGTGTTTGATAGGGGCTATGAAGGAGATGTGTGATAGGGGCTATGAAGGAGGTGTGTGATAGGGGCTATGAAGGAGGTGTGTGATAGGGGCTATGAAGGGGGGGTGTGATAGGGGCTATGAAGGAGGTGTGTGATAGGGGCTAGGAAGGAGGTGTGTGATAGGGGCTATGAAGCAGGTGTGTGATAGGGGCTATGAAATAGGTATCTGATAAGGTCCTTCCCTGTTAAGGATAGATAAAAACCCTCAAATAGCTATTCTATTTTATTTTTTTTATTATGAAACATCAGATGGACCATTAGATATTTAAAGAGGTAAGGTAAATACCAAAATAATTTGACTTTGACTAGCACAGTGAAGAAATCCAAGAGTATTTCTGTAAAGAAAAGGCTATAAAAAATAAATTATGCAATTATTTGAGCCAAAAAAGCAAATGTGCATAACCCCTCACCCAATTTAAAACAATTATCTATGATATAATCAATTCAATTGAATTCCAACCCCAAAAGTTTGGTTGATTACATTTTGCCTGTTTGCTGTTCTGCAGGTCCCTATTTTTGTTGAGAGCGATGAAAACTTCATGCGGACTCTATCACTCCACACGACATCTTATGTCTTCAAGCCAGGTGTGTTTATAGTCCCTTGTTGTGAGGCTAAAAAGTATTTTTCTGTAAAAAACACTAAATGTATTTTTATTTTTAATGCTCAACATTATTCTTGGGTGGCAAAGTAAAATAAAACCATATTTGTAGAATGTAAAAGACACTTTTTACACCATGAGGTCCTATAAAATCAGGGTGCATGTAGCCATGGGTACTTTATGTAGCTTTTTTTCAGGAGACTGATCCTTACCAGAATAAATCTTTTTGTTTTCTATTTCCCCAAGGCAACTGCGTCTCAGCTTGTAGCTTAAGCACAAACAAACAACATTGATTATTTGTCGTTTTTCTGTCATTTGATCTAGCATATGGGTCTAGATCATAGCATACTTTACTAGCCATGCTATATGGGAGTTGCAATAAAGAAAAAAACCCATTGAAGAGTTACAAGGGTTTTTTAATACTCAACCAAAAATGAATACACTTAAAGTTTAGTTACTAGTTGGTTTTGTTTGCCCATTAATTCCTCTGCAATTCTTTCCTTATTGCACTGCCCCTAACTGGTGACTGGTAACTAGCAATATATGTGCTATCTGTTGGCAGGTGATTACATCGTGTACGCTGGTGACATGGGGCGGGAGATGTACTGCATCAGAAGAGGCCAAGTGAACATTTTATGTGAGGATAACGTTATAGGTACATTGGGTCCTGGGAGCTTTTTTGGAGAGGTAAGAACACATGAGTGACATCCCTGTCAAACCACTCACAGATTTTAATGTGATAAGTTCTTTGTTGTTTGTTTGTTTTGTTAATTTTATTTTACCATAATAATAATTATAACAATTGCATGGAGGACTAGACAAACTAGACAAACCTAACAAGTAGTTCTTTACAAGTAGTCCACTTATCTAAAAAAAGCTTTCAATTTAGGTATACATTGCATGTGCATAATTATATGAAAAGTCTAGTAAGTCGTCTTGTATGCACCGATGCCAATCAAGAAGGAAAATATAGAAATATTTACAACAGATTGGCTGTATTGAAAAAAGTCTTAAGAGTTATTATACTCTATAATATGATTTTTGTATTGTTGTTTGAATAGTCACAGAGAATTCATTCAATCAGAGATGGTATTCCAATTTGTGGTTACTTTTTTAATTTATTCCTTGTGGATTATAGCCATATTTCATCTGATAATAAGTTGACATAATTGTACGCTTCCCTGCTTATTTTCCCTTGTGTGTTAATGCAGATTGGCCTTATTTATGGCGAGAGCCGTTTTGCTACAGTTCAAGCTAAAACTTACTGCCAAATCCTGATGCTGACAAAACACGATCTTGACGAAGTCCTAGAAGAATTCCCT
Source organism: Nematostella vectensis (assembly GCF_932526225.1). Classification (NCBI taxonomy): domain Eukaryota; kingdom Metazoa; phylum Cnidaria; class Anthozoa; order Actiniaria; family Edwardsiidae; genus Nematostella; species Nematostella vectensis. Next base: position 16,422,617 of record NC_064036.1, read on the forward strand.
ATCATCAAAAGGTGGGGCAACCTTTTTTGTTAGCAGTGTGAGGTTTTACTGTTACAGCAACAAGAATATCCATATATAGTGGTTCCAGTGGGACCAAAAAAATATGTCAGTTTGTATGAAAGTGTTCCTTTTTGAAGGTTTAAGTTATAGAGTTTCACTATAGAATTTGAAGTTGGGATTTGGGAATTGTCTATTGTGTTGAGGTTGTCTACTATATGAATGTCCATTATATGGAGGTTGTCCACTAAATGGGTGTCCATTTCATTGAGGTTGTCCCCTTTAATATAGACGTCCTCTAAACAGATGTCCATTAATGGGGGTTGTCCACCTAATGGTTGTCCATTTTATTGAGGTTGTCCCCTTTAATATAGACGTCCTCTAAACAGATGTCCATTAATGGGGGTTGTCCACCTAATGGTTGTCCATTTTATTGAGGTTGTCCCCTTTAATATAGACGTCCTCTAAACATATGTCCATTAATGGGGGTTGTCCACCTAATGGTTGTCCATTTTATTGAGGTTGTCCCCTTTAATATAGACGTCCTCTAAACAGATGTCCATTAATGGGGGTTGTCCACCTAATGGCTGTCCATTTCATTGAGGTTGTCCTCTTTAATATAGACGTCCTCTAAACAGATGTCCATTAATGGGGGTTGTCCACCTGATGGTTGTCCATTTCATTGAGGTTGTCCACTTAATAAAGACGTCCTCTAAACAGATGTCCATTAATGGGGGTTGTCCACCTAATGGCTGTCCATTTCATTGAGGTTGTCCACTTAATATGGACGTCCTCTAAACAGATGTCCATTAATGGGGGTTGTCCACCTAATGGTTGTCCATTTCATTGAGGTTGTCAACTTAATGGATGTTTATTATAGGAATGTCGTACACTTTGGATTACCATTTGAAGGAGGTTGTGTACTTAATAGATGTCGATTATATTGAAGTTGTCCACTCAATAGATGTGAATTATATGAATGTTGTTTACTTAATGGCTTTCTGTTGTATTGAGGTTGTCCTAATGAATGTCCATTATATGAACGGTGTTTACTTTATGCGTGTCCATTATGTAAAGGTTGTCTATTTATGCATGTCCATTAAAATTAATGTTGTCTACTTAATGGATATGTCCATTATATAGAGGTTATACACTAAATGGATGTCCACTATACAGAACTTCCTCTAAATTAGGATATTAATTGAAACAAGATGAAGCGACTAGGACTTATTGTGTGTGTCTTTATTCTCAGATAATAACTCTAGGCTGTACAATAATTGATAATCACAAGTTAATCACGGGGTGGGGATTGTGTTACGTATTGTTCGTGTCGTCACGTACGACATCTCGTTACATCTTACCCCTAACAGAACAAAAGATACATGGCATCATAGTACAGAATACGTCGTTAGATCTATAACTATGATCAGCCGTTCTTGATTGTCTATTTACAAATCAAACTTCCGTGTAACCGTAATATATATAATGTTCACCATCGCATTGTGACTTCATAGTCCTCATGCCAGACCGGCACTTGTTTGCTCCTTTCTGATCTCCTTAGTCCGGTTGGCATGGTAACCGGTCGCACCCGTTCGTTGCTTTCATCAAGTACAATCTGGGGAGGAGTATCCTCTCCAGAGGCCTCGGGCTCTTGAAACGGAGTGTCCGTTTCTTGCAAAGCTGGCTCATTGGTTTTGAGAATATGCCTTCGGTTCCTCCGATATACCCTGTCACCAACCTTGGCCTTATAGCTCCGGTTATCTAGCTTCTCGGTGCACACCCCTGGTATCCAGCGCTCGTGGCCCGGTGGCTTCATGCGTACGGTCTCACCAGGGTTAACCTCTTTAAGGGGTGTTGCATGTCGGTTATGATAATACTGCTGGCGTTGTTTGGTGCCTAGCAACGCTCGAGCATCCGCATCTGTATCGTAGCAAGGCTGAAGGAGTGTGCCTGCTATCGGAAGCAGTGTTTCGCAACGCCGTCCAATGAGGCGCTGCGCTGGGCTAGTACCAATGCCCTCGGTGGGTGTGTTGCGCCAATTCAAAAGTGCCAAATACTCCGACTGGCCAGAGTCATGAACAGGCGCTCCACGTTCTTCGCGGCATTCTCAGCTTTCCCATTTGACTGCGCATATGTCGGGGATGACAGTATATGGTCGAAACACCAGGTCCGCGCAAACACAGCAAACTCAGCCGATCCGAATTGTGGTCCACCATCTGTGACCAGAACATCTGGAATGCCAAATCTGACACCGCTTTCAGTTCCTTGATAATGCCTTTGGATTTGGTAAATTTAGGGTGTGCGACTTCAATGTAGTTACTATAGTAATCTGGAATTACTAAAAGTGTTCTTCCTTCCAAGTCACATAGGTCAGCACCGACCTTGGACCATGGCCTCGCCACAAAATCGTGCGGCTTGAGTGGCTCTTTACCCGGGGTGTTACGATAGGCCATACAGACCTCACACTTCCGTATGTACTCCTTGAGATCTGTGCTCATTCGTGGCCAGTAGAGAGTGTCACGTGCCCTCCGTATGCGCGCTTCAATGCCAATGTGGCTCCCGTGGGTTACTTCAATTAGCTCCTTGCGTAACGCCAGTGGGACAAGTAACTGCTGTCCCTTGAACACGATATTGCCTTGTAGGACAAGCTCGTCACGGATGTCGTAGTATGGCAGAAGACACTGCGGTACCTCGGCTCTTTTGAAGGGCCATCCCTGTTGTAACATGACACGCAGCTGCTGTAGAACTGTGTCGTTAGCCGAGGCGCTTTCAATCTGCTCCCATCGAGCCTTGCTGACGGGAAGATATTGCTTGTGGTCAATTTTCTCCATCTCTTGTATGAACTCGGTTGCATTGACCTCTGGTAAATACGGCTGGCCCCTCTGATTGAACCGAAACCTCTCAAAGGGGACGTTCTTTCTTGGTTGACAATACTCCGCGTATTTGTCTAAGACTGGCTTTATTTTTGTCTTATCCCCCTCGGCAGCCCACTCGAATGTTGAATATATGTCTCGCGCTTCTTCTCCTATTATTGTTAGCAAGGTTGCGACCTGAACTTTCTCGCCCTTTTTGTCCAGCTCTGTTGCTAAAGCGTAGTTATCCCACGCCAGGCGGAACTTCTTCCATCTTTCCACCACGTTACCGTCGTGAAGGTCTAGTGCCTGCGGTGGAGGCAAAGTGAATCCGCTAGCCATTGCCTTCTGGCTAACCAACCGTTTTCGAAGTCTGGCTTACAATCTCTAGATGTGGAGTCCGCTCACTCACTGGCTGCCACCATGAAACAAGATGAAGCGACTAGGACTTATTGTGTGTGTCTTTATTCTCAGATCGTTACTCTAGTGTTGTGTATTAGCATTTAGTTATTTATAGGATTAACACTAGTGATGATGTAATTGATTATGTATGTAATGATTATGTGACAAGTGATTGTTATGCCATATAAGGTCTAAGGTGTATACTATATAATTATCTGAATTAAAGAATAAAGTTAGTCTACAGTACAAATCGAAGTGAGCAGTTGTCTTGTTATATGCCGAGCTAGAAATATTCCAAATCTAGGCTGTACAATAATTGATAATCACAAGTTAATCACGGGGTGGGGATTGTGTTACGTATTGTTCGTGTCGTCACGTACGACATCTCGTTACATTAATGATTAGACTAGTCAGGGTTATTTTTGCTGCAGGATTTTCTTTGCTTTAATTGTAAGCTTTCCTATGTTTTTTTGAGTGCACTCTTGTTTTTTATTCTGCTACTCTGTGAAGGGTCCGTCGAATTAATGTTCCCCTCCATTTCATGGTGCAGGCAAATCACTGAAGCTGGCGCTCGACATGCTATGTTCAGCAATAAAAATCAGAATAAGACACGTAAAGCAATCCGTCGCCTCTCACTAGAGGCTTCACAGCGGGCCCAAGCATCCAGAGTAGCCTACAAGAACAAGCTGGACGTGATCAAAGCTAAAAAGAAGAACTATGTCATTCCAGAGTCTGAAATAGAAAAGGGGTAAGACTGTATAAAATGCTCATTACAGCAGAGACCAGAAAGTTATAAATAATGGGTCACAGATCTGCATGAAAAATGTTTCAAAGTCATCTAAGCCCCTCAATTATCTGACCCAAGGACAAGTTAAAGTTTTAAAAAGTGTAGTTCCGTTGAACCCACTAAACCAACCCTGGATCCCCAATCACTGTGCACTTGAATGTACATCAAATGCTATCAAACGCTAGATTTATAGCTCATGTTTACATAGAAAATACAGTTATGATGCAAAAGATAAATCTTTTTGTCTTTTAAGCCAATGACTTCCCTGGTTGAATTAGAGGAAAGTAAAATAATTAAATAACTATCATCAGAAGATTTTGTCAGAATTGTTTCCTTTATGGTTTCTTGATCAAGTGTAAGAACCCAGACTATCAATAGCTAAAGTTATCAAATGCTATCAAATGCTAAAGTTACATATGAATATGTTTCATCTCAAATAAACAGTACAATGTAAATCATTGTGTCGGCAGAGATAGTGATGATGCAGATGGAGCAGATGATGAAGTCTTTACTGAGGATGAGATCAGAAGAGTGTACCAAGACATGGCACCTGTGGCCCGAATTTTCTCCTGTCTTCTTATGAGGTCATTATAGATACTTTTTATTCTGCCTTGGTCATTATAATGTTTACCCTTTCTGGAAATCATTGAAATATTTTAGACTCAATGTTTTGGATATATTTGCTTTGATGATAAGACTTCCTGGTATAGTCTGCTGTAAGAATTTCAATTGCTCTTTTTTCCAGGATTGTACATTTTAAAAATGATAGCCCTTACAGGAAATCATCCTAATATTTTGATGTGCACTTTTTTTTTAAATGAATCCCCTTGCTGGAAATCATTGATATTTTTTAATAACATTCTTTTTTTTCTAGATAATGATCTTTTTGCTCATGACAACCTTTTTTTTTAAATATCTACAACATACACATTATATACTCAGTACACACTCATTCCTTGATATTAATTAATAGGAAAGGCATTTCACCCAAGGCAGTGTGGTTCCGTGTGTGGCAAGGAATCACCACCACCATCGCTGGTTTTTACCTGGCCACTGTAGTTCTACAGGCTGCCATCCTACACATTGACATCACCTTCTGGACGCTCCACTATTGCTTTGAGATTGTGTTTCTTGCAGACATGTAAGTATGGAGAACAATGGTTCTTGTTACCATGCTTTCTAGACAGCAGACCCAGGGAGTTTATAGTATATAGCTCATAGTATTGTAAGGAGTAATCATATTTTGTAATATAGTACCATATTTAAGATGACTTAATTGATGATTTTCGGAATTTGTACTTTTATGTACAGCTACATCAAGTTCCATGTTGGCTACTACAGCAAAAACAAAGTTCTTGTGACACACCCTGTTTACACAGCAAGGAAGTACCTTAGGTAAGCCAAACCATGACAACACTTTTGATCATTCTTTTCCATTGTTTTTAAGGGTGTACTGACATTAGTGTTGCTCAGTAACGACGTTGCTACGCTGGTGGCGTTGAGCGCTCGCATAACACGAAATTAGTCATTCACAAGCTTTCCTGAAGTAAAAGAAACAAAAATTTGCGTTTCAATTTTCCCAAAATTGACTTAAAGTTGATATCAGCCTTTTCGGGTGATGATTTTACCATATTTTGTAAAAACGAAGATTTAGCGGAGATTTATTCGAGCCAACCTTTTTGAAGCCAACGGATATCATCCCTTTGAAGTGTAAATACCACGAAACACTATTGGAATTTGTTTATATACTTCATTTCATTTTCATCATGTGAGATATCCAGACTCGTACCCAGTCGTTATTTGCTGTTGCGCGGACATCCACAGGAATCCTGAAGCAAAGACGGAAAAAAAAAACACTGGCAGATTACAGATTCAAGATGGCGGGCGAAATCGACGAGCAAAAATATTACGAATTTTCACAGACGAAGAAGGACCTATCCATACTGCATTTCTTGCCTGTAAAATTCCATGTGCACATGAAAACTGCAGAAATAGCCTAAATACTTTCCTGGAGTTTGGAATTCGGCGTAAGGTCATGTGCGAATAGTGACTTCCTCGCTATTGAGCTTCTTCTAGGGAACATAAAGACAGTATGTGCTCGAATTATATATCTGAAAGTGTATATTTGTGATAAATACAATCCAACCAGAGCAGTATGAGTTCAAATGAGTGCCAGAACACTCAGACCATCCAAATTCATTTCATGAAATGATGTATCGAGCTCACCAGTGTCGTCCGCGTCTTGGGTTTTAGGAATCGAAAATATCATCTAATTGGACAGGGAAACACCGAAAATAAAACTAAATGGTTTACAACGAGTGTGTGTAGGTAGGCCCTTGGACTTGTGCACAAAAAAAGTAAAAAAAAAACCGGTCATAAAAACGCTGCTTGCAAGATATTTGAAAAACTTGCAAGATATTTCCTGAGTTCTGCCAGACGTCAAGCGAATTCCGACCCCGACACCGCATCCTGAGCGTCATGCATCACGCGGCGTCTGGGTACTGTGGGGACTGTGAGATATCAGTGTGTCTGAGCAGACCGAATGTACGAACGCGCAGGCTTTGTTTCACTTCCGGTTCTGCGTCTTCTAAAAAAAGTTTTTTTGTTGCCAAATTATTTCAAAACTCAATTTTTTTTCTGTATTCTTTTTCATTAAACCTCCTTCATATAGCCAAGCATGGATTTAGCGTTAATCTAACAGAAACCAAAAATATATCAAATAATCTGGATTTCGGGACCTTTGAAAAATCATAAAAAAAACAATAACTCAATCATTTCTAAAACACATGCTTGGCTTAATGCACCCATCCCTCAAGATTCATGAAACGTATTCAATATTTGTTTTCGAGCAAAATTACTTTGAATATATTTTTTTTATCTTTATCTATGACGTCACATTATGACGTCACAGGGTAACATCATCATAATAGTCAGCACACTTTTGTTGGTCAACTTGGCAAATATCAGTCCCTTATGACTTTCTACAAGGCTTTTATGCTCTATTCAATTTTCCTTAGCAACATATGTCAGTACACACTCAATTGACTGTGTTTACCATTGCTGATTGCAGGGGAAACTTTGTTATAGATGTGTTGGCAAGCTTCCCAACTGAGATCTTTATACTTGCTTCCATGCCACTAAATATAAGTAAGTTGTTTGTACTCAAACCTAAAAAGTCAGTTTGAGCTAGTAGGAAGTTTGAGTTATCTGAGTTCTACAGTAATATTGGTGTACCACTGTTTGAGTTTATAACCATAATTGAGTTAAGTTATTTGACATTTTGACATGTTATTATTATTATTATCATCATCATCATCATCATTATTATTATTATTTATTATTATTATTGTTGTTATTGCGCTAGAGGCTTGCTATGTCACATTACCTGAATATTGCCTGTTTCATATTGAAATCATGTCAACTACTGCCTATTTCAGGCATCTTACGCATCCTAGCATTTGTCCGCCTCAACCGATGTATCCACTTCTACCGACTTGTAAGTGACTTGATATATAGTGTTCTAATGATAACCTTGGTACAGTGCCGCCGTTAGCAAGCTTTTAAATATTGGAGGGGCACAATATAGAAACATTAAAAAAATATTGGGGACACAGGCACCCTACTGGTCATTTACTTATACTGTTTTAAAATATTGGGGAGGGGGCACGTGCCCTCAGTGCCCCACCTCCTGCTACGGCCCTGTGGTAACTGTTAAGTATATTTTGGTCCCTTATAATCCTGCAGGTCATAAACCTTAATATCTGGATGTTATTGCAGGTCCAGTTTTTCAGCTACATGGAAGAGCCTTTGGGTTACTGGGCTAACTTCTACAGGTACTGTCATTCTTTAGATCACATTTATGTTTCTAGTCATCCATACATTCTTAACTTTCTCTTAATTTTTCTTCTTAATTTTCATAATATAGTGATTTTGGAAAATGGAGAATTCTTTAAATTAAGATTATTAACATTCTGTAAACTCTATCTCATAAGGAAGGAACTGCTTTTTTATCTTGTGTCTTTTAGTTCTGCCATTGGCAAACATTTGGCTTCCAATCCGGCGACTCCCAATCATGCTATTTCAGCACAAACATTTGATTGACCAAAGCAAAAAAGTTGGAAAACAGTGCTAGCGTTTGCAATGCAAGAGACCCGACTCTTCATTAGATCCTGATTTTGCGTTGTATTGTTTTGATAGACAACTAAAGTTTGTGATCTACATGTCTCTGTTTACACACTACGTTGCTTGTGGATGGTTCATTTTGGCTTGTGATGGACAGGATGATGGCAGCCATCTTTGTAGAAAAGAATACTGGGCCATGAGCTCTGGACACTCGCTCAGTAAGTCAGTCAAGCACAGTCCACACTGTGAGTCAGTGAGTGAGTCAAGCACAGTCCACACTGTGAGTCAGTGAGTGAGTCAAGCACAGTCTACACTGTGAGTCAGTGAGTGAGTCAAGCACAGTCCACACTGTGAGTCAGTGAGTGAGTCAGCCAGTCAATGAATCATTGAGTCAGTAAGTCAGTCAAGCACAGTCCACACTGTGAGTCAGTGAGTCAGTCAAGCACAGTCCACACTGTGAGTCAGTGAGTGAGTCAGCCAGTCAATGAATCATTGAGTCAGTGAGTCAGTCAAGCACAGTCCACACTGTGAGTCAGTGAGTCAGTCAAGCACAGTCCACACTGTGAGTCAGTGAGTCAGTCAAGCACAGTCCACACTGTGAGTCAGTGAGTCAGTCAAGCACAGTCCACACTGTGAGTCAGTGAGTGAGTCAAGCACAGTCAATGAATCATTGAGTCAGTTAGTCAGTCAAGCACAGTCCACACTGTGAGTCAGTGAGTGAGTCAAGCACAGTCCACACTGTGAGTCAGTTAGTCAGTCGAGCACAGTCCACACTGTGAGTCAGTGAGTGAGTCAAGCACAGTCCACACTGTGAGTCAGTGAGTGAGTCAAGCACAGTCCACACTGTGAGTCAGTAAGTCAGTCAAGCACAGTCCACACTGTGAGTCAGTAAGTCAGTCAAGCACAGTCCACACTGTGAGTCAGTTAGTCATTGAGTCCGTCAGTCAGGAAGTCAATCAGCCTTTCATTCATTCATTCATTCATTCATTCATTCATTCATTAGGTCAGTTAGTCATTGAGTCCGTCAGTCAGGAAGTCAATCAGTCTGTTATTCAGTGTGTCATTCATTCATTCGTCTATTCGGTCGCTTGGTCAGTAAGTGAGTAATAATTCAGTTTGTTACAAATGGTATTTCATTTTATCTTATTTTAGAAAAGGATGACCCCGTCTTCGAGAGATATTTGATCAGCTTCTACTGGGCTGCGGCCACTTGTGCATCTGTTGGGTATGGAGACATCCGCTCATACCAGGTGTCGGAGGTGAGGACCATCTCCATCATCATAACCACCTTCAACAACATTATCACCAGTATCATAGCCATCATCATCATCACAACATCATTATGATGATGCCCTTTAGCAACATTATCAGCAGCAGCATCTGAGTGTATTTATCATTTTATCATCAGATGACCTATTCATTCTTCTTCATCGTTATCGGCATCGTGTTCTACGGGTACATCGTGGCTAGTGTAGCCGCTGGTCTGGCAAACGCAGATGCACAGAGAGCTCGCTTCCAGGAGAGACTCGATTCTATCAAAGATTTCTTGCAAGTTAGTGCATTATTATAGCACGCCCCTAAAAAAACGGTAACAAATATGAAAAAAAGACTTTAGTCCGAACATCTTGCCTATCAGCATTTTTTTCATGTTCATAAATTACAAGCAAAATAGCAATGAAATGCAATGCGATTTCCAATATTTTGTAAACTTTTGTAATGATTCCAAGCTGCTAAACTGCTAAACATCAAACCAGGGAAGTGTACATGTTCAAGCTAACAGAATTTCATTTAGTGCTTTTTTGGGTATTGTGTAGTCCCATACCCTCCCCCCTCCCCTAGAGAGGATTGGAAATTCCGGGATTGGGTGGAGGTCAAACGCTCCAGAGGGGAGGGAAGGGGCCTTTTTCCTTAACAGGTACTGTATTTTTTTTTTCCAGGGGGTTGGAAATTCCATAGGGGGGTATGGATATTTTCTGGAACTGCACATTCCTTGGTGTTACGGAGAGCATTGTTTTTGGTTCTCAAGGTTTTTGTACTCTATTTCTTTGTCTCGTTCTAAGGTCTTTGATTTTGCCTTTGTTTCGTTGTGTTTTTGGTACTAGTGCTCCGTAACACCTAGAAACTACCGTGCTTTTTGACCTTTGTAATTCAGAGCTGGCCAATAAAAAAAACGCTTTAAAGATTTAAATGACGGAAGCAAAAATAAAATGTTGGTATTGGGAATTGTTGGCGAGATTTATATACCCAGTAACTGGTTTCATGTTGAATGTATGTTTGTTGGATTTTGTTTCCAATTTTAAAAGCAATTTTTTTCCATTTTTAGGAAGAAAACATCAATGAGCATGTCAAATCCAAAATCATCAAGTAAGTTTGTTGGTTTACATGAACTTTTTATTATATGGGAGACAACAGTGTTAAGGAAACTAGCGCAATATTTTGTTTAAACTTGGGAAATTGAAAAAAATACAAGAAAGTAAGCTCTTTAAATGAAAATACTATGCAATTAGTAGCATTATGGTAGAAGACCACTTCATCAATTTCTTCGTAAAGATTGGAAGGTGCTGCAACATTAGATTAAAATTAATTTTAGATTGTACTCAGTTTTGTTGTAATCTTGAGCTGAAATAGAATTAAAAAGAAGTGAGCATGAAATTATTAATTTGTCAAGGGATTTTTGTGGTGTCATTTGACTGATGGGGGAATTGGTAGGGGTTACGAATCTCACCCAAAGCAAGTTTTTGTGCCTGTGGCATGATTTAATCCCTTTTACTCCAGGGCATTATATTATTAACTTTTAAGTTTATATTTAAAAATATAACTTGCAGTCATTATGAGTATACATGGCTGAGGAACCGTGGTGTCGACTCCTCGACGTTGTTTGAAGGCATCCCACTCTCGCTTCATGCTGACATCACCATCAGCTTGTATAAAGATGCCATCGAAAAGGTATGCAAATTTTACCACAGGATATATAAACAAAAACAAAGGTTCCTAGCGAGCTGCACTGGAAAAGGTAGTCCAATCTTACTTCCCCGTGCATATAGGAGCACCTCCTTGACCATGACTCCTTATCTAACTTCATGTGAAACCTGAAGGGTAAGACCGTTATCTCCACTTCCTGAAATTTGCCAAAACACAGTGATTGTATGGTCTGGAGATCAGCACTGTAGGACACCCTAACCCCCCCCCCCCACCGGATTTTCCCTCAACTCCCCCCTCCCCGAATTTACAATTAATCACACTTTGAGCTGGTATCACTAGCCACAGTATAAAATGTCAGACTGCTACTATTTAAAAAAAACATATTATTCTCTCTGTGTGCAGGTCCCTCTATTCCAAAATAAAGACATCGGCTTTGTCAAGATGTTGTCCTTACACGTGAAGCCCATCTATTTCTTGAGTAATGAATACATCGTGCAGAAGGGGGAGATTGGACATGAGGTATGCGTTTAAGCATTAGTCCTGCTTTACCTAAGCCTTAATAGTGTGGCAAACACTACTGGCTAGACAAAACTGTTGTAAAAGTGTCAAGATTGCCACAACAGCACGCGTCACACTTAAACCTTGCATTGTCAGCTATGGATGATATTGTAGATGCATGTAGTTAATTTTAGTTTGTAAGATTTTCCTACCGCTGTCTCTTGCAGTCTCGAGTCCCAAAAGTAGGGCTTCTCATCTGTTGAACACATCATGTGTGGCTCACCTATCTCTGTAGTTTATTTTTGCCTTTTTCTTGTGAAGATGTTCTTCATCCACAAGGGTGAAGTGGACGTGGTTACGGATGATGACCCACCCATCGTGCTTACAACACTCAAAGCTGGCAGTTTCTTTGGCGAGAACAGTGTGCTATTTGACAGCCCCCGCACTGCTTCTGTCAGGTATACTTTTTATTGTAAATCTTTGCATAATATCAAGCTGCTAGTATTGACGGTAAAGGTGTTGCTGATAACGATAATGATTATGATGGTGGTGGCAGTTGTTAGTGATGACGATGACAGTGACGATGGTGTTGGTCGTTTTGTTGATGATGTTGTCAATGGTGTTTTCAATGGTGTTTTCAATGATGATAATGGCGTTGGTGATGATGATCTTGATGGTGGTGTTGGTGGTGATGATGATGATGATGATGATGATGGTATTGGTGGTGATGATGGCGTGGGTGGTGATGATGATGATGGTGTCAGGGGTGATGATATGGTGCTGGTAATGATGATGATATTGATGATGGTGCTGGTGATGATGGTGGTGATGATGGTGGTGATGATGGTGGTGATGATGGTGGTGATGATGGTGGTGATGATGGTGGTGATGATGATGATGTTGATGATGGTGTTGGTGGTGATGATGATGATGTTGATGATGGTGTTGGTGATGATGATGATGGTGTCAGGGGTGATGATGGCATTGGTGATGATAATGATGATATTGATGATAATGCTGGTGATCATGATGAAACGGAAAGACCGTAGTGTGATGATAACGTGAATTAGACCATTGGTACACATGATGCAATAGTACCATGAAATACTGATTATCCTTTTTTTTCAGAGCTCGTATAAACTGTGACGTGTATGTGCTGACCAAGAATGACATGGCTGAGGTACTGTCCCACTACCCGGAGATCAAGGAGGAGATGCTGCGCGCTGCTGAAGAGAACGAGCGCTTACTCCAGGAGAAGGCAGCCTTGGCAACCGAAGCTCTTCCCACCGACGACGACCAGGTAGAGACAACCTCCCGCGTGTTGAAGATACTTGATGTATTTGCAGTAAAAAATGTAAATCTTAGTATCGAGCGAGTCCTAACACACGTTTTTATGTAAAATGAAGTGTAATGCTCAGTATGAGCGTGTTGTGAGCGAGTCCTGACACGCTGTGTATTTGTGGTAAACAGAGGAACTGTGAGACACCTGGATTAGCCGTGGACATGCCAGAAGACGAGGGCGTCACTGTCAAAACACCAAGGAACTGCTGCGGTGCCATCTTGAACTTCCTTTGGGTAAAACTGAGCGAGTTCGTGATCGAGCCGGACAGCAAGTTGCATTACATCACATTCCTCAACTGTGCCCTCATTTTCCTGACCAGTATCACCATCACTTTCACCGTAAGTCAGAGAATGTTTAGAAACATCCCCCGACTAAGCCAACCCTCCTGCTGAGCAAAGTTTGGTCCTCCAAACTGCGATTTTTATCACATTTTGCAGCCCCGCTGTCTCCAACTCTAAAAACCGCCCTGCCTATAAAAATATAACTTGTTTTTCCTTGTAAAGGTGGCCTTCCAAGAGCATGCTTTGTACATTCACCTGTTTAATTATGCAGCCGAGCTCTGCTTCTTTGTCGAGGTAAGTCACTGAAATACATCAAGTATACACACCCGACGACTTGTGTGACGAATATTTTACTGTTGGGACCAGGTTGTTTTAAAGAATGTCAGTAAGGTTCTTCTTTGTTATTGTTTACATTTAAAATACACGGGTCTGTTTACAAGGAAACCATAGAATAAGGAACCACAATGTATCTGATTACTAACGACCAAATTGATTAAACTTGCCTCACTTTAATTTAGCCGATGGAAATGGGTTCTTTGCGTTAAATGGTACTGGTGGCGTGAATAACAATGTCTATCATCAGTTTACATCAATTTAGATCAATGGCATGTATCCTTTTTTTCCTTATGCGTTTTTCCGTGCTTCTTTTCTCCTCAGATATTCTTCAAGTTCAACATGGCTTACCGTCTGCCCACTGGTGTACTTGAGACTGATCAGCGTCGTATTGCCACACATTACGTGAAAGAGGGATTCATTTTTGACTTTGTAGCGTCCTTCCCACTCGAGATCTTTGCCTTGGCTGCGCCTGAGGGAAGCAAGCTTGAAGTGTTGTCCTACCTTAGATTGACCCATCTCCTCCGAATTCTCCGACTTTCACAATTCTTCAACGAGTATGGCAACAAGCTTAACATCAAGTACGCATCATCTTGATACTTCAACTATGTATAAGTTCTTTACCTTGATACTTCAGCTATTTACATTTTTTTTTCCTTGAATTGATAATTTAACCTTGTATGGCTTCTTTACCCTGGTTTGATACTTCAGCTATGTATATCATCTTTACCCCGGTTTGATACTTCAGCTATGTATATCGTCTTTTTCCTGGTTTAATACTTCAACTATGTATATCTTCTTTACCCCGGTTTGATACATCAACCTTGTATATCTTCTTTACCCTGGTTTGATACTTCAGCTATGTATATCTTCTTTACCCCGTTTTAGTACTTGAGCTATGTATATCTTTTTTACCCTGGTTTGATACTTCAGCTATGTATATCTTCCTTACCTTGGTTTGATACATCAACCTTGTATATCTTCTTTACCCTAGTTTGATACTTCAGCTATGTATATCTTCTTTTCCTTGCTTTTGATGATTCAAAAGTATAACTTCTTTACAATGGTTTAATACTTCTGCGTTGATGGCTTGTTCAGCTTGTTCGTGTTTTTGGTACGCAGACAGCGACAACAAAAACAAGGAAATGCAAGCTACTTTGCATCACCTCTAAGCATAAATAATTATATTATATGGAATTAATTTTACGATTACACATCCCGCAACATAAATTTAAAAGATGCTATTGTTTATGTAGTACTGACGGGCTTTTTCTTCTTTTCTAGCGTTTTTGAGGTGCGCATGACTAAATTCGTCTTGTACGTGATTCTGACTGTTCACATGTTCGCATGTGGTTGGTACTTCATGGACTGCCCCGGTAATAAGTGCGACCCTAAAGAACGCTATTGGCTTGACGATCACGGTAAGCCTTTAATCGTGCACAAAGGAAGGCTTCATTGTTATAGTAACTAATGCGGGTACCCTTTCTATAGGGCTTCGAGGCGAGGCGGGGCTGACAATCTACGTTTCAGCCCTGTACTGGGTCGTAGCGTCCGTTACCACCACTGGCTATGGAGACATCCACGCTGACAACAACAACGAAATGAGTAAGCAACATTATTTAATTTTAAAAATGTGACGAACAACGAATACATGCGAACAACTCGAAATAGGTACTCCAAAAACAGGAAAAAGGTTTTAAAAATGCTATTGTAGTTCCCGGAAAAGTGCAAGTATACTTGTGAGTTGTTCGCAGACTTTTCACACAGTGTTAAAAGCAAACAAAGTGGCTTAACACCCTCGGGCAGTAGAATCCACACTCTTTTTGTAGTTTACGAAAGGTGCCAAATGCTCTTCTTTATTTCTCTTTCTGTAGTTTACGCGAGCTTTGTGATGGTTGGCGGGAAGCTGCTGTTCGGTTTTATTCTCAGTAACATCGCCTCCACACTATCTAACTTGGAGATGAAACAGTTCGGATACAGAAAGAAGCTGGAAGTCGTCAAGGTAGCTCTTATGTGAAGAATTCGAAATGACACCTTACCGTTAAAGGTGTTTTGTTCTTCATATGCTGATTTGTTATTGAATTCTTTCCACCCCATAAATGTTTTTCATGCCACTTTAGTAATTAGAATTTTGACTTTTCTATAGCACCATCTAAAAAAGGAAATGGCACCCGTGGAGCTGCAAGAGCGTGTTATTAACTTTTACGAGTTCATTTGGTTCAAGAACAAGTAAGCAGCATATCATATTACTCTTTTCCTAAATTGTTCTTGATCTTAAGACTCCTTGCTAATAGCGGGATTGTTATCTTTCAGGGGAGCAAAGTTTAGCTCTCTCTTTTACGACATCCCTCACTGCCTTGGTGGCGAACTAGCTATGGAACTTGTAGGAGATGTTCTAAAGAAGGTAAACTAAAAATGAACATATCCTAAGATGCCATACCCTGTCGCCCCGCCCCGTCTAGCTTGCCTTACGCTAGCACACAACATCCTGTCTAACTTGACCTACCCTAGGACACAACACCCCTTGTCTAACTTGCCCCACCCTAGGACACAACACCCCTTGTCTAACCTGCCCCACCCTAGGACACAACACCCTTTGTCTAACCTGCCCCACCCTAGGACACAACACCCCTTGTCTAACTTGCCCCACTCTAGGACACAACACCCCTTGTCTTACTTGCACCACCCTAGGACACAACAACCTGTCTAACTTGCCCCTACCTAGGACACAACATCCCTTGTCTAACTTGTACCACCCTAGGACACAACACCCCTTGTCTAACTTGCCCCAACCTAGGACACAACACCCCTTGTCTAACTTGCCCCACCCTAGGACACAACACCCCTTGTCTAACTTGCCCCACCCTAGGACACAACACCCCTTGTTTAACTTGCCCCACCCTAGGACACAACACCCCTTGTCTAACTTGCACCAACCTAGGACACAACACCCCTTGTCTAACTTGTCCCACCCTAGGACAAACACCCTTGTCGAACTTGCCCCACCCTAGGACACAACACCCCTTGTCTAACTTGCCCCACCCTAGGACACAACACCCCTTGTCTAACTTGACCTACCCTAGGACACAACACCCCTTGTCTAACTTGCCCCACCCTAGGACACAACACCCCTTGTCGAACTTGCCCCACCCTAGGACACAACACCCCTTGTCTAACTTGCCCCACCCTAGGACACAACACCCCTTGTCTAACTTGCTCCACCCTAGGACACAACACCCCTTGTCTAACTTGCCCCACCCTAGGACACAACACCCCTTGTCTAACTTGCACCAACCTAGGACACAACACCCCTTGTCTAACTTGCCCCACCCTAGGACACAACACCCCTTGTCTAACTTGTACCACCCTAGGACACAACACCCGTTGTCTAACTTGCCCCACCCTAGGACACAACACCCCTTGTCTAACTTGCCCCACTCTAGGACACAACACCCCTTGTCTTACTTGCACCAACCTAGGACACAACACCCCTTGTCTAACTTGCCCCACCCTAGGACACAACACCCCTTGTCTAACTTGCCCCACTCTAGGACACAACACCCCTTGTCTAACTTGCACCACCCTAGGACACAACACCCCTTGTCTAACTTGTACCACCCTAGGACACAACACCCCTTGTCTTACTTGCACCAACCTAGGACACAACACCCCTTGTCTAACTTGCTCCACCCTAGGACACAACACCCCTTGTCTAACTTACCCCACCCTAGGACACAACACCCCTTGTCTAACTTGCTCCACCCTAGGACACAACACCCCTTGTCTAACTTGCCCCACCCTAGGATACAACACCCCTTGTCTAACTTGCCCCACCCTAGGACACAACACCCCTTGTCTAACTTGCCCCACCCTAGGACACAACACCCCTTGTCTAACTTGCCCCACCCTAGGACACAACACCCCTTGTCTAACTTGCCCCACTCTAGGACACAACACCCCTTGTCTAACTTGCCCCACCCTAGGACACAACACCCCTTGTCTAACTTGCACCAACCTAGGACACAACACCCCTTGTCTAACTTGCCCCACCCTAGGACACAACACCCCTTGTCTAACTTGTACCACCCTAGGACACAACACCCCTTGTCTAACTTGCCCCACCCTAGGACACAACACCCCTTGTCTAACTTGCCCCACTTTAGGACACAACACCCCTTGTCTTACTTGCACCAACCTAGGACACAACACCCCTTGTCTAACTTGCCCCACCCTAGGACACAACACCCCTTGTCTAACTTGCCCCACTCTAGGACACAACACCCCTTGTCTAACTTGCCCCACCCTAGGACACAACACCCCTTGTCTAACTTGCCCCACTCTAGGACACAACACCCCTTGTCTAACTTGCACCACCCTAGGACACAACACCCCTTGTCTAACTTGTACCACCCTAGGACACAACACCCCTTGTCTTACTTGCACCAACCTAGGACACAACACCCCTTGTCTAACTTGCTCCACCCTAGGACACAACACCCCTTGTCTAACTTGCCCCACCCTAGGACACAACACCCCTTGTCTAACTTGCTCCACCCTAGGACACAACACCCCTTGTCTAACTTGCCCCACCCTAGGATACAACACCCCTTGTCTAACTTGCCCCACCCTAGGACACAACACCCCTTGTCTAACTTGCCCCACCCTTGGACACAACACCCCTTGTCTAACTTGCACCAACCTAGGACACAACACCCCTTGTCTAACTTGCCCCACCCTAGGACACAACACCCCTTGTCTAACTTGTACCACCCTAGGACACAACACCCCTTGTCTAACTTGCCCCACCCTAGGACACAACACCCCTTGTCTAACTTGCCCCACTCCAGGACACAACACCCCTTGTCTTACTTGCCCCACCCTAGGACACAACACCCCTTGTCTAACTTGCCCCACCCTAGGACACAACACCCCTTGTCTAACTTGCCCCACTCTAGGACACAACACCCCTTGTCTAACTTGCACCACCCTAGGACACAACACCCCTTGTCTAACTTGTACCACCCTAGGACACAACACCCTTGTCTTACTTGCACCAACCTAGGACACAACACCCTTTGTCTAACTTGCTCCACCCTAGGACACAACACCCCTTGTCTAACTTGCCCCACCCTAGGACACAACACCCCTTGTCTAACTTGCCCCACCCTAGGACATAACACCCCTTGTCTAACTTGCCCCACCCTAGGACACAACACCCCTTGTCTAACTTGTACCATCCCAGGGACACAACACCCCTTGTCTAACTTGCCCCACCCTAGGACACAACACCCCCTGTCTAACTTGCACCAACCTAGGACACAACACCCCTTGTCTAACTTGCTCCACCCTAGGACACAACACCCCTTGCCTAACTTGCCCCACCCTAGGACATAACACCCCTTATCTAACTTGCCCCACCCTAGGACACAACACCCCCTGTCTAACTTGCACCAACCTAGGACACAACACCCCTTGTCTAACTTGCCCCACCCTAGGACACAACACCCCTTGTCTAACTTGCACCAACCTAGGACACAACACCCCTTGTCTAACTTGCCCCACCCTAGGACACAACACCCCTTGTCTAACTTGTACCACCCTAGGACACAACACCCCTTGTCTAACTTGCCCCACCCTAGGACACAACACCCCTTGTCTAACTTGCCCCACTTTAGGACACAACACCCCTTGTCTTACTTGCACCAACCTAGGACACAACACCCCTTGTCTAACTTGCCCCACCCTAGGACACAACACCCCTTGTCTAACTTGCCCCACTCTAGGACACAACACCCCTTGTCTAACTTGCCCCACCCTAGGACACAACACCCCTTGTCTAACTTGCCCCACTCTAGGACACAACACCCCTTGTCTAACTTGCACCACCCTAGGACACAACACCCCTTGTCTAACTTGTACCACCCTAGGACACAACACCCCTTGTCTAACTTGCCCCACTTTAGGACACAACACCCCTTGTCTTACTTGCACCAACCTAGGACACAACACCCCTTGTCTAACTTGCTCCACCCTAGGACACAACACCCCTTGTCTAACTTGCCCCACCCTAGGACACAACACCCCTTGTCTAACTTGCTCCACCCTAGGACACAACACCCCTTGTCTAACTTGCCCCACCCTAGGATACAACACCCCTTGTCTAACTTGCCCCACCCTAGGACACAACACCCCTTGTCTAACTTGCCCCACCCTTGGACACAACACCCCTTGTCTAACTTGCACCAACCTAGGACACAACACCCCTTGTCTAACTTGCCCCACCCTAGGACACAACACCCCTTGTCTAACTTGTACCACCCTAGGACACAACACCCCTTGTCTAACTTGCCCCACCCTAGGACACAACACCCCTTGTCTAACTTGCCCCACTCCAGGACACAACACCCCTTGTCTTACTTGCCCCACCCTAGGACACAACACCCCTTGTCTAACTTGCCCCACCCTAGGACACAACACCCCTTGTCTAACTTGCCCCACTCTAGGACACAACACCCCTTGTCTAACTTGCACCACCCTAGGACACAACACCCCTTGTCTAACTTGTACCACCCTAGGACACAACACCCTTGTCTTACTTGCACCAACCTAGGACACAACACCCTTTGTCTAACTTGCTCCACCCTAGGACACAACACCCCTTGTCTAACTTGCCCCACCCTAGGACACAACACCCCTTGTCTAACTTGCCCCACCCTAGGACATAACACCCCTTGTCTAACTTGCCCCACCCTAGGACACAACACCCCTTGTCTAACTTGTACCATCCCAGGGACACAACACCCCTTGTCTAACTTGCCCCACCCTAGGACACAACACCCCCTGTCTAACTTGCACCAACCTAGGACACAACACCCCTTGTCTAACTTGCTCCACCCTAGGACACAACACCCCTTGCCTAACTTGCCCCACCCTAGGACATAACACCCCTTATCTAACTTGCCCCACCCTAGGACACAACACCCCCTGTCTAACTTGCACCAACCTAGGACACAACACCCCTTGTCTAACTTGCCCCACCCTAGGACACAACACCACTTGTCTAACTTGCCCCACCCTAGGACACAACACCCCTTGTCTAACTTGCACTAACCTAGGACACAACACCCTTGTCTAACTTGCCCCACCCTAGGACACAACACCCCTTGTCTAACTTGCCCCACCCTAGGACACAACACCCCTTGTCTCACTTGCACTAACCTAGGACACAACACCCCTTGTCTAACTTGCCCCACCCTAGGACACAACACCCCTTGTCTAACTTGCACCACCCTAGGACACAACACCCTTGTCTAACTTGCCCCACTCTAGGACACAACACCCCTTGTCTAACTTGCCCCACCCTAGGACACAACACCCCTTGTCTCACTTGCACTAACCTAGGACACAACACCACTTGTCTAACTTGCCCCACCCTAGGACACAACACCCCTTGTCTTACTTGCACTAACCTAGGACACAACACCCCTTGTTTAACTTGCACCAACCTAGGACAACGCCCGTTGACTAACCTGTCTGGATACCACGCACAAGGTATGTTGAATGGTATGGGTGTGGGTGTTTAGGCGTTCATTTATGCCCTGCATTCATTACAGGTGCCCGTTTTATCTGGGGCTTCAGACCCTTTCATCCGGCTCTTGAGCGCTAAGGCTCAGCCGTGTCAGATCAGGGCTGGCGAGTACATCATTCGCAAGGGAGACATCGGCCAGCAGCTTATTATCCTCAAGCGAGGAACAGTAAGTATCAAAGACATTCCATACTATACCTCAATGGTAGTCTCCTACTGCTGTTTGGGCTGCAGTATTTCATGGTTATTCCATAAAAACTATTTTTGGAAAAACTTGCATGCTCAATGGAACCCTCTAACAGTGCGGTCTTCAGCCAGTTCAGGAGGAATGTGAATACAATAGTCTGACGTCATCGATCAAAACATTGAGGTTCAGTCTCTCTCGCTCTCAACCATATTCCCACCAGATTTCAAGATGGCGGATTAGAGAGCGTTTTGTCCATTCGACTCGATTTTGTTTATCGCAGAACTAAGTAGGGCAACGAGCAAACGTGTTGACATTGTTTATTAGTAAAGCGATTTGAACAACTTATACGCACTACTACATTCCGAGACGATCGGATAAAGTATACTGGGGAGAAGTTGGAATCGTGCAAAGATTTGTCATGATATGGGATTTATATAAGTTACCAGTAAAAAGGTAACTACATGGAGTAACTTTGAACATTATCTGTTTTTTTGGTTAGTATTTTGTATAGCGGATGGAACGGAAACTGCGAGGAGGCTTTTGTTTAGGTTGTTTACTTCGCAAAGTCAACTTGTGTCCCGAATTCAACCTCGATGGTAGTACTCTGCGATTTTCTGTTTTAATACATGGATGGAATTAGAGCCTTCACGATAAATTTGCTTGTATCAATATTTTATTGGATATTTCGCTATCTAAAACCCATACAAGCGCTCAACCAAAACGAGAAAGGATTTGTGTTTTATCGTCTACTCTACAAAATCAACACTAAAGAGTAAATTTTGCTTTCTTGTTCTTTGTGTTGGCTTGAACCTGCAGATCAAGTCAAACAGTGAAAGTCACATAGTTGGAATTCACGAGACCCTTATATTATAGTAGAGGCATATAAGATGTATCGATGCTCAAATAAATAAAAGTTACAATTGTACTGTTTTCTTGGTATCATCGATCGATCATATTCGACCATTCCGATGCTCTGTCTTTGGCAATTCTTGGAACATTTTAACCCTTATAACACTTTTAGAACTATAAAGATACTATAAAGACTGTATTTCAAATTACACACACGATAGGTAAGGCGAAACACAGGCTTCATCTCACTTCATACAACAGCTCTGAGAACTCTATCGCGTAGATCACAGGCGGACCAGGATTAGAATCAGCCCCTCGTGATCCTTCAGGAAAATAAAATATAATTTGAAGTTGTGTCTTGACTGTTTTCTCAATAAAGCTAGTTACATTACTATATTAGCCTCGTGTGTTGTTACCAAAGAGAAGGAGGGGAAATTTTCTCTCCAGGGACTAAACCCGTTTCTGCGCCACAGTTCCCCTAAATAACAACACACGAGGCTAATATAGTAATGTAACTAGCTTTATTGAGAAAACAGTCAAGACACAACTTCAAATTATATTTTTATTTTCCTGAAGGATCACAAGGGACTGATTCTAATCCTGGTCCGCCTGTGCGTAGATGAATAACAGAGACGTTGCTTCTCAGAGATGTGCACTTTTTACTAGAGATGTGCACCTCACCAAATTTGGCGAGGGCATAGATTATTCATCACATAAACGGGGAAAAATAGTCTCATCACTGAAAAAAATACATAAGCAAGCTAAAATCAAGGTCCAATATGTGTACCTACCACATTCCTCTTCCAATATGGCGGACAAGACACTCGGTGCGCTATCGTCGCACTTCGATAAATAGATATTTATCTAGTAACTCTGGCCGTATTTCACGTCGATCTACTCCTCTAACCTTTCTCTAGCTTATGCAACAATCAGCTCCCGGATGTAGAGCGCATGCGCGAAAAAAAAACAGCTTTTCCGGTCCGCGGTAGTTTTCCAGCACGACTGATACGTGACCTCGGTGAGACACTAGAAATGATTGCGTTACGCGTTCCTCCTGAACTGGCTGAAGGCCGCGCTGTCTAATTACTCATGTTGTGGACCTAGGAGACATTTGCACGTGCAGACACATTTCGCAAGGGATTAACAGGGTTGCGCTCTATTAATTGTTATGCAGAAAACTTATGTCAAGATTGCGTTACCAGTTTGCTACATAACAATAGAGAAATGCACGTGCAAATGTCTCCCAAGTCCCAACATGAATGCTTAATGCTTAAATGTTAGACCCTATTAAAGCTTGCGCTTATTTCTAGGGGGCGCCAAGGTATTATAGGGTTAAGAATACTTTTTTCTCGATATTGTATTACGGGATAGGGACAGAACTTGGTGAGTAATAAAACGAGGAAGCACGGAATTGCTTATTTGTCGATTTTTAAGCGAGACATTGAATTTTAAAAAGGATTCGAAATCTAAATTATAATTGTACGAATTCGCTCTTCGGTCATGTCTAATCGAAATAATCAATACCCCTGTCATTTACGTACATATAAAGACACGACCACTTAGCTTTCATGGTCTGAAGACAACAAAGGCGTATCTGCTTTCTCTAAAACAAAATGAAAGATAACGCTTTTATAGATTTTATAGTAAGTAAATTGAAAAAAAAATGCTATAAAGAATCACTAACGAGCCTGCTTAATATTCGTTTCCTTCCCGTCAGGCGGCTATCGTGAAAAGCGAAGATCCCGAAAAGCTGGAGGAGATGGTGGTGAACTCTTTCTACGGTCAGCGGTATCTACTATTAACAGGTCCCTATCTCGAGTCTGTTCGTGCGATCACTAACGTGGACGTGTTCTTATTGGACAAGAAAGACCTATATGAGGTGCTGAAGTTCGACCAAGTCACCAAACAGCGAGTCCAACA
Source organism: Nematostella vectensis (assembly GCF_932526225.1). Classification (NCBI taxonomy): domain Eukaryota; kingdom Metazoa; phylum Cnidaria; class Anthozoa; order Actiniaria; family Edwardsiidae; genus Nematostella; species Nematostella vectensis. Next base: position 16,446,694 of record NC_064036.1, read on the forward strand.
GGCTGTAGCAGATATTAATGCGTCCATGCAACTCGTGCCTGCCAACTAGCTTACTCGAGTCTTACACTATTCCAAATGAACTTTGCCTTGTTTTGATTAATTCTACCCCTCTGTCTGTTTAGCGTATCTTGCTTTTTGTTTTGTTGTGCAACCATTTACCCCTATTATTTGATCGTTGTACCCATTGTTCTTGAACCCAGACCCCTGAAATTAAACTTGTAATTTTTTTCGGATATCAAAAGTAAACTGAAGTAAACTGTCTTTTAAACGTCTGTGTAACGTTTAAACAGGGATGCATTAAAGGGTTTCGGTTAGAAAAGGACATTGTATAAAAAGTGGTTCTACCAGGTTGACTTCCATTTGTTCCTTTGATCCCTTCAATGGCAGGGTTTCTGGAAAATATGTAAAGGCCACAAAAAACGTGCAAGTAACTGAACATTTTGTGCTTGTTATCACGACGTAGTATTTTGCTTCTTTGGCGGGCTATCGGAAGAGACGCTGTGGTCTACTCAACGTTGGAAATTTGTGTTTTATGCTAATCTGCGATGTGTTTCCCACAACAATGCACTACGATCTTTAGTTCGAAAACATGTGGTTCGTGATAGTCACGGTACAGTAAGTACGATTGTTTTATGGACTTCGTCAGAAATTTACCCAGGGGGGACGGATATTCAGGTTCAACTCTTAAAAAGTCTGAAAGAAACGTTTCAAAGTAGCCATTTTTTCTTGCTTGGCCACTTGGCTTGTTTTTTTTTTTTTTTTTTTCTCGGAGAGTCGCTTTGCCTTTAGCCAAGGATTTATGATTAACACATTGACCCCTCAACCGGCCCGTACCGGCTTTGGGAAGTACCCACAACCCAAAAAATTCATAAATGCTAAATAAACACAACAAGATAAAGATACATCAGTCTAAGAGGTAAATGGTCTTGAATATATGCATCCAAGGTGTTGGCAACTATTATTTGTTACCAAATAATAGCACAGGTTATTTGACAAATTTCAAATCGAACAGGGAAAGTGTAGCAGAATCACCCCTCTGAATAAAACGCTCAAAATACCACACAAGGAAGAGAGATCAGCAAACACAGTTCAAGACACAAATAGATACCTTTATTCTGATCCTCCATTTCCATGGCCTCAAAACACAATGTCCACTCCTTGAAGAGTAAAACCACTTGGATGCCTTTACAGATTGCAAAGCATTCTGGGAGATCCAGGGAAAAATTCACGAGGGTAGGGCCAGTCAACACTCCTCTCCCCAAAGTCAGATGGTTTTTTGTCTTTTCACCCCGAAGCCAAACAAATCAATTCCAGGTCATACAGACCCAGAATAGCAGTGTAAACAATTTTGGAATCTTGGTTTCAGAAAAGACAGCATTTAGGAGAGCTGTGGTGATTTATTAGAAAATTATTTTCTCATCCAGGCAAAGCCAAACAAGAACAAATCATCATGAATCCACTACTGATTGCAAATATCCATAAGCAAAGCACTCATTTTTGATGAAAAAATACAAGCAACCATCAACTTGTGCTCGCTTCAGCTCAACGACGAGGGATTAAAAGTGGGGACAGCAAAGCACTGTTGGAAGCTTGGATATCGCTGACTAGGTGCAGCTGTGTTTGGCTTTGGCGGGCTGTATCAAACTCAGAATAGGCTAAAAAATAGCCAGGAGTCAATGGGTTAAATAAGCTTGGTTGGATATTGTGTTCTGGAGAAGTATTTCGAAATTGTTATTAAACGCGAATAACATTGGTATTGATACAAAATTTATTTTTCGTTATTGAAGGGGTAACATTAGCGTTCACATCTGAACAATGGATGCTTCAAACCCTTCAAATATGCAAGACATTTCAACCTGTAGTACTCTTGGAAAAATTGTAATGACAACCATTACCCTGCATAATAGTTTAAGTAACCACAGAGAACAATTAAAATTTCCTCGAGAGTCTTTAGTATTAAGATAGGGGTTGATCCACAACCTGGAATATCGCTTGTGTCGAGCTTGCCACGAATATTTATATAGCTCTATTTATTTTTTAAAAGAAGTCAAGAAACGATCTCACATTTCAGCAGAGAATTTCGCTATCCATTGTGAAAACTCGATCACGTTTCATTTTAGAATAAAAATTATCGTTCTGTTGGCATTACGAATGCAGATGAACACCTCAGATAATAGGCTGACAAATGGGGTCGATGTTTCACTTCAAGTGAGACAGTGACCAGAACAAACATGTCCATAGCAGGGGGAGGGGCGTGGGGAACGTGCCCCCAAATATATTTAAAAGTATAGGGAAATGCCGGTAAGTGCCCCACCCCACCATTTTTTCAAGGCCTGATACAGCTCTGACAAAGAAACAACATAAGTGGTACACAATAAAGATGAATTGATGCAATAGTAGATGTCGACATAAATCCGTAAGCGACAATTAAAGCCGCATTGTCACCAGTTTACTTCCGGTCGATTACGTAACAATCTCCGATGATTTTTAACGGAAAACGCGAAAAATATTTCAAAATATTGAAAGCAGTGTGTTTATTGGAATTTTTTTTGAGAATGTGATTGATAATTTACAGCGGATGGCCTGTGTAATATCTCGGATTTTAATAGATTCTTTTAACGGTTGAGGTTTCCGTCGGACCTCCGGAAATGAACTGGTGACAATGCGGCTTTAATCGGTTACCAGATGGGATCGAGACACCACCACAGCGAAATATGTGAATTTGGCGCCCTAATGAACACCCTCCATGTAACTTGTGTCTAGATTCCATAATAAAGTCCGTACAAAAGTCATTTCTCGTCGAGTATTTTCCCACACCTCTTGAAGATTATCTGAAGGATTTCGCAGGCAGTTGGGTGCCCAGACCATTGCGAGATTATTAACGTCCATTTTGGTTAGGGAACTGACCTCCATCAGCGAGAATATCTGTAATTGGATCAGATAAAAGTAGGTTAGATGATTCTTATGAAAAAAGCAAATGAAAGATGGCCAATTACGCAGCTATTTTACGCTCCCGCTCGCTTTTGAGCCGGAGCATAAAATCGGCTAATTCAAGCAAGTATCGAGAAATTCAATCAAATATCATATGAGACTTCATTCGTAGATTGTTATTTTGAAGTTTCCTTGAAAATAAACCGCTGTAATTTTCAATGATAAACAATAACAGACAAAGTGGTGGTACAGTGATGGGGGGAGGGGGGGGGGGGAGTAGAGCTCACCTGAAGGAATCGTATCAGATAAGACAAAACAAGCCTGTTGATTTCCGGTAATGAGAGAATGAGCGCGGTCGCAACAGTGGCATCGTCACAGTTCATGATACATTTCTCAGTGGAGAAGGTCAAGGTGACAAACAAAAGGAAAATTAGTGCTCTATTTTTACTGTAAAACCTTGGGGATGTGGGATGAAATCAAAAATCAAAGTTTATAAAAAAATAATGAATAAATAAATAAACAGATAAAATGGAACTATATAACCCTACCCTTCCCTTACCTCCACACGCGTTCAATTAAAAGTGAGCAATGAGGTGTCGCGGTCAATACTCCTCAGACAATCAAACTTGGCAGGAACCAGACTACCAATCTAATAGTTAGCTAGTTAATTATGCTAGTTAGCTTGTTAACGTTAGTCAGTTTTATTCTAAGTTATCTAAGCAACGCATTAGATAAGTAGTTAGTGCGAATGAGTGAGAGAGTGAGTAATACCACATCAGATTTGCTATGATTCCTATCTTCTATAAATAAATTCATTTATTAATATTATCATTCATACCCTCTCCTCCATTAAGCTACATAGGCATTCATTACTGCAAAGGATATTAATACTCCGCGGGTATTAGCGGATCGTTGAGCTCCCGGAACCATAGTTTGAGTAGCGAGGCGGGGACATGAGGGTCGGACACGTTGTCCGGTGGTTCGTACCGGTCCAGCCGTAGCTTCAATGCATTTACTTCGTCGATATCACCGGGAACCCTGCGGATTTGCAAATATCCGACTATAGATACACCTATTTCAATAAGGGTTGTCAGTGCGAATGGCAATTGCCAAATGGCAGTTTTACGATCGAAATGTGTGTTTATGGGTAGCAATTATTTGTAAAAATAAAGGCGATAAATAAACTCAAGCGATATCAGAATCATATGTTAATTATATCAAATGGATAGCCGTATGTTTTATTTATATTTATCTGAATTTGGAACGAATATTTTAGGATCCCTGGGTCCTTTCGGTCGTAGAACTGCCATTTGTCAATGGCCAATTGCCATTAGCACTAATAACGTTTTTGAAATAGCTGTATACAGTAATTAAGTGCAAAGACGCGCAAATCTCATTGATGAATAATTCTCAAACGAAAAGCACAGAGAACATGGAAAAATGTTGAATCATTACACTGCATAACAGCATTAATTTCCAACGGCCAATTCAAGAGAATATCTGCGATACATTTTATATTCCCAAAAGTACACTAAGCAGACGAGTGATATTTTCTAGAGCCGGCTTTTTACTAGCAAGGGAAACGTGGAGGTCATTCTCTTCCTTCTCCTTCTTCACTTCTTAACATCGCAGGTGAAAATAGGGCTTCAGTAGGAAATGCTGCGATGCCATAGATATCTACCCGTACCTGAAAATACCCTCTGTTCTTGCGCCATCGTGATGCAGCACGGCCTCGGCGAGCGTCGTGAGAATCCAGGGAAGTTTGAGAGAGGGAAAGTCGGATTCTTGTCTTTGCATTATGTCCTCCAACGTCGCACCGAACATTGACGGGTGAAACACGTGATACTAAACAATAAAGAGAGTCAGCGGTTGCATCAAGCACTGTGGCTCAGAATACGTAGTGAACCAAAAAAAAAAACAAGGGATAATTCACGGTGAGGGGGTCAGCGGTTGAATGAATGATTCTAGAAAATGCCCATGTCTGAAAAAGCCAATTCAGAGTTTAAGGAAAGACGCGGGGAGACTTGGTTAAATCGAGCGAATCGGACCAAATAAGCGATTTTGCTTGAGTTTGTCTGGCGGTCTTGGAGAAAAATTCTTCTACAAAGCCGTTTTAAAAGATACGGGAAAACCACATTTATGTGATGCACACTTATTGTTTTACCTTTCGACCGCGTTTTGTTATGAATACGGCCCGATACAAGTTTTTACGGATAGATTTACTTTGCTCAGTGAGCTTATTTGGTCGACTTCCGCTCGCAAAACACCGATGAGAACACGAAACAACAATTAACTTTGGTACCTCAGGTAAACAAAATGATTTTCGTCCACGAAATTCGAGTAATATTTTTGCTAAACATCTATGAACAATATTGATTTGAATTTTACGGCAAAAAATTGAAACGGCACTTGCAGTATTTGAGTGAAAATGACTCAGGGTACTCAGAAAATCGCTCCGTAGAAATACCTTTTGCGCCATTCATCCCAATACTCTATACGAAGTGCAATAAAGTCCTCACTTGTGGCAATGAATGATTTCACCATATCTTTTAAAGCTTTTTTTCTTCAAGACCGCAATACAAACTCTTTTGTGAAATCTTTTGGTCCGAAAAGCCCAGTCCCTCACGGCATTTCTTAAACTCTGAACTGGCTTATTGAAACGCGTGTAACGAAACACGGGTCAGAGGTTGCATGCGTGATTCTCGGAAACGTCCATGTCTGAGTCGAAACAAGCGCAATATAGGCTGGTTCTCACGACAACGTAAGCGTAAGCGGAGACGGAAGCTTAAGAGTCGCGTGAGAAACGGCTCGACGTAAGCGCAAGGTTTTACGCGTGCTCAGTTCGTAGGCTAGTGCCCATACCTCCTCGGCGAGTTTGGTTAATTTATGCTTATGTTTCACTCATGCTTACGTCGATCCGGTTTTCACGCGACGTAATTTTTAGTTTGCCTAAATTCTATACAAACAAATAATTAAATCGATCATACCTCAGCCTGCTGAATATCGTCTGGCGTGGGTTTCCTCAGTCCTCGTTTCGCACCTGTCTTGGAAATCTTGGCGAGCTGCTTATGACAGTATCTCGGGTAATCGCTAATGTCCACCTGACAGGGGCGAGAGGATGCGCACAATCAGGGCAAGGCTCACAAACATGTATTTATTTATTTATTTATTTATTTATTTATTTATTTATTTATTTATTTATTTATTTATTTATTTATTTATTTATTTATTTATTTATTTATATGTTTGTTTGTTTGTTTGTTTATTTATTTATTTATTTATTTATTTATTTATTTATTTATTTATTTATTTATTTATTTATTTATTTATTTATTTATTTATTTATGCATGTATGCATGTATGGATGAGTGTCTGCGTGTGTGCGTGTGTGTGTGTTTATTTATTTATTTATTTATGCATTTATGCATTTATTCATTCATTTATGTATTTATGCATTTATTAATTCATTCATTCAATCATTTCTTTCTACCTTTTTTTGTTTTGCTTTGTTTTAACAACAAATAAATAATATAACGAAAAAAAAATACAGGACACAGCAGAGCCAATTACAGTGTATATGAATTCGAGAAATGGCGTTATGCTTTTCTTTAAGGGGCAAAGCTGTCAGGAGCAACCTTTTTTTAGCACAACAGTTTATTGCTACCATAAGGACGTGGCGAATTCTACCTCCAAGTTGTCGTCTTCGCAGTTAAGATGTCTTGTGATGTACCCTTCAAGGTAGCTATGGAACTTGGTGGAGGGCGGGAAAAGCGTCAAGCAAATTGACATCAACTCCCAGCCTCGCCGCAAACTCTCACTGAAACACCAGAGCATATTGGTCACGGGGAAACATCGATAATTTGGGAAGGGGGGATAGTGTGTTACAATGAACGGCATTGTTAGATAAACATACGTACGTACGATCCAGTGTCTCTTATCAATAACAGGATCAGGATGTTGATGTCGTATGTTGTTAACTTACAAGCTGCCGATGTCGTGTGTTTTTATGAGTAATACGCATGGGCGGACTCAATTAAGCACGAATAGACTGTGTTATCAAGCAGACTATTAATATCGCTTGGTGTCGTGTGCCGCCATTACTTACGAGTTGCCATTGTCGGTCGTCTGCTTGCAAATCTGTAAATAGATCTCGTCTCGTATGAGGGGCGTCTCCCATCCCCTGGTACAGATATCAAGCGCGATATCTCTCGTAGTCTTGACGCGTATCGGCCGATCACCCATGTAACCCAGAATCAGCTTAAACACGTCTACCGCATCCTTCTTAAGCTGTCGATCACTCATCAAGATCAGCGGCTTCTTGATAGGAACCTGCACAAGGAAAGGTTTTAGCAAGGTCATGCGTAGGGAATATCTTTAACTGGGTGGTTACGTTCCATCAGATCGCTCTCGAAAGATGGAGTATTTTTTCTCGGAACTTATAATGGCTGACTGTCGGATAGGGAGGGGTGGGGTGTTAGGATGGGGTATTCCTGACAGGGAGCTATGCGGTAATGAGCAGAAAAAAGTAACGAGAAGACCGGCTCGTTTCTGATTTCTGATGACCGTGATGCTGAGGAGTGGCTAACCACAACAGTGTTTATTTGTACTGATAAAAGCAGAATAGATCAGTTAATATGACCAGAAAAGACAAACATGTAAGGTGGTATAACCGGATAGAACTAACCTTCGACCATGACATCATACTAGCGAGCGAAACTCTCTTCCGTCGGAACAACCCCTTGGTGTGCTGATTGAGGTAACTCTCGTACGCGCCAAGACCGCGAAATAAGGGCTTGCCGCTAGGTACCGAATGAGAACGCTCCTATTTAAAAAAAAAGACATCAATAACTGCTTCACAAAAGACTGAAGGGCAATTTGGCATTGTTCGCATCGAGAAAACTAAATCGCACGGGAATATAGGCATATCCTCCTGGCTTTAATAAGAAATGTGCTACCATCGCCTCTTTAGGTACGGTAATACGATCAGCGAAATCGTACAACTTTTGGTGTTTTGTTTTTTACTACAGGCGCACAATATGTCTCGGTGACACTGATGTGTGACTTTCGTTCAACCAATCACAAACCTAATTGCAACTGCTTGCGTATGCTTAATGTCTTTTTGCTGCGAGACAAGTTTTGTTGATGTAGTAATATTGCAAAAAGTAGAACCATCTTCTACTTTACTTTATCAACGAGCAACGTCACTTACAAACTTTTTTTTGCAGCAATGCTGCCACAAAAGTTGTACGATTTTGCTGCGTGGTATTACCGTACCTTTATTTGGTGCGCAGCTAGAACGCCCATATGGTACGACGCTCATGAAAGAGCTTAGCCAATAAGCATGCGAGAGTCATAGTTTGGGTAATACGAAATTCATAACTCGTTGATTGGCTAGTGAACTTCACGACAATCAGACAGAATATTTATCGCATCCTCATTGGTTTAAACTGGCTTACATTACAAAACTGTCAAGGTAGCTACGCTAACACGCGCGTCGCACTGTAAATAACCTTACATTCTGATAACGAGGAAACGCCTGTAAAATCCATCTGCTTTAGCGCTTTTTGACGTACTCACATCTACTCTTCTTATTCATCGCTTTCAGCCACTAGCAAATTCATGTTGTAAATATTTTGTACTAAACAAACTCAAGGCATCCTTACCAGGGAGCTGTGATGCGAAGGCGAACCCTGGGTGGTAGCTATAGATGAGGGTCTGCTAAGGCGAGGTAGAGTAGATGAGCTGCCCTGTACAAGCAAATTATTCGCTCTCTCCTGCTCCTCGCGATACGCAAGCGCAACCGCACTATCCGACGTCTGACGTTGTGTCCGTAATGACCGGACACCATTCTCGGACCGGTAGCCGTTCTCGGGCCGTAGGGCGGTGTCGGACCGTAGTGCGCTGTCGTCACGAGTTACACCGGAGGGTGGGGCGCAAGCCTCTACCAGGAGCGCGGTGGTGGGGGACATTCCCCCCGCCTGGAGCCGATAGCTCAGGGATTCGTCACTGCTGGCACGGTCATCTGCATAGAGAGAAGTAAATTGAATTGGCTTATCACCCTTCTTGCAACTGAATTACCAGAGCGCAGGTACAGCGTGGTCGAGTCAAGGTATTCCGTGATGGTGCCTAAAGGGACCGTCATATGAATAATTTCTTAACACGGAAGACAACTTAAAGAGGGATGAAAACCGGAGAATCACTTAACTCACGTCGGAAACGGGAATCGCACCCAGAACCCAGTGGTGAGAGGCACAGGCACTACAGAGCAACCGGGAAACCTGTGGTGAGAAGCACAGGCACTACAGAGCGACCGGGAAACCTGTGGTGAGAAGTACAGGCACTACAAAGCGACCGGGAAACCTGTGGTGAGAAGCACAGGCACTACAGAGCGACCGGGAAACCTGTGGTGAGAAGTACAGGCACTACAGAGCGACCGGGAAACCTGTGGTGAGAAGTACAGGCACTACAAAGCGACCGGGAAACCTGTGGTGAGAGGCACAGGCACTACAGAGCGACCGGGAAACCTGTGGTGAGAAGTACAGGCACTACAGAGCGAAGCTCTGCCAACTGCGCCACATTCTTCTTGAAAAAAAGTATTTCTTTTATATAACAAGCAGTATCCATCTTAAAAGCTATCCCTTTTTCCTCAGCCCATACTGCTTTGAAAGAAAACCGCACTCAATATTTGAGAAAGCATTCAGAGCTCATTATAAATATCTTCTCGCTGTTTTTGGTTGCTAAGCGCCCTCTTGGTTTAGCAATTTCGGGCAAATGAGAAGTGTAGAAATGGTCACGATCATCGTGCCCCTTCTGACAGAGCATTGGCCACGAAGAGAAAAAAAATGCAAATATGAACAGGCAGAATGCTTACGGCGGTCAAGTTGAATCTCTCCATTGAGTGTCAGCGGCTTTTCCCAAGGGCCATCTGGTGATGACGGGCAGCTTTCAGGGGGAGGGACGTTCTCTAGATTGTCGTAGACGGATGTATGACCAGCGAAGCTCCCGGATGGACTCGTAACGGTCTCTTTGTCACGTTCTAGAGTCCCGGATGGTGTGACATCGCTGCGTTCTCGCCTTCTCTTGACGGCGTCATCACTGAGCGAAGGACAAAACACGTTTAAAATGAAAAAAAAAAATAGTTATTTCGGCCGGTTAGCAAAAATTTCTTTTAAGAAGTTTTTAGTATCGAGAAGTTCAACAGCTGGTTTAACACTCGTTTTCACACGAGCACCTTGTGTTTTTCTTTTCCTTTATTCGATTTTTTTTGGATACGGAAGTCATGTCGCAGTTACAGCGGCCGTTAGACCGCTAGCCAATGAGAGAGCGCCTAAAAGCACAAGGCGTCAAGAAAACAGACAAGAAATACATGCGCACTTAACAACAACGCAAAGCTAAGAAACAATTCGAACTTTTTTAAACTGCTGGCTTTGTGTCTATCGGTATTTTCTCGGTAACAGTAGCTAAGAAGGCGATCCATATTGATATTTTTTTGGTTCTGATCGATCTTAAGCTGTGACAGATGCAGAAATGGAAGAATTCAAAAGTCATGATTGACGTCTACCAAAACACAGTTGCGACTCGTAAACGAAAAACTCGGTACATGTGTGACTAAAAAGCAAGTGTAATGTTGTTGCCATTTCAAACTCATTTGTCACAGCTCTGGACGTTCAAGTTCTCGAGGGTAAAATTTTTTGGGTTTTGAAGAGAGGGGGTTTGAGATCCGCTTAAAATGAATGGAAACACTTTAAAGAATGTATAATATCGTCTTTAAACAAGCAATCGTCGATTTATACATGTAACGCTTGATACATATTCAGGTAAAGTAAAAACCGCGTGTTCATGTTAAAAAAAACACACACATCCGCTCAGATAAATTAAGGGGCGCCCCCTCCCCATCCGCCGCCCCTGCTATTCAACGCACCTCGTTCTGTTCTCCCTGGTCAAGGTCCCCGAGGGTGTCCCTCGTCCATTTCCATTACGTTCCTTCCGGGCCCCTTCATCAGCGGGGACCCTAGAGGTTTCGGGACTTCTTGTACAATCTTGTTGACTGTCTCGCCTGGCAGCTGCGTCTGCGGTGTTCTCAGCGGTCTCCTCATCCACGCCATGCTCTGTACTATTTTGTACCATCTAAAAAGAAATGAATTTGAAATAAGAGAAATACTTGGTTTGCTGTGTATGGTAAATAAACTTGTACCAGTACATAAGGCACCGAGGGGGGCTACGAAAAAAATAACCCATAGAAGTTTAGCTCAAATTGCCCAAAAGACTAATAACTGTGTTGTAGTGAGATAGAGCACATGGCAGATATGCAGAGAGCGGTCAATAAAGATGTTTTATTATTTGAAAGAATCGAAAAAAAAAATCGACCTTACAAACGATTAAGATTCCTCTTTACCTCCTGTCTTGAGAATTCTCGTATTTGACCAGCACAGTCGTACGCCACAAACTGAATGTGCCAACATAAACCAAATACGGAAATTTCTGTTTACTAATAGATGTACAACGATTAATTAACAAACAAGGCGTCTTCTCGTTTTTAAACAATCGACACTTGCTGTCTGAAAAGGAAATTCACCTCGTTGACTTTGTTATCGAGGAAAAAGACCGGTAGTGGAACGGCAATGACACGAAGAGACGGCTTGTGTACTGTCTCCTCTAGGAATTGTGATGAGTAGCGGTATGACTCCGCTAGCAAAGAAAGAAATGTCATACGGTTTGTCATGCTTCGATAAAACGGCATCTTGGGAGTCACCCGAAAGTTTGAGAAATGAGCTCTTCCTACAAAAGATAGCGATTTGTTTGAGCACCTTCTATTAGGCCCGCGCGCCAGTTCTTGTAAAACCTTATCTCCTTTTTACTGCTGTTCCTCTGTCAAGCGCTTGACGTCCTTAAAAGTATATTCCGCGCATACAACAGAAAGTGTTTTTAATTCCTTTACCCTTGGTTCGATGCCGGAATTCATTAGAGCGACAAGCGTTAGAGCATCAAGCTGAATTGCAACTGAAATTCGAAACCAGTCAGCTACCAAAATTTAAAAAAGAAAGTCGGCATTTGTGCTGTATAAAAAAATAAAAAAAAACTCGACCGTATTGAAATCACCAATCAGTAATCGTATTTTCTCATGTAAGGCACGGTTTCAGCGTTGGATTTGAGAATTTCGCCACAAAGCGATCTCCTGGTCAGTAAACGTAGATCGATTCCCTGATAGCCACTAAATAAACCGGCAGAAGAGATCAAATATTTTCAAAGCGACGGAAGATAAGATATCCTTTAAAGCGTTCACTTCACTATAAAAGTATGTACTTACAATGACCAACAATACACAAAGTAAAAAAAAACAAGTTAAGGGTAAAAAAGAAAAAATACAGATGAGGCAATAAGGACTGGGAGATAAATGCAATAAAAACTGGGTATCCACAGAGAGGGAAACAACATTCTAGGAGGTCTGTATAATTGGGCAGATCTTTTTCCACGGAATGGGATAATCTTGGTCGGAATGAGAGAAGCAATTTGCTAAAGATAAATATCAGCCCATTCGAAAAAAAAAACGAAAAAAATTAGAAGAGATAATTAAAGTTTCCAATAAATAGTGAGAAAATTGTGAATTTTTTTTGTAGATAGCTTTCTATTCGTTTAGTGAATGAAAAGTTAACCACCTGTCCTTAAGGTACACACGCATCGAATGATACGAATAAACGCTCAAAATATAGAATACAAAAAGTAGGATACAAACTACTATGATAACTTGACAAAGCCTACTCAGATAGAATGGACTTCTAAAAACCAGTGATAAATATAGATGAAAGGGCGCGAGATTTCGGTCACGGCACCGCGGGAAACCGACGATTCCTGAGCTAAATACAGTTAGAAAACAAGTAGTTGTAAACTGCGAAGACTGCCTGAGGGAATTTCGTAAACACAACAGCAACATAGTTTATCCACAAACGAATAAACATTCTGGGAAAGAGGTTTAGAAGGAGAAGTAGCCGTGAAATTACCTTTAAATCTCGTTCAAGCGGCGCAGAACGATTTCGTGACACAACTCATACTAATCCACACGCGTTAGCTCTCACAAACCACCGGCCCACCAAACCTATTGTTCCATCTTTGTTTTGACCTTCCTCAATAATAATGAAACAATTTGTGCCTCGTAAATCATTCCAAAACAGACCAGGTCTTTAGAACAGCATTCAAATATTCAAAAGGTTTCTTTTAAGTTTAAAAGAAAGAAGACCTTTTAAAATAACAAAAGCAATTGTTAAATTTGTGAAATGCTTTTAACCGTAAAAGAAGCCTTGAAATTAGTTGTTTATAAATTTACACAAAAATTACATGTACTGTTATAATTTTAGCTAACAAAACTACAGAAATCCAAAAACTTCAACTCGAAAAAAATATATAATATCACGTGAATGCACATGCTGTCCGTTTGTCAAAAACAGTGCGAAGTTTGTCCATTCTCAATAGAATACCATTGGGAACTGTACCTCTCGCATAAATGAGAGTAAATCAAGCTTCGTTGCGTGCTACCGTGGTAAACTGAAGAGACTTGACAAAGAAACCGGTGGAGTAGATGAGTTTTTGTGTGGTAATGCGGCAACGAAATTGATTCAATTTACGCGTTCATTCACGGCCAGGTGTTAGATGGAGACTAATTCAGCATCATCACAACAATTCGCTTTTACTAAAACAACAAAGTCTCCTCGAAAAATAGAACCTGCAATCATTTTCAGAGCGGTGGGACGTTAATTAGCAATTAGCTATTGCGACCTCAAGTAAGGATGCTGAAGATTATGGGACATATGTATGTTCTACTAGCTCGCAGTGGTACTGTTTTATTCTATTCGAGCGGACTCCCCCCCCTCCCCCCTCCAGAGCGGAGGCGTTTATCTAGTAACCCAAAATCCCCATGACTACGGCCTGATTCAGACGAAATAAACCGAGTTAACCCTAAGGTCCCTATTGGGGGGAGGGGGTAGATTACGCCTAGAAAGAAAAAGAAAATAAGAATAGCACGCGGATTTGTAAAAATATATAAGTGAATCTAGGAGGGAGACATTCCTCATCCCCTCTGGTTTACACAGTTTTGTTTTTTTGTCAGCCAAAAAGTCATTCTCACCTGTGTGGACAGCGCTGGTGTCTGCTCTGAATCCTTCTGCTTGTCTCGTGTGCTGGCCCTGTTTCTTGTAGAGCCCCCCTTTCTTCCATCCCTCTTTGAGCGTGGTTCCCCATGACCCTCCCCTTCTGTTTTCTCCCGCCGGCCTCCCTCCCTTCTGCGACGATCACTCCCATCTCTACGATGACCACTCTCCTTTCTCTCTTCCCTGAACTTAGCAAGTCGCTTTTTTTCCTTGGCTTTCATACTCTGGAAGAGATTTTAAAATCATGATATGGTGGTTTTCAAGTCAACAGATTTAGCAATCACTTCAAAGTATAAGGTAAGAGATGTGTGCAAGGTATCGGGGCGGATCCAGGAGCTCCAAAATGGGGGGGGGGGGGGGGTAGCGAATCAAGCGTTTAAAGTAACGGGGAGGCCGGATTTAATGTTCTTCCGTGTATTACCTTATATCACTTGTTATTTTTAAGCCAAATATCTGAAAATAAGGTGGCCTGCCCAGCCCATCCCTAAATCTGCCTCTGGGAATGTAGCAGTGTTAGTGAAGGAATGTTAGTCAAGGAACGGATGATTGTCCTGCCATTCAACTTCATTTTGAATCACAGATTATAAGCCAAACTTACTGCAATTTATAGCTTTTAAACTTTTGAGTAAAACAGTGATGATGCAATTTTTACAATTGCGTTTTCTTTTTTATAGTTTAGGTATTTATTCCTGATATGATGAGCACTATTGTACTATGGTGTCAAATGTTTTGTTTCCTCAATAATTATATAACTTTATATATACTTTTTGAGATTTTGATCAATAATCAACCATATGAACCAGTTAATGTGGGTCCCATTGCACTGGCATGTATAATCCCTAAAAGAATCCTTGTCTATTACTTTTTAAAAACCTTTTCTACCAACCTGAAGCTTAGCAAGAGGAATGATATCACAGTCCTTTGGCTTATGCCAAACTGTTGTCTGAGTGCAAGCATTGTAGTAGTAGTAGCGTCGGGTTTTGGGATCATAGAGCTCCCACCAGTGTGTTTCGTCTGCCTTTTTACTGTAAAAAAAAAAAAAAAAAAAAAATAGAATGATTTTGATAACAATATGTTGATAACAAAAAATAGCTAACTTCTTAATGATCTGCACAAACCTCTATACAACCAGCCCAACTCCCACTATAAACATGATGACCACAAACGCCACCACCACTAACATCACCAGCTGTGACTGGGCCTATTTGGAGAAGGGAGGGAGAGGATCAAAGCAATACCCTTCCCCTGCCAAGGCCATGAACTGACCATAAACCATCTCCCACAATAATACCCTCAATATAACAACCAAAATGCCACCAACCAGTACCACATTACCAGAATCACCACGCATCTTACTCTCAATACATAACAACCAAATACCATTAATACCATAATTAATACCATAATACCATTTTGGAATGTGTGACGTAAACCATCACCTCCTCTAAAACACACAGTCCTTCTATTCTGCACGGCAAAAGGCCAAAATAACCCAAAAACTACATGGTTCTGTTGCAGAGATTTTGCGAAACGAAACCCAAGAACAAGTGCAGTCATGCATGAGCCCCAGTGATTCCCTCAGAGTCTGTTTACAAGTCCTATGCTAATTACTTATACTTGATCTCAATACTTTAATCGATCATTATCAAGTTGAGAACAACAATGTGAGTGCAATAATTCAGACTTCCCATGAAACGTTCCTTTTTACACAAACGAACACATTTGTGTTTCTTTATTTAGATGCAATTTGTATTTGCATCAAATAATTTCTTAAACATGAAACATAAACACATCCACAAATTTCCTAGGGATTTTCCTTTTAAATTTATCCCACATAAATAAATAGAATATATTGTATGCCCTTTGTCCATAATAGGGTTGATTTAGATTCTGTATTAATCCCCTGATCCCTTCTCACCAGTTAACTTTAAACTTTGGAACTTTAAACTTTGGAAGTCAATGGGGAGGGTACCAGCATTGGGTGAAGTGTTAAAAAGGTTTGAGAGAATAAAAAACAGTTTTTTTTCTTGTGAATGGTTCATGGGTAAACACTAGTCATAATTATAATCACAATCAACACCACCACTATCTCTATGAAACATCATAATCTTTTCAGTATTATCATTGTCTCACAACAGAATACCCCAGTTTATGTCTTGATAGCAACTTACACTTTTACTCCTCCAGGAGGTTCCCATAGACACTGCCCTGTTTTCAGGTTGGCATACATGGGCTCCTTCGTGCGTGGCTCAATTATCTCCACCCACTCTGGTCTGAAAAACAATTATACAAAAGTGAAATTTTTATTGGTAAGCAAAACTTCCCTTCCCATTTCTACTATTTCGAGCTATTCATAGAAATATAGTGTAGTGCTCTAGTATTCTTTCCCCATACCTGTCAACTCTCCCGCATTAGGCAGGAATCTCAAGATTTTGGATTCCTTCTCCGCCCTCTTGTCACCAAATATCCCGCTTTTCTGCGATTTTAATCGCTCCAGAAAAACTATTCTATAGAAAATCGTCATTTTGCCTATTTTCTATTAAAATATTTAAAACAATAACTCCCTTGTGAAGGGCAATTTATCTAACACCCTCGTGAGATCTATAAGTGGATTTGTTCACAATAGCCTTCTATACGGCAAATGCCTGCCAGGTTATACCCACCACTCCCCCACAAAATGAATATACCCCACCCTCCCCCAAAAAATTATCAAGCCTTCTCAAGAGATTTTTAGAGGTTGACAGGTATACTTCCCTCCCAAACAGTCACCATAGTCTATCTTGATGCTTTAAACCAAGCCAGCAGAGCCTGACTGGAGGTGGAATTACCCCTATAGCCTACTCCACAAAACGTTTTAGCCAAAGATCACAACGTAAAGTGAAATAAAGATTGATAAAAGTAAATGCTGTAGAAAAAGTGAACAGACTTGGATGACAGGGCACCAACTCCTAACCAAGGCGCTGTTGGGCACCCCAACACATGTGTTGCCTTCAGGTTTAAAAATCCTTTGCTGCCATTGTCTTTAAATAAACATTTAGAATTTCATGTGAACCCCACACCCTCTAACACATAGGATCTGTCTATTGGGCATAATGCATGTTAAAACAAGAGCTATCTATCTATCTATCTACTTTATTAACTGATAAAACCATGTCGGTATCACATCAGTATAAATAAATACAAGGTAAAAATATACAGATCTGGAATAATTTACATAACTTATACAATATATTCATAATTTGTAAAATAAATTTATAAAATAATTTTCAATAAAGTAATTCAATTAAATAATTTAGCTTAATTAATTTATAACTTGAATACTAGAACCACTGGCCATTATCAATTAAATGCTGCTGAAGCTTCTCTTTGAATTTGCCCTTTTCTTTTATGTCGGTAATTGAACCTGGTAAATTGTTCCAAAATTCTATAGACCACGGGAAAAAGCTATTTGCATGCTGGTTGCACTTGGAATGTGTTCTATGGAAGCGCTTGGAGTTGCCATTCCTTGAAGGCCGGTCCATCGGAACCAAGAAGGGCTCTCTCTCAATGTCCACAGTTCCATAAACAACCTGATGGAACATGGACATTCGAGAGAGAGTCCGTCTGCCCTCAAGGGATGGCCACTCCAGCTCTCTTAGCATGTTTGTTACGACCCCTGGCTCCCTCAAATAATTATTATAGCAAACTCTGGCTGCAGTCCTCTGCACCATATCAAGGCGGTGTTTATCCTTTTGGAGATGCGGGTACCAGGCAGAGTTTGCATATTCAAGCTTCGGTCTAACTAGACTGCAATAGAGTTTAGACTTGCAGTCTACCGAGGCTGTTCTAAAATTTCTTCTAATGACCCCAAGGGTCTGATTTGCACTAGATGTAATTTGTGCGATGTGTTTATCCCATTTTAAATCCCCTGAGAGTAGTACTCCTAGATAGGAGTGATGGTAAACCCTCTCTAAAATCCTGTTGTTAAGTATATAGGGATGGTCTGGAATTTTCGCTCTGCTTGTGGAGAAGCACATAGTGTGGCATTTCTCCACATTAAAGGCCATTTGCCAATCCCTCTCCCATCTATTTAGAGCATCAAGATCGTTTTGTAAAGCTAGGCTGTCATTTGAGCCATCAATAGTGCGATATAAAAGGCAGTCATCTGCAAAAAGCCTAATAGTTGACGAGATATTTAGAGGGAGATCATTTACAAAAAGCAGGAACAAAAGTGGTCCTAAAACTGTTCCTTGTGGTACACCAGAGGTAACAGAGCATTGACTGGATGTTGCACCCTCTAGTGTTACACACTGTGATCTCTGGGTGAGGAAATCTTCCATCCAAGTCAGCAAGCTACCCCTGATGCCATAATAGCTTAATTTGTAAAGAAGTCGTCTATGCGGCACTCGGTCAAAGGCCTTTGAAAAATCTAAGATAAAAGCATCAACCCGTTTCCCTTGATTTATGGCGCTTACTAAGTCATGGCATGTTATAATTAATTGTGTTTCACAGTTCCTCCTTTTACGGAAACCATGTTGAAAATCGCTAAGTATGCCATGCTGCTCCAAATGTTGCCAAACATGGTGGCATATTACATGCTCCAAGATTTTGCAAGTAACAGATGTAAGGGAAACGGGTCGATAGTTATTAGGTGATGATCTTTTGCCTTTTTTAAAAATTGGCACTACATTGGCAATTTTCCAGTCCATGGGTAATTTTCCCTGATCTAAGGACTGTTGGAAAAGTTGTGTATATAGGGGTGCCAACTCTTGGGATAATTCCTTTAAAATACGAGTTGGCAATTTATCAGGCCCCCCAGCCTTATTTGAATCAAGTGAATTCAAAAGCTTCTGAACACCATTTGAGGTGACTATGATTTTACCCATTTCTGGGCTTGATGAATTTGGATTTAAGCTTGGTGCTGTACTAGAGTCCTCTTTAGTAAAAATAGAGAAAAAATAACCATTGAGGACATTTGCTTTGTCTAGGCTATTTGAAACAGCAATATTATGCTGGTTATGAAGTAGGTTAATACCCATGTTATCTTGCCTTTTTGATTTCACAAATCTCCAAAATTTCTTAGGTTGTTCTCTTTGAGAGGACCCTAGCAAATTATTTATATAATCTCCATATGATTTATTTAGCTTATATCTATAGGCTTTCCGAGTTTGTCTAAATTTCCTTTTGTCACTTTCCAAACCTGTACGTTTCTGGGTGTTATACAATCTTTGGACTTTTCTTTTGAGTTTTTTTAGATTGTGAGTAAACCAAGGGAGATTGTACCTACTTGAGGACATTTTAGCAGGGATATATTCCTCCATAAGAGAAGAAAGTTTTCCTTTTAACATGTCCCAGTTTTCCTGCAATGATCGAACAGTGAAGTTTGTGAAATAAACAGAGCTAAACTCTAGTAGGTCCCTTTTCATGTCAACAAAGTTCCCTTTTGAATACAGAAAGATCTTCCTCCTGATCGGGCGTGCCAGCTTTGGTGTAACTAAGGTTTGTATCTCCACACATCCATGGTCTCCCATTGCAGGTTTGACATGTACTGAGTCAACAAGGGTGCTATTTGTTGTAAAGAGCAGGTCAAGGATCTTATCACCACGGGTAGACTTATCTACCACTTGCTCCAAACTATAAATGCTGCACATCTCCAGTAGCTTCTCGCAAGCTGTGACGTGACGGCTTCCTCTTGCAATGGTGTTTGCTTCCCAGCATATGTCTCCTCCAAGGTTGAAATCACCTCCGAGATATATAACTGAATTTCCAGACTTCCTCTGTAGCTTTGAAAGGGAGCGGTCTAACTCATCAAGTGCCTCGCAAGAACTGTCAGGGTTGTAAAAAGCTCCAATATATACATGTTTCCTTCTGTTAATAGAGACTTTAATCCAAACTGTTTCGCAGTCTGAGTTAAGTTCGTAAAGCTCATGACAGCTGAGATCCTTGACTGCTAATAGAACTCCCCCATATCCATCCGGTCTATCCTTCCGAAATACTGAGTAATTAGAAGGGAAGAATTCACAGGTTTTAACACTGGGATTCAACCAGGTCTCAGTTCCAATTACTATATCTGGACTCTCAGTTGCTAGGAAAGCTTGAAATTCACAGTTCTTATTCTTTAGGCTCTGGAAGTTGATGTTAAATACCTTCAGGCCTTGTTTATGGCGTGGTCGTGAGCTCTTGCGAGCATGTTCCAACACAGAACTCGTAGAGGAATTTCTTGGTGTAGTTTTAGCAACTGGGGACGAAGTTTGACTTGGAAGAAAATTGAAGGAGTTTGAGAGCTCCAATGTTGAAGCGCTTAACAGAGTCTCAGAGAAATTGGAAGCGTCACACTTGGGGCAAAGCCATAGGCAGGACGAATTTGCCAAGGACTCGTACGATGGTATGCTAATGTCCATACATTTCGCATGGTTCCAAATGTTACACGAGTCACATTGAAGACCACGTTGGTTTGACTTCACAGGCTTCTTGCATAGGCCACATGGATATTTCCAAGCTGGTCCTGGATTAAGGCTAATGTCTCCACAGAGGAGAAGGAGACCACATAGTAGTCTTGCACGTGTTGGAGGAGAATCCAAGATGGCGGAACCAGGCCGACCATTTACTCTTATTCTTCCAGAAAACGAGGTTAAAAATGCTTCTTGGCCTACATATTGTTGATAAATCAGTCCTGGGTGTATTAAAAAGTTTTCGGGACTGTCAAAGTCCAATTTAGAACTTAAAAGAAGGGCTAAAAACAAAATTTCAAGCGGAGCTTCGAATGGACCAGCCATCCCGCTGGTAGGCTTTCTCTCTCTAATCATTCAGTCTTATTACAAACGGTTCAAGGGTAATAAAACAGTCAATACCTTACAGAATACAGCCTGGAATAACCAAAATTTCGAAAGATATTTGGGAGAGCTTTAGAACGTCGACCGCGTTCGTTGTGACCTCGTGGTAAAAGCTTGTTCAATTATTGATATAACACCAGTAAAAATAGTCAAACATGCACAGTAGGTGCCCGGCAACAACTGTTAGGGTTATGCACTTCAGGTGGTAGGCCTTTAACAACAAATCTACATGATACACTATTATTCAGGTATATACTAACAAATGATGCAACATAGACATTTGTTTTGGTTCATTGATTATAAGGGTTACTACTTCATAAGCACTAATAACTTATAAAACACTTGCGAAAGTTTAAGGAAATCAGTACATTGATATCATATGCTGTGTCTGCTTTTAGTTCATATAAACATTATTTCTTTAAGTTTACTACTTTTCATAATTTGTTTCAGATAGCAAGGCTCCCAGAGTAAACTGGGGGCAAACCTCAGATTCGTAAAAAGCAAGGTGACAATAAATCGTTCCCTTTACTACGATTGTTAAAGTGTTAAGTATACAGTGATCTGGAATTTATCAAGAAAAGTCATCTTGAAAAGTTCTTAATGTAAGCTATTTTATGAGATTCTTGATTTCGGTAATATAAACCGATACATTTATCTTCCAGCCTTAGTCTGATTTTCTCAAACATCTTATGTTATTGACGTTTCTACGGAATAATGTTAATTCAATTTCTATCCTTTTTTATGGTTCTCCTGTAGGATATCAAAATATTCGATTCTTTATTAGGCACTGAACCATGGCATATTCCGCACGAGATATAATCGTATGAAGACACAAATAAATTCAGACAAGAAAAATAGTTCGACAAGCGATGGAATTATAACGAGTACTCGCGAACGATTATGAAAATCCACCAATAAAATTACCAAAAGATCAAAACAATGCTAAGTGGTTCTTTGTTATTTTTGTGATTCGAATAACTGACCTAGAAGAACGGAGAACGAGCTAGAGAAACCTAACCACGATCGTTTATTCTTTCATTGTCACGCTCACAGACAGAGAAACCTTCAGCATGACTGAGGAGTAACTTTCGATTTTTCTTTTCTCATATCAAAAGTAAATTAAGAAGCATTTATACCAGTATGAGAAGACGAATAAGAGGTAATTTAATCATAATAAAGTTACTGCTGAGAAATTGCACCCCATGCGCGAGAAACGAACATATAACCGTACGAGTACGTGTGTAATGTACACAGAAGCATAGTCAGTGAAATATTCAAAACAATGCACAGATTATTCTAATTTCGCACGTTTCATATTCCTTTCCTGTTAAACACTCGTCTGTCAAGACATTTAGGGTTCTACTTTTATAAGAAAAGATCAAATACTGATAGAAACCTTGCGAAGATCTACAGAATAGAAACGGTACAACTGTGAATAAGGAGCTATTGCGCTAACTAACGACAAAACACAATTGTCCTCATGTTAAACCGACAGGGATAGGACTAGACCATATCCCTGCCATTTCAAAACATCAAAAGCCAATGTGGTAGCCTTATTTAACTCGAGCCGGCAAGAAAGACTACACAATCCTTCGCTAAACTAGAAATACCCACAAGACAAAACACCGAAGCAAACCGAATCGGACACAGAAGTAAGCCTCGGATGGCCTAAATGTCATAAAAAAATATAATTAAATGAGAGCACTTACTTTTCTGCCATGATAGTCGCCGGCTTCGGGGCTGCAAGCCCCGCTACTACAGAAAATCCGCTAACCTTTAGATGGAGAGCAATAGTCCGTCCATGGCTCTCTTTACGGATTCTGTTTTTGGTGGGCTGGACATTACGCGGTCGGAGACCTGGAACTAACATGAAACCCGCGGGTTATGCTAAGGGTTATCCCGTAACTTCCAAAAAAGAAACGCAATACTTGATTGGATAAAGCCTGTCACGTGTACTCACAAAATATTCTAAAAATAGCGGTTCTGTTTATCAACAAAAGTAAACCAGCTTTCGGTTTGAGGATAGCGAATTTTTATACTCAAAACAAACGGAAAGAGCATTGTCTTCAGAAGAAATTATGAGTACACAGGCCCAGAAGTCCTTTAAGGAAAGGAAAAGCTTTTGTAAGTCGAACAATGTTGTGTTTCTGATGTGGAAATTTACATGAATTACAGACTGAATATTTGTTGCGTTGGAGGTTTTTCTCGCAAGCGCATCGCGTGTTTTTTTTTCGCATATTTTCTCCCTTGAAACCGCGAAATCATCTTGATTATCATTATTGTGATCTAATATTGCCTACAGCATCACGAAGAAGGGATTCCGAGACCATCACAAAGCAATATCCAGATAAAATCCCGGTAGGTAAAATCCAAGATGGCTGCCCTCCATTTTGACCAACGTCATTGTTAATAATTCCTTGCACTCAAGTTTCTGTGTGTGGCCTAGGTAATCGTCGAGAGATTAAAGACTGAGAAAAATCTACCGATCTTGGACAAGATAAAGTACCTTGTCCCTGGGGATTTGACTATGAGCAGCTTGGCAAGTATAATCAGGTTTGTATTGTGTCCTGCCACCTGGAATGTTAAGGAATGTATGACCGCGTTTATATCTCGCGAAATTAACGCAGTCGCATCAGCGGCGTAGCCAGGATTTTTAACAGGAGGGGGTCCAAAAGGACCTTTTAAGGCACTTACTCCTGTATTTTAGATAATGTCTTATACATTTACTGGACAGTGCTGAAAAACGCAAGACTAGTTCCAGTACCACGCGGTTAAACCAGCATTTTTGTTTTGAAATGGCTGATTTTTTTACCGGCGAACTGTCACATTTTGGCGAATGCTAAGAAAACTAGACCAAATGATAAGAAAACTAGACCAAACTTAAGGCTATAATTTTCTTTATGGCTCCCTCATTATTACACAAATTACCCAGAAATGAACCCTTATAAGAAAATCACACACTCGATTTTTGTTTGGCACAGAGAGAGGTTTATTTCCAGAGAACCGGTAGAACAATAAATTACCACCGAAAAAAAATTCGACCTCTCTGCCCACCAAACCTACCCCAAACAAAAATAGAGTGTGGACCGTGGAAGAAAAATGATAAATCATGACACAATCATACTACGCGCCATTGCAGAGGCTAAACGAAGCTTCGCTGGCTTATCAAATTCTAAATACGATGTATGATTTATGTAGGTAGGACACTTTGAAGCTTGCAAACGAAACTAAGCACTAAGCTGTAATGCTATGCTATATATCAAACAGTAAACAAAAGGATCGAATTACTAAATCCAGGTGGGGTTGTCAAGCTGTGTAATTAAAGATTTTGAGATCTCAAAATTCCCCAATCTGTCATCTTTTGTACAGTATGGTTTTAATGCTGTACAGTTAATCAAAACAGCGACTGAAGTCAGCATTTCATACCTTTACTCGAACGATTCGACACTACGATTGTGCTTGTTTTACCCAGAGCACACGCATACGTTATTCAGCACTGTCCATTTACTGTATTTTTGGCTGCTAGAAAGGGCCCCTTGGCCCCAGCCCCTAGGGATGGGTGCATTTTTTTGGTTTCACCAAGGATAGTGCCCCCCCCCCCAAAAAAAAATAATAAATAAAAATAAAAATAGAAAACAAATTATTGACAAAGTACTTCCTAGCATTATTACTTTCCTTCTGCTGTCTATGTTCCAAGACTTATTTAAAATAAACTATATTCCATCTCGCCTTGCACTACGCTTACGTCTGGTCTGTAAGCAATACAATAAGAATGTGTGGTATGTGGATACATATTGTATATGCAATGCATCAAAAGGCTGTTATAGCAACAGTATGTAGGTGTTGAAAAAAGGGTCTCTTCCAACATCATTAGCTACAGATACTGATAACATACATCAGATTTAGCTCAGGGGATAGGCAGTGCATATCCCACTCCAATTTGTGACTCACAGGAGATAAAGTTATTAAAGATGAACCAACATATATGGCTGTATTATATGTTTGGTGAGATCTGTTTTGTTCTGAACAATATCCTTAAATTTTTTCTCAGAAAAAGACTTCAGCTAGGCCCTACTCAAGCATTCTTCCTTCTTGTCAATGAAAAGAACATGGTCAGTATCTCAACAACAGTAGGAGAAGTGTACCGAGATGAGAGAGATGAAGATGGTTTCTTGTACATGGTGTTTGCTTCACAGGAGTCGTTTGGTTAAATCACACAACATATTAGCTGTAAAACTGTAAATAAATAATTTAAATTAATTGATATTGCCTTTATAATTTCAGAATCCAGAATAAAATAGGTAAAATCCTATTCTATCTGTAAAAATGTTCCCCTACCCAAAGTGCTATCACATGATACAGCTATAAAATACCCTAACAATACTTTTTTATATTACCAAGTGAAATGTGTATGGAAGAGGTTTTAAGAAAAAATGAAGGCGCCTAATACCTTAATTTATCAGCTATATAGTCTCACATTTAGCCAAATTTGTTGTTGCGCGACCTCACAGAATCCCAAATTCCTTTCTTTGTTTGGGAATAGTGCATAGTCAATCAAAATAAACAATCAAAACCAGACAAACCTCCCCCAAAGCTTGTGTCTGACTACATGCTATTCCCAAATGAGAAAAGGATTTCTGATTCATAGAGGTCGTGCATCGACAAATTTTGCTGTAAAGCATTTTTAAATCCCTGTCCTCTGTTTTAACTTTGTCAGTATGACATGGGCTTCTAATCTGGTAAAGTTGTAACTTCTCTCACTACAAAATTCAATTGCTTTAGCATAATGTAAGGTGTGAGTTTTTTTTTGTTTTGCCATAGCACAAGGCATTATTTTGTAGTTTTAATGTACACAATTTTATTTCTGTATATATTGATGGAGTGGTAATTTACATTTATAATAAAAAGTATGTTATGAAAATTAATGTTATTTGTCTATTGCAGTCTCTTCACTTTTTAGTGGGGTGCTAATGCATGCACTTGTGTGATTTCTATACTGTTGCTGCCGATTTGTATCTTAGAATTCTTGATCTACCATGATGTGCTGTCATTCTGAGGAACCAGAACATGAGCATCTTTATTTGTTGTCCTCAGCAGCCCTCTGCCACCATGTAGAATGTGAAGAATGTCTTCTTTTGTGACTTGAGAGCGGAACAAAAGCTTATTTTTGCTATCCTTTGTTATTTTTTACAAATAAAAATACTATTTATTTTCAAGAAAACTTTGCAAAAAACATCCATGAATGAAGTCAGATTTGTTATTATGATATTTGATTCAATTTCTAGGTTACTTGAGTTAGTGGATGGAAATGCGACTTGGTAATGTGTGGTGGGATGATTGGGCTTCGTGAATGGGAAAACTGGAGGAACTTATAGTGCCTTCAAAAAATCCATCCCTATGGACAAAGTTACCGGGAACTAATCATACCTCTTATTATTATCCCTAAAAGGTATGCATTTTAGATGATTATAAGGAAAAGCAACTGCCAGGTGTTGGAGTGTTTGAAATTTTACACTGTTTAGCCAGTCTTAGCACTGTCCAACACAACCAAAGGTACCCGATTTAGGCATGGCTTGGTGAAGCTTGTTCCACATATCCTGGGTCTGTACGTTAGCCCTCATGAGTCCACTATAGTCCAGAAGGTCAGCATTCCATATGGCAACCCCCTTAAGATCAAGCATGTTAGCAATGCGGTACTTAAAGGTCAAGCTTGAAGGGTCGTCATACCAAACTTGATGTGGGTTACCAACATGGTCAGAATACCAGAAATATGGTGAAAGTGACTTGAGACTCCACTTGCGCCCAGTATCAGTGCGAGTCATTAGCAGGTCGTTAACTGTTGCATAAGGAATTTGTGTTCCTGCGGCATCGCTGCAGTTGACCCCTCGGAATGGCACTTTCTTGATGAAGCAGATGTCATTCTTTTCATCGATTTCTTCACAGGGGTAGTCATAGCCATACCAGGGTAGTCCAAGTACCAGCTTGTTGCTGGAAATGTTGAGTTTGAGGTACTGTTGGACACCTGTGTACACCAAAAATTCAGTAAATTTATGCAGTGGCCACCTTAGTACCAAGGTGGATCCAACCCCCTCACACCCACTCCTCCCCCCCACCCCCTCCAACCCCTCCCCGTTTTGGGCGAAGAAATGTTAGAAGCTAAATAACAAAAAATTTCACCCCTCCATATATTTTATATAATAGTGTATAATATGCTAGATTCGCCTCTGTCATGAACATCAGAAGTAAATCAATACTTTCTCTTTCTATAAAGAGATACAAGTAAATTTACCTTCTAGTGTTTGGGAGTAAGGGGAGTTTGCTTTAGCAATACATGGTCCTTCTTTTATTTGGCTTTGCTGGTCATAGGCCATAATGACCATAAAGTCAACAATGTCGACAATGGCCTTCAGGTCATAACAGCGGCCATCAATACAATCTGGTGACCAGGCAGCATCAAAAGAGATCTAGGAATATAAACATAAAAATCAATGAATTTCTTTTTGGCGGCTGGAGAGGGGCAGAGGAGGGAGTGCTCGACAACTCACTGTATTTAACATATGCTTGAGCCAGCCCTTAGGGGTTCCGTACAGGACCCGAAACGATCCCCAAAAGTTCCCCAACTGATCCCGGGACCCGAAACGATCCCCAAGAGTCCCTAGAATGAACCCCAAGGAATTGCAGTAATGGACAACAAAAGGAATGTGTAAGGATTGGCTTTCAGTTTTAAAAACATATGAAACATTTAGCTTTAATTGTGTTATTAAAAGGAAATTTACATTAACTAAAACTATAGTATTAAGATTTTAATATACGACTGCGGGGGAAATACAGTGGTTGAGTCAGAAATTGGGGTCAACTCACAATTCCTGTGATAGTAGTTTGAAGAACCTGGCGTGGATACATCATTTTTACATAACAAGCCATAAAAGAAAGGATAGGACATGCTGCTTTTCATAGGAAGGTTATTTTATTGCATGTTTGTATTTGGTGAATAAAAGACCTATCATATCATGAGATCATGCCGGGATGTACGCACGACTACATGAGAAAAATTCAAAACTCACGTAATATTGCTTTCAACAAAAGCCACATCCTCTTAATATTTTGCATTGGTATTAGAAGGGTTGTTCGAGTGTATTACTCAGTGTGCTTTTGTCATTCCATCTTCTCGGCCAAACCGGCTGCCTAAATATAATGTGTCGGTAAATATTAGCTTGTGTAAACAAGGATTTCGTGGTGAAATACGTGTTTGGTTGTCAAATGAATATTAATTTTTAGGGGTGATGTTTATCGGAAATGAGATTTATAGTGTCAGAGTCATGTGTTGGAACCGCAAAATGTTGATTGAAGGTCAAAAGTTTGGTTGATCTGAGCAAAGCTGTGCTATGTTTATGCTGTATTCCTTTCAGAAGCAATTTAAAGTTGTGTATTTGTTTTGGACTCTGTTTATGGGTTTAACACCGCGCAATGTAATAAATAGAAGTATGGTATTGGAATTTAATATTTTAAAGTCACGTTGTTTAGAAATTGAGTCGATGTTAACCCTTTATTCAGGGCTTTTGGAATTACGCGCTTGTGCGGAAGCGCGTAATTTGGCTTTTCCGCGTAATCCGCGTAATCCACAAATTTCCGCGTAATCCCGCGTAATTTGGCTATATTCTGAAAGACAAAACATTTAATTGCACAGCTGATGTGTACTTTTAGGGTTCTTACCTCTATTTCTCGTAAAAAAAAGAGAGATATTCTTCGTAAGAGTGCGATATTTCGAACTGAATTTCGAAAACAAATAAAATGACTAGGCGTTCTTTGCTAAATCGCAAAGGCCTAGGACTAATAACAAAATAGCTTTTTTAATTGGCTGGTGGCTAGGAGCCAATGAAAACTCGCCTAAGATATTTTCACGCAAAAAATTAACCTTTTCAAGTTATTTCGTGCTATCCTTCGGTACAAAATGTAGTTTGGGCGTAACAGTTGATATTCCGTGTAATTTAGCACGTAATTTATTAAAGAATCACGCAAAATTTTGATTTTTAAAGAAAAGTATATTGCAAAATCCCGCGTAATTTAGCGCGTAATGATTGATTTTCCGCGTAATTTAGCAAAGAATCCAGCGTAATTTTGAGTTTTTTTCCGCGTAATTCCAGAAGCCCTGTTTATTATGCTTCAAGAATTGCAAATATTTCTTCTGCTTTCCCTTTGTCCATTAACGCAATTCCTTGGAGTTCATTTTGGGGACTTCTCATATCGTTTCAGGTCCCAGGATCATTTAGGGCACTTTTGGGTAACATTTCGGGTCCTGGGATCCTTTCGGGTACTGGGATCATTTCGGGTCCTGTACAGGTCTCAATAAAAGTAGATAGGGGGTGAATGCCCTATCTTTTAGGGTATAAAAATTCTACTAACTGCTATCTCTAAGGGGTTTCACTTCTGCTATCCCTTATTGGGTCCCAACCTAGTGGATCATCACATCCTAATAACAATTGGACATGAATCGAAAAGAGGTGTGCTTGATGGTGGCGTCTTAAGGACTGCAATTCGGGAAAACTGAAAATATGTTTGTTTTAGTGGTAAGGGTTAGAAATTGCTTGTAATTCATCTAAAGGGCTATCTTTTAGGGTTAAGAATTGCTGTTGACAACACTTGAAGTGCTAACCCTTAAGAGTAGCAGTATATTCCTTAGTGCTATCCCTTCTTATAGGAGTCCCCCACCTGGGAGCCATCCATCTCACCTATCTATCTACCTCAATGGAACTGGTATAATTGTTGAATATCATAGGTGGAAATCATAATGTATAAAACAGCTTTAACAACTAGTCTTACTTGAGTGTGTTTAAATTCCTTGCGAAATGCCTTGGCAACATTGTTCACCAGTTTGGTTAACAGTGTTACTTCCTTGGAACCCTTTTCAATAGGTCCTTCAATGTCAATGTTAATACCATCAGCAAAGTTTTCCTTGGCTTCCGTTGTCTTGTTTTTAATCCAGTCCTTTCTGACCTGGCTATTGCTCAGCTTTTCCACAGGAAAACCAGAGACAAGCACAACTCTAACACCCTGACATCACATAGAACATAAATATAGGGTCAGCCAGCGAATGAAATTATAAAGAAAATTATATGTTATTGTTAAAAATA
Organism: Nematostella vectensis; assembly: GCF_932526225.1. Classification (NCBI taxonomy): domain Eukaryota; kingdom Metazoa; phylum Cnidaria; class Anthozoa; order Actiniaria; family Edwardsiidae; genus Nematostella; species Nematostella vectensis. The sequence goes on from NC_064036.1 coordinate 16,476,709, forward strand.
ATTAATCTGCCACTTATTTACAATTGCTGATATTATCCTTCCCATGTCCCCCCAGATTTATAAAAGGTTTAGCCAAATTGCAGGGGGGTGACCCCCCAACAAACTATAAGTACTACTTTGAGATTGAGGAAAATATACTAATTAACAAGATCTATCTATTTGATAATAGACAGCCTTAAAATTACTGCAGTATATATTTAACTGTTGTTTATGACCACAGATTGTTTACATTTTGATTTCTGGTGGAAGGGACAGATTTTGTAAACAACTTGTAAAACACCAGTGATAAACGGAGAATTTTCATTTCCAGAACAGAAAACACAAAAATGATGCTAAACCATACGAAATTTCTTTTGGGTCACTAAAAAAAACATTAAATCGACAAAAAATAACGAAAGCTATCCTGCTCTTGAATTCATACAAATAAAACCATCTAAATTAAACCATATAACCATATAAATTAAAGCATCAATTTAATTATTTATAAATGACAACTTGCCAAAACTTTGTACTTCTAACCAACCGAAAATATGAAGGTTTTAATCAGATTTGATATATACAATATCTATTTTTTATACGTTCTACGTTTTCAAAGTAAAACTCAAAAGTATTTTCGGGTTGATCACAAATCCAACTTCAACAACACTGCAGTATCTCTTCCTCACCATTTACCAATTACACTAAAAGGACGTCGAGATATCTACCTTTGAGTGAGCTGTACAGAATAGCTCGTCATCCCACTCTCTGAACATCCCAATAGTTGTTATTTTACTCCAGTTGTATCCGGGAGCATTGAAATCCGTCTTCCGCCATACATTAGGAGTCGTCGTCCATACTAGGCACTCTTTGCCCGGTGGCCTAGTTATAGGCTCGCATAACGACTCTTCTTTACATGGACACTTTCTGCAAAGAGTTAGCGAGATGGCAAAAGAGAATACACAGATGACAGCCAGCCAGCGTTTGAAGAAAGCCATCCTATTCGACTCGCGATCAAAAGATCGATTTCTAGAACGAAGCAGTGTTTTCTGCAGTTTGGGGCCTGGGAATACTTATGATGACGTCAAACACTGAAATCATCACGAGGGCATGAAAGATAGCGAAAGGGGTCAGAGTATCAATCTTATAGTTAGTAAATAAACCCCTTCTGGCGGCTGTTCATTTTTCGTCCCATTCCTCATCCTTGGACATTATCCGGCTATATATCCCAGCAGCCAGAAGGGGTTTATTTACCAGATAACTGCCTAACAAGTTACGATTTCAGTGTGCGTAAAGATGTGACTTTGACGTGGGTCTGAACACTTGCGGTTGGTGTGATAAAGGATAAAGAAAGTAACGTTATAAAAAAAAAAAATAAAAAAACAAGCTTATCATCTTGTAGAGCACATAGGACACAGGCTTTAAAAAAAGACCACATCACAAAATAATTTACCTCCCATTTATTCATTCCATAGCAGCCCTGTATTTCAACAAAACTACAAAATCTCTTTTTCAAATACCCTCTATTTGCAAATATTTCGGCTATAAAATTGATTTGCTTGAAGTGCAATTCTTGTTAATATTTACAGAATATTGACATTAAATTTCGTGTAATTACAAATAAATATCTAAATAGCAATAAATAGTGAAAATATATTACATAATCAACAGTTTTTTACTTCCTAACTTTAGTGAATCAAACTTAGTGAATTGACTAAATTGTGAAACTCTAGTGGATTGACTAAATCCATCTAATACTCTCTCCTTCGTTCTGATCATGGTCAGTCAATTGTCAACATAATATTATTCGTTATAAGAGGATTAGACACAAGTCATTTGGAATCCATTATTCGACTTATTCGACTTTCTGGAAAAAGATGTATCGAATTGTATCAAAAGTGTAACAAATTGTTCATTTTTGTTAGGACCTAGCACGGAGGTCACAGATTTTTATTATCTCCCATATATCAAACGTTGCTCTCCTTCATGTTAGTCAAGCCCTCGGTGATTTCGGCCAGCGACTTATCCCCACTCAGCGCAGGATCGTCAGCTAAAGTCTTGGCAAGGCATTTCGTCACGGCTTCCATCTGCTTCATCACGAGGTGCATGGTACGTTCAGTGGTGTCCAGCCTCTTTTGCAGCTCACCGATGTGTTTTTCAGCTAAAAAAAAAACATTGTAAATTGTGTTATAGTTTAGTTTATTGGCTTTGTCACACAAAAGTACTACGGTTTACAATAGGAAATAAACAAAATAAAGAAAATAAGAAAAAATGTGACGGGAGAAGAAAACAGGGCGTAAGCCCCAATCGAAATTCTTTCCCAACAAATTACAAACAATAAAAATTCTAAAACGAAAATAAAAATTGAATTACATAAATTTAAGCTCTATGAAATTATGGGGGTTGTAAAAGCAAGTTTCTCTAAACAGTGAGTTTTCAGCTGATTTCTGAAAGACGAAAGCGTAGTGCAAGATTTCATAAGTGAAGGAAGACTATTTCAAAGTTTGACAGTTCTAGGGAAATACGAATTCCTGTAATGATTTTGGTTGTGAGTGGAAAAAAGAAGGTAATTGTTAGGATGGTAATTTCGATTATTGTAACGGGACGTGGCTGGAGAAAGAAGGCTAGCTAAACTAATGCTCACATCAGCATTTTTTATTTTAAATAACAGAACTTGATCGGTTATGTCTCGATATTCAAAATCTTAAAAGAGTTTTCAGCCTTTCTGTGTATGAAACATCGCATATACACCTATTTCACAAAAAGTGGAAATGGTAAATGGCTTATGGGTACTTATTATTCGTAAAGTTAAAGGTGTTAAATGAAGTCCAGCAATGTCAGAGCCAAGCATTGGTAACCTTTAATGGATGATTGTTTTGATTTATCGATATTCTTCCAGACGCATGGTTACTTTCGGTCGTAGAAGTGCCATTTGTCAATCGCCATTTGCACTGACAACCTTTATTAAATAGAGGGGGGGGGGGGGGGGGGGAGATTCCTGGGCGGGCGGCACGTCTAAAATATACTGTTGGTATCTTCATGGTGCGGGAGTGCAGAGAATATACACAGGCTTCCCACCCTCGCCAGTGTAGGATTTCTAAGGACATTAATTCACGCAAAAAATTCTCTGTGAGTTATATATTCATGCTCTAAACGCATAAAATAAACTTAGAGGGGATAAAAATGTATCCGTTTGTGGTGTTATTTCTTCCCTAGAACCTCAATGTTTGTCGTTATATAAAAAGTAATAAAAGTGAGAACTGCCTGATGAGAAGCATGTCACGGATTGCAAGACACTCGAGTTATGTGTCACCGTGGAACGCAACACTTACAAAAATGGTGTTACACTAGTTTGCGTGACATTCAAATAACTCGATCTTTAATCATTTAGCTGTGTATGCCGCCATCATTTATAAATCAACACTGTTAGGTACAGTGGAGGTGTCGTTAGAACCGAGCTTAATCTGCACCACTTCCTTACACCTTGGGTCTGTCTGAACGTGATACGTAAAGTGTGAGAACGTCCGGAACCCCAGGTTGCACTTGGAGTATACATAGTTCTTGGGGCGCTCCTCCATCTCTATCCTGGCGCCCTTGGTGTGGAGCCGCATGTGGGCACTAAGGTGACAGGAGTTCTTAAACTTTTTTCAGCAGTGCGAACAGGGATACGGCCGCTCGTCCGTGTGAACGCGCCTGATGACGCGCCAGATGACTAGACGTCTTGAATCCCTTGTCGCAGTCCGAGCACTGAAACGGCCGATTGTCCGAGTGTGTCTTCATGTGCGAGGTCAGGTTGCTGGGATGCGTGAACCCTTTGTTACACTCACTGCAGACATACGGCCTTTCGGACGAGTGCGTCCGGATATGGTCCACTAGCGTGGCCGGCTTGGTGAATGCTTTTTCGCAGAGGTGGCACTGGTGTGGCTTATCGCCGGAGTGTGCCTGTACGTGAAAGCGTAGCCCTACCCTTCGGCTGAAGTGTCGTTGACAGATAGGGCACCTGCTACCGCTCGGTTGGTGTCTCATGATGTGTTCTGTCAGCCTGGCCGCGCTGGGTAGCTCCGCCTCGCAGAGCTGGCAGATGAAGTTCACAGGCTTCTGTTCAGGTTGTACCATGTGTATCTTTGGGATGTTGGGGATTACTACCATTGGTTCATCTCTGCCCATGACCTCTCGGTCGTACGTAGAATGCTACAAAGAAAAAACTTATCAGAAACATGCGAAACTCAAGGCAAAAAGCGACAAGTTAAGCTTAACCTTGATATTAAAAAGTGATTGTCAGAACGAAATTTTCATATCTCCAGAAATAGAAGAGGATGGTTCGACTTATTAAACTCATAAAATGCTCCAGCCTTCCTTCCGCTTGTGTGCGGCCTCGTTATAATGTAGTAGACCACCCTACCCCCTCCCCTGTAGGTATTATATTGTAACGGTCAATTTATAGGCAAAATTTGGGTCTATATAACTCATCACTGGCATTGCTTTGTGTTTCTATTGCTTTGACTGCTTGTACGTTTGTCAAATACTATAATGTATGGTACAGGATATGGAATTAGGATAAATGAATAAAAGTAAAAATGGAGGATGGGTGGATTGAGTAGAAACTAGGTTCTAGGCATTCGGTTCTTATAGCAGAGAAATCCTGACGCGGTTTTGTCGCCATCACGATGCATATGGGGGGAAGGTTGCGTGAAGGGAGGCGAAGGGGGGGGGGGGAGTCTCCCCCGGGGCAAACGACCTTTAAGGGTTTCCCCTGGGTTCAGCCTGGGTACTAGGGTACTAGGTCGGAAATAAGATAAAAATACTACACTAAGAAGTCGAATACGAATTTTATTTGATAGAAATAAGTAAGTTATCAAAAAATATATTTATGAAACAATATTTACATTCTAAATTACAATTTAGAATTTAATTTTAAGTAGCGCTATAAAACACACAAAAGACGTTCTAAACAAAACATTAGGTGATATTGGAGTGATAAGACTCTTTGTGTCTTCGTAAATTTCTATTCTCTGAAAATTTCTTCCCACATTCACTGCACTTAAGATTGTCTGTGTGCTCCCTATTTATGTGTCTCTTCAATTTCTTCTCATGGTTAAATATCTCATAACAATATGTGCAAACACACTCATGGCAACCCTTCAGATGGTGTCTAAAGTCTTTTCCCCTCGTAAATTCTGTCCCACATTTTGGGCACCTATTCTTGGTAACGCGACCCGGGCCTGGTTTGGAGCTTGGACCCTGGCATTCCATGTACTGTAGAGAAATCATTTAAAAACCTTGTAAACGAAAAACCGGATGGAGCTTGGCTGGTGCGTTGTTTGATAAAATGCTTTTCAAATGCGCAAAACTTAATAATATTGCCTGCTCTTACAATGAAATCAACCATTGGCAACGATCTTTTGAAAATGCGCCAGGATTTACATTCAGGAAAAGCGAACAAACGAGAACTTCTTCCTCTCATAACCTGAGGGATCCCTTATAGACATTACAAAGAGGGGTTAGCCAAGCGGAAGAAAATTTTCTTTCTCCGAAAATCAATTTTCTGGGCACTTGCATGATGAAGGTGATTTCAGGGTTTTTTAATGACCTTTGATCTTTCAGATAAATAAAATATTGTGCTTTGAACGCCTAACATGGAGAGGATGGAAATTGATTGAAAATAGCACATTTACTGTAGGTTTCAGAACAGGCTGTACCTTTATCAAACCTTAATATTGCATAAATAAACGAACTAGATCCTTTGTCTGAAATTTCTTTTTCTGATAATTGGTATATAATTGGTATATTTCACACTTGGGTGAAGTAGTAGGAAGATTTAACATTGTTTTGTTACACACATTTTCATATTTTATAGATCTTTCTAAGAACATGCGTGAAAGTGCCCCTTCAAAGGGTTTAGCTATACACCTATTTCAATAAACGTTGTCAGGGCAAATGGCAATTGGCAAATGGCAGTTCAAAAGTAAACACCTTTAATTTTACAAATAATCAGTACTCATAAGCTATTTTCCATTTGCCATTTGCACTGACAACCTTTTGTGAAATAGGTATATATAGTACAAATGAAGCAGATCTCAAATATTATATAACAATTTGAAGGCATTGCCGTAAACGTAGGTGCACATCGGATAGATTAGATATGTCAGAGATTTTAATAGAATATGAGAAGTTCCTTAATCTAAGAAATCTATCCTTAATTTTCTCCCTAAATATATAGAGTTATTACGTGTTATTCATAACAACAGCTATATTCTCATTGTAGTTATGCAGGCATGTTATAAGCCTCTCAGTCGTGCTGTATCTAGGAGAGAAAGGGTCGTGCTGTAGCTAGGAGAGAAAGGGTCGTGCTGTATCTAGGAGAGAAAGGGTTGTGCTGTATCTAGGAGGGAAAGGGTTGTGCTGTAGCTAGGAGAGAAAGGGTCGTGCTGTAGCTAGGAGAGAAAGGGTCGTGCTGTATCTAGGAGAGAAAGGGTTGTGCTGTATCTAGGAGGGAAAGGGTTGTGCTTTAGCTAGGAGAGAAAGGGTGGTGCTGTAGCTAGGAGAGAAAGGGTCGTGCTGTAGCTAGGAGAGAAAGGGTCGTGCTGTAGCTAGGAGAGAAAGGGTCATGCTGTAGCTAGGAGAGAAAGGGTCGTGCTGTAGCTAGGAGAGAAAGGGTGGTGCTGTAGCTAGGAGAGAAAGGGTCGTGCTGTAGCTAGGAGAGAAAGGGTCGTGCTGTAGCTAGGAGAGAAAGGGTCGTGCTGTATCTAGGAGAGAAAGGGTCGTGCTGTAGCTAGGAGAGAAAGGGTCGTGCTGTAGCTAGGAGAGAAAGGGTCGTGCTGTAGCTAGGAGAGAAAGGGTCGTGCTGTAGCTAGGAGAGAAAGGGTTGTGCTGTAGCTAGGAGAGAAACTGTCGTGCTGTATCTAGGAGAGAAAGGGTTGTGCTGTAGCTAGGAGAGAAAGGGTCGTGCTGTAGCTAGGAGAGAAACGGTCGTGCTGTAGCTAGGAGAGAAAGGGCCGTGCTGTAGCTAGGAGAGAAAGGGTCGTGCTGTAGCTAGGAGAGAAACGGTCGTGCTGTAGCTAGGAGAGAAAGGGTTGTGCTGTAGCTAGGAGAGAAAGGGTCGTGCTGTAGCTAGGAGAGAAACGGTCGTGCTGTAGCTAGGACAGAAAGGGTTGTGCTATAGCTAGGAGAGAAGCAGTCGTGCTGTAGCTAGGAGAGAAAGGGTTGTGCTGTAGCTAGGAGAGAAAGGGTCGTGCTATAGCTAGGAGAGAAACAGTCGTGCTGTAGCTAGGAGAGAAAGGGTGGTGCTGTAGCTAGGAGAGAAAGGGTCGTGCTGTAGCTAGAAGAGAAACGGTCGTGCTGTAGCTAGGAGAGAAAGGGTCGTGCTGTAGCTAGGAGAGAAAGGGTTGTGCTATAGCTAGGAGAGAAACAGTCGTGCTGTAGCTAGGAGAGAAAGGGTCGTGCTGTAGCTAGGAGAGAAAGGGTCGTGCTGTAGCTAGGAGAGAAAGGGTCGTGCTGTAGCTAGGAGAGAAAGGGTTGTGCTGTAGCTAGGAGAGAAACTGTCGTGCTGTATCTAGGAGAGAAAGGGTTGTGCTGTAGCTAGGAGAGAAAGGGTCGTGCTGTAGCTAGGAGAGAAACGGTCGTGCTGTAGCTAGGAGAGAAAGGGCCGTGCTGTAGCTAGGAGAGAAAGGGTCGTGCTGTAGCTAGGAGAGAAACGGTCGTGCTGTAGCTAGGAGAGAAAGGGTTGTGCTGTAGCTAGGAGAGAAAGGGTCGTGCTGTAGCTAGGAGAGAAACGGTCGTGCTGTAGCTAGGAGAGAAAGGGTCGTGCTGTAGCTAGGAGAGAAAGGGTTGTGCTATAGCTAGGAGAGAAACAGTCGTGCTGTAGCTAGGAGAGAAAGGGTGGTGCTGTAGCTAGGAGAGAAAGGGTCGTGCTGTAGCTAGGAGAGAAACGGTCGTGCTGTAGCTAGGAGAGAAAGGGTCGTGCTGTAGCTAGGAGAGAAAGGGTCGTGCTGTAGCTAGGAGAGAAACGGTCGTGCTGTAGCTAGGAGAGAAACGGTCGTGCTGTAGCTAGGAGAGAAAGGGTGGTGCTGTAGCTAGGAGAGAAAGGGTGGTGCTGTAGCTAGGAGAGAAAGGGTCGTGCTGTAGCTAGGAGAGAAAGGGTTGTGCTATAGCTAGGAGAGAAACAGTCGTGCTGTAGCTAGGAGAGAAAGGGTCGTGCTGTAGCTAGGAGAGAAAGGGTTGTGCTGTAGCTAGGAGAGAAACGGTCGTGCTGTAGCTAGGAGAGAAAGGGTCGTGCTGTAGCTAGGAGAGAAAGGGTTGTGCTGTAGCTAGGAGAGAAAGGGTCGTGCTGTAGCTAGGAGAGAAAGGGTGGTGCTGTAGTTAGGAGAGAAAGGGTCGTGCTGTAGCTAGGAGAGAAAGGGTCATGCTGTAGCTAGGAGAGAAAGGGTCGTGCTGTAGCTAGGAGAGAAAGGGTTGTGCTATAGCTAGGAGAGAAACAGTCGTGCTGTAGCTAGGAGAGAAAGGGTCGTGCTGTAGCTAGGAGAGAAAGGGTTGTGCTGTAGCTAGGAGAGAAACTGTCGTGCTGTATCTAGGAGAGAAAGGGTTGTGCTGTAGCTAGGAGAGAAAGGGTCGTGCTGTAGCTAGGAGAGAAACGGTCGTGCTGTAGCTAGGAGAGAAAGGGCCGTGCTGTAGCTAGGAGAGAAAGGGTCGTGCTGTAGCTAGGAGAGAAACGGTCGTGCTGTAGCTAGGAGAGAAAGGGTTGTGCTGTAGCTAGGAGAGAAAGGGTCGTGCTGTAGCTAGGAGAGAAACGGTCGTGCTGTAGCTAGGAGAGAAAGGGTCGTGCTGTAGCTAGGAGAGAAAGGGTCATGCTGTAGCTAGGAGAGAAAGGGTTGTGCTGTAGCTAGGAGAGAAAGGGTCGTGCTGTAGCTAGGAGAGAAACGGTCGTGCTGTAGCTAGGAGAGAAACGGTCGTGCTGTAGCTAGGAGAGAAAGGGTGGTGCTGTAGCTAGGAGAGAAAGGGTCGTGCTGTAGCTAGGAGAGAAAGGGTCGTGCTGTATCTAGGAGAGAAAGAGCCGTGCTGTAGCTAGGAGAGAAACGGTCGTGCTGTAGCTAGGAGAGAAAGGGTCGTGCTGTAGCTAGGAGAGAAAGGGTCGTGCTGTAGCTAGGAGAGAAAGGGTTGTGCTGTAGCTAGGAGAGAAAGGGTTGTGCTGTAGCTAGGAGAGAAAGGGTGGTGCTGTAGCTAGGAGAGAAAGGGTCATGCTGTATCTAGGAGAGAAAGGGTCATGCTGTAGCTAGGAGAGAAAGGGTCGTGCTGTAGCTAGGAGAGAAAGGGTCATGCTGTAGCTAGGAGAGAAAGGGTCATGCTGTAGCTAGGAGAGAAAAGCTCATGCTGTATCTAGGAGAGAAAGGGTCGTGCTGTAGCTAGGAGAGAAAGGGTGGTGCTGTAGTTAGGAGAGAAAGGGTCGTGCTGTAGCTAGGAGAGAAAGGGTCATGCTGTAGCTAGGAGAGAAAGGGTTGTGCTGTAGCTAGGAGAGAAAGAGCCGTGCTGTAGCTAGGAGAGAAAGGGTCGTGCACAGGGCCATCCCCTCAATAAAAAATTTGGCCATTTCATGCTTCCCCCCCTCAGTAAATCCTGGCTATGCACCTCCCCCTTTAGTTAATTCAAATGGATTTCCTGTATCTGCCTTACCTCAGGAGAAGACATGGTGAAGATACTGTCCTCTTCAGCCTCCGCACCAGACCGCAGCATTCGCCTTGGCTCCGCCTCCATGTACTCTGCACTAGTACTGGACGTCTTAATTATCTTCCGGGGTTCCTTTTTCTTCCTTGATGAGGACCCCTCCGCCTGCCGACGCATGTCCAGGGAGCCATTACTGGGTATAATTGCACTGTTGTTGTCAAGACTTACATGCTCTGCTCTAGTATCATCTCCTAGTAGCACTACATGACTTCTGGTAGACGATGCAGCAAAACTGTCCTCACCATTACTATTATTCAGAGCAGCAGATGGTTCTTGTGCTGCCTTACTGAGCTCAAAGTCAACATGAAACACGTGATCACTGTGTGTTATGGGTAGTAAGCTTGGCAATGGATTGGATGGGAAGGCTGTGATGACTTCAGGAAGAGTATTTTTTGTTTCTGTTTCATCTGTTATTTCTGATCCTGATTGTGTGACTTGTTGATGGGAAACTGCTTGTGGTGATAGCAGGACTGGTTGATGCATGGCCACTATTGACCTTTGCACAGCCAGTTGATGCGTGACAGCTGGTGGTGATTGTGTGACTGTTTGAACATGACCAATGAATGTCTCTTGTGTGTTATCCTTGCTATCATCTGTTTGAATCCCAATGCTTCTCACAAACTTTCCACTTTCTGATGGCTTTGATTTGATTGGTTCCCAGATGCAACAGCGCTCATTCACAGCTTTATGATCTTTGGGTTTCAGGCACTGAAAAAAATAACAAGCAAAATATGATTGAGTTGGTGTATTTGCAAGATCATAACCATGACCATTTTACTAATCAACTGGCTTTGAACAGCAGCTCAGAATGAATAAATAAAAAAACATCACACAGACATCTGTGGCGGTGGAAAACCAGGCAAGAGAGAAAGGAACACCACTAAATGAAAACAAACTTTAATCAGACTCCAACTCGACAATTCTCAACACAAGGCTCTCAAGTACCCACAATTCCATGCGGGTTTACACTACACATATCTCCAATGAACCTAAAGGTCAAAAGCTTGCTGCCATAGAAATTCCATCACTCATCTCTTTTCTTGGGAACAATTTCTTATACTGGACCTCATACCACTACAAAAAGAAGATGTTTTTCTGAAATCTTTAAATAAAGCTTAAAACACTGAGAATAGAAACATGTAAAAACATACCTAGGGCAAGGAAATCTAATTATTCCAAGTTGTCCTTTATAATGTTTTTGTTTTCTTCAGCTTCAATGTACAATATTACCAATATTATAATATCATTGCAGCAGACCTTGCAAGCTTAACTTCATGAGGTTTCACAATCCCATCCCCCACCCCACGCAAACACACATGTGCACAAACATTTCCATGTTCCTACAAAATCGCCAAGACTCAACACCCTTCTTACATGATAATTACTTAGGCATGCATAAAATGGTCATCTAAACCATCTTAAGTAGCTGTCAACAAATTGATTTGAGAAAACTGGATAAATATCTAAGTTGTGCACACTTACAGTGCAGAAATGGATAGCCCATCGGTGCTCTCCAGACTTGACATTGTAGTAGAACAGAACTTCGCCTGACTTGCATTGGTATGCAAACCAATCATCGTCAACACCAACCATAGTCTTGTTTTAACCTGGAAAACAGTATTCATGATATGATCTTATGTCAGGTCACCCTTTACACAAGGCAATGCATAATGGTCATTTTTATGGGTAAAAAGGCCTAAATACCCATTTACGTTTAGATCTTTAACTCTCTAATACGGCATTCATGACAAATTTTCCCTTAATCCTCTTTTTTTAATATGCAACAGATAATATAACATCCCCTCCTTCTCTTCTTCGGGGATCAAGATTGACCCTCTGCCGGAAAATGCATGCCTGTCAACTCTCTCACATTAGGCGGCAGTCTCAAGATTTTGGACCCCTTCTCCCACTCTCCTGCGTTGAGCACCAAATCTCCCACTTTTTAGCGATTTTTATTGGCTCCTAAAAATTATTCTATAGAAAATCGTCATTTTGCCTATTTTCTATTAAAATATTTGAAACAATAATTCCCTTGCATAGCGCAACTATCTAACACCCTTGCGAGATCTTTAAGTGGATTTGTTCGTGAGAGCTTTCTATACGGCAAACGCCTGCAAGGCTAAACCCACCCCCCCAAAAAAAATGAATATACCCCACCCCTCCCCCTAAAAAATTATCAAGCCTTGAGGTTTTCGGAGGTTGACAGGTTTGAAAATGTACAGTGTCAATTTGCAATATACATTGCTTCTATTCTTGATAAGACCACTTAGCTTTTGACTAGTTGTCACACCTGATGAAGCCTAAATACATCTAAATAAAGTATAAGTTTGCTAGAAGAACAGTTTTTATCTCCTCTCAGGGATTTACCAAGAACTTTGCTCCCAGGACCCAAACAATTTGTTATCATCTTATGTTTATCAGGTACTAGACCCAACTAAAATAAACAATACAGAATCTAGACAACATACTCATTGTACTGGATGGGATTACATTTCCTAATCATGAAAGTATAAAATATCCTCAAATGCGTTCCTTCATTATAAAATACTTTTAAGTAACTTAAATGTATGGACACCCTGTTATACACAAAAATATAGGTCCAAAAAAATCATAATCAATAAAATCACAACTAAAACAACATAGGCATGACATGAAGTGTTTGTTCAATATCTGAATGTACCTTGGCGCCATTACAAGAAATACAGATAAGACATCTATAAGGTTTGAGTTACTGTTCAACAACCGCGACACTTTTTTTCAACTGACAGAAAAAAGAAGGGTAGAAAAATATCCTTTCTAGGGAACATTATGATATCAAATTTGTGAAAGATCAAACTGTGATTACAAATGGGCGAACAACAAGTTACATGTTTTAAGAATATATTTGAGAGGTTCGAAAGCTGGCATGGTAAAAGCATTAAACATTCATTCATCTCCATTCCATTGTTTCACCGCGGTCACCCGTCCAAGCGAAATGCTGTATTGCTCCACATGTTCGAAACAACAATAAGCAAAACTATATTCCCTAATAAAAACCCAAACCCTTACAATATCCAAGCCAACACCAGACGGCAGAAAAGCACGAAATACTGAGACGCGGCTAGCATCCAAGTCGCCACATCACACTACATGTCTCGCAACCCGAGCGAGTTGTTCACTGCGGCCTTCTTTCCCTCGGCCGCGTGTGGTAAACATTCTGGAATACGTTTTAAATCGAAGCTAATGACGATAGACCGTGTAGTAACGTACCTTGTGATATAATTAGTGTTTCCAGGAGGCAGTTCAGTTAGTTTTCTTGCCGCTAATTCTGTGTAATTGAAGAAGTCGCTTACCGTAGTTGTCGTAGATGCTGTGTGATCTGGAAACAAAAACACAAGTGGTGAAAGGGGGGACTGGGTAGTTTCAGTGAAACGGCCTGGGAGGCCCGGATCCCCCCTCCGGGCCTCCCAGCCCCGTCTCTATATGTCAGGCAGATAATGTTTCGCGTACATAAACAATCGGCAAAAGCTAATGTAGGCCAAATCGATTTCACGTACATAAACAATCGGCAAAAGTTAATGTAGGCAAAATAGATTTCGCGTACACGAATAATCAATTAGGGCCGCAGGTGTTTCGCGTGCACGAATAATAATTAGGGCTGCAGGTGTTTCGAGTTCATGAAGAATTAGGGCGTAGGCCGGGCGCGTGCAAGCCCAAGGACTTGCGCGTACACGACTTTTTGGGGCAAATAGCGGTAGGGCCGCGAAAACGAGGAGGGCCGCCAACCTACGGAGCGTGGAATAATCGTTTTTCGGCCGTGAGTTCGAAGCCGCCTGCGTGGCGTTTAAACCTGAGTTCTACACGAACACCTCGCTCCCGAACTCCTCGCGAATTTTTCGCAGTCTCTTTTTCATCCTTTCGCGTGCCACCAGGGAGGGCCCTTTCCCGCTTTTTTTATCATGCGGTGCGAGGCTGTGTCGAGCTCTGATAGCGGACTTGAGCGCGTTGTATCTCTCTTGTTCCTGAAGTATTAGCCGAAACTCTTCGTCTGAGATACGCCCGTCTTGCAGAGCCTTAGAGACCAGCTCGCCGATCGAGTTTTTCTTACTCTCCGCTAGAACCATCGTGTCTTCGTGTTTAGCCACCTTGCTCGTAAGACCCCTAGAGACCACCCCCGCGCCCGCGCCCGCGCCCACGACACCGACCAGCCCAGCGACCCCTGCCAGCGGAGCGCCGATCAGAACCCCTATCCCACTCAAAGAGACTCCCAACCCGGCGCCGGAAAGCGCCCCTGCAGCGATGCCGGATGCCACAGACACAGCATGGGTAACGGTGAAGGCGCGCTTATACTTCTTCCGCACCTGTCGATAATGCGTTATCTCATTGTCTAGAACCGCCTGAGTGTCACGTATTACCTGGAGTTTGAGGGGGGTGGGCACTGGGGAGCGGGGGATATATGGATATGCCACCGCTGCTAACGTCGCTGTTCGCCATGCCTGCTATGTCGGGCCTAGGTTAGCTCTAATACGAGGCGAACAGGCCTGCCCTTAAAGTCCACCCGTCTACCGCGGTCATCCCTGACCCATATTCGGATACTCGAGACAAACTCAGAGGAAGACGCTGCGACACAAATGGGGGTGTCGGGCCCATAGACGACTTTCTCGTGCGGCCTCCCGCGGGTTTCTAGGCAAGCGAGAACGTTTGAAGGCTCGCCTAAGGCGAAGCATTTCGTGCGGTCTACGATATCGCAGAAGATGTAGATGGCCTCTATTTCCGACAAAGTCACCTCAAGTGGGGGATCCCCCACGGGCAGTACGAGGCCCCCCCCCCATCTGATCGTCTTTAGCCTCTAGGCCAAATAGTGCGCAAAGCTCGGCGTTCAGGAACACAATGCCTGTGGACACGAGCACGATCTTCCCGGTGAGGGGATCCAGCTTCGCGGTCAGAATCTGGCTTTTAGCGTGGTTGATCGTTTCCATGATGGACTCGGCCGTGTGGTGCCCGGCTGGCAGAGTAGCGATGGTCGGGAGGGAGTCTGTAGTCGTTATCTGCTGCTCCCGCTCGAGATTATACCAGCTGTTAAACAGCGAGCACTGCCGGAGCGCCACAAAGTGCGGGCGCCTTATCGGCTGCCCGAAGAAGAGCGTCAGTCAGGTGAACTCAGCGTGTAGGACCACCATTGTGTTGAACATAGCCCGCCTTCGTGTTTAATAGGGCTGAGCATGGATTGGGAAGGCTGGCAGATGCTGAACGAGGTCCCCGGAAGGAAGGAGGAGGAGACGAAGAAGGCGGCAGTTGCGGCGGGAGCCTCTATAGCCGAACATATCAAACACGCTATAGCCGAACAAGCCAAAAAACCGGTTTCCCTAGGTTTCCCTAGGTCTCTTACCCTCGCGCAAAAGCTGCTCTACGCCGTACCCGCGACCCCCGTGGAGAGCACGGCCTCAGACATCACCCCACTACTCACGCAGCTGGAGATACACGTGGCTGAGGACAAATCATTCACAACTAGGGTCCGAGACATATTCAAAGAGACAGTTGTCACGCACAAGTCCGCCAAGGAGTCTCGCCGGTGGCTATCGGAGCCTTCCTATGGGTACTGGCCACAGCAACTCAACTTTGCGGTCTGGTGCGCAACAGCCGGATGTGGGGTATCCCTAACTGACCCCACTTTCGCCACGCTCCCCTCTGTCATCAGGGGATTTCTAAGGTTTCACGTCTACTTTACCACCCGGAGGATACTCTACGAGCTCGGCGTCCCCCTGCCTGGCGACAACCCGTTCACGCAAAAAGGTAACCCCTACAAGAAGGCCGCTTTCGAGCGACTATGCATAGAGTTCGGTTTGCCGCATAAGCCGGACTTCCGATGGAAAGGCGGGCGGAACCATGGGCTAGCGATGTGTTTGTGTTCTACCCGGGGGAGGGGTATCGCAACGTGCACGTGATCCGTGGCTACGACACGGCGGCGGACGAGTACCCGAGCCACCTCAATCTGTTTAGCGTCGAAGGTGGGACGTACAATAGTGGGAAGCAGGTGGGTTACATACGCAACGACGACCACGGGGGCGTGCAATATAGCTGGTTTGCGCCTCCCAAAGGCGAGGGGCTAACGAAAGCAGGGCTAGGGAGACTCGACCGTTTGGTCGAGGCGTTCGTCTACACAGTGCTTGGCGCGCAGGTAAACGTCCGTTCCTCCATCGCAGGGGCCGGTGGGCCGGCCATGGAGGCGCAGGCGGAGTTCACGGAGCTGCTCGAAGACGCGATCATAGAAAACGACATCGCTCAAAGCGTGCAAAGGTACAAGTTAGCCGTGCAGGAGGCCAAGGTGAGACTTGCGGTTGCACCAGGAGTGTGGCTGATGCCGAGCGATCTGGTGATAAACACGCAAAGCGTCGTGGGCTACAACAATAAGCTGCAGAAAGCCACGGACTCCATGAAGCTCGGCGCAAACGCACCGAGACAAAGCCAGTCGGTGCTCATAACATGGCCGGTGGGCATCCTAGGAACTGATGCCACCAAATTATCCTATGGCATCAAAAATCTAGAGCTGGCGTACGAAAGCCTGAGGGACGACAACCTCGCCCGGTCTGCAGCCGCCGCCTACCACAACGGCACAACGTTCTTCTACGAGCAAGTAAACCTTCACAAGACCTTCGTGATTAGCAAAGGGACGGACAGCATAATCAACGAGAGTGTCAACCTGCCGCGAAGGTCTATGAGTGGTCTGCTGCTCCTCTTCGTGGAGCCATACACGGCAGGGACTCGCGACTCTGAGAAGTTCGTGTACCCCGACATCAAGAGCGTTCGCGCTACAATCGACGGCACGCCAAACAAAGTCTTCAGCCAGGGCCTGCGCCCCACGGATTTCTGGAGGGAGGCGAAAAGGCGGTTCGTCCGCCCCTCCCCGGGGGGGGCACAGCGGAGCGCCCGCCGCCCCGGCAATCGGCCCCGAGTCGTTCTATGGCGATAACAAATTTGCTCTGTGGATCGACCTTCGAACGACGGACGACAGCGCCATCCATGGGGGTGGTCTCCGATTGGTCAATACCCGCGACGGCGTGCACCTCGAGATAAAACGCACGGCAGGCGGCTTGGGTAGCGTAAACTGTCACGTGTTTGTAGTGGCCGACGCCCAAATGAACCTTATGAACGGACAGCTAGAGTCCATACAATACTGAGCACATACGCCGGAGCGGTATGGACCCGAAAAACGTCCCATTTAAGGCTCTCATCGTGGGCCCGACGTCATGCGGGAAGACCCAATTCGTAGTGGACCGACTGCGCGGCCCTTTCCGGGGCAGGTTTGACTACATCGTACTCGTGTGCCCTACCTTTGTCTACAACAAAACATACGATGGCTTCGGCGAGGGCGACAATCGTCTGTTTGTCATCGCACCTGAGGCGGGTCGGATCGACATGCTGCTGAGGTTTGTCTCCGCTCTCTTCGAAGGCACTAATACGCTAATCATACTCGACGACTGTGCGGCCTCGAAAGACGTAAAGAGGCGCTCTGACCAGCTCGTCAACTTGGCGTTCAGCGCGCGCCACGTGGGTATCAGCGTGTGGGTGATCACGCAGCAGCTCACCAGCATCACGAAGCCGTTCCGCGAGAACATCGCGGCCAAGGTGGTCTTCTATACCCCGAGCAAGGCGGACATGAAAGCTATCCTGCATGACTACGGCGCGGAGCTTTCAGAGGAGAAGATGAAAGAGTACATGAAGGCCCCCAAGACGAAAAAGTTCTCGAAGTTAGAGTTTTGCTTGCGTCGCCCTTATACCATCGCCCTAGTTGAACGGTAACCACCGCCCTAGGGCATAACGTATGTGCACCTTAGCCACGGCATGACGAGCGACGAATACTTTGAGAGTTTTCTTGAGGGGGACGCCGAAGGCCTCCCGGCCGTCGAGTCGTTGGACTGCTCGACGCATCCTGCCGGGGCGGCAACCGGAGGTGAGCAAACTGAGATAGCAGACGCGAGGGAGGAACTCGCGATTCTCGTAGCCTCGGGGAAGTCGAGAGAAATGGTAGGCAAGGCGATGACTCACGACGACGTCAAACGCATGAGCGCCGAGGAGGTGAGGAAGTACCAGAGGCGATACGAGACCGCTCTAGCCAGCCGGACTACAGACGCCCTGGCGGACAGCTTTCTGAAGCTTACGACCAAGCTAGTAGGCATGGCGCTGCCGATAGACAGTGTGGCCGATCTTCACAATGACCTAGTGTCCGACTACATCGTCAACAACGAGCTCCGCATATTGTGCTGAAGCCTGGCTCTACGCCGCGGTCGTTTGATGGCTTTAGCCGCCGGGGCGTTACACATAGCGCGTCACGTGGACTGTCGTGCCGACACCGGAACAGCAAGCGCCGACGCGCGGAGCCAACACGAGGTAGCAGCCGCGGACAGTGTCGAGCCCGCCACCCCAGAGTAGACGCTCATTTGAAAGCTCGCCACTTCTCCTACCACTTGGTACCAAGTACTTGGTTCCAAGTAGTTGACACCGCGTGTTTGCACGTCGGCGCAGATGGAGGAACCTCAAGGAAGTACTAGTGCCCAACCTGACGAACAACTTGCTTAAAAACTTGCCCAAGAACCTGGCAAACGGCATCAAGAACCTGCACGTAAGCCTGTGGCTGCCGCCCCGGCAGCGGCGCGCGACGCGCGAATCACGAGCCCCGAACCGCCCGCGACCCGACCTCACCCTGGACGAGTCGAAGACGGAAGGCGCTTGGCAAAGTGGAACCGAATCAACAGAGCGAAGAAAGAGTCGCTTCGTGTCGCCGCTGCGCAGCAGCTGCCGGTGGCCCCGGTGACGAACGAGCCGCAGCCGGGACGGCGCTTGCGCGCCGACGATGCCGCCTCCGGAACGGCAAGCGCTGGCATGCCTTCGGCACACACACCTGCCCCGGAGAGCAACTCTGTCTGGTCGGCCAGCTCGGTCATCGGGCTCGCTGGTCTTCTAGTGTCATTGGTCGGCCTCTACACACGTAGGTGGGAGCTAGCTGCCGCGTTCACGCGCACACCAGCTGTTAACCAGCGAGCTACCGATCCGCACGCAGCGGCCGACGGCGGGACTCCGCCCGCAAGGCCGCCGCTGGCGACCGCACAGCAGACCAAGGAGCGCTCTCCGGCGACAGCGCTTCGCGCTCCCGGGTCTCGGCTGTTATCCATTGAGTAAGCAGACATTTAGACACGAGGGCCCCACCCATATCCGCACGATGTCGACGACGCAGAAGAGCAATATTACAAAGACCATCACCGACGCCGCAGTCATAACCTGCCTCGTCGCCGGTATCGGCTGGGTTGGGCGCAAGGTCTTACGCGAGGACTTCACCAAAGATCCCTCAGCGAACGCCATGAACTACGCAAAAATGACTGCCGCCGTCGCAGGTGCTGTCGCTTTGAAGGGTTTCCTTGAGGACCAGAAGATCCTGCCCATGTAGTAGCATGGGCCGTGTGTTAGACTCGTGCGCGCCTTGCGCATACACACAGCGCGTGGAGTGTGCTTCGCATAGACATGGCCTCTATCGCGATTTTGGTTGGCGGCGCCGTCCTAAACGCAACTGCATTCGTTGGTGGCAACTACCTCGCAAAGTTCCTGTCGAACGATGAGAGCCCCGCCTTAGCCGAGAAGGAGAGGCACGACAAGGCCCTAGAGAAATACCAACAAGACTATGGACGCTACCAACAGCGGCGACAAAAAATCCTCGATTGGCAAGCTCAAAGTCGCAAGAGAGGGTCCCTCGCAAAGCAGAACTTCACCGACACCGACTACGCGCTCAAACTCTACAACCAGACCTCCCTGGAGTCGATGCGGGCCCCCGAGCTGTCCGACTACTACGTCCCCAGCAAAACGCAGAAGAACGCCGAGTTGGCGTACATAGGCGCCGGCGCTCTCGCCATCGGCTACGCAGCTAGCAGCTTGCTGTGATGCAGCTGCCGTCGAAACGCGTATACGTACGTATGCGCCTAGGCGGCCTTTTTCCATGCTGCGCGTATACGTGTACGTATACGTACGCCGAAGGCTAAGCAGACGGCATCCGCCTGTTGGAGACTGATTCCCCCGTCGCGATACGCACGTAATGGCCCGCCGGAACGGCAAGCGCATGTCCGACGAAGAGCTCGATGCGTTCCTTCGTCCTATATACTACGCCAGAGGTGGTTTCCAGGGAGTGACCGCCCTGCATGCCAAACTTCCCAACGGCTCAGCCTCCATAGATCGAGCGCGCAGGTGGGTAAGCTCGCAGCCCGTCGGGGGCTACACACAGACGCCCCCTCCTCCGACTGCCTACGCCCACTTCTCGGAGCAGATACCAAACCGTATCCACCAGTCGGACCTGCTATTCTTACCAACCGACCGCGGGTACAAGTATGCCCTGACTGTCGTTGACGTTGCTTCACGATATAAAGCCGCCCGCCCACTGAGGACTAAGAGCGCGGCCGTCGTCTCCCGCGAACTCGCTGGCATCTACGAAGAGGGACCTCTCACATGGCCTAAAGTCCTCATGGTTGATGACGGCACGGAGTTCAAGGGTGCTACCACGAAGCTCCTAACAGACCACTGGGTGGAGGTCCGACGGGCTGAGCCTGGGCACCACAGGAGCCAAGCTTTCGCCGAGTCTTTCCATCTCTGGCTGGCGCAGCGCCTATTTCGTGCGCAGTACTCGAAGGAGCTTGCGTCCGGCAAGACAAACCGCGAGTGGGTTACTGCTCTGCCAATCGTCATCTCGGACATGAACGCAACGAAGACTCGCATGACTGGCCTTGCGCCTGAGGACGCCATAAAGCTGAGGCGCGTGCCTCTCAAAGCCGAAAAGCCCCCCTTAGAGGTCCCCTTGGAGGTCGGGACGGAGGTGTACATCGCCGTAAACGAGGAAGACCTTCAGGACAAGGGCCGACGGCGAGCGACGGACCCGTGGTGGACAAGCAAGGCGTACCCAATACTAAAGAGGGTCATGGAGCCCGGACAGCCAGTGTTGTATTACACGGCGTACTCTAAGCACGGCTTCACGCGATCGCAGTTGCGTAGCGCGACGCCAGCGCGATCGAAAAAATCTTCTGGTCGCGCTAGCGTCACCTTAGCGCCACGCTAGCGCCACCCTAGCGTGATCAACGCTTGTGCCTTCTATTGCAGCTGAGGCACGTGAGTCTGACATTCCACTTGTAGTGACCCTGACTGTCGTCCCGCCGGTCGATACTGGGGCATTGGGGATTACTCTTGGTGTACCCCTGAAGCAGAAGCTGAGTGCCACTTCTTTTCCGCGTCAGCAATCATGCCGAGTACGTGGTCTACCGTCAGAACGTGATGCGGCCCCGTGTACTTCGTGCGACCCTTTTGCCTGTCGTCTATAGCGTATCGCTTGATTCGCGCTATAATGAGCTCTTCACTAGGCGTAGCCTGCAGTCCTGTGGGAACCAAGGCACCTGGGGTGTCATCGGGGGGGGGGATCACGCGGACTATCTGGTCGGCGAGCCGCACGCGGGAGATGCCGGTTTAAAGCGTTACGGCCACGGAACATGCTCACCGCCCACTCGGTATTCCCCGATCCTCCCTGGCCGGCTAGATACATCCCCGCAGAGGTTGCGGCCACCAGATCGCACGGCAGACTCGGCGCAGTGCTTGGCTCCCTAGCCAAGCACCCCGACCTCTTCGGACCCCAAGCCGCCACGGGCCGCCACTCGTACCCAGGCCTTTTGTGGCGCCACTCTCCATACCTCGGATTTCGCTCCACGAGCCTCACACCACTGGGCACCGCCTTTGCGTATATGGCATCTGTGCACACTCGGAGGACGTCTTCGCGAGGGATCCGCCTCAACATGCGTCGCAACGCTATGTTTGTGTACGCCAAGACGAAGGCCCTGATGTGGTACCATTGTGAGCGCCGGACTCCGTCTTTGTATTGGATCAGATGAGCCCCGTCGGCATGCTCGAAGTTAAGTAAGTGGTCGGTGCCCGCAAGAAGGTTTGTCAGATACGCGGCTTCCTCACGGTCGCGGACTACGATCGAGGACTCGTCGCCATGGCGAGCGCACTTGCCTACGAAACGGACAGCGAGATCTCGACCCTGCGAGTCTTCGCCGCCGGGGCCGGAGTGGGGGAACTTGATGGAGTCCTTTTTTCCGACGCTATACAACACCTCCCTCGCCGCGGCCATGGCGAGGTCACCCGAGTCTAGCAGGTCCTTGAGCTCTGGCGTGGTGATCCAGCGCTCGTTTTGTTCCAAGTGCTGCCCTACCCTCCCGGAAGTGTAGGGGTGGCAGGCCTCAGAGAACCCCCACTCGGTCAACTGAATGGCCCCGGTCAGTTGAAGAACCTCGCTCAATGGCCGTCCCGCAACATCCGCGATACGATACACGTTCGTAGGGAATCCGTATTTCCGTACCAGATCAATGGCGTCCGAGGCGCCGCCGAAGACACTGTCCTCGCATCCTAGGTACGCCGCACGCATGTCGATGTGAGCATGAGGCTGCGCCCCTAAGTTTTCCCTGCTATTCCACACTTTGGACTCAACCTGCGCCGCTCGCCAGACGTCCCTGTATTTAGGAGGCGTTGGCCTGATGTTTTCTCTTTGGGTCCACTTCTTGAAGCGATACCCTATTGCGCCGCCCATCGAGTGCGTAGCTTCGATGTACTCTTGGTAGGCTGGGTGATCATCAGGGAGCCATTGAGGATCATGTCCAGTCTCGTCTGTAAACGCCCTGTCGATAGCCCATCCGTCTTGTCCCGATCGGTACAGTTTGCCTTCGTGCGTGACTATAACACGCCCACACAGCCAGACCCTCGTGCTTCTGGGGATCGCCCTGTTTATGAAGCGGATGAGCACCTCTCGCACCTTCGCCTCGTGCGTTTTCGCGGCGGCACTGGTAGCGCGAGGCGCTGCCTCTCCCTGACATAGCGAACGAAGCTCCCTCTCAGCCTCGAAGTCTAGGCCGTGGACGCTCGCGATCGCAGGTGGTTCAGTCGGAAGCTCCGCCCAGGCGTGGTTATTGTGGCAAGGGATGCGGATTTGTGTGTACCCCCTCTCGTACTTTCCCGAGTCCCACAGGACGTTGCCCAGGGCGTCCACGGCTACCAGCTTTATCCCGAGCTTCCTTTCCATCTCAAAGAGGTCTTCTTTGGTGCACCCCGTGGTGGCCAGCTTCTTGTCAAATCGCTCGGGGATCTTGCCTCGTGTCTTTGTTAGACCAAGGGAGCGCGAGGTGCCGCGATTCCTCAAGAAGTCGGCAACATAGCTCACAACACAGTTAACGAAGGCGTCACCCCCCTCTCGCACAAACATTGGCCCAGGCTCACCATTTTGCTCAGGTAAAGGGCGAATCTCGTATCTCACGTAGACGAGGTACTCTCGCCCCTTCTCCCAAATACCCGCATCGATGCCTTCCAGGGCACCGACTGCGATTTGGCCCCCCCTTTTGACTAACAACCCACCGATCTTGTGCTCCGAGCGCCCTTCCTCCTCTGTGATTGGCGCTAATGGCTCTGCGGGGGTCTTACCAACGACCGTGAAGAGTCTGTAACACCGGTCGGGGTCTACCATCTCGAGCACCAGCGGAAGCACTGCGTTCGCCCGCAGAGACTCTCGCTCGTGCGAGACCCACCACACCGAGCCGTCGTCATTAATATCAGGCCCCCGCACAACCGGCTTTAGAGCAATCACACCTGTTCCACCAAGATCTCGCATCTCCTGGTAAACACTGGCGCTTATGTCTCGGCCCCGTAGAGTGGCATCCACGCTTGGGAACCGAAGATGGGCGCCGCCGACGAAGAGAGAGTAGTACGTCTCGGGGTCTAAGCTCTCCGGGCCCTCCTGCCGCCGTCCCGGCAGCAGAGGGTCGAACTCGCGCCAGACCTCCTCCGTCCACACCTTCTCCGGTACGAGCGGCTTAAGCAGCCTGTGTTTGACATCGTCGGGGATGTCCTCGTCCAGGATGTTTTGGACCAGCCCTGCCAGTACGGCGGGCGCCTCTTTGTCACGCATGCTTTCGAGAATCTCCTCTATATAAGCTTCCATGTTTGGGTATACCCTGTGCCACCCAATCTCCAACTGCCCGTATCACAACCGGCGGGATGAGTGCCCGGGTATGACCCGCGCCACCCAGTCTCTAACTGGGAGTTCGGGTATGCCCCGTGCCACCCAGTCTCTAATTGACCGCATCGCGGGCCGCGATGTCAGACAGGACGAGCGCGAACCGCTCCCGAGCGCGCCTCTCAACGCTACGCATCCACTGCCCTACACGATTCGCTCCGCAGGGGCGGCACAACCGCGTCTCCGACCGAGTCCCTACGCCGCAGATCCTGCACGGCACGGCGAGGGGGATGCCCATACGGAGCCTTTGGAGGTGCACCTTGCAGTAGGTGTCCATGCACCTTCGGCCGCACATGTTTGCGTGGCCGGCCTTCAGCCACCCGCAGTAATCCCTTCCGTACCTCATCCTTCGAACGCTCGGTATACAACAGGACATACGAATGTCTAATTGCAAACCCAACGCCTAATTAATTATTCATGAACGCGAAACACCTGCAGCCCTAATTATTATTCATGCACGCGAAACACCTGCGGCCCTAATTGATTATTCGTGTACGCGAAATCTATTTTGCCTACATTAGCTTTTGCCGATTGTTTATGTACGCGAAACATTATCTGCCTGATATATAGAGACAGGGCTGGGAGGCCCGGAGGGGGGATCCGGGCCTCCCAGGCCGTTTCACTGAAACTACCCAGTCCCCCCCCGTGAAGCTTGGTAACCACTCCATCACCCCAAGGCGTGGCTACAACTGCCGGTTCTCGGTTCGCGGGGGTTAGCCTCTTGCAGGCGTTAGGCAGGTGGCTATTCGCGGGGGGGTCATCTCTATCTATTTTACATTGTTCTAAATTTTTACGTGTTTTCTTTTTCTTTATTATAGATATAACGAAAGCTACCCTGCTCTTGAATTCATACAAATTAAACCATCTAAATTAAACCATATAACCATATAAATTAAAGCATCAATTTAATTGTTTATAAATGACAACTTGCCAAAACTTTGTACTTCTAACCAACCGAAAATATGAAGGTTTTAATCAGATTTGATATATACAATATTTATTTTTTATACGTTCTACGTTTTCAAAGTAAAACTCAAAAGTATTTTCGGGTTGATCACAAATCCAACTTCAACAACACTGCAGTATCTCTTCCTCACCATTTACCAATTACACTAAAAGGACGTCGAGATATCTACCTTTGAGTGAGCTGTACAGAATAGCTCGTCATCCCACTCTCTGAAGATCCCAATAGTTGTTATTTTACTCCAGTCGTATCCGGGAGCATTGAAATCCGTCTTCCGCCATACATTAGGAGTCGTCGTCCATAATAGGTACTCTTTGCCCGGTGGCCTAGTTATAGGCTCGCATAACGACTCTTCTTTACATGGACACTTTCTGCAAAGAGTTAGCGAGATGGCAAAAGAGAATACACAGATGACAGCCAGCCAGCGTGTTTTGAACGATTACATATGTTGATTTTGCATTTTTCCCTTATGTAAGCGCGAGAGCCCTGTGTCGAACCGCGCGGGACTGGGGAGAGGGGTTGCTTTGTAATTTGTACAGTTCGGTTTTGTCCGCCACGAACTGCATCGAGTTTGCCGTTTTTTCTTCGTTTAGCATTAAAAATACAGTCCCTTAACAGTCGTCGTCGTCCATAACAAGTTGGTCCTTCCGAGCCGGATGTATTGAAGAATATTGGAGTAGCCAGAATGCCAAAACTCGGTCGAATGTGGAGAATTGCCGAGCGAAGAGAAAAGTCGTCAGGTCCAATTGCACGAGGAACATAAACAAGATCAAAGAATTGCTCCCCACAAGAAAAACAAGTCAAAAGTGAGGCAGTTCGCAAACAACCTTGATGAGGTAAGGGGTAAAGCACGTGAATTAACTGCTGAGCTAGAGGAGCTCGATCAGGAACACCTAGAAGCGGACGGGGACTGGTTACAAGACCTAGAGGAAGCCGTAAGTGAGATTATGGGAGAAGTTGTAGATTATTTCAGTGAAGACGCTAGTTCAGAGCCTGCTAACAGTAGCGATGTCATGGGAAATAGTAGTAGAAGCGGTTTGAAGGGAGTTCAGGTCCCACTTTTCAAAGGAAATCGTGAAGACTGGCCATATTTTTGGGGTATTTTCAAGTCCCTTGTGCATGACAATAAAACGCTGAGTGAGCCTGTGAAGCTCGCACATTTGAACAATTCCCTCGCTGACAATGTCAAAATTGTGATTTCGTGTCTAACCGGGGGTCCTGGGGATTATGAGAAGGCTGTCAAGTTGTTAGAGGGAAGATTTGGGGACCCGAGGGATGTGATAGAGGCCCATTTATACCGAATCACAGATTGGCCTGCTGTTAGGAGTGATGACCGCACGGGGTTTGAGGGGTTTGCAGACGCCTTGCAGGCCGCAGTGTTTGCGCTAGATAACCCTACATTTCAACATGAGCTAAAGAGTCTGCCACTTTGCACCCAGTTAGTGCGCAAACTGCCTGCTAAAGAAAGGGATGAGTTGTTTGCGGCAAGTAGAGAGGGGGCAGGTGCAAGAGGATCTAAAGGGGTTAGCTGAGTGGGCGCAGACATGGTCAAAGACACTGCGCATGCGCGAGAGCTATAATGAACAGCCCACAGCTAAAAGCGTGCCCGCAGCTAAAGGTGCGTCCCAGCAAAGGCGACACCAGAGGTACCAAACCATGCACGTTGGTGAGAAGCACCAACGAAAATGTGCCCTATGTGAAAAGGATCATTCAGAGTCAAAATGCCCAACCCTTTTACCAGCAACGGTAGACAAGCGCTGGGAGATGGTTAAGGAGAAAAAAGTCTGTTTTGGCTGTCTCAGGGGGGGACATCAGCGACGTTCGTGCAGTAGATCCCAGAAATGCGGGGTTGATGGTTGTGACAGAGGTCATCATTACCTTTTGCTTCCTTTGCTCCCAAACAACCACCTAGAGAGCCCTTAACTGTCGAACTTCCTCCAGGGGATAAAGGGGTTCATTGCGGGAAAGCGCAAGCCAGCACGCCAAGTGTCAATAAAGTCGCGCTCAAAACTGTTGCAGTACCATTTACCAGTGACTCTGGCCAAGTAGTTATGGGATTAGTACTTTTGGATTCAGGCAGCGAAACTACCCTTGTAAGAACTGGGTTTGCAAAGCAACTGGGGATATCAGGTCCTAGGCAAAACCTAACCGTTGACACAGTAGGGGGGGGGGGGGTAGTACCACGGTCAAGTCAGAGCGCGTGCATCTACCATTTGCATCATCTGCGGTTAAAGGAACTGTGAGCGCGTGGACAATAAAAAGCATCTGTGCTCCTGTCAGTGCTATTGATTGGTCAGAGGTCAAGCGACGCTATGCGCATTTGTGTGATGTCCCAGTAGAGAACACGGGCAACGGGACGGTTGATGTTTTGTTAGGCCTCGACACAGCAGCCTTAATGGCCCCATTGGAAGTCAGGAGGGGTGGGGTCACAGAACCGTATGCTGAGAAGACACCGCTGGGGTGGGTTATCGCGGGCCCAGTCTCAGACTCCGAGGGTGGGGGAAAGCGCATACTCCGCGCACACGTGTCAGAAGCCGAAGACGACACAAATCACAACCTGCGCATGTTCTGGGAAGTAGACACGTTTGGCGTCCGCGTCGAGGAATCACCACCATACAGCCGCAGCGAACAGAGAGCCTTGGATGCCTTGGATAAGTCATGCCGACTTGTGGATTCAGGTTACGAGTTAGCGCTCTTGTGGAAACCTGACCGACCTCCATTACCTAATAACTACGCCACAGCCTTGAGTCGCATAGAGTCAGTGGAGCGTCGCCTGCAGAAAGACGGAGCTGGCGCAAGGGTATAAGAAAGCGATCAGCGCGTACGTCGAGAAGGGGTTTGCCCGCAAGCTCAGATGAGGAACGGGTGGAGGATACAGAGCAATGGCTACTACCCCATCACCCGGTGTTGTCGCCACACAAGCCTCTTCCAAGAGTCGTGTTTGATTCAGCCGCAGGGCACGATGGGATCTGTCTCAACGACTGTCTAGAAGCAGGGCCTAGTCTACATAACGATCTACCAGGCGTTTTGATGCGTTTCCGTGAACGACCTGTAGCGCTCGCGGGTGATGTGTCAGACATGTTTTGTCATGTGCGCTTGCGTACAGAGGACCGCAAGTACCACCGCTATCTTTGGCGAGATCTAGAGACGGACAAGCCGCCTGATGTTTATGAGATGAATTGCCTCGTGTTTGGAGATAAGTCGTCGCCATGTGAAGCGAACTTTGCCGTCCAGCGTACGGCTGAAGACAACAAGGAGCAATGGCCAGACGCCGCCGCCGTAGTCAAGCGCGACATATTCGTTGATGACTCATACACGTCGGAGAAGCTGTAAAGCTGCGCGAGGATGTTACCGCACTTATGGCTGAAGGGGGATTTCCCATGCGTAAGTGGATGTCGTCGTCTGCCGAGGTGTTAGCTACCGTACCGGAGACAGAGCGAGCCGTCCGTAACGAGGCCCTAGAGATGGGAGAGCTGCCGCAAGGTCGAGCGCTTGGGGTGCGATGGGATCCTCAGTCAGACACCCTCGGCTTTGCATTTGCACACGTCGAAAGACCCCCCGCAGAAGAAACAAAACGGGGTGTCCTCAAGAAACTAGCGGGATTGTATGACCCGTTAGGATGGGCAAGTCCATACGTGGTTCGCGCCAAAGTCATGTTGCAGCGTACATGGTCACGTGGTATAGACTGGGATGAGTTACTACCGTCAGATCTGCGCTTAGAGTGGAGCAAGTGGGAGGCGGAGATGGTTGCCCTAAAGTCCTTTGTTGTCCCACGCTACATTTACCGTCAGCCCAGTAAGTTAAGGAAGAAGCAGTTAGTAGTGTTTTGCGATGCGTCTGAGGAAGCATGCGCCGCAGTCGCCTACGTGCGCGCAACGTCGACAGTAGGGGAAGTCACGTGTCACCTAGTCATCGCAAAAACGCGCCTCATGCCGTTGAAGCCGATCTCAATCCCGAGAGGGGAGCTAATGGCGTGTCAGCTAGCCGTACGACTCGCCAAGGCCGCTTGTGTACAGCTCAGTTTGAGTATGCGAGAGGTGATCTACCTTTCGGACCACTACCGCACTGTGGTGGATCCGTGGCGAGCCGAGGAATTTGAAGCCGTTTGTCGCCAACCGTGTAGCTGAGATCTTGACAGAGAGTGACCCCATCCAGTGGCACCACGTACGAACGGAGATGAACATCGCCGATGTGGCAACAAGAGGAGCCTCCGCAGGCGACATACAAGCCCACACACCTTGGATTGAAGGACCGGAGTTCCTGAGGTTACCAGTGCACGCTTGGCCGGTAGATGACGTTCAAACCACTGCACCGCCGTCGGAAAAGTCTGAGATGCGAAAGAAGGTCCTGAGAGTGCAGCAAGAAGCAGACGTCCCTTTGATCGACCCTGCTGCGTTTTCCAGTTGGTTAAAGCTGCGCCGAGTTACGGCCTGGATCCTGCGTTTCCTGTATAACCTGCGCAACCGAGATAAGCCCAGGTCGGGAGCACTAAGCATTGAAGAGTTGAAGACAGAGGAGCTGTACTGGATCAAGTGGGCACAGAGAGACAGGTTGGCCAGAGAAATTGAGTCGTTGGAGAAGGGACAGCCAGTTCCTCGAGCAAGTCGCATTGCAAACCTCGACCCACAGCTTGTAGATGGAGTTCTCCGCGTCAGAGGGAGGATAGACCGGGCCGACATACCATTGGAAACGAAGCACCCGATAATCCTCGACCACGGACAGGACGTCACACGCCTGATAGTCACCGAGTACCATCAGAAGCTTCGCCATGTTGGAGTGGAGCATGTCTTCAACCACCTACGCGAGAGATTCTGGATACTGCGTGGGCGGGCAGAAGTGAAGGAGTGCACCATTAAGTGCCCACTGTGCCATCGCCGTCGCGTCCAGCCGATGACCCAGAAGATGAGTGACCTTCCAGCCGTTCGTCTTGCTGGTGTCAGCACGCCGTTCAAGCATGTAGGCTTAGACTACGCGGGGCCGTTTCAAGTTCGTGTTGGTCGAAATCGTGTGGAGAAGCGTTACGTGTGCCTATTTACGTGCCTGCACATGCGCGCCGTGCATCTAGAGACCGCGCATAGCCTCGATACAGATTCCTTTATTATGGCTTTGCGTCGCTTTCGCGCCCGCCGAGGTAATCCTGTCAGGATTATGAGTGACAATGGTTCGAACTTTTTAGGAGCTGAGCGAGAGTTGAGGGATGCACTCCGGGAGTTGAGTCAAGAACGAATCGCAGATGAGCTCAGTGTGCACGGTGTCAAGTGGGACTTCAATCCGCCTGATGGGCCTTGGTTCGGTGGAGCCTGGGAAGCGTTGGTGAAGTCTACCAAGCGCACGATGAGAGTGATGTTAGGAAACGTCCTTACAGTAGATGAAGTCTTCCGCACTGTTCTCGCCGAGGCAGAGTCTATACTGAACTCGCGTCCACTGGTGTACGGGGGAAGTGTGTCATCTCCTACTTATGTGAGTGTGCTAACGCCAAACAACTTCCTTCATGGATGTGCGAGTACAAATTCCGCGCCCGGTGAATTCAGCGAGAGAGATATGTCACTTCGTCGTCAATGGCGCCACAGTCAGTACTTGGCCGATCAGTTTTGGCGCCGGTGGAGAAGAGAGTACGTGCCACACCTGGTCCAGCGCAGCAAGTGGCGTGCGATACAGCGCAATCTTCGCCGCGGCGACCTTGTGTTGATCGTGGAGAGAGATGTACCCAGAGGCAAGTGGCGCTTGGGACGAGTTCTGGCACCGATTGCTAGTCCTGATGGTCTTGTGCGATCTGCGGAAGTCGCAACTACGAAAAGAACATTGATCCGACCTGTTGGGAAGCTAGCGCTCCTGGAAGCAAGCCAGGAACAGTGACACTGTTATGACCGAACAGCTAAGACGATAGTTACGTTATTGTTATTGATATTGAACTGTGTTTAGATAGTGACGTTTCACCCAGGATCACGTCACGGGTGGGGGTGTTTTGAACGATTACATATGTTGAATTTGCATTTTTCCCTTATGTAAGCGCGGGAGCCCTGTGTCCGAACCGCGCGGGACTGGGGAGAGGGGTTGCTTTGTAATTTGTACAGTTCGGTTTTGTCCGCCACGAACTGCAACGAGTTTGCCGTTTTTTCTTCGTTTAGCATTAAAAATACAGTTCCTTAACAGTCGTCGTCGTCCATAACACAGCGTTTGAAGAAAGCCATCCTATTCGACTCGCGATCAAAAGATCGATTTCTAGAACGGAGCACTGTTTTCTGCAGTTTGGGGCCTGGGAATACTTATGATGACGTCAAACACTGAAATCGTCACGAGGGCATGAAAGATAGCGAAAGGGGTCAGAGTATCAATCTAATAGTTAGTAAATAAACCCCTTCTGGCGGCTGTTCATTTTTCGTCCCATTCCTCATCCTTGGACATTATCCGGCTATATATCCCAGCAGCCAGAAGGGGTTTATTTACCAAATAACTGCCAAACAAGTTACTATTTCAGTGTGCGTGAAGATGTGACTTTGACGTGGGTCTGAACACTTTCTCTTGCGGTTGGTGTGATAAAGGATAAAGAAAGTAATGTTATAAAAAAATAAAAAATAAAAAAACAAGCTTATCATCTTGTAGAGCACATAGGACACAGGCTTTAAAAAAAGACCACATCACAAAATAATTTACCTCCCATTTATTCATTCCATAGCAGCCCTGTATTTCAACAAAACTACAAAATCTCTTTTTCAAATACCCTCCATTTGCAAATATTTCGGCTATAAAATTGATTTGCTTAAAGTGCAATTCTTGTTAATACTTACAGAATATTCACATTAAATTTCGTGTAATTACAAATAAATATCTAAATAGCAATAAATAGTGAAAATATATTACATAATCAACAGTTTTTTACTTCCTAACTTTAGTGAATCAAACTTATTAAATTGACTAAATTGTGAAACTCTAGTGGATTGACTAAATCCATCTAATACTCTCTCCTTCGTTCTGATCATGGTCAGTCAATTGTCAATATAATATTATTCGTTATAAGAGGATTAGACACAAGTCATTTGGAATCCATTATTCGACTTTCTGGAAAAAGATGTATCGAATTGTATCAAAAGTGTAACAAATTGTTTATTTTTGTTAGGACCTAGCACGGCGGTCACAGATTTTTATTATCTCCCATATGTGACGTCATATTCTCATCCAATGACGTTCCAGCATCAAACGTTGCTCTCCTTCATGTTAGTCAAGCCCTCGGTGATTTCGGCCAGCGACTTATCCCCACTCAGCGCAGGATCGTCAGCTAAAGTCTTGGCAAGGCATTTCGTCACGGCTTCCATCTGCTTCATCACCAGGTGCATGGTACGTTCAGTGGTGTCCAGCCTCTTTTGCAGCTCACCGATGTGTTTTTCAGCTAAAAAAACATTGTAAATTGTGTTATAGTTTAGTTTAGTTTATTGGCTTTGTCACACAAAAGTACTACGGTTTACAATAGGAAATAAACAAAATAAAGAAAATAAGAAAAAATGTGACGGGAGAAGATAACAGGGCGTAAGCCCCAATCGAAATTCTTTCCCAACAAATTACAAACAATAAAAATTCTAAAACGAAAATAAAAATTGAATTACATAAATTTAAGCTCTATGAAATTATGGAGGTTGGTAAAAGCAAGTTTCTCTAAACAGTTAGTTTTCAGCTGATTTCTGAAAGACGAAAGCGTAGTGCAAGATTTCATAAGTGAAGGAAGACTATTCCAAAGTTTGACAGTTCTAGGGAAATACGAATTCCTGTAATAATTTTGTATGTGAGTGGAAAAAAGGCGGTAATTGTTAGGATGGTAATTTCGAGTATTGTATCGGGACGTGGCTGGAGAAAGAAGGCTAGCTAAACTAATGCTCACATCAGCATTTTTTATTTTAAATAACAGAACTAGATCGGTTATGTCTCTTCGATATTCTAACTCTTAAAAGAGTTTTCAGCCTTTCTGTGTATGAAACATCGGCGGGATAGTTCAAAATAAACTTGGATGCTCGACGCTGGATGTTCTCAATTACCATCATGTGAGTGGAAAAAAGGCGGTAATTGTTAGGATGGTAATTTCGAGTATTGTATCGGGACGTGGCTGGAGAAAGAAGGCTAGCTAAACTAATGCTCACATCAGCATTTTTTATTTTAAATAACAGAACTAGATCGGTTATGTCTCTTCGATATTCTAACTCTTAAAAGAGTTTTCAGCCTTTCTGTGTATGAAACATCGGCGGGATAGTTCAAAATAAACTTGGATGCTCGACGCTGGATGTTCTCAATCAGAGCTTTGTGCTTGCCTGTCGAAGGCGACCAAATGCAAGAAGCATACTCCAGGTGGGGCCTAACAAGGGTTCAGTACAGCAGCTGTCTTGTAGTTGGGTCGAGGATGTCAGAACAGACCCGCTTCACTAGTCCAAGCACCCTGTTTGCTTTTGCGCACATAGGCTCGATGTGAGGACCCCAAGACAGATCTTTATAAAAGTGTTACACAATTTCCCACGTGCACTCTATCGACAAGACGTTGGTTCCCGAATGTTAAATGGTCGTGAGTTGCAATGACCTTTTGAGATATAGGACACTATCACTGAGCTCTAGTTAACCAGGACAAGAGAAATGTTTGCGAATTACTTCACATTATATGCTAACAAGATGTGCAAACAGCTTCAACATTGCTGCGACAACAATGTTGGTGCTGTTGGCTTCGCTTCGCCTTTCTGCAACGGTTAAAGCCGCATTGTCACCAGTTTACTTTCGGTAAGATCCGACGGAAACCTCAACCGTTAAAAAACAAAAGAATCTATTAGAATCCGAGATATTTAACAGGCCATCCGCTCTAAATTATCCATCACATCCTCAAAGAAACTTCCAATAGACACACTGCTTTCAATATTATTCCCTTTTTCCATTAAAAATCATCGGAGATTTTTACGTAAACGACCGGAAGTAAACTGGTGACAATGCGGCTTTAACACCACTGGCCTTATACCCTCGCACGATAGTACGCACTCAGTCGCCCTATCTCACCTGGCCTTGCACCCTTTTCATTCGCGCTACTCTGTGCGGCCTGCAGCTGTTGGATTCTCCTGGCAACTCCGTCATTCACGTCTTTTAAGTCCTTCAGTCGTGTCACAGTCGCGTCAACCTTATTTGCGTTTTTGTCAAGTTCCGTTAGAAGTGGGCAATCGGGGTAAAACTCGCGGTGACTCTCAATGGGCCTATCATCAACTTTCCACTGCTTTAATGTCCCTTTGCACTTAAAGCACTCGACTACATCGTCTCGTCCGGTGAAAACAAAACCAGCGCGCGCAAGCTCGAACACATTGGCAGAGCTTGTCGCTGGCCAGAAGTTGAATGTCCTTACGCGCGCGCCAACTAAGTTAAGGTCGTTTGGGTCTATTATCTCAGTCTCTATGGTCGCCTTGGGCGGGGCCAGTTTTGGGACTTCTTTAGTTGCAGGCACCTGAGGTGCTGAAATAATGAAACAAATTCAAAATATTACTGTTCTGTAAAATTCTACGGGACAAATACTTTTTAGCCTATATAGCAATGAATCGCGATAAGTTTTTTTCAACTGCAAAGCACATTTTACCAAAATTGAGCATAAAAAAATACTTCTGGGTTTCTATTGAAGAAACATATTGTTAAAAACTACTATAATTGAAATAAAAATAATTATTTAAAAGACAGGATATTTTCTAAGGTTTTACAACCTTATTTCTAAAAAAACGAAATTGGTTCTTCTCAAAAAAAGCAATATGTGCTTAAAACGATTTCAGATCAGCTTGCAAAACATCCTGCAAAATCGTCTTTTTATAGCCCTTTTTCTTATGATCCAATAAAAAATTAACCAAAAATGCAAACACGACCTTAGGTCGACCACAGTAAGTTAAGTTACAAGAAGTTGTCCATCTCTCAGTACCCTATTAGTAGTAGTCATGTTCTGGTTCTCCAGGAGGATGCAACACTAGGTAAAAAGTACACAGTGCGTGGTAGATATGAAAAGGTGCAAAGTTCTACCAGGGCAGATAAATTCTACCATTGGTCGGCAAAATAACAAAAAAATCAGATTAAACATGTATGCATAAGAATGTGCTTTGCAATTAATGAGCTGCAAACTTAGTTACAATCCCCCACTTTATGGAATATGGATTGTGTGCCCCCCACTTGACTATGGTAAAGACTTTACCCCCATTTAGCAGGGGTCATGTTAAGAAAGGTTGAAAGCTCAGCTGCCTCATTATCATATTCTTTTTTTAAAAGATGCCCTAGAGCCTCATTTTATTACAGCCCCACTACCTACCTGATAATTGATTGTTTAATTTCATATAACAGCATGTAGCAAATCAAATGCAGCAGCAGAGCAGAATTGTTTATGTCAATGCCATTCTCCTGCATCAAGAATACAAGCTTTCTTGCAAAATGGGGCTTCAATGCAGGCCCATAGCCAGGGGGTTCCCCAAACTCCCACTCTACTCTGAGGTCTGCTCTTATGAAGAAAAATTTAGTACCACTGCAAGCTACCTAAGAGGAAATGGTCCGCTGAATGGGTAAACAGAACTCCCTGCTCAAAATCCTGGCTACGGGCCTGCCATGGCGATATACTTAGGACTAGCTATACCTTGTGCCTCAGTCATGTATTTCCCTTTTGCCTGCTCTTGCCGTAGTCTCTCAGCCTCTAATTGCTTACGCCGACGTCTTCTCTGAAAGTAAATTTAGAATTTAAGTTCATCTGAAGGATATGCATTTGAGTGCAATTCTGAGTCAGAGAGGAGTCTTCTTTTACACTTCTGGCTAGAGAAAATTTTGTGGATTTTTCATGCCGTGCAAAATAAAAACATCAAATTTGTTTTACTGTGTGCAATGGGAAAGATTTATAGGTACCTGAATTTTTCATACATATATCATATATATCATGTAATTCAAAATGCCATTCAAAATGCCAGATCTATGACAGATATCAAAATTACTTTAATTTCTTACTTAAGTTCTTTGACAGGCTTTTGCTCTAAAATAACTTTTTTAAAAATATGCATTAGTGACTAAACCACGGTTGCCCTATAAAAGAAGCTTTTAGCTCAGTGTTCAGTAGCCAAGCCCTATAGATTACATGGTACCTGTCAAACCTGGCTGGCAGAAATTATGAATTGAGGTGTGGCCACACATAAATAATTAAGTCGAAAGCCCTAGTACTTGAAAACTAGGGTATCATTCAAAAGAAAAAGTACTTTAGAAATAATGAAATGTACAACAAGTCGCTTTTTTTCCCGTTGGTGCTACAGTGCTAAATCGGTGCTATATCTGTTAAAGGTTGTTTTTGTTATTAAGGGTATTAATTAGAAAACAAAGCAACAGTGCCAAAGTACAAAATGCCACCAGTAAAGTCGGTTGATATGCTGATATGACTCTGTCTGGGGTCTCTATGCAAATGTCAAACAGTTTTTACTAACAACAGTCGAAAGTCTATCTTCTGGACCAAAATAGCAGAGTAGGGCCAGAAAATTTGACATTATAATTCAACTAAATGGCACGAGAATATATAAAAAAAGAATTCAACGGATCAATATCATTATAGAAAGGACTCTTTGGAATTGATATCGTTGATGATATCGTTGAGGATATGTAGAAAGATATGCAATGTTAATACCAAACTAAAGAGGTTTAGAGATCTTCAAGATAAATGCAATTCATCTTTACGTTTCTGTTCAGTGCACCTTGGCAACAAATGTCAAACTTCGCGCTTCTCATATACAACACATTTTTCCATTGATTGATTTTTATCCAGCCAATATATTCGAGCTTTACAGATGTTTTGAAGCTCAGATCTTAGTTTCTCGGTAAAACTGATTACCGTTTCCGCTATGTTTTGTTTCTGGATTCAGATTGTAATCAACATTACACCTGCAAAGTTGCGCTTTCTCTCGGAACCGAAAAAGTTTAAATAAACTCTTAAATTTAACTAGACAATCTTGCGATAGATCACTGTGTAAACTTCCTACTCGCTAATTCAGCTTGAAATATTCTTACCATAAAGAGTTTATAAGCCACAAAGGTTGCCAAGATAGGTAGAATGAATCTCCATGGTATGTGATAGCCGAGCACATTGAATTCCTTAGCGGCGGTGTAAACTTTCCCGACAAATTGCATATGCGGCTTCACATGTTTCGTGTAATTTTTCTTTAGAGTAGGATAAACGGCAGCTAGAAGAACTCCTAGCACTGCAATTCCTACGAATTTTATCTTTATCCCCATTTTTAGAGAGGAGTTGCAATCGCTTAGACGGGCAACGCAGCGTCTAAGAACACCTCATCAAGGCTGGCGATGTTTACATGCGTGGCGCGTGCGCAGTGATTAGCGCGGGAAAAGCCTCACTCCCACGCCACCAATCAGCGCGCGCATTATAATCTTGCGGTTGTGGTAGCTTGGCGTTCTTGCATGTGGCTTCGCAAAACAGGCTCGTTTTTGCGGGTGCCCGAGATGCCATAAATCCGCTTAGTAAGAAACATTTAAATAACACATGCCAGAATGCCAGGTAGCTTTCCTCAACTGTTATTTTGATTTATAAATCAGTCCTAGTTTGTATGAGGAAACACCGATGTGCGACAAGTTTTGGAAAGAAAAAAAAAACCTTGATTATGCTGCTAAATGCTTCAATTTTTCCCCTCGCTTCCAACCAACCGCCAAAATAACAAGGGAAATTTCGACAGAATTTTACTTAATCCATTGCAGTATTCCACGCCCCGTAACTATTATCGCACTTTCTCTTCTCGATATTATTTTTACTATTTTACGCATAAATGAGACGCAAATACACCCGTAAACGTTCAATAAATACAACGTCAAAGAAAAGAACACAAATAAGGTTTATTAAGACTGCTTCTAGTACACACCTCACCTTGAGATATCTAACGGAACTAAAATACAAGTTTAGTGTTACAATACTAGGCATCAATGGAACAGGGCTAGGATAGGTACACATGTTTATGCTCATCAACCCATGCCTACAATTCATAACTAGCGACTTTTACTAGATTCAGCTGGACTCAGGCGGACGGGCGTTATGCTGTCACGCGAAAAAACGACTTTGACGTTGGAGCGCCATATCATCGCCGCAGAGTTCGATGCAAATTTCGCGTTACTCCTTATCAACTATCTCACGGAATTTTGATACTCTTTTGCAGTGAAATAGGTATTCTAGCGCTAGCTTTACATCATCTCAGGCGGAGCTAGAAGCAAGTTTAGCGAGATAATCAAGCGGCAGGATTTTGAGTTCTTCCGGTCTGTCCATCTTAATGATCCCGTCCTTGTCGTCGATGTTGATCAGGGTACCTGTGCGCTCGCGGTAATCGCCGACAATCACCTTCACCTGGTTGGCAAGAGAGAGTCAAGAGAGAGTCAAGATGAGTTGGCTGGTGGACGGCAAAAGGGGTTTACAGTCCAAGAAGAATCGACTCCTAACAGGATTTACAGACCAGTTCGAGTTTAGCGGGAAGTTCGAGTTTGAGGGTATCGGAGTCACTAAAGTAAACTTATGGACGAATACAGATTGTAATGATTATCACAATAATGATCAAATAATACTCAAGAAACACAAAGAAGGTTTTTATGAGGGTCAAAATACTGATAATGTTGATGAACGCAACAATGACGACAATTTGTAATGGTGACAATAATTCTGGTGGGGATTATGGTGTTGATTATGATGAAAATGATGATGAAGGTAAGGGTGATGGTGATGATGACGACTATCGATTATAATGGCGATCGATAATGACGCCGTTCGATTATGATCAACACGATGACGAGGATCGCTGATGACAATGATAATAATAGTGATGAAGATGATGATCAATGATAATAAAGACGGTGGTATAGAGAAGGGTGATGATGGTGATGATGATGATAATGATCAATGATAATAAAGACGGTGGTATAGAGAAGGGTGATGATGATGATGATGATGATGATAATGATCAATGATAATAAAGACGGTGGTATAGAGATGGGTGATGATGATGATGATGATGATAATGATCAATGATAATAAAGATGGTGGTATAGAGAAGGGTGATGATGATGATGAAAATAATCAATGATAATAAAGACGGTGGTATAGAAAAGGGTGATGATGATGATAATGATCAATGATAATAAAGAAGGTGGTATAGAGAAGGGTGATGATGATGATGATGATAATGATCAATGATAATAAAGATGGTGGTATAGAGAAGGGTGATGATGATGATGAAAATAATCAATGATAATAAAGACGGTGGTATAGAGAAGGGTGATGATGATGATAATGATCAATGATAATAAAGAAGGTGGTATAGAGAAGGGTGATGATGATGATGATGATGATAATGATCAATGATAATAAAGACGGTGGTATAGAGAAGGGTGATGATGATCAATGATAATAAAGACCGTGGTATAGAGAAGGGTGATAATGATGATGATCAATGACGGTGGTATAGAGAAGGGTGATGATGATCAATGATAATGAAGATGCTGATAAGCGCGACGCTGCAAATCATATGACGATACCTTGTCCTGCTTGTCTGGCTGTACGGCGTCGATATGTGCACCCACGGTGCTGATACTGCGCCCTTCATCAGGCAGGTACACCGTGCACACCCCTCCGACGACGTCTCGCACCACGCCCACCTTGTCCAGTAATTGAGGGTCCTGTGAAATACGGAATTCGCCATAAGTAAAAACTCTGATCTAATACAATGCCACAAAAAACATACAATTATTCATCGAATAAACAAACATGCTTAGAAAGCGTTTCAGTGGGGTTTCAGAGGAAAGGAGAGCGAACGTTGATAATAAATTGCCGTTAAAATTGGACACAACGACAAACTGACAGGCTGATTCAGACAGACACATAAAGAGACAGGCTGATTCGGCCAACCTTTCATGGGCCATATATTTATCATATTTATATCGATATCTATGGATTGTCAGCCAATGACTAAAATTACAGATATCACGTGAACTTTATATGTAATGGATTGAGGATTGAAAAAAATTAAGAGCCTGTGCTTCTGTAGATAATGCTAGCTATCTAAGCTAAAGTCAATGTGTGATTTTCTAAGATTGACTCTAACAAAAATTAAATCTTCATCTTCCTGAAACTTTAAGTTCCCAACTCGTCTTCCCTTACGAATTGTGCATCTATTCTACCAAATTTTGCGAATATTGCCACAGTGTCCACTTTGACCCCCCCAAATAAAACTACGCTTCACCAATAGAAAAGACTTTAAAAAATCTCATCCAAATAACCCGCTACCTAAGATCTTGGGTCTACGATGCGGGCACTGTTTTTTAGCACTGTTAATTTCACACAGATAATTTCTCCCACGGTGCCCCTCGGGTTACGACACACACATCCGCGATAACCAAAGTGCAACCTTGTTTAAAAAGGTTGATGTTACGCTAAGCGCAATGTATACAGTCCCACGCAAAAACTCTATACCCACCTCATAGTTCTCGTTTAGTCGCACTTCAATGTCTGTCGTGACCCACTCCCCTGGACCGGAAGTAGACGGCTCCTCCAGGCCTGCCCCGGGGGTATGCGGGTTGTAGGCCGGTGATACGGGCGGGAGGCCACCACCTGGGGTCATGGGGTTCGCGTAGCCGGCGGGGGATGGCGACTGCGTGTAGGGGGAGTAGGTAGGCTCTGAGCCGTACATGGCCGGGCCGGGAGTATTAGGGGTATAAGGGCCACCATAGCCTCCGGGTGTGGCCGGGTTAGGGGTGTTCGGGGCGTAGCCCTGTGGAGAATCAGATAAAGAGCACATGAGCACTAACATGAACAAGGGGCAAAAAATCAGCCCGCCCAGGAAAGTATCATTCAGAAAAATATAGAGAATTAAAGTTTGAAAGCGTGCATGCGTTGAAACAATTGATTAAGTAGTAAAAACTAGGCAACCTAACGGCAAGTGCCCGCTGGCATGTCAAAATGCCTTGGTTTGAACCTTGAAAATATAACACATCTAACGGCTATTGTTCTTGCTTCTTTTGATTTGGTTTAACAAGCAATCTTCTATATGTTCTGCATGCATGCTTAGTACAAACAAGATCCTATGTGGATTAAGCTATGATAAAGCTTTGTGCCGCTGGACGATGGGATTTTGTCTAGTTCTTTCATGGATAATTACTGAAGTAGACTGTGGAGAGCTTACAGCAGCAGGCGATGGAGTGGACGCATCAAAGCCGTAGTCGAAGTCATCGTTACGCGCAGGCGTGTTAGGCAGAGTCGGGTCCCAGGCTCCACCGTGCAATGGAGTGCGTGAGGGATCGTGGGATGGCGTCATCGAACCTCCATAATGAGGAGTCCGGCTTCCTAGAAGTGTAAACAGAACAAATATTTCATCAGTCGGGGTGCGACTTCCCAGAAGTGTGAACAAAGTATTTTATCAGTGAGAAAAAAGAGCGGCTTCTTAAACGTATTAACCAAGAAACCCCCATAGCCTCTGTGTGAACACAACAAGAGTTTTATCAGTCAGGGGTGCGGCTTCCTACTTCTTCCTGGATCTCTAAATTCCCACCATCACAAAAAATGCGACACAAGTCAGTTAGAAGGGCATTATTGCAATCAAGGTCCATTCTAAACGATGGCTGTAAATGCTGCTAAAAAAAATTCCTATCGGAAGCGGAACTATCCGATATTTTACACAATTTACACAGGTTCTTGTATCGTTAGCCGTGTTTTTCCGTATGGTTAGCCTGGTCCCATGTGAACGAAACCTAACAGTCTGAAGCAGTCGAAAATTAGACCGGTACTGTGCAAATGGGGCCTTCGAGATGAATATATTCGGCCATAGTGTATACACCACAAGGTCTGGGAAACAGCTTACCGTCATGTGTAGGGGTCTGGGAGCCATACATCGGCGTACGAGATGCGGCGTAGCTAGGAGTTTGAGAACCGGGCGTCTGCGAACCGTACATCGGGGTACGGCTATGCACCGAAGCGCCAACCTTTGCAGGACCGCTAGAGGGATGAAGGTAAAGGTTATCAGGAACACGCGAACTGTCACATCTCACACACAAAAATACGAAACCTTGGCTATTAACGTTAATAAGTATTTCGAGTAGACGTGAGAAGTGTCACAAGGTTGTAAACAAACTCTGACCGTCCAAATTTTCATTTTTGTTCAAAACAAAATTACAGAGCAACCTATATATGAAAACCGATTTTTGACAAGAGACCCAAAGAGGCCCATAGACACGATTTAACGAGCAAGGGAGCCATGAACTCCGATGTATCTAGCTGGCAGTGGCATATATATAATATCATATCGGACCTTTCAGTAGAGCAATGGGATTCCCTGGTCACAGGCGTGATAGGGGGATTACCTAGCTACAGGCCTGAGAGGGGGATTCCCTAGTTACAGGCCTGAGAGGGGGATTCCCTGGTTACAGGCCTGAGAGGAGGATTCCCTAGTTAAAGGCCTGAGGGGTATTCCCCAGTTACAGGCCTGAGAGGGGGATTCCCCAGTTACAGGCCTGAGGGGGATTCCCCAGTTACAGACCCGAGAGGGGAATTTCCCAGTTACAGGCCTGAGAGGGGGATTCCCCAGTTACAGGCCTGAGGGGGGGATTCCCTAGTTACAGGCCTGAGAGGGGGATTCCCCAGTCACAGGCCTGAGAGGGGGATTCCCTAGTCACAGGCCTGAGAGGGGATTCCCCAGTTACAGGCCCGAGAGGGGGATTCCCCAGTTACAGGCCTGAGAGGGGGATTCCCCAGTCACAGGCCTGAGAGGGGGATTCCCTAGTCACAGGCCTGAGAGGGGGATTCCCTAGTTACAGGCCTGAGTGGGGGATTTCCCAGTTACAGGCCTGAGTGGGGGATTTCCCAGTTACAGGCCTGAGGGGGGGATTCCCCAGTTACAGGCCTGAGAGGGGGATTCCCCAGTTACAGGCCTGAGAGGGGGATTCCCCAGTTACAGGCCTGAGAGGGGGATTCCTCAGTCATAGGCACACACTAGTGATCCATTAAGAAAGAGAGTAGGAGGCCTGAGAGGCTTCACCGTACCTGACATGCGCTAAGCGACTCCTATCCACAGAGATAGTCTTGCAGTTACTATGAAGCTCTACCCTGGCGGTGGTCTCTGTCGCGTCTTTGACGATTCCAATGTAACCTAATATGAAAACAAATTACCATACTCTACCAATTACCAGCGTTGAAGACTCGATAGAAACAAGGGGTGCATTGTACGAGAGAAAGCCAACTGTTGGTGCTGTTGCAGTTCAGGGTGGTGCGATCAAGGTTTTTTTTTTTCAAGTGTTTTTGTAAGCCCAGTCATTATTGTTGGTTGCTGAAAAAGTGGCCATTGTTT
The DNA here is from genome assembly GCF_932526225.1 of Nematostella vectensis. Taxonomy (NCBI): domain Eukaryota; kingdom Metazoa; phylum Cnidaria; class Anthozoa; order Actiniaria; family Edwardsiidae; genus Nematostella; species Nematostella vectensis. The sequence goes on from NC_064036.1 coordinate 16,519,775, forward strand.
GCTCATCAATGTATGACAAGTATCATATAGTGTTTACAGGCAAAAAAATACACAAAAGGCCCAAAAAGTTGTGTTTGTAAACCAGAAGAATAAATAAAATACACCAAAAACTGGTATATGACTCTGCCAAATTTTCGTCTTTAGTAAAACTTCTTCAGGGCAGACTCAAAATCTGCCCTGAAAATTTGGCAGAGTAGAATACCAGTTTTTGGTGTATTGTGTTTACAGGCAAGTTATTCGGTGCAGTTTGTTTGTGTACCTACTAGACGACCACTGTTACCTTTGTAGGGCCCTTGGCAGATTCTAACGGTCTGCATAATAAGCGAAGTATCTCGGCCCCCTCTTCCTCGACCACGCCCTACGGCTCTAGGGGACTGGCCCCCTCCACGCACATTACCACCACCACCTGTAAATAAACAAGAACAAGTTGATGCAAGGAGGAACTATTAGTATTAGTGAATGATACAAAGGATTTTCACTTACCACCATCCCTAGCAGGACTTGAAATTCTTGGTGAAGCTGGAGCGAATGTCCCAAACCCACCAAATCCTGTTGTTGCATTCTAGAAGAAAATGGAAACTTTCTAATGTCAAAATTACCACATGGTCCTTGCATCATGACAATCTCATATATTGTTTCTTCTTCTTATCTCCAGTACAGTAGCTTGCATAGAATCAATAAGACAGGTGCTATTGGAAACTGTAAATGGTACCTGTTCAAGCCCAACAGAATTAAGTCATAAAACATTTTTTATGAGTTTTTTCATGAAAACTGTGTGTTTTGTTAAGGAGAGCAGGTCACATCTGCTAGAGAATTCCTCAAACAAATCCGGAGGTTTTAATAGCCTGACCCGTGTGCCTATAGAATCATTGAATAACTTTTCATGACTTCACTGTGGATAAGACTACCCTTCCTACAAGACTCCAGGCCCAGCACATAACAAAATGTACCTTTCCTCCGCCAGCTAAGACCACGTGCCTTGTCTTGCAAACAATAATACCGCTGTTCTCAATAACCATCTTGGAGTAGAGGAAAGCGAAGCTTCGATACAGGTGCTTGATTTCGCCCTGAAGACCCTGAAGGGATAAAAACTTCTAGCTAAGAGTGTAGGTTAATCAAGGAAGCTTCATGGTAAGCATGGACCTTAGCAGCAAGACCCTGGTAAACCTAGCTAGAGTATAGCTTGATAGAGTATACAAATTTAGTTGACAATAATGAACTTATTTGTGTGTGTGTTATGACGCATAAAGTAAAGTACAGCCAGAAATGAACTACAACTAAAAACAAAAGTGAAAAACACTCTGATGTGCTACTGTGTCTTGGAACTATATTCTAATTCTAAGTCTTACCAAATGCGGCCCATCAACAACTCTTACAATATCCTTCACTTGTATTGTATTCTGAGGAATAGTTTAAAACAAAATCTAGATTAGCGGACTATTTATACCCTACTGTAAATGGTCCACAGGATGCATTTACACTACATTTGAGGAAAAGTGAAAACCTGAACCATGATAAAAGTGATGACAGAGATGGTGGCAATAGTGATGATAGATAGTAGAGTGGTGATAGATGGTAGAGTGGTGATAGATGGTAGAGTGGTGATAGATGGTAGTGAGAGTGATGATAGATGGTAGTGAGAGTGATGGTAGATGGTAGTGAGAGTGATGGTAGATGGTAGTGAGAGTGGTGATAGATGGTAGAGTTATGATAGATGGTAGAGTGGTGATAGATGGTAGAGTGGTGATAGATGGTAGTGAGAGTGATGGTAGATGGTAGTGAGAGTGATGATAGATGGTAGAGTGGTGATAGATGGTAGAGAGAATAATGATAGATGGTAGTGAGAGTGGTGATAGATGGTAGAGTTATGATAGGAGGTAGAGAAAATGATGATAAATTGTAGAGTGGTGATAGATGGTAGTGATAATGATGATAGATGGTAGTAAAAGCGATCATTGATGGTGGTGAGAGTTCCACCAAATAGATGTACCTGTTCAGCATCGAGGGCGACTGCACTTCTGTTTTCTCTCCTCTTGGTCACTGCCTGGTGCTTCACTTGGATCACTTTGCCGTGCTGGTTGAGGATCATGAAGGTGTCCCGATCCAATCGGATTATCACACCCACTGTCTGGGGACTACCCAAGAATCAAACAGAAAATAAAGATCAATTATAAAAAATGTATACTATACTCAAATATTTTTATTTTAACACTACAGGCACCAGAAAAAAAAACACAAGTATTGTGTAAAGGGACATCCAAGACTAATCTTTGTAATCAGAAATCAGCGTTGTATGTAGTTAGAGAGTGTTAAGGAGGCAGGAAAATAGATCAAGTGTTGGGGAGGCAGGAAGATTGATCAAGTGATAAGAAGGCATGAAGATATATCAAGTGTTAAGGAGGCAGGAAGACATGCTCGAGGATCCAGCGTACCTTGCGGGCGCTCCCAAAGGTCACTACCACAAAAGAGCCGCTGGAAAAGTTTCCTAGTAGATAGATAGATAGTTTATTGTACCACTTGCAGATTAATCTGAAATATGGGTGTCTGCGCACACGGAATATAAATACTAACTTACATAAAATACAAATAATTACATGACTTGGAGAAATTCCACAAATTTAACAGTGACAAAGTCCGCCAGCCTGTTAGTTCTGGGGGCGTGACACGTCGGAAGCTTAAGCCAATTAAAAACTGACAGCCTATGGAATCAAAATTATTCTGACGGAATTAAATACAGTTTCTTTCTTCAAGATCCTAAAATGGAACTTCAGAAAACAGTACACACGTTGTCTTATTGTTATTTTCATGCTGCAGCCTGGCTCTACAGCAGGCAAATTTTCCCTTGTAAGTTTACTTAAACTCAAGAAAGAATTTGTCTCAAATATAGATCTGATCTCCAAGCGCTTGGAGCTTGTTCGTTTGCAGTTGGACGGTCGACTTCAGCGGGTGAACGACCACAACAACAGGGTTCCCACAGGAACATCTGAGTCACCAATTTTGCGAGCTTCTTTGAAAAGAAGTGACAAGATTTGAAATACCAGGCTTTCACTGAAACCTGTCGGTAGCTGAGCAAAAACATTGCCTTTCCCACTAAATATGACTGTATCACAAGCAGTTGTCCTGGCTTCAGAGTTTCTCTTATCGTACAAAACTAAGTAACTTGATCTATCAAACAGGCAAAGCATTTGTCAGTGACACGAGGGTTGTTAATTAGGAATTACAAGTAAACACTGCTGTGCTGTGATTGGACCTTTTTTCTTACACCTTAAAAAAGGCCCAATCACAGCAAAGCAACTCCCAGCGTTTTGGAACTCAAAGTTGTTATAAACTATTCCAGCAGCTCTTCTGCGGTAGTGACCTCTGGGAGCGCCCGCAAAGTACGCTGGATCCTCGAGCATGGCAGGAAGGTAGATCATGTGTTGGGGAGGCAAGAAGAAAGATCAAGTGTTGGGGAGGCAGGAAGATAGATCAAGTGTTAAGGAGGCAGGAAGATAGATCAAGTGTTAAGGAGGCAGGAAGATAGATCAGTGTTAAGGAGGCAGGAAGATAGATCAAGTGTTGGGGAGGCAGGAAGATAGATCAAGTGTTGGGGAGGCAGGAAGATAGATCAAGTGTTGGGGAGGCAGGAAGATAGATCAAGTGTTGGGGAGGCAGGAAGATAGATCAAGTGTTAAGGAGGCAGGAAGATAGATCAAGTGTTAAGGAGGCAGGAAGATAGATCAAGTGTTGAGGAGGCAGGAAGATAGATCAAGTGTTAAGGAGGCAGGAAGATAGATCAAGTGTTAAGGAGGCAGGAAGATAGATCAAGTGTTAAGGAGGCAGGAAGAAAGATCAAGTGTTGAGGGAGGCAGGAAGAAAGATCAAGTGTTGAGGAGGCAGGAAGATAGATCAAGTGTTAAGGAGGCAGGAAGATAGATCAAGTGTTGGGGAGGCAGGAAGATAGATCAAGTGTTAAGAAGGCAGAAAGAAAGATCAAGTGTTGAGCGAGGCAGGAAAATAGATCAGGTGTTGAGGAGGCATGAAGATATATTAAGTGTTGAGGAGGCAGGAAGATATATCAAGTGTTAAGGAGGCAGGAAGATAGATCAAGTGCTAAGGAGGCATGAAGATAGATCAAGTGTTAAAGTGGCAGAAAGATAGATCAAGTGTTGGGGAGGCAGGACGATAGATCAAGTGTTGGGGAGGCAGGAAGATAGATCAAGTGTTGAGGGAGGCAGGAAGATAGATCAAGTGTTGGGGAGGCAGGAAGATAGATCAAGTGTTGGGGAGGCAGGAAGATAGATCAAGTGTTGGGGAGGCAGGAAGATAGATCAAGTGTTGAGGGAGGCAGGAAGATAGATCAAGTGTTGAGGAGGCAGGAAGATAGATCAAGTGTTAAGGAGGCAGGAAGATAGATCAAGTGTTAAGGAGGCAGGAAGATAGATCAAGTGTTAAGGAGGCAGGAAGAAAGATCAAGTGTTGAGGGAGGCAGGAAGAAAGATCAAGTGTTGAGGAGGCAGGAAGATAGATCAAGTGTTAAGGAGGCAGGAAGATAGATCAAGTGTTGGGGAGGCAGGAAGATAGATCAAGTGTTAAGAAGGCAGAAAGAAAGATCAAGTGTTGAGCGAGGCAGGAAAATAGATCAGGTGTTGAGGAGGCATGAAGATATATTAAGTGTTAAGGAGGCAGGAAGATATATCAGTGTTAAGGAGGCAGGAAGATATATCAGTGTTAAGAAGGCAGGAAGATAGATCAAGTGTTGGGGAGGCAGGAAGATAGATCAAGTGTTGAGGAGGCAGGAAGATAGATCAAGTGTTGGGGAGGCAGGAAGATAGATCAAGTGTTGAGGAGGCAGGAAGATAGATCAAGTGTTGGGGAGGCAGGAAGATAGATCAAGTGTTAAGGAGGCAGGAAGATGGATCAAGTGTTAAGGTGGCAGGAAGATAGATCAAGTGTTAAGGAGGCAGGAAGATGGATCAAGTGTTAAGGTGGCAGGAAGATAGATCAAGTGTTAAGGAGGCAGGAAGATGGATCAAGTGTTGAGGAGGCAGGAAGATAGATCAAGTGTGCTTACTCCAGCTGGACCATGTCTCCAAACTGATGCTGACCCATAGAATCCACTCCACTACTGCGGTCTGAGCATAACTGAAGGTCTTTAGGGAGGACTTTGAGCTGGTAAATAAGAAAAGAAAAATATCAATAAGAAACTATACCTCCAAAACTTCATACATATGGTATGAGCTGTTTGGATGGATTGAAATGACCACTGAAAGAAACATGTGAATGGATTTCTAGCGCCATTATTAACATGCATCACATAAGTTAGGTAGATCCATGGTTACAGATTAACAAATGACAATAGCTTGACAAAGCTATACAACATCCTAATGTTAAGTGTGCACATTATTACATTTTCTAAGCTGACAAGTTGAGCAGCTTTGGTTACAAACCTCGTGCATGGTAAGATCAGAGAACAAGACGACGTGATCCTCCACTCTGACTATCAGCCCAGTGTCTCCCTCATACCGTCCTCCGATCACCTTCACATGGTCACCCATCTTAAAGTGCTTGCCAAGCTCATGTGCTGGGAAATCTAGTGCATCCTGTAACACAAGTCATAAGCAATATAATGCGTCTCAGTCATTCAACAATCGACTGATTGCACCACAACTGATTGTATCTAGCTGTTTTTGTACCTGTCTGTCTACAATGAAACTATGTTGGTCTGAAATGTCTATCTGTCACTCTGCCCATCTGTCATTGTGCATGTCTTTTGCTCTTTTTTTTACGGTCATGGTGGTCAAGTCTGCCTTTCTATCTGTCTATCCATCTTGTCTGCTTCTCTACAAGTCTGTCCATTGTTCTTCTGTCTGGCTCATTGTTCTACTGTCTGTCTGTCTGTCTGTCACTTTGTCAGTCATGTCTGCCTCTCAGTGTCTATTACCTTGAGATCTTCATGGTTTGGCATGATGGTGATCTTATCACCCTCTACACTGATGATTTTCCCTCTCAAGTTTTTCAACTCTCCCTCAATGACCTCCACAGCATCACCCACAGCAAATGTATGTTGGACTTCATCACTGTCTTTGGAAGATTTTACAGGTACTACATCAAGTCAAGGGAAAGTAACAGCATGTTTCAGGACAACTAAAAAAATTGTATTCCACAGCCCTTGTTTTTGAAAATAATTTCAATGAAGAAAACAGAACCAAAAATGATGTTAATGAATATTACTCTATGGAAAAGATAAATATTTAAGTAATAATAGAGGATACATTCAAGTTCCACGTCTTCTGGTGCAGCCTCGAACCTCTCCAGCTCTTGCAATGTTGGTTTGATTCCTTCAGTGACCTGTCATAATGAAAAAAAAAAATGAATTGAGCTTAGTTACACAGTATATAAATCGTGAATACTTTTTATAGAGTAAAGTCAATACTTACAATGGCTGACATAGCAAGCGCCTTGTACAGGAATCCCCCTCTATAGCGACCTCCTTCAAACAACATGAAGTCCCCGTCTTGGCTGATATCCCCGCCTACTGACCTGATGAAAGCAAAACAAGAAAGTTCCAGGAATGTTTCAAAGACTGCTTAAGTTACGGCGCAGTAATTCTTGGTACTGCCTTGGATCTGAGGTGTGTAAATGGGGAGAGATTTAGTGCTAAAGACTAAAAATTCAATGGTAACACTTGATAATTCTTTGATGTCCTCTGAAGTCTTTGAAACAATATTGATTACTTTCCAAAAAACTGAATGAGATACAGTACCAAAGAATAAGAAAGTAAGGATCTGGGACAATGTATAGTGTGCTTAGTGTGTTTCACTGGGTTTCACTGACAGAATGTTGAAGCAATATACCTCACTGAATCAGCATCAAACAGCTTTTGTGGTGGTTTTCTCTTGCGTTTTCTTTTTTCTGGGTCCTGTAAGGATGATGAAACATCATCAGTTAACCTGAGTTTTTTTAATCTATACCCAAACATTTATAATAACATATATAAATAGCCTGGGTCCTTACCTCAGCACTTTTTGGGATTCCCCTTGTCCTTGTGTAGTCAATTCTTGGGATCATCTTCAATGTGACCTGTAAAAGCATGCCAGAGCATCGGACAACAGTGGATCACCATGACATCCAAGAAAATGGTTTAAAGCCCCCTCTATACCAAACGAAAATAAAACAGTATTATCTAATACTAAACAAAATTTGAAATACATACTTGATTCCTTGCTGTGTTGACATAGTCCACCTGGAACAATTACATAAAAAATAAGGTAGAGGATTTTGAATTTGTACATTGTTAACTCCCACTAACTCCGACTAAACTCCCTATAGACCAAATTTAAGTAGTCTTTCCATCTCCTTGAGGGTCTGAGTTAACAGGCTCTGTAATTGGGTATGTGATACACTAATTCAAGGCTGTTGTTATAAGGCATTCATGGGTTTCACACATCAGATCGCAGCACATGGGTCTCCTACCTGAGCGAGGTCATCCTTGTAGATGCCTCTCTTAAGCCGCACCCACTGCTTGGGCTTCACAGTGACTACCTCCTTTACCACCTTCAGTACATCTGTCATCTCTGTGATTGGCACCATCTTCTGCTGCCATTTGCCAAGTCGCAGGGTACCAAACCCTTCTATTGCCTGGAGGCAAGGGAGGAAGTAGAGGTAATTAATGCTGTAGTCATCATCATCATCATCACCATCATCATCACCATCATCATCATCATCATCATCATCATCATCCTCCTCTTCCCTCTACCTGTCATCATCATTAAAGCTGCATCTTTCTCAGAGATAATGAAGGCTTTTAAATTTATTAGGATCACCATCAACACCACCTTTGTCATAATTATCAATCACCTTAATCTTTGTTACCATCATCAACATCATCATCACCATCATCCTTATATTTCTCTTCATCATATCATCATTTTCATCTCCTTGACCCTGCACATCACCTTCCTTTGACACTTTTCATCCTACTACTCTTCATCATATATATATACAATATATATGACGAAGAGTATATATTATATAGTATGTATATTCTTCATGAACACAACTTTTCTTATGACAAGCACAACCATTTGTACCTGTTTGACATGAGTCTGCTTGAATGCTTCTATATAGATATAACCCTTCAGACCTTCTACAGCAATGGCAGACTTGATCTGGAGTGGCTGAAAGTAATCGAAAAAGTACATATTGAGTCATGTTTACAATGCAAAGTGTCAAACACACTATTAACAACAGTAGTCAAATGCAAGCTCCTTTTGGTTAAGTTGGTAACCTTCTTTTATAAAATCCAGTAAGCAGAAGGTGCATCACATTAATTTAGCTATTTTCATAAAAATGTTGAAATTCCAGACTTTTAGGGAAATAAGGCCCTCCCTTTAATCCTGTATCAGAAATTGAGGCCCTCCCCTCAAAAAAATTGCAGCCCTCCCCCTATTAAATAGTGACCCTTCCCTAAACCCTTCTCTAATTAAATAATGACCTCATCTGTGAATTGTTGTGCCAGCGCCTTTCTCATCAAGCCAATAACAGTTGCTTTCTCTTCTCCAATCTAATGATAAAGTAAATGTCAAATATTGTCTTATTTGAGACAGGGAAAACAACTATGTCTCTCCCTACCTTGCATTTTATTGTCCACAAGTTTGGATCCCTACAAAGATGAACATCAAACTTAGCAACAAATAAGTTAATGGCTCCAGTTATTGCTCATACAAGCGCATGATTATTATGAACAAACTATTATGTATTACTTACTTGACTCCTGGGAGCAAAGATTGCTGCTGGACCTCAGGCTGCAGTTCATTGGCACTGTAGTACCTGAAGCACAAAATGGAGGAAAAAGGTGAGCAGTGACTTCCTGAGATATATGAAAATCCCTGGTCTATGGTACAGTAATGTAAAAGGTATAGTCAATAGGTTAAATGGCATATATGATCTAAGATACCACAAACCTTCAAGTTTCTATAAATGATGCGAGTGACATTTATATTTTCTATAAAATATTGAGTATTAGCCTTCATTTCAAAAGCTACATCAAATTGGTTAAAACAAAAGCACAACCACAGCAGTTTATTTTGTCACGCACGGCAAAATACTAGCTATGACTTTTAAAACTTGAAATACTTTACTCAATGTATTTCTAAAATAAAAGAAATATTTTGAATTGCATCAGGTATATTGCCCTACCTGTCATTGGTCTCTGCATACTTCTTTCTGTAATACTCCTCAATCTCATCATCCTTTCGCTCCCTGTAAAATTCAAAGTCATCAGACCATGGGTAACTGTGAAACACATAAGCATGAACTTTGACTCAATATGAAATAAAATGAAATTTTTAGTGTTTGTATAGCAAAAGACATAGTCCAATGCACGTCATATGATAATGAATTTAGTTGTACAGATACTGAATGCTCTACAAGTGTGAGTGAGTATGTACATAGGCACAGTCGCACAAGATGGTGCCACAGGCCATTAGCATATTTGTTACACCCCCTATACAGCTCATAAAAATGGTATTACAGACAACTCTCCATCCTTGTCAGAGAAGATGGACAATACAGTCCCCAATAAAGAGAACCACAGTAGGCTATTATACCTCTGAAAATAAAGTTAGTTAACCTGACTCATGACTGTTGCTTGTGAAGGGAATTAGTTATAATGATTTACCTTAGCATCTGCTGTAATCGCCGGGCTCCCTAAACAAACATTATCACCATCAGTTAAACAGAATACAAATAACTCAATACTACATAGCACTTACCGACACGTCATCCTCTACTCTATCCTCGGCAGTTCCTGCTGACAGAACAAAGACTTCCTGCTCAGGAAAATATTTTGGATTTTTGATATGTTTTATTCCTTTTCTTTCATTGAAATATGCAGAGCTAGCTTGCTTGACAATATTGTTATGAACATAATATACTGATTTAGGCACTGCCTTAAAGTGGAAGTCCACACCAGGGCCGTAGCAGGGGGTGGGTCACAGGGCCGTAGCAGGGGGTGGGGCACGTGCTCCCCCAATATTTTCAAAAATTATAAGAAAAATGACCAGTACGGGCAAGCTGCGTCCCCCCAATATTTTCTTAATGTTTCTGTACTGTGCCCCCCCTAATATTTTGAGGCCTGCTGTGGCCTGGCATACCAAAACTTTGCTTTTTTATATTCCATAATTTTTTATATTCCATAATTTTTCTATAATCATATATATATCATTTTCTTTGGGTTTTATAGCCTACGAAACATGAATCTTGAAAGTTGGATCAACTCCACTTTATTACTCAGCCACTAAATCCAGACCATTTAAAAATACTTAAACATTTGCAGTAATAGTGAATTGATAAGGCATCTACACTCTATTCTTTCAAAGGGACTGTGTGAAGTACCTGTATCAATCAAGTCATTATAGCCTTTTTCTGCTTCCTCATCATCCTCATACTCATCATCAACATCTGCAAGAAAAACACAGCTTAGCAGAGGAGCAAAAATATCTCACACAGTTCAATAAAACTAAAAACATTACACAGCACAGACAGTTAAGTGTACAAGAACAAGACATTACAAAACACTGACAGTTAGGTGTACAAGAACAAGACATTATAAAACACTGACAGTTAGGTACAAAAACAAGATATTACACAACACAAACAGTTGGGAACAGGAACAACACATTACACAACACTGACAAACAAGAAATTACTCCATGGGCGTATTGCTTAAAACAGGGACGAACACAATACCTCGAAATAACACAAATATTTCTAAACATACAGTAAGAAAAACTCACCAGCTTCCTCTAAAATAAACCCGGACTCCCTTCTCCTCTTGCGGCGAGCACTACTGCCTTCATCCTCATCATATTCATCATCATAATCATCTTCATCCTCAAAGTCCTCATCATCATCTTCCTCCTCCTCATCATCATCATCTTCACGTGTTATATCTTCACCCTCCTAGAAAGAACAAAGTGCAAAGTCACACACACATACATTTCTTATCTCAGGCAAAAAAAAATGAGATCTTTGGGTTGTATAACCTCCAAGTAGGACATTGATTAATAATTTTATTGTGAAAAACAATTATCGGCTTGGGTCCATTCAACATGAAAACTGATAGAAGCAACAAAGAATTGTTGTACCTCTCTGGTTTGCTACTTTCTTCTCAAATATTACAATATTATGGCAAACCAGCCTGTGATAATCTGAACATTTATACTAACTAATTGCCACCTAATATAAACACTGTCATGGTAATGACTTATTTCTCTTTTTTTGTGTCAGCCAGTTCTAATAGCCAACCAACCAATGGATCACTAGTTTTGCTGGATTGTCTCGTTTTTGTGTGTGTGATTGTTACATGAGATTTTTCAAAACAAATTTGAGACTCTTATTCATTGTGCATTTGCTGTGTCATTGTATTTATTGTATTTTCTAAGATTTTTTTCATATTTTTTTAATTGTGATGGCCTGTGAAGCATCTTGTAAACTAATTTGAAAATGAAGTGAGGTCTGTATTTTTCAAGTGGCTTACTTAAATGTTATTTAAGTTTCTGTTTTTTGAAAAAAAAAAGATTCAGATACATTTTTACACAAACCAAAAGCAATGCAGAAAACATGGCCATGTGAAATCATCTTAGCAGAGCTAAGTGCAGCATAAGCAGAGAAACATACCATGGAACCTGGATTTTACGATACTGGATTTTACGATAACACTGATTTTACGATAACCTCGATTTTACGATGATGTTACTTTCTCCTGGCAGAAATACAGTGAAATGTATAAGAAATAGTCCAGTTTCGAAATTTAGAAATGACCGCTAGACAGATGAATTGAGGGGGCATTATGCAATGTTAGTCTCGACGTGAAGAAAATTATTCATAAATTTTCACAAGAAAACAAAGTATTCACAAGTACAATCATTGTATGATTTTCAGGATCGATGGTTTCTCGTTTGAATTTGTGAATAATTAACTTCACACTGAGGCTAACACTGTCAAATGCGCCCTCAATTAATCTGTCTAGCGGTCATTTTCAAATTAGAAACTGGACTATTACCTCTTACGATATTTGATACAAGGATATTCTCGATTTTACAAAACAAATCTGTTCTTCCAAGCATAATTTTGACTTCCATACAACAATACTGTCTATCAACAATTCTGTCTATCAACAAAGAGAGAAAAACTCAAGACACCACACACGTACAGTACAGTTAACGATTTTTTGACTTGACAGATCTTGTTAAATGCAAATTTACAGTCCTATAGACAGTAACTGTACAGTCTTACACAGAGTAGAGTAACAATATTATTATTTTGTAAAAGTTGATGATTAACCCAACCTCACTACAACGATATTTCCGATGGCTTTTCCGCAGTCACAATAGGGTTCTTATGGTTTGCCCTCAGTGTTCGAATATATGTTGGTGTATCTTCCACTCCTGATTGGTCAAGTGGTGAGTGGATGGAAAATTTTGCACATTGTGCAGCAATTATTTCCCTTTCTTCTGTTATAAAACAAATTTGCCTTAAACCTGATTGTCATATCGTTGCTGTACAAGCTTTCTTTGTGGTGAATTCTGATCGTTATATTTGTGCTGCTTGTGTCACCCTATACCCCTTTAGTAGTTTAAAAGATGATTATCTTGGAAAATGATGTATTTGAGCCTGAGGTAGTATCATCTATAGTATTCATAGTGGAAACACTCTATCCATGGTCGCCAGTGATAAACATTGTAACTACTAAAACATCTGTTTGATGTGTTTGAAATTTTACATCATGCAAGAGTCTTATCACAATAACGTAGATAAAGTTTTGTTGGTGAACTCACTTGACAACTTTATAAGCAGTCAGTAGCATTACAAGGTTGTGTTATGCGTTAGTTTTATTAAGACCAATGCTTTAAACTTGGGCACGATTGTTGGATATTAAATCATACGAGCAATAACATAACAACCATGGCTACTTTTTGGACATTACTGGCGCACAGTTAAATATACCGAAATATATTTGACCACGTGAAACAACCAACTGCTTAAATTCTATTCATTCAATTTTGCGAGACTAGCTATTCCAGACAACCAGAAATAACATACAATTACGAAGTCAAATGTGTCGCTTATTCAAAAAGAAGAGCAAATTAATAATAAATTATATCTTACCTCATCTGATAGAAGTGCATCGTCACTATCAGACATTTTTGCTGCGTTTATAAAGTATAGATTAGAGAAGAGAGGGCAAACTAGAAATAAGTAATGGTCGACACATCCGGGGTATTAGGTAGGGACCGCTGACATTTCTTATCAGACACAGGTTTGGACACAGGTATCCTGACGATAGGCATATAAATTTCTTCATTCTTCGCTTTTCACCCTCACGGACCTCCCGTGCGTGTTTCTTATAAAATCTTTAAAATTTCAATATTATTCGCACGTGAATGTTGTGTCCTCAATGTAATCTGCATGAAATTCTAAGCAATTTGGGAGAGTAGTTTGCGAGCTATGCGGTCGACGAGTCCCCTTTGTGGTACCTGTGCTTATCCAAGTCAAAATGAACAACGCGGCGATGGTATTTTTTTTCCAAACTGACTACAAGGAATGTTCTGAGCATTAGCTTAAAAACTACATGAATAAAATGGAGGTAATATCACCGGGGGTTAGGAGTACATACCCAAGCGGTAACCCCGTGCGGTTCAAGCAAAAATAATAACATGTGAGCATCCTTTTTTATTTTTATGGTGTGGAGAGCCGCTCTTTTGTAAAATCCTTACTTCGCTTGGAGTTGCCCCCCCCCCCCCCCCACCTAAAGGGCCCGTGTCAGCAATACCTTTATTGTTTTCATTTGATATTGGAAGGCAAATAATATTCTAAAATCTCGAAATAACCATCTGAAAACAATATTTTAAACTTTATTAACCAAATTCCATCGAAAATAGCGCATTGGCTTTTCGAAATAAGCCGATGGAAATGGATGCTTTTTCAGGCTTGGTACTTTGCTAGGATGACAAAATGCCGGCTGACAGAGGCCGTTTAAGTAAGAAGATGATTACCTGTGCCAAATAATTAGTGAAAATCATTATATCTGACGGTGGTGGAGGGTGGGGAGGATTTGTTTTGTAATATGGCGTCGAGGTATTCAACACATTAACAGAGACATTTCAACATTATTGATGATGCTTTATTGATCATGGAAAACACGGCCCTAAGTGACCTTTAACCATCAATTATATACTGGTATTGTACAATTGTCGCTGGCAGCACTTTCAAATAGCGCTGGGCACTTCTCCGCGTTGTGTATAACTATGTAAGATGAATGAAATGATATAAACTACGCCTAAAACGATAGGAAATAAGCACTTGGCGCTGTATAAAATCAATGAAACACTATTCTGTATTCGACCCTGGGAATGGCTAAACTGTCAGTTAACGTTTCGGATATTTTCCCGTGATCAAACAAATACCCCCCATCACACACGCAAAAAAAGATTTTAACTTTACCGTCGTTCTGTATACTGAAGGGAATCTCGATCACGATTGTGACTACTACCTTTACAGAAATCCGTCAATGCGCAGAGTCCAAAAAGAAATTCAGTGTCTGTTCTGGGGTTCCCTGCTGACAACTGAACTTATTTATTTACGGCTGTACAAAAATAAACAGCCCGGTAATAATAGAACACAACACATTCGCATTTGTTCTGATAAAAGCACGTTTCACGACCTTAAACGGATGTGATTCTGAATTGTGACCAAGTAATAATAAATGAACCTAAGACGCTTACATAGCACGAAGCGACCAAATTGAAGCGAGGCGTAAAACATAACATTAAAACGGGACCGCATCCCGGCTTGGCTAAAATATCAAGAAAAAAATTACGCGCCTGGAGCATTTAGCAGATTTTCTTGTCCTGAAATCTGCCTATTCTATGTTACATTCTCTCAGCTTCAGAATAAAGCTCCAATAATCGTTCTTGAGCGAAGCCATTATAAGAAGGATTTGTGTATACACAAGAAGCGCCTCCCTAGGCGCAAACATGGGAGCTCGGAAGGCGTGTGCCTTACAGGGTCCATCCTAAGGACAGCGAGTGTATGAAGGAAAGGAGCCGCAAACAGGACCCGCACCCGAAGAGATCAACGGAGGACAACGTTACCTCATAGTCCTCCCTCTCTGCCAGGGGGGTACACGGGCAACGAGCCTCTGTCGTAGTACATATTTGGTTGTATTTGCGAATTATAGAAAGGTCCCGCGTGCTGCATGGCTGGAGGGTACTGATACCGGGCCTGACCAAACATCCCCGGGGGGTACTTGGATTGGTAGTACAGGCCGCCGTACGGGGTGACTGACTGGTCCATGGCGTGTGGAGGCGTGCCGCGATCTGACGGTTGCCTCGGTGCGGTTAGGCTCTCCACTGAGAACGACTTGTTACTCATGGCGGCGGAAGAGCCGGAGTACGCGCTGCTTATGCCTGGCTGGAACGGACTCTTGTTGGGAGGACCAGATTCAAACGAGGAAGACGTGTTGTCGAGCGGAGAGTGCAGTGAGTCTTCAGATACCCGTGGGGATTGGTTGAAGGTCCCCATGCTCGAGTAAGGGTTTGTTACTTGAGAAGCGGTAGGGAAGGATTTACTGCCAAGATCCATGAACCCTTGAGGGTGCGTCTCAGTATCGCTCGAGTCGTTATTAAGCCGCTTTTGCGTCGAGAACCCAGCGGGTGTGGGAAATGCAGCCTGGTGATTGCTTGGCGAGAATGGCGGCTTGTTGGGCTCTCCAGGGGATGGCGCAGTGTTCGGAAACCTGGGCGTGTGTGGCGTCAGGGGGGTCTGAGGCGAGCCCGTGCTTGTTGGAGAAGGTATTGGGGCGGGGCTGGAGCCCATATGGGGATTCCCCGAGGTGCGGCTGCCAGGATAGGGAGGGGGAGGGGAGCGGACGCTAGAGCCCAGGCTATCAGCAGAGGGTGACTGAGCAGTTGGAGAGTGTGCAGTCGTGGTCATCATGCGCTGCTGGCGTGGAAAGAATTGCTGCTGCTGGCTCTGTGAAGGCTGCTGTTGTTGTGGAAAGCCAGGGTACTGAGCCTGCTGGAACTGCGGTCGGAACTGGTCAAACGACTGCTGCTGCTGTTGCTGCTGCGGCTGCTGGTATCCGTATTGCGAGGGCGTCTGCTGCATCCCGGGCATGCGGGGAGGGTAGCTCGCGCCTCGCTGGTACATGCCATTATTGTTAGAAGGGACGCCTCCATTTATAGTGTTCCCATAGAGCAACTGGTGTATATTGTCCTCGACTTGTGCGGCACCCTGTCGCGGCTGACCCCCGTGTTCTTTCATGAATTGTTGTTGCATCTGGTACTGCTGCCAGGGTGCAGCTGCAACATAGCCAGGTCTCCCGGGCCCTACCGCTCCATCTCCCACCATGCTACCCGGCAGGCCCCCGAACCCCCTTGCCGCCATGCCGTTTGGATCGCTACCCATAGGGTACTGCTGCGAGAAGTAGGCCTTCTGCTGGTCGAACTTGTTGGGTCTTTCCACTCGTAGGTATGGCGGGGTCGACTGCTGGGCACGGTGGAAGGTGATGATGTTATCGACGCGCCCCTGGCTCACAGCCTCTGCTGCGCGATTCGCGATGGCCGTGGAAAACATGTAGGTGCGGTTGGGAGGACCGCGAATCTCTGGAGCGCGGACTACTTTCGATTTCCTTTTACGTCGAGGGCCATCAGAGGCGTCAGAATCTGGAATACCAATATACAAGAACGTTAATACTCTCAGGTTACTATTTCTACAACGATTTCTATCTTCTAGTATCAGCTTTCACAAGGATGTTGAGCAGTGATGCAGTGTAACAAAAATACCGGTTGTGTCATAATCGCTCGCACTTATAGTGTCTTGTGTACCAACGGATATCTAACGACGGACCTGGCGGTGCCTCGTGGGCCGGGTTTCTCATGGACAAAGTAGCCAGAAAGGTCTATTTTTTACTCTCTAAATATTGGAGGTCACCGTTGGCACAACATTTGCAACATATGACCCACAATTCCTAGTGCACACTAGCAACATAACAACATAACGACACGGGCGCGCCCATGTTGTTATGTTGCTAATATGCACTAGGCATGAGGAAGATTTCGAAGGACCCTGTCGCACACGCCGTCTTCCAGCCTTACCGTAGTCGTCGTCTTCATCGTTATCGGAGCCAAGTCCCTCTTCGTCCCACCACTCCTTTTTTGTTTTGGATTGCTCGCGTAAGATGACGCATTTCCTCTTGGTTCTAGACCCTAGTCCGCCGGAGTCCCCCATATCGTGTGGCAGTTCGTCAACACCCTGGAAAAACACAGTCAAATCAGTTAACTCGTGCGGACTCATTCATAACAGGAGAAGCGTTTGAAAAATTCACGTACAAGGGGCTGACTAGCTTCTCGCGACACTGCCAAATAAGAAAATTTGAAAAGTCCTTTACTCATATGACTACAACCGTGTTTCGTAAATTCGATTCTAAACATTTGCGAACGTTTGAGTTTATGCTTTTGTGAATCGGGTTGGAGTTGGAGACATCTCAACTCAGCTCTGATAGCTATGATAGTTAAGGCATAAGTGGACGTAGCGTTATTGGTCACGAGTAGGGCGCTAATGACAGTGCTGAATCAGCAAGACGACTTAATGGCGATAGCTTCCTGCGGGGGCACTAAACGGTCCGTACGAATTACCCCAATAAAAACACGGTAATTACCCCAGCATCGACGCATCACGTTCTTTTAAGAACGTGCTTTTTAAAACGTCATTTACATCCTCAAAATCAAACCCCAAATTTATCATTTCTTCATCAAGTCAAACTACAAACTAATGATTTGAAAAAAAAAGTCTTTAGATGGGACATCACCAAACATAGTTTTTACATTAAAAAAAAAATACAAAATACAAAAAACTTCCCTCTGGCCATGTGTTTGCGGGTGAAGATCTAACGATGAATCTTGGTCATGAGAGCTTTCTATGCGAAAAGAAATCTTCAAGTACCTTAGTAGGAGTTTGGTTTACAGGACTACCATCTTCCTCCTCGGAATCTCTCCGCCGTCCGTTCTTATAGCGTTCCGCGGCGAGGGGAATCTGCTGGTTTTCATCCTCTTCCTGTGCGAGGGGAGGGAAGGCAAGTTCAGGCATAACAAGATCACTTGAGATAACAGCTGAATTAGTAGGATCGATGCTTCTAAAGGGGTGCATTATCTTATTCTAGTGAATTATATATCATTCTCACGTGGTTCGACCGATAATTGCTGCCCATACGCACATTTTTGTAGTTTGCCTCACGTGGTCTCTTGGCGAGTGTGTTTCGTAAACAACGCACTTTGCACTTTTTTATATAGTTTGTTTCACGTGACTTTGTGTTTGTCATAAACGGGAGCCACTGTGGATTATCGAGCGTGTCTACATGCACACTAGATGCTGTTATGATCGGCCTTACAGCATATGGGTTTCCAAAACTCATAAACATGCGAACAAATGGAAAGAACTGAAAACGGGTGAAACGTGTGGGGGATTTCCCGGGAACTGCATGGTTTTAGGCGGGAAAACATTGGCGGAAGAAACCCTCGCGTGTGAGCAAATTCAGTTGGAGACAGTAAGCTAAATTATTCCTTAATGCTCTTTAGTAATTTCGAATTGTATGCCGATTAAATTAGAGCTTTTTCTGCTGAAAGGTCTGTGGCCTAGGCACTTTAGCTAGAAGGGGGTTCTAATGTTTTGTTTCTGCTGAAAGGTTTGTAGCCTCGGCACCTTAGCTTGAAGGGGGTTCTCTTAGCTCGTTGCTGTGGAGAGGTCTGTGGCCTCGGCACCTTGAGTAGAGGGTGCTCATACCTGTTTCATTCTCTCTATCTCGTCCTCTTCCTGCTTCAGCAAAGCATCTTTCTCCTCTTCGCGCTTCTCCTGAAATGGCAAAAAAAGATGCGTTTAGCGACGACATCACAGGGGGTAGTAGTTTACGAGAGCGCTTAGAAGACGCAATCACAAACAGAAAGGACGCGACGCAATCACGAAGAAGTAGAGCGACCACTTTCAGCATCACCAGAGGGTAAACCTTACCGTGACACAGACTCAGGGCGCTCCAAGGAAGAATACACCAAAAACAAAAGCACATGTGATTGAATGTGTAGACAGTACCTTTTCAGGTGATCTCGAAGTCTTCGATTTCTTTCTCTTTCCTTTTAACTCCTTTTCTTTCTCATGTTCCTGGAACGCGAGTTCATGACATCATTTTAGGAATTCGAGGTTCCACTGCTTACAGAATCCATTAAGTTCCCCCTTTTCTTTTTTTTTTTTTCAATTGAATGCATTGTCTTGGTTATTTTAGGAGTTAAAATAATTAAAAGCAAAGGATTGTAGTGGTGCTGTGGTCTAAAGGGGACTGCGACGTAAGAACATACATGGAAGCACTGAGGTGCATGGTCAGTATGTGCCACACATCTCCATACCCCTCCCCCCTACTCTAGCATTTTTATGCAAGCCACAGTAATTCCGACACCCCGAAACCAGTTAGAGCAATCTAGCAGGCCGGCGAATACTATAGGGTCGGTGACTAACCTGAAGTTTGTCTATCAGCGAAGGGTAGAGTTCATCTTTTAAGTACTGGTGCAATTTCGTCTCCTCGGCGTTACTGCTATCTTCTAAGGAACTAAGGAAGTCACGCAATCAATTAGCAATGACGTAACCAATACGACCAAAGATGATCAAATTACAATAAGCGCGATGTCGCAGATCACGCAATCGTGAAAAAAATGAGGTCACGCAATAAAGTAGGAATGACGTATGGCCGTGGAAATAAGGGATAATCATAGAGTGAGATACGTAATCACAGAAAAAGCCAAACTATTTACTTTAAGAGTTAACCGCAGGAGTAGCGCAATCGCAAAGAGCGATAACATGCCACGGCAGCCGCAGATAAGAGATAACGCCATGGTAACGCAGCCACAAGTAACGCAAAGCAATCACGGAAACCGCGTAAGAAGCGCGTGACAACTTTTAGCATAACACGAAAACAGAGTAATCGCAGTCAGCCAAAGCATCGCAAGCTGGAAGCGGCAATTTTACGACCGACTCCGTGATCAAAGAAAAATGAGAAACATTGGAAAACGTGTTTCGATCTTGCAGTGACAATTGAAACGCTATAAGGGGATAGAAATACATTACACCTGTTTCAATTACAATAAAAATATGTCAAAGCCGACGTATCGGCCAGTAAGAGGCTACAAATGGCTGCTCTTTTGACCTCAAGACCGGGCGCCCAATTTATGTCATACTTATACCTTTCTTAGTATAAATGAAACATTACATGACAGACTACATTGGCAGACCTTTACCTTAGAAATGCGTGTAGCCCTGGGTTTTGACCCGATGTGGGCATAATGCTTGCCCTTCATTGTTGTGGTTTTCGCGGCAAGTTCAGGGGAAAATTCCGAACATAGGCAACGACAAACTATTGAGGATTCGAGTAATGAATGCGCGTAATTACTGGTACTTAGCTTCAGTACATGGCTCATTTCATTTGAGTGACTCCCCAAAAATCA
Source organism: Nematostella vectensis (assembly GCF_932526225.1). Classification (NCBI taxonomy): domain Eukaryota; kingdom Metazoa; phylum Cnidaria; class Anthozoa; order Actiniaria; family Edwardsiidae; genus Nematostella; species Nematostella vectensis. Next base: position 16,540,306 of record NC_064036.1, read on the forward strand.
ATACTTACTACGAATTCGCACAATGATTAGCGAGAAGCTATAGTATTGCAAAGGCGAAGTAGAAATCACAACAAACGTCAAGTGAAGATGATAGTGTGTGTGAACAGGGGTTTTCCTGGGGCCAGGGGTATGTAAAACTAGGGCTCACCTGATCAGTGCTTGCCACTCGTCAGCACTCGTACAAACAGTCTCCCAGCTGAGAAAAAAAAACACACACACACGGGTCACGCTCACATAAAGCAGGCTACACGTTACACGCGGCGGGATTCACGTGGCTACGACAGTACCGTGCGTACGACACGGCGAGAGGCGGATATACTAGACCCTGAGCAGCTGGCCCTCTCACAGTAATGATAATCTCAAGGGAACGCTGCTTTATTATGCGATGCATGAAGCGATATATAATAGGCAATGTGCCATATATGGAAAGCGCCACCAGAGGTGCGAATATCACTGCGCGGCGCTTTTTTAGACGCGCTCATCCGTCTAGTCGCAGCTTGTGGGTTATATTCTACCGCTCGATCTGGCTCAGGGTGGGCATCGGTGAAGTCGGGAAACACGGGTAGTGTGCCGTTACGAATAGCGTGGCGCGAGCTTGCAAAGCCTTTGATCACACTTTCTGATAGGCCCTTAAATATTTAATGAACTATCCAGCCGCAAATGTTCTCGCTGGGTCGCACTTGGCGAATTGCGCCAATCGCTGGGATTACAAAAAAAGTGGAGGGGTAAGAGTGCGAAACTGAGTGCTGTTAGAACACCGAAAATAGATAGAAAAAACAATAAGCACAACACAGCCTTATTGGTGGAGAAAAGGGGCGGACTAGCAATCCGCTGTGATTGACAGCACTTTACCGAAACACTGCACTTGCAACCGGAGGTATTCGAAAGTACAGAGCTCGAATTGCTTAGCCTGCTAGCCGGTTCTCCGGAGATCGAAACTCCGGAGAGCCGGGTAGCAGGCTACGAATTTCTTGGCGTAATCTAGCCTTGAAGATGTGGAACATGTAGCGCGAGCGTAAAGACAACTACTTCCCTTTAAGGATTTATCTGGTAAATCTTATCTTAGAAAGATAAAAATAACACACAAGCGCAAAGGAGATGCACCGTAGAGATGGAGGAAGCACACGACGTCATATAAAGGTGAGATGAACCTCTATATATATATCAGACACCCATGGGGCAGTGGAGTTATGAGATATGGACTCAAATACTCCTTCCATTGATGATAAGTCATGGTTCCGAGGTTTTACATTCTATTTTCTTGGTAATAAGCCATGCAACATGCACCTGAAGTGGGGGGATAGGTCAATGGCAGGCGCTCCGTAACCACTTTCATCCAATAGTTTTTTTTTTCCATGAACAGATAAAAACCTAAGCCGTACAGTATTTTTCCTCATCACCGCATTGCTTTGTTCATAATTGTTTTCTCTAACCTCGACATTTCTCTTTTTTTTATCACAATGTGTCACATGTCTCGCAAAAGGCAGAACTACCATCAACATTAGTAGACATAAGTGACGCCCCAGGCAATAGCTACTAAGCAACACATCCAAGGCAAGATACAGTGGGCAGAGGAAATAATGAATGAGCTTTTTACATGTTCAACGGGCAACATCTACCCAGCAACACACCCAAGGCAAAATACAGTGGGAACAGAGAGGGGAGAGGGGGAAGCTATGCTCCTACTGGCAATTTCTTTTTAATTTTTAAAAATAATATAGGGGAGGAGGCAGAAGCCATTGATAAAGTCTATGCAAACATGCTACAATAGTACATATTTTCTGACTAGTCAAACAACACTTTCTGAGCTCTGTAACGCAATGTGCTTGGGCTAAGAAAGACTGTGTACGAGACTAAGATATGAAAAGCATTGTCCATCAATTTAGGCAAGGACCATTCTCTAAAACCCAGGATTTTTCTCTCTAGCCTGTCAAGTTTGGGTTAGCCTGTTAAGTGTCAGTTAGCCTGTTAGGTGTCAGTTAGCCTGTTAGGTGTCAGTTAGCCTGTTAGGTGTCAGTTAGCCTGTTAGGTGTCAGTTAGCCTGTTAGGTGTCAGTTAGCCTGTTAGGTGTCAGTTAGCCTGTTAGGTGTCAGTTAGCCTGTTAGGTGTCAGTTAGCCTGTTAGGTGTCAGTTAGCCTGTTAGGTGTCAGTTAGCCTGTTAGGTGTCAGTTAGCCTGTTAGGTGTCAGTTAGCCTGTTAGGTGTCAGTTAGCCCTAGTGTCAGTTAGCCTGTTAGGTGTCAGTTAGCCCTAGTGTCAGTTAGCCCTAGTGTCAGTTAGCCCTAGTCACAGTTAGCCTTACATGTGAGTAATAAGCTTGAGCTGTTTTGTCAGTAAAAAGCCCTGAAGTCAGTTAGCCCTAGTGTCAGTTAGCCCTAGTCACAGTTAGCCTTACATGTGAGTAATAAGCTTGAGCTGTTTTGTCAGTAAAAAGCCCTGAAGTCAGTTAGCCCTAGTGTCAGTTAGCCCTAGTCACAGTTAGCCTTACATGTGAGTAATAAGCTTGAGCTGTTTTGTCAGTAAAAAGCCCTGAAGTCAGTTAGCCCTAGTGTCAGTTAGCCCTAGTCACAGTTAGCCTTACATGTGAGTAATAAGCTTGAGCTGTTTTGTCAGTAAAAGGCACCATAGCCACTGTAGCACAAACATTGGCCAAGGGTATTATTTATCTTTTTTTTTTTTTTTTTGGGGGGGGGGGGGAGTACTAAAATGTATAACAACATCATGCTGATCTAGTTACCTTTGAAGCTTGCCCTCTTCAGATCTTTTCCCTCTGTAGAGCCTTAAATCTGAAATCAAACAAACACATAGGTATCTCGAATGGTACATACAGCACCAAAGATTCAGAAATTATAAAGGTTGGTTCTCACTTGGACGTAAGCGCAAGCGGAACGCACATAGTTTTCCGATTTTCACTACAACATAAGCGCAAGAGAATGCAACTGCGTGATTTTCTTGCGCTTGCGCTTATGTTTGACCGATTCACACTTGTGTTGCGCTTCCGTTTGCGCTTACGTCCTAGTGAGAACCAACCTTAAGTTAGCCCTACATTCTTTTTTATTTTGCAAGAAGAGACAGAAGCATTGACTACGAAATATGACATTGCAAAACTAGTTGTACATTCAAAATATCACTTTTTCTCTCTGGAAATGCATGATAATGGTTGATATCTCCATAAAAGTGGTATAAAGGAACTCTAAACCATCAGCAAGATCGCAAAAAATAAAGTGCATTTTATAAAACATTTATTTTGGTAATTACATGAGTGCCGTAAAGTCTGAAACAAAATAAAACAAAGTATATAAAACAGAGATGTGTTGTGTTAACAAAACTCTATTGCTATAGATGTCAAAGTAAATGGTTTAAAAACTGAATAAAACTTTAATTGCATGATGAATCAGATGAGAGGATTTCAACATCACCAAAACATGCCCTTGCATCTATTGCTATTAGGTGCAGAATTCCCTTAGAACATCCCTTGCATCTATTGCTATTAGGAGCAGAATTCCGCAAAGAACATGCCTTGCATCTATTGCTATTAGGTGCAGAATTCCCCAAGAACATACCCCTGCATTTATTAAGGTGCAGAATTTGGCTACCTACTACAATTAAAGCCTACTGTGCTGTGTAATTCTGTTGAATTTGAACTAATAGGATAATAATTCCAAAATTAATAATGGCAAAATACAATTCTTCAATTCTTCTCAAAATACAATTCTTCTCGTGTTTTTAAACATGTAAACACATGTACCAATTTAAAAATTGTGCTGTCCTTAAAACAATTTTTGTATCTACATGTTTTTCTATGGCACAGTCAAAGAATGTTAATGACATAAAAAGATACACCTACCAATTTCTAATCAAAGAAAAATAACCATAATATGTTATATATAAACAAACATTTCCCAGACAATTGAGTCTTGGTTTCCTGTGAGACTTTCTAGATACTTATAAATTCAAATTCAAGACAAATGCCTATTTGTGCAAAAGGAAACCCTTGGATACACAACATAATAATTATCAATAAAAGGTGCTGAAAGTTGGAGGGTGTTTTGGTAATGTGGTAGCAAACAGCAACACCATGTTTTCTTTTTAAAATCTAATTATTTGGAACAATACATCAATATTCACTTGACTTTGAAGTGGTCAAAGAACAATGTTCACTGGTGAAATATAGCACTAGATAAGCAATAAGTTTGAGATCAGTGTTTTTTTTTTCATTGTTGTCAAGCAATACTTGAGGTTTGCAATGAAAAGGTGAGTTCTACAACCAGTAAGGAAACACAGGAAAACAAATTATGTACAAGGTATACTTGAGGTTTTCAACAGATAATGGATTTAAACAAAACAAGGGAAACAAAGCACAGCTTTTGGAACATGACAGCCAAGCTCAAGAGCTAAACGTTATTCCTCTCGAGCCAGTATTTATCACATATTAACACTAGTAGGTCTTACAGATCAAGGATTAGAGATGATACACAATTTTACTCAAACAAGATGAATCCGATGTACTGGATTCCTTGTTGTCTAGTTACTACGCAGAAAGATCTAAGCATCATTTAGAGTTTCTGCTCTTAGGATAAAGCACAATAAGATCACTTAGTAGGATCAATTTGCATGTGGCTCTGCATGCACTACAAGAGAACTAACAAGCTTGAAGTTCAAAGATTGAAATAAACTGGTGCAAACACAATGTGAAATTGAATTATTATAAGTATTGTGATAAAATGGCAGCTTAACACACAGAAATCAGGTTTGATTTGGCTTATGCTAAATTAAAAATAAATAAACTTTCAGTTTTGTGTTTTACAGGATAACTATTGAATAAATATATAACAGACATTTACAACAATTGTACAATAAAAGACAGCCTGGTGCAGACAATGAAAATAATACATACTGTGCTATGGATTTTTATCCTGAAGGGAGAAAAGGCCCAAATAAGAGAGAAGTTTGTAGGTTCATGAAGACTTTCTTCGAGTATATGCAAAACATGCACTGCCCATGAAACATTGATCATTGGGGCATTGTTGGAGTGACATGTGACTTCTTTTAATTACATTTTTCTGGTACCTGTAGAAAAGGTTTTCAATTTAGGACTTGTCAACATCCATCAAAACAATAGCAGGACTGCTAGCTTATTGGTGGTTCAGGGAGAGAAAACACAAGCAATGAGACTGCTTGGTGAGAGGAAAGCAAGGATTGGATAAGAAGCAGGGTTAGTTGTCACCTGCTAATCACCAGGGCAGTCTGTGATTGGTGGCCATGCTTCAATACACACAGCCACAACTGCCAAATATATGCTAATAGCAGGTAGAAATGCATTCAGTGATTATCATAAGAATAACATTCAAACTTGGACTACAAAGCACTCAGCCACTGTGAAATGGAAAACATCTCTAGCACACATGATTGCCTTAGATGATTTATTCTAAAGCCACAGGAAGGAATTAGCATGGGAAATGTATTCAAGGTCTCAGCAGACAAGGAGAGCATAACCAAAGATCACATTGAATGTTGATACCACTGTGCCTCTCTGGTGAGCTGCTGTCTTAATACAGGGAGGATGCAGTGTGAACAGCAGTAAATATTTACTTAGCACTGATACAGCTAGCACACTACAATAATCAGTAAGGGTGACAAATGTTTGACACATATCAATTATAGAAGAAAAAACAAAAACAAATATGGTCTTTTAAATAAGAAGAAATCATTTTTTTCCATTTTAACTTTGGATTATTTCTACCATTATATTAAATTATAATGTAGCATTTAAACAATAATACTTTTCTGTAATGAGAGTAGACTCTATATTTTTCAAGTAATAGCTTAAAAGAATCAAAACAAATGGTTGAGATATATTTCAAGCAAACCTTTGTCCTCTTGTAAATGCTTTTAAATCGTAAAGTTTCAGATTGAAGCTATTTCCTATTAGCCTAAATATAAGCTTGAGCTTCCATTTAACAAAGCATACAAGATAATTGTAGTCTGATAAAATCTTAAAAGTCAATAGCAAAAACAATCTTTAGTGTCAAACTAAAAAACATGAAGTAAAAGATATATAAAGCCAACTTTGAAAATTCTAGTATCATAAGTGTGTTTGTAACTCACCATCAAAATACCAGTAAACATTATTCTGTTCATCTTGACCAATTGCACTCTTGTCCTGGAGAGAAACCGTATAGCACAATCATGAGTATATTTGCTGATCTAAGGTATCAAAATTACCATCATTTCATTGATGGTGACTAGTATGGGCCTGGTTAAATAAGCAAGTACAGAAGAACTCTGCTTTATTTATTTCCAGTTAACTCCAAATATTTTGGATTTCCACATGATTTCTTTCTATTTTTCAGTCATTTTTACATTTATACAAAAATAACTCAAATTCAAAAAACCCTGGAAAACTTTAACACCCCAACAACTACCCCATTGTCAACTCAATGTGTTCCTTTTGTAATTTCTGAATCTCAAAAATAGCTATTTCAATCAATCATTATTCTCATTTGTGTTTTTATTATTATTGAGAAAGTTCCATCACCCAAACCACAAATACTTGTTTTAGTACCTAAAAATAACCACTTCTTTTAGTACCCCATCTAGGAACCTAAGTATCAAATAAGCACCCCATTTAAATTAGAATGGAATGACAAAATGTGCTGAAGCTCTGGTCTCTTTGTCTTAAAATTAAAAATGCCAGCCCCCTTTAATCTCCTGTTCATACGCCAACAAAGAAATCAAAGAATTATAATTTTAAGGGTCTGTTAGACATGCATTCTCTGGAATGAAACATTGGTGTTATTCATATAAAGATGGATACTTCCTAGGGTTCAAAATAGATATTTTTTTAAATCTGCTAGATTTTGCCAGCTTTGTGGATTTGGGTGGAAAAAAGCCTGCATACTAAAAATATGAGAAGGAGAAACAGAAAAATAAGAGCTGGCAAAGACCAGAAAACAACCATCTATCGCCGGAAGCCGGCCGTTATTTTGAACCCTGCCCCTCTCCCACCTTCCTAAGTGGAATTCCAATTAGATAAGCTGTCAGGCTCTAAAATAAAGTATATGGAGCTGCTAAAAATACTCTAAGCTAGCTTCAACTGTTGTTCTCCTCTAGTGTTACATTTATCCAATTGATATCCCACATATAGTGAATCATTAGAGTAAAAAGAAAGACGGTTGGTACTTACCCCTTTTTCTTTATTCAGGAAATTTGTCACAAAATCTTTGACTTCATTCTCTTTGGTGCTTACAAATTCAATCAATTGTTTGAGAAGTAGGACCTACAACACAACCAGAAATTATATATTTTATCAGTCTCATATACCATATTCACACCAGCACTTAAACCAGTTTAAACGTGATTCAATTAAACTGGTTTAAATCTCAATCTCTCAAGAGTAGACAGAACCAAGAACAAAACTGAATAGACTGTGCTTTACATGTTACTAAGTGATCATTTAGCTAGTAAGAATTCAGCACAATGAGAAACTTGGCAAATTCTCAGGCAAAGAAAAACCTTGTTTAACTAAACATGGTTTTGGTGTTAATGCAGCAATAGTTACTTTTAAGAAGTCTTTTGCAGACCAACAAAAGGCCAGCGCAAGGTTTGTGTTTGAATTGCTCATTTTTTTTAATGATCCACTCCCTTACTTGCAACCCCTCAAAAGAAATCAAAGTTGACCTGAACGTTCTTCCAATATCTTTACCTTATTTTGCAAATAAAAAAAAAATAATAATCTGGGAAATTGAAAAAGGCAGCTAAAAAAGCAAAAAGGTTTTTCATTGTTATTATTATTTTGACAGCATTGAGTAGCTATGTATAGCCCCTAAAACACGCCATCAGCAAAACTGATTACTTTCCTTTTTGGTATGTTTTGGTAGCTAAAAAACAATTAAATTAAATCCCTTGCCAGTGTATTAATGTATATCTTGGTAAGAAGAGTGACAAGAAATAAAACTGCCTGGAGAAATCAGAATTCCTCTTACTGCCTGGAGAAATCAGAATTCCTCTTGAAATGTTAATAAGACTTCCTCCAAAGTCAAATGTACAATACCTTAAGTTGATTTGTAAAAGGTTTCCCAGAGAAAATTTGATGGATTAATCATTCCGTTGCCATGGAATTGGAAACATAACCAAATTATAATCGCCAAAAAGTCCTCGCCTTGGTATATAACACAGGTAAATAGTTTCACATTCTAACCTATATATCCAAAGATATGAGTTATTATTAGGTAATAGGGAACTTAGGAAACAGTAATAAATTCCCTAAGTTATTTGAAGTCTCCCTAAAGGTAGCAGGGTGTGGAAGGGGGGTGGATCAACTAACTCCCAGTGAAGTAAAAAAATGGAAAGGATGGCCAAGGCAAGTTTCCCCCCAGAAACAAAATTCTAGCTACGGTCATGTAAACTACAAGTTATAATGACATATAAGTAGGGTGCAACACATATGACTTCAATTTTTACAGTAATTGCAGGCTGAATTTGCCTTTTAAACCCCAATTATAATGATAACATAGGGGTTGTGACCTCGGGTATGGTAAAATGTGGCTCCAGCATGCTAAATATAATACAGAAGTATAAAAATGTGCATAATAAAAAGGAATATTCAAATGCATTTCTACATTCATATTTTAGTTAACACCCATATCAAATGGAGGTCCAAAATAGTAACAAGACATTACAAGATCTCAATCATTTGGCCACACATCCATCTATGCCTCTATTCCGGAATTATAACCCTAATAACAACGATTATTATTATAACTCTCGGTGATTGATTTATTATAAGTTTGCCATTTACTCCCAGTGCTTCGTTTACGGAAGAATTAAATTTAGCTTATCACAAATGCTATTAGCCGGCAAAAGTACCCATTATCCTCGAACACAATAACAATAACAAATAATAATATAATAATAACAAATCACGAAGAATTCACACTGATTTACTCAGCGCTTAAATTCTTTTTCAGTATGCGGCTGATATTTTGGAGGCGGATTAGAAAGCGAAAATGTCGTATCGCGAGCCATTTTCGCTCGATGAACACTCACTCTGTTTTCCGGGCTCACTTCGCTGTACGTTATTCCCTCCGAGAGGGGATCCCATCCAATCTTTCTAGCTTCTAATTCTTGACTCATTGCAGCTTGCCATGATTCCATCCTGAACACAGCGAGAGCAAAAAGATTACAACTGATCTAAAAATCAACATCTACCCAAACAAGCAAGAAATAGGAAGCGCAACGGCTTCTGTATCGCTTGCATTTCCGTTCAAAATTGACCCACCGTAAAGATGCCAAATATACACAACAAGGCAAATACTTGCCTAATATCCCGGCGTTTGCTGAGATTTCGCAGTAAAATGGCAAAGACACTGAACAGCGGATAACTCTCAGCTTCTGTAAGGGCATTTTCTAAATCCTGAAAATAAAAGTACAAAATAAAGTCAGCAATTTGAGGTTAAGTGCCTGACAGAACAACCAAGTGCCGAGAGCCACCAAACCCTTGGGTCAACTTTAGTTTAGGCTATAACCGAAAATGCCTCCATCACGAAGAAGTATAGGTATCTTGAATATTTTAGTGTGCGAGGAGACTGGTCAAATGCTTGCCAAGGTGTTTACAAGAAAGCGAAATGCTCAACATGAAGTTTACGCACCTCGGACTGAAAGTGGACAAAACCAAACTTGTCCTGAAATACCCGAAGGAATTGCGAAATAAACGCAAATTCCCACATTGAACGCATTCCATCTACTGGCCTGGGTTCTGAAATAATAAAGCAAAGGGCCAGAATTAGCTAGTGTTTTGGTAAGTTGGCGATGCAATGTAGTTTAGGTGGAGGAGGTTTTGTTGGGGGTTGCACTGGCGCGCGTGTGACAAGTGATTGGAGTGTGGATGCGATGACAGCCTGCAATTAGTCACATTTTAACCACCAGAGCACAAAACTAGCATAAAACTGAACTAATGGGGCTATGAGCGATAAAATTATGAGCTACCTTGTTTAGAACGCTTGCCCATGTCGAGCTAAAAACCGAGCTAAGTTTGGCGAATCTCTGTTGCCCGCTTCATGAGTTTGTCCTTTGCGTATCAGCTTACTACAGCCTCGACTTGGTGCTCCCAAAACAAACGTCATGTTGTGCCACGTGACCCTAGCTTGTCATTCAACTAATGTTTCTATAGTAACTAAAGCCATTTATTTGATTTATCGATGATGAAATATGTATTAAAAACAGCCATCATTAGAATTGTTACCATACATAACCATTTTAGAGGTGTATAGTTTTCATCAAGATCTCAAGCAGTGATTAGTGATCTTACAAAAATAAACAAAATGTTTTCAGCGTGCGGCGAAAAAATAACAATATGGTTAATGATCGTTTTCAAATGCATTTTAACGCTACAAAGTTGTTCTCTATTATGTTTTCTATTGTCAATTCAATTTTGAAATTTACGCCCCGTCTCGCGCTGTGTTTGGTTTGCTTTGAAAACTTGAGCCCGTAAACCGCAAACAGTTCCCGCCACTCTCTTTACCAATACACTCTTGTCATGCGCAAACATTTGAAAGCATGTAGACTTCATGTCCCAAAAAGATCAGCCTAAAATCAACACAAATCACCTATCAGAACCCATTCTAGGGAGGGAAACTTGAAAAGAATAGAAGTACCAAGATTTTTCACCTCAAGTATAAAAAAAATTTCAAAACGTCGGAGGTTTTAGCGTCAAAATGAAGCGTTTTTTCTCACCGAACGAGTCATCACCTCTCATGCCATACTCCAGTGCAACCATCGAAAACCTGGAAAGACCTGATGTCGCAGACGACTCCTCCAGCCTGATCTCTGGCACGGTATTCGCTTCAGGGAGGTTTGCATGGCTCGCCAGAGGATCATCTCTTGAGGTTATAAGCACTCGTGATGGCTCTAGAAAAGCGGCCTGTAGATTTGGTTCACATTCAGGACATAATAATGAAGATATGGTTATAAGCTCTGTCACTGAATGCCATTTAGAGGATGGTATAAGGCTAGCAGTAGGGTTGAAAGACTTGTCAGGGAGGAGTGGCAGTCCCGGTATGGTTTGTGTTTTTAACCCATGGGTGTCACGCGTGGTGAGGGCCATAGAGATACCCTATGCAGTGACAGCTGTGGAATGTGTCAGACCTGATGGCGGTGCAGATGCTCAACCAACACTTTTAAGGTAACTAATGGACTAATGACCAGGTAGATGGCTTAAAATTTTGTTCAAGGGGAGAGGGTGGGGGGGGGGGGGGGTGAGAAAAAAATCATACAGTAGGTTATTAAAAGAGTCAACCTATAGGACTCTTGAGATTCTTTTAGGCTACCCCTATCACTGTTGATGACATACAATATAGCAGCATGAGAATATGACGCTTGCTGTAAGAGGTATCCCTAAAACAATAATTGATGCTAATGACAGTGTGGGAAGAATTTGGAAATATGAAAAATGCCATTTTACTATAGCCTAACTTCTATATACATCCCAATGCTTACAAGACTAGTCACATTAATGTTATTAAGGAAAAATTAATGAGTGTACACCCTCCATTATCGGGAAAGACAAGAATGGTTGCACAAGCTGGCAAATTTCACAGAGATAGAATTGACAAGGTTCATGCCTACAAGAATCTTTGAATTCTAAAAGTATAAGAAGCAATAGCTACAATAATGTCAAAAAGTTTAGCAGTCTATTAGCATAGAGTTGACCGCAGTAGCAGTATGAATAGCTAAATAGCCAGTCTCTTATTTGCCCTTGCTTTGCTTTAGTTCTGATTTGAAGCTACTGTTTGGAATCCTCGCCATTGGCACAGAACATGGACACACCTATCTAGTTGACCTTCGTTCAGATGATCCTGTGGAAATATTTGATGAGGAGAATCCAAGCATGCTTGAGTACCTTGGACCTAACACTGTGCATCTAGCAGGTGCTAGGGACAGAGCAAGAAATAATGGAACACACTTGGCTATTGAACTTGGAGGTTTGTGTTGGTTTGTCCCTCATAATGTATGAAACACAAGCTTTTTTAGTTTGATGTATGCTACAATGGCCACCAAAACAAATGTTTAAGAAAATTAGCCATAGCATCCACAAATGTTTTGATTGACACAAACTTTAGAAGTAGGAGCAATTTGCAAGTAACATATAAATTTCAGTCATAAGCAGTTTCACAAGATATGATGATTACTGATTATGACTGTGATTCTATCTTTTCCATATGAACTGTTTCAAAAAAATAATAACAAAGATTTAAAGACCATAGCAGGAAGATGTGAACAATGTGGATATGAAAATAAAACAAGCTATGCAAAAGGATGCTTGTATGTGTCCAAAGCATCTGAATTTATAAAATCATAATTATGATAACAACCCCTTGTGAGTGTATAATTTCTTGTTGATTGTTAATATTGGCCTTTTAGGTTTGTTCCATAAATCGGGCAAGTTTTCATACATAAGTGAGGACTCCAGTGTTGTTAAAGTTTTCCCATCAGGTAAGGCTTTCAACTTATTTCCAAAACATTTGTTTCCTTGCAAATTCTTAGAAATCACTCTCCCTTAACAAGTCTCAGAGTTAGCAACTAAACAAAGTTGCATTTGCAAATAGATTTTTTAAATGCAACAAATAACTATAATTCAACTGCTTACTGTGGCAAGATAAAAATGAACAATTGTGCCTAAATTACCCTAAAAATATCAATAAACTTATGGGTATACTGTTCAAATCATATTTTCAAGCATAGAAAACGTGTCAAGCTTAGAGCCCTGTTTATTACTCTTTCTGTTCTTGTTTAATTATTTTCTCTCCTAATGATCAATGTAACAATCTAGCCAGCACATTTGTCACCGTTATCAAGTACATCAAGGAAGCTACATGCCTGGTGGTTGGCTATAACTTTGGTTGCTTTCATATTTGGGATCTTGAGACCATGTCTCTTGTGTAAGTTTGTGAGTCTTATACTTTGGTTCACTGTGAACTGTTCTACCATTTTCTCCAGTCAACTAGAAAGTTTACACATACCAAGTTATATTGTGATTTCTAAAATGGAAAACCAAAACAGTGTCACAAAAAATGCCAATGTTTCAAAATTTTAATCAAACCTTTAGGGCGACTTGATGTAGGACTGAATAAAAGTATGAAATATTGGTGTATTTTGAAACTCTGTTTTGGTTTTCCATTTCAATCCTCATGAACACAACAGGCCAAGGTATCCCATAGGATCCAGAGAGAATAGCTGTTAGCTCAGTTCAATTTTTATCGAAAAGAGGTCATGCTTTTATAGCCAAGATTGAGTTTGTAGAATGTTAGACTAAAGTAGTATGAAAAATAACAATTTATAATGACAAAAACTTCATGAGTAGGAGGATTCTGTTATGTTCTTATGTGCACTGGAGTATTTCATTACAATGCTTGCTGGCAAATACATTAGCTAATTGCCAAGGTGGCCACTGAAGTGTCTTATATATGGTGTTATTAATCATTTAGAAAAAATTCAGGAAAAATTCTTATCTTATGCAGATATAGCAGCCAAGTTGACCAGTACATGTCTGCTGTAGCTCACTTTGCCTACCAGGTCTGTACTATGCTTATTGTTTTACAAAGAATGATTTTTTGCTTGCTTGTTTTGCTCTAACGTTAACCAATTATTGCAGGAACCAGAAAATGACCCTCGTAACTGCACATACCTATGGGTTGCCCGTGGGCCTATGAGTATGGAGGACCAGTCTGAGATGCCAGCGACTCTGACACTTTACCAGATGATCTTTAATTCCAAACATTTTCTGAAAGGTTTTGGTACTGTTTTTAGGGTAAGTTGTAACAACATTGAAGATAAATAAGCGGAGAAGGCATCCAGTATAAATAGTTCAACCCAGTGAACCAACCACTTGAGAGAAATTCAACTTATACCATTGTGTTTAACAATATAAATGATATTCTCTGATCAATTGTTTAATAAAAGTTTGCATTATCTCAATTTGACTATTTATTATTGTTTTTTCCTTAAGTATAACAAGTTTGTAAACAAATTTATAGGACCTTGGAGGGTGTGGCCGTAGATTTGAGCACCAGCTTACTGCAGATGCCCACCACCTTGCTGATGCAACATCAGTCGGCAGTAGAATTATATGCTGCTATACACTTTGTAAGTATACCATGCACCTTTTAAATGAATGACAAATCTTAAATAACGCAATGAATTGTTGTTATTGCAGGCAAAGAAAATTCTGTTGATTTGTCTAAAACTGAAGAAAGCAGAGATGAAGAAGGTGAATAAATTTGATGCCATTCTTATCTCTGTGTTATAATCCAGGGCCTCTGAGAGTGGCTCACCCTGAAAGTGGCCCTTAAACAAAAACTTGCATGAATTTTGTCTTTTGATAGCTAATTTTTCCTCTATCCTCTCTTAATAAGGGCTAATGCACACATGAAATATTTTATCATTAGTAGCTCTTTACTACTCCAATGTTGTACTTCTGGTATTTTACATGGTTCACTAATTGGGGGGGGGGGTGAATAGGGGTATATAAATCCGTTGATCCGCAACATTTTCGGGGCAAATCCGTGGATCCGCAGATATTTCTAGATCCGCATGGTTTGACAGATAAACAATGGGCATTGATTGAAATTCATTTAAAATCCAAAATTCGACCGTCAAAGCAGTGAAAATGTGAAATCCGTGCCCAAATTGTCAACAGATCCGTGATCCGCCGTATTTCCAAAATCCGCCAATCCGCTGAAATAATCATCTAAATCCATAATCCGTGAACATTTCGGGGCCGAATCCGCCGATCCGCGAACCTATTCACCACCCCTAATTCAGTTATTTTTTTATACTGTATATAGGTGTATCTGCCTCACACATAAGACTCTAAGCCTTTGCGTTACTATTAAACATTAAAATTGGTTTTCAGTATGCAAGGGAAGAGATTTGACGCTTATGCTTTGTGTTTGGGAGTCCCCATCACATGACCAATTAGGCCAACCCACTTGTCATCTTGGAATTTTCGACATCAACCGATGGTACCACTCCCAGATGTTACCATCCATAAGGTAAGCTTAACATATTCTTAAATTGTTACATATTCTCCATTACTCCCTGATCAAAAGGAGATTCAAGAGTTTTGCACAAAGCATCTACTGTACATACTGTATTTCACATTATTATACAGCTACAAAGCTAGAGTGCTCCAATAGGCTAGTTAGTTGCCTGCTCGGGAACAATGCAACACAGTGCAATGAAAAACACTTTCAAAATGCTGTAATTAATATTTTATTGACCTATTATGATTGCACCACAAGAAATTTTGGCCATCAAACAATGGGAAACTGCACAGATCCATGAGTTGCCGTACTGCCTGCACATCAGGGCAATAAAATGTATTTATTCTCTGAGGTAAAGCAGATTCAAGAATCTGAAGATTCAGGAGTTTGGGTACAAGAATTTTCTGCTTATGGCTGTGAGGCTGTGTTTCTAAGTATCTAAAGAAAAAAAATTATTAAAGCTCTTAGAGGGTATAGCATGGACTGTACTTTTATGTCTTCTGGGTAAACCTTGTAGATGGTTTGTGATACCTATTATTCTTAGGTATATCCTTATCATTTATTGTTTCAGAGATGCCATGTTCGGAAGCAAGGACCCAACATGTTCATTTTTTGCATTCTTCTCTCTGGCAGAAATCCTAAACATTGCCAGTCCTGATAGCATAGTGGTAAGAAATCATGACCTTGCACAAGGATTTTTAAAATGATAGCAAGGCTTAATATTTAGGCCTTGATTTACCAATGGAGTAAAAAATCAAGTTCTATATCAACATGTGAATTTGCACATTAACTGCATCAAATGACTCTAATATTGCCCTCTTTTTTAGGATGTCAATGTTATTGAAGGAACTCTTTCAAGGTTTTCTAGTGGATCAGATCCTGCTCAGGAGCAGCACTTCTGGCCAGCTGCTCTCAGATTTGGTAACTTGATCAGTTCCCTTTTAATTTATCCATCTGTCCATTCATTCTTTCATTGGCCCACTATCAATCAAATATTGTTTCATAGTGTTGATAGTCGTGTGCAGTGATCATTAAATGCTTAGGGTATATGAATAGTTATTTCCTAACACTGAATACAATTAATTTATGATGTTTTATTAATGCATTCATCAGGATGAATGATGAATAATGAAATCAAGGAGGAATTGCATCATTGCTGAAACAATATAAAATTGTACACAGAAATAGAAAATAATTGTCCAATTATTGTTTCATCATACCATTTCATGAATACCAACATTGAATGGAGACAATGACAATGGTGGGTCTCATGTTTTTTTTTTATTCAACTCAGACACATGCACATTGATGGAAACAGGAATAGTCAGGTCAACATTCTTAGGAATACAACGGCAGGTAATAAATCAATTTTGTGAGCTCTTTTTTGCACTACATAGCTTCATGTATCACGATATAGCAAGGGCTGGGCATAGGAGGTATGCACACTCACCCAAACTGCCACCTTTGGCTGCAAAGATGCAGTCTGTTGAACAATGACCACATTTTAGAATTATTTCTTTGGTTGTACACCCTTTTTAGGAAATCCTGGTCATGTGCTATTTTGGCAACTATGTTTAATATAATATTTTTTTCCTAGTGTTAGTTTAAATGGTAAAAGTGTAGTGTAAGCACAAACTTGACATTAACAAAGATTTATTTCATTTGTTAGAAAGTTCAATCAATTTACATATAGATTGATTTTTGTTGCTCCCGACTATCATGAGCTGTTTTTAAGATACCTGATAGAATATTGGCTAACACTGTAAATTTTAGATTCTCACAGATCTCACCAGACAGTCCTCTCTTGGACAGCTTCCTGATGCACATGATTATTTCAACATGTGTTGGATGGCAGGTTTGCTACCAAGAAACTTTGACCTCTCCAAACCTCAAGAAAAATCGGTATGTAGATTCTATTGGGCTACTTATGTAAATATTTTAGCTTCGCACACTGAAATGTTGCCAAGAGAA
This sequence comes from Nematostella vectensis, assembly GCF_932526225.1. NCBI lineage: Eukaryota > Metazoa > Cnidaria > Anthozoa > Actiniaria > Edwardsiidae > Nematostella > Nematostella vectensis. The sequence continues at coordinate 16,557,316 of NC_064036.1, forward strand.
AGTCAAAAGTTGTAAAGGCTTACTTGATATCCTTTAATATCCTGATTTGGCAGTTTGACAGGTCTTAAAGTATTTCCCACATCAGAATGACCTCATTCAATTGATGGTTTTTATCAGTTGGGCTTAACCAAGAGCTGACTGTATTATTTTCCTTTTGGTGTTTTCAGTTCCACCATGAGGCATTATTATCTGTAGCTTTGGAACACAATTTGGTGACCTTTGTGACATCTTTCATTCACAAGCTGGGTGCAGAAAGTAAGTTTGTATTATCGTTATACACACCTATTTCAATTAATATTGTTAGTGCAAATGGAAAATGGCAATTGGCTGTTATAAGACCAACCACTCCTTATTGGTATAATTATTTGTAAGAATAAAGATGATAAGTAGTATAATCGCAGAAATTATCCACATGTTCCTACAGTCAGTAGAAATTTGACAAGTTTCATAGTATTTTCTGATAGAAGAACTGCCATTTGACAATGGCCATTTGCCGTTTGCACTGACAATGTTTATTGTAATACAGTAGGTGTATGGTAGGCAGCTATTTTTTTACTCTGTTGTATATAACCCAGCACTTACTGTATTTTTGAAATTATTTATTTGTATTTGTATTAACCATTGTTGCTAAAGGATTTTGCTATGTCATCATTGTTATTGAGTCAACTTGTGATTCGTGTGACCTTTCCAGATGTCACTGTATCTGGTATGAGCTTGCGATTGGTTCTTGATTGGGCATGGAGCAATGTGGTCAGCAGTAAAGAACAATTAGATCTCCTATGTAAGTCTTCACAAGCAAGCACCTTACAAGAATTCTAGAAGAATTATCTACAATAATACTGCACTAACAGGAATTGAAGTCTAGCCAAAATCAGAAAACAATATCCATTATCAATTGAAATGTGTGAGAATGATGCAGTTTGGGTATTCATGGCCATGTTTTTCTAAAAGCTTCCTTTAAATCTACCCTTCCCCCATTTGAAATAGTCAATCTTTCTGTCATTGGGCACTACAAAAACATTTTATTGTAAATGTACTGTAACATATATAGTGTGATGACATTGTTTTTCATTGTAGATGCTTGTAGCTCCCCAGGTGTTCCTGAGTTTAGATATTGTAAGCTGCTTGTACTGTATAGCTCCACAGGTGTTCCTGAGTTTAGATATTGTAGCTGCTTGTAGCTCCCCAGGTGTTCCTGAGTTTAGATTTTGTAGATGCTTGTAGCTCCACAGTTGTTCCTGAGTTTAGATATTGTAAGCTGCTTGTACTGTATAGCTCCCCAGGTTTTTCTGAGTTTAGATATTGTAGCTGCCTGTAGCTCCCCAGGTGTTCCTGAGTTTAGATGTTGAAGCTGCATGTAGCTCCCCAGGTGTTCCTGAGTTTAGATGTTGTAGCTGCATGTAGCTCCCCAGGTGTTCCTGAGTTTAGATGTTGTAGCTGCATGTAGCTGTCCAGGTGTTCCTGAGTTTAGATGTTGACGCTGCTTGTAGCTGTCCAGGTGTTCCTGAGTTTAGATGTTGACGCTGCTTGTAGCTCCCCAGGTGTTCCTGAGTTTAGATGTTGTAGCTGCATGTAGCTCCAGAGAAGTTCCTAAGTTTAGATGTTGTGGCTACTTTGTTTCTGCACAGGTGTTCCATTGTTTGATGGTGGTGGAGGAACACCAGATGAGCAAATGCTTGGGATGTTGGAGCACATGGCTGTTAAGTTAAAGAACCTGACAGTGATTTTCCAGGCATTATTAGACCAGACAGCACCTTCCACCCAACAAGGTATACATAACCATGACAATCCTTGCTTATCTTATCACCAACAACAATAACATAATTATCACAAACAGAATCATTACAATCATTACTAACAGTGATCAATTCTAAACTGGAAAAAAAACCTATTAAGTGGAAACATCTTAGGGTCCTGACCCCGTACGCAGTTCTGCTCAAGGTTAAACCAATCAGCTATCGAGCTATGATTTGGGGTTTGCACGGCTTATCATTGCAAGTGGTCACAAGACACAAAGCGCAGTCCTGCTCTTGCATTAGCCAATAATGATACAATTATTCACTTCCTTTAGCGCAGGACTGCTCATGTATCAGCGAATCCCGTATTTAGCGTAACATCGGAACATATTGATTAAAAATAAACGTGTCACTATATCCAGAGTACTTCTCAATTATCTGTTAAGTACTCGCTTATTTTGAAAAATTTCGGGCTCGTTATGAAAGTAACGCGAAACGGCAAAACTTGAGCGCAGCCCTGCGCTCGCATTAGCCAATAATGATACAATTATTCACTTCCTGTTGCGCAGGACTGCTCATGTATCAGCGAATCCCGTATTTAGCGTGATATCGGAACCCATGTGAACTGCTACCTAGCGCCTGGTTAATTAACCTGGTTAATCTACTCGGCTTAGTTTCGTATTTTAACTCAAACATATTGATTAAAAATAAACTTCTCACTACATCCAGAGTACTTTTCAATTATCTGTTAAGGACTCGCTTATTTTGAGAAATTTCGGGCTCGTTATGAAAGTAACGCGAAACGGCAAAACTTGAGCGCAGCCCTGCGCTCGCATTAGCCAATAATGATACAATTATTCACTTCCTGTTGCGCAGGACTGCTCATGTATCAGCGAATCCCGTATTTAGCGTATTATCGGAACCCACGTGAAATATGACCTTTTTCTTCTTTGCACAGCTCTCCCAGAATCTCTTTTCGCTATACCAAATATGTCATGTCTTTCTGTGAACAATTCACCAAGTGGGTATTTTTAGTGTTCCCAGGTCGGACTAATCATACTTGATCTCAATGAACCAAAGACTTGTGATGGCGCGAAACGAAATTGGCGCCCTTTTAGTCCCGTTGGCTCGAACACGGCTGTATCCAGCCCAAATTTGTCTGCCATCCAAATCAAATATTGTTCTTTTTGCCATCGGTTTCATCCAAGAATGACCCATTCGTATTGTTCTCATTATAAAAAGATGCAGGAGAGAAATCTTCTAGCTCACGCTGCACATGATGCCGTGTAACACGAGATCTCAGGTATTGTTCTCATTATAAAAAGATGCAGGAGAGAAATCTTCTAGCTCACGCTGCACATGATGCCGTGTAACACGAGATCTCAGGGTATGGAATGAATTGATAAACAATTTACTGTTTCAACAGATTCGGATTATACAGCAAATCAAAGTGCGTTTTCGAACGCAGAACGTGCAATCTGTAATATAGGTGAACTCGAAAAATACCACCGTGTTTCGAAGCAATCACATACGAAAAACCCCTTTAATAAAGCAAACCTCTAACTACTGAAACATCTCACCGAAACGTGAAAGAGGAAGATAGTATACAACATCATCATTTATTACAAGGAGAACGAATAAAAGCCAATCACATTCCCAATCAGTGCGTTTGCAGACGCAACGAGTGTCTAGGATCGATTTACAAAGATACATAGGCATGGAAAGCCGGTAAAAATTTTAGTGTACTATGTATCTAAAGTGACTAGCCTTTAAACAATATATCGGCGTTTTCTTACTTTGTAAGTCAAGCAAGCAAAATGTTTTCTTCATTTCACAGAGATTGGACATAGCCATGCGTTATATTTTCTTCTCAATAGACACTCAAGAGTAGGCTTTGAAAACAAACCGGAAACTGTGCGTTTTAAAGACGCAGGCTAGTCAATAGTGTGAAAGAATCTAATTTTCGGTACGAGAAACACATTATGGCGTTTGTAATTGGTTGTTAGAAGACGAGGTTGATAAAACTTTCTTATTCAAACATCAAAAGCAAGCTGTTATAAGTTGATTTACGTCTAGTTATGTGCTTTGGGAAAGCACCCGACTCCGGGACAGATGGAGCACCAAAGGTTGAGCTCTCTGTTGGTGGTCATATGATATGATTAACAAACTGCTATCTTGTAAGCTAGGAGATAAGGCCCGAGCTAGGGAGCTTTGCTCTTTGCACACAAGCATTCCAAGCACCAGTCGAGCAAAAGAGCGCATCAATATAATTCTAGAGAAAAATCAAAAGATTTGAACAGATAATCTGTTTAAAAGAATTTAGCCTATTATCATCCTACAGTATCGTAGATTCATGCATAGGGACAGTCGGATATTACAGCTTGGTGTTACATTTTTTCAACTTGACAAAGTTAGCACGTGGGAGCCCCAGCACATATACCCGCGGCTATTTACTCAAGTTGTGGTTGCTTCGAAACATGATGGTATTTTTCGAGTTCACCTATATTACAGATTGTACGTTTCTGCGTTCGAAAACGCACTTGCTACGTTTTGATTTGCTGCATAATCAGAATCTGTCAATATTTAATTGCAACAACAGCAAATTGTTTATCAATTCATTCCATACCCTGAGATCTTGTGTTACACGGCATCATGTGCAGCGTGAGCTAGAAGATCTTTTTATAATGAGAACAATACGAATGGGTCATTCTTGGAGGGAACCAATTGCAAAAAGAACGTGCAATCTGTAATATACGTAAGGGGTAACGATGGGTACCTTAAAAAATTTTCGCAAAGTCTCGGAATCTCGGCGTTTTTACGGAAGTCTCGAAGTCTCGTTTTTCCCCACGACATTTTAGGATCTTGGAGCCTCTTTTTGTACCACGTTCTCGGAGTCTCTGTTAAACGCGATCTGTTTTATGTTGTTACTGCTAAGGGTTTCCCTCTTTTTCGAGTCTCGAGTCTTAAGCCTTTCCGCTCTAGCTATTCTTTTTCAACTAATGTTTATGACATACCTCGAGCAAGTTATCTGATGTCCGAACACAAGCTAGTAAAAGCTCGGACACGGATTCCGAAATTTGACTTAAAGTCTCGGGCTCGGATTCTAAAACGCGGTCTCGGCGCCTCGGCAAATCTCGAACTTACTCATCGCTACCCCTAAAAGGGGTCTCTAGAACGCGCCAACATCCCAGAACATCGGCTTTATTCTCAGAGCGTATTGTTCACTGTTTATTGGCAACAAAATGTCTAGTTCTCGGATAAACAACTACTTTTGGAAAATAGTAATCTGGCGGTGTTTAAAGTTTGCGAGGATATAATATTTTCACTGGCTTTCCATGCCTATATCTGTCTCTTGATCTCGTGCTTGCATGAATATCTAGACCGTTGCATTTTCGAACGCACTAATAGACATGCGATTGGTTTTATCCTAAGGGATAAATTACTTGACATTGTTATTTAGGGCCTATCCGCACTTGTCGAACAAAGTTTGTCTGGCCCGAACAAAAATGATAACAAATTTTGTCTCGGCCAAAAGTTATTAGCTAAAGTACATCCGCACTTATCGGGCCAAACAAATTAATTACAAACCGCCGACGTCAATCAAAATGCATTCTCGTATTTCTGGCGCGAATTAAATTGCACGTGTGGTTTGTTTACCTTTACAATTCGCCATGCTTCCAATGAATTACATCGCTCTACTCGTGTCGTTTCTGGCAATTTATTCATATTATCGACATCAGCAACAACTTCTACTTCTTCTTTGCTATTGGCAATTTAACGTAATTCACCAGAACGTCATTTTACAACGCATAAATCGGCGAAGACAACGTTTATTTCGACCATACTGGGTTTTGCCTCGGCCATTGCAGTCATGGTTTGAAATTCATTACCGCCAAAGAATAATTCCCGAGAATTTTTTTTATCGCCAGATGAGAATGAAACGCGTATCGTTTGACTTGCTGTTGGCAACAATTACGCCATATATACGCCGGCAAAACACGAGATTCAGGAACTGTATTCCTCCCGAGAAAATATTAGCTGTAGCTCTCTATCGATTAGCGCACGGTGGCGGATATGAGAACGCTGGAGTGGCCATAATAGTTGAAATAATAGTCCCGAGGAAAGTACGCCATGTTGTGACCTCGATTCACTCTGCGAAGATGAACTTTCCCGCGCAATTCGATCACGTTGGGTTATCAAGTAGGGTGATAATTGACAAAGCTGTCATGTTCGACATGATTTTGACGTTTGGCCTAGTTTTGTAGGGCTCCAAACCTCCCCAGCGGCGTCTTTGTAGTTTGGCCTGGCCGAACAAATTTTGTCTCAGCCGAACAAACGCATCCGCACTTGTTTCTTACAGTTGATGACAGAATTTGTGTCTAAATAAACAAGTTTTGTACAAGTGCGGATGGGCCCTTATACCCTGCTTATACTCAAGCTCACCAAACTATAGACAAAAATGCTCAATGAAATAAATTGTAGTCCACTACTTTGAATGTAAACCCAGGAAGGTGACATGAATGTAGGAAATATTATGAACTTATACCCAAAATTAAGCAAACCAAAAGCACATAACTAGCTTTAAAGACGTAAATCAACTATAAATCAACTAATAACAGCTTGCTTTGATGTTTGAACAAGAAAAATTATATCATGTTCTTACAAGCAATTACAAGCGCCATGTGTTTCTTGTACCGAAAATTAGATTCTTCTACACTATTGACTAGCCTGCGTCTTTAAAACGCACACTTTCCGGTTTGTTCGGGCCTTATCTCCTAGCTTACAAGATGGCAGTTTTTTAATCATATCATATGACCACCAACAGAGAGCTCAACCTTTGGTGCTCCATCTGTCCCGGAGTCGGGTGCTTTCCTAAAGCACATAACTAGACGTAAATCAACTTATAACAGCTTGCTTTTGATGTTTGAATAAGAAAGTTGTATCAACCTCGTCTTCTAACAACCAATTACAAACGTCATAATGTGTTTCTCGTACCGAAAATTAGATTCTTTCACACTATTGACTAGCCTGCGTCTTTAAAACGCACAGTTTCCGGTTTGTTTTCAAAGCCTACTCTTGAGTGTCTATCGAGAAGTATAACGCATGGCTATGTCCGATCTCTGTGAAATGAACAAAACATTTTGCGTGCTTGACTTACAAAGTAAGAAAACGCCGATATATTGTTTAAAGGCTAGTCACTTTAGATACATAGTACACTAAAATTTTTACCGGCTTTCCATGCCTATGTATCTTTGTAAATCGATCCTAGACACTCGTTGCGTCTGCAAACGCACTGATTGGGAATGTGATTGGCTTTTATTCGTTCTCCTTGCAATAAATGATGATGTTGTATACTATCTTCCTCTTTCACGTTTCGGTGAGATGTTTCAGTAGTTAGAGGTTTGCTTTATTAAAGGGGTTTTCCGTATGTGATTGCTTCGAAACACGATGGTATTTTTCGAGTTCACCTATATTACAGATTGCACGTTCTGCGTTCGAAAACGCACTTTGATTTGCTGTATAATCCGAATCTGTTGAAACAGTAAATTGTTTATCAATTCATTCCATACCCTGAGATCTCGTGTTACACGGCATCATGTGCAGCGTGAGCTAGAAGATTTCTCTCCTGCATCTTTTTATAATGAGAACAATACGAATGGGTCATTCTTGGATGAAACCGACGGCAAAAAGAACAATATTTGATTTGGATGCAGACAAATTTGGGCTGGATACAGCCGTGATCGAGCCAAGCCACAGGACTAAAAGGGCGCCAATTTCGTTTCGCGCCATCACAAGTCTTTGGTTCATTGAGATCAAGTATGATTAGTCCGACCTGGGAACACTAAAAATATCCACTTGGTGAATTGTTCACAGGAAGACATGACATATTTGGTATAGCGAAAAGAGATTCTGGGAGAGCTGTGCAAAGAAGAAAAAGGTCATTACTAGGGTAAGCCAATTCGAGTGTCCTTGGTGTTGGTTTTAGAAATAGCTTGTTTAATGACTTGTTAAAGTTCGAGTACTATACGTAGTTTTGAAGATGTAAGGCTACTCCTTTTATTTTCTAAAGTCATCTTCTCCATTTGATCTCTTCTGACCCCTAGTCCGCGTTAATTATCGTTATCACCGGCAATCTGCATCTGTTGACAGAAGGCTATTTGTATTTACCTTTTTGCGGGATAAGAATGATTCCGTGTGATTGGTCAAGTCGCGTCGAAGAACGCGGAATCACGAAGGCTCAAATTTCAAGATCATTTCATTGGCTGACTGGCGTTCTCCAGACGCGTTGAATTAAGGCTATTGAAGTGACGGTCTCTGATTGGTTGACCCGCGTTTTGAGGACGTGAAAACAACGCTCTCGCAAAAGTACACATTTAAATGGGAAAGTACATTTTTAAATGGGAAAGTGTTAGTGACACGTTTATTTTTAATCAATATGTTCCGATGTTACGCTAAATACGGGATTCGCTGATACATGAGCAGTCCTGCGCTAAAGGAAGTGAATAATTGTATCATTATTGGCTAATGCAAGAGCAGGACTGCGCTTTGTGTCTTGTGACCACTTGCAATGATAAGCACTCCAACTCGCGTTGCTATACGTTATAGCCAGCTTGATCATACTAATGTTATTTTTGATTTGATAAGATAACAGCCGCTTTGCTAACAGTGGAGTACAAAATATATTGAAAGATAAGCACAAAACGGTGCAGTCGTGCGCGAAACTCGTAATTAACTCACAAGTTTTCCCGTTTCGCATCACTTTCATAACTATAGACATGTTTACTTTTAAACAACATGTTTGATTGAAAATACGAAACTAAGCAGAGTAGATTAACCAAGTGGCAGGTACAAGGGCATAAGCTGCTCTGCGCTAGGTAGAAGTTCACATGGGTTCCGATATCACGCTAAATACGGGATTCGCTGATACATGAGCAGTCCTGCGCAACAGGAAGTGAATAATTGTATCATTATTGGCTAATGCGAGCGCAGGGCTGCGCTCAAGTTTTGCCGTTTCGCGTTACTTTCATAACGAGCCCGAAATTTCTCAAAATAAGCGAGTCCTTAACAGATAATTGAAAAGTACTCTGGATGTAGTGAGAAGTTTATTTTTAATCAATATGTTTGAGTTAAAATACGAAACTAAGCCGAGTAGATTAACCAGGTTAATTAACCAGGCGCTAGGTAGCAGTTCACGTGGGTTCCGATATCACGCTAAATACGGGATTCGCTGATACATGAGCAGTCCTGCGCTAAAGGAAGTGAATAATTGTATCATTATTGGCTAATGCAAGCGCAGGACTGCGCTTTGTGTCTTGTGACCACTTGCAATGATAAGCACTCCAACTCGCGTTGCCTCGCGTTATAGCCGGCTTGATCATTCCGAGTTTACTATTAAGCGACCAAAGATGGATATTTGTATGGTTGCATACGCATTTACAACGAAAGCAAAGTAACAAGTCTGCCGTGGCCGATTAAGGCTTGCCAAGCTTCCAGTTGAAATTGGAAAATAACGCAAGGACTCTTCTGGGATACAAGGTATTCAAAGAAATATCATAAACTCCGAAAATAAGGAAGGCATTATATTGGAGTTAATCGATTAACTGTAAGGAGGAGATACACGAAGGAAGTTCCAGTATTTGAGAACACTGTTCTTAACGCGCCAAAACAATCCCGCCAAATTAGCACCCTTCAAGTAAGCTAAAAATAATACACATATCAAACACAAAAAGTATCAATTTGAGAAACTATAATAATAAAAGAGGACCTGTGAAAATAATGTCGCTCCTTTTTAGCTTATTGTATTTAGTCAAAGGAAGGTGTTTTCGTTCAGACTTTCAGAGGTTTTGTTTTACCTTTTGTTTGAGAATTAACAAAGGCTTTACCCCTGTTGACATGTAATAACCAGATATTTATGCCATACAGAGTAGTCTGGTTATTGTATGTCAACACCTCCTTGATGTCACCGAGATCTATAACGTCTGATTGGCTCAAACCGCGCAGATCTGCGCCGTGCAAACCCCAAATCATAGCTCGATAGCTGATTGGTTTAACCTTGAGCAGAACTGCGTACGGGGTCAGGACCCTAAGATGTTTCCACTTAATAGGTTTTTTTTCCAGTTTAGAATTGATCACTGTTTACTACCACCATTATATCATCATACTATATGCATGCTACATATACTGTATCATCATACAAAGGTTCAGCTGCAGAAGACTAGACACAACAACAGACTAGACAAGAGTATTGTTGTATTGCAGGGATCAAGGATCTGGAAGCAAAAACTGGTGTTGTCAGCATTTTGTCACAGGTGAGCTCATGGCTACATTCCCTATAGGAAGGAGAAGTGATGTAGGACTGAGGTCAACTACATAGTCATTACTACATAGCTAGTAAGGGGACTGGTTTGGAAGCACTGCAAATTTCAAAGAGACATGTTTTTGTTCTCTTATATCCGAGTTATCTGGTCATGACAGTGCACAAGTCGAGCGTACAGTACAATAGATTATATGGAGTAGCATAGAATCATTGTTATTTTTATCAATACCGCACTTCAATCTTTAGAAAAATCTTCAGTTTTGATGCAGACTCGTACAAACACTACCATACTTGCCGTAAAAGCTCACTGAGTTTTTTGATAGAGCTCTACTTACTATAGAATTTTAGCGGCGCTCAGTACTTAAAAAAATGTACATGGCTGTCTAAAACTAACGATTGTTTATGTCCTTTGAAGTTTGCCAGGTTTCCTAACCATCTCTCTTTACTAACTATGATAACTAGCATAGCCTTTTTAGTAAATTGTGTAGAATAAAGTGTACATGCAGCTTTACTTTTTTCAGAATACAGAAGTTACATCACCACTCTTGAACATATGCTTGAACATTTTTTTCGAGAAAAATGTTTGCTGTCCCTCTGAGGTGATAGGGCATAGTCATGACTATCAATTAGCCAATCACAGCATGTGTACAGTCATTCAAATTAAATAATGTTTTACACAGTAAAGAATAGGCATTGTAGATGATTCTAAGCTTTTCTAAGCTATTTTATATGCCAAAACTGTCTTAATTTATAGCATTAAACTGTAACTAAATTAACAAAAAACAATTCCGAGTTATTTATTCAAAGTCATGCATTAAATAATTCCCTAATTCATTACCTTCCACATATATTTATTTTTATAATTATCTAAATCAAATATGCCTTAGTGAGCATTTACTGTGATTCTCTTTTTACAGTATCTTCAAGTTCTCCTGTGTCTCATTAGATTTGGACTACTTCCTGAAAGCTCTGGTGGGTATTTTTCTGATTTGCAGTGACTTGAAATTTTAACATTGAAATGACGCTTTTTACTATCGATGTTATTTATATATGGTTATGAATGTTTATTTTCTACTTTTGCAGGTGATGAAATGTCAGGACCTCATAGGTAGTTATTGTGAATAATGTGTTTTGGTTTGCTTGATTGTTTTTGTTTTTTCTGATTTGTCTCTTTGTTTGTTTGATTGCTCATCTGTTCATTTGTAGGGGGATTAAAGGTTATCCTGGTGCATCTCTGAGCAAGCTTTATACTTCTCGCCGAGCTGAACTAAATTCATACACAAGGTACTGTTACTGTGGCTTTTTGCAGCTTATCATTTTTTCTTGGTTTTGTGATATACTTTTTTCTCCCTTCACAGTGGTGTGGCCTTAGGAGGTCTTATGATTGACAAGTTGATATCAGAGCTTGCTCCTCTGTGGGTAGCACCTGATGGCATCTCCCAGTTTCCACCAGAAAGTCTCCATGTAAGCTGATTCCATGCAAAGCTTGAACTCCCAGTTTGCATCAGAAATGATAAAAGGCAAACCCATGCGAAGCCTGTTTGATGAGGGAAGAGAGAAAGCTGCCATAGCCAAGGCAAACTCTCGGAACCTGAAAATTTATATTTTTATTGCCACAATGATAATATCAATCAATGATTGACACAACTCACATTTTCCTTATCTTTCCTCTGTTAGGGTTTGTGCAGTCTGTACCTTCTCCAAGGTGTATCATCTGGTATCAAGCATGCTATTGTATCCTTGTCTGAGATCATAAGTTTTAAAGAGAGCTCACATGTAGTATAAAGGTTTAAATTTACAAGGATTCCTTAATTAGGGTTTGCCTTTGTTTTCAATATTCTGTGAATTCTCACTGCGATTTCCAACAAATATATCGCCTTTTGGCTTCCATTATAAAAAATCCTTGAAATGGTTTCTAATCACACCTCTTTACAAGGTGCAGACCTTTAGTTTGAATGACAGAAGCCAGAAAGTGGTTCCACAGTTGAAAATTACAGTTTGCACAACATTAAAAATCGCAGTAGATTGACAAGGATGCCTACATATTTTTTTACTCTACTTTAATTGGCATATTAGACAAATCTTTCCATTTCTTTTTCAATACAATACACTACAATAAAGTTTATTTAGGGTTTACAGGGAAAGTTGCACTGGTAACTTTCTAACTTATTGTCTTTAATTGGTGCTTTAATATTCAAAATATTTCATCATTACCCTATCCTCTTCCATCATTACACTAGCCTCTTGTTTAGTCCTTGACATTAATCAGGTATATTATCTCTTGCTGGATATGTGCAGCTTTAACAAAGAACTTGAAATTCGTCAGGTATCATTAAACCTAAACAAATACTACATACCATTATAGTGCGATGCAATAGCCTGGTAATTTTGAAAGTTTTGTGACGTAAACCAGCTTATACCAAAGATGATGCAAGAAACATGCCATCTGATTTACATGAACTTTACCAGCCAATCAACAAGCTTAGGAATTGCTTGAGTGCACATATGAATGAACCAGAGCACAACAGAATACTTTGGTTTTCACATGCTAATAGGCTACTTTTCTTAAAACTTTTTCCCTGCCATGTTTGATAGAAACCTTGGATAGTCTTCTTAATAATTGTTTATCACCACCTGTTGGCCTTAGGTGGCAGAAGGGTTTGCCAAAGCTTTTTGCATCCCACATGGGCTTGCTCAGTTGGTGAAGGGATTCTGGTATCTTGATCACAAACACTTCCAGGTAAGTCACCCTTACTATCTTGAACTTGGCATACGCTGTATACTATTACCAAACTCATACTAAAAGAAAGTACATACATTCCATCAGAATTGGATATCAGAGTCTTTGAAGTATGCAACCTAAGCACACCATCCTGGTTTGCATGCAGGTTTTAATTTGTTTGAACAAAATTATTACTAAAGATAATATGGTATCAAGATTTAGATTGCATGGTGCAAATATTCATTCATTCATTCATTCATTCATTCATTTGTTTAATATACCTGTTTCACCCTTGTATTAGTTGAAAAAAAAATACCTAAACTCAAATCTGTTTTATTTCTTTATCTCCAGCAAGCAGTGAGTTGTCTTGTCTTCCATGCTGGTGGTACTGAGATTGGTCCATGGCAGCATAGTTACATTATGAAGACACTGCTCCTCCAAGGTAATATTCTTCTGACTCTTTACCCTTGTGTCAATGAATCCCTTATCTACTATTGTCTGAACCTCTTCTCCTTCTGGTCAATAATTTTTACATGCACTATTATATAGGCCAAATATGATCTAAATATACTTTGCTCTCTTGGCTTCAGTTTTTGTTGAGTGAGAGCTATAAGAAAACTTTTTAAAGTTATTTGTCTAATGGTTAGACTCGTTGTTTTCTTGCACATGACACATGACATTCTTTTGGGCCTGTTAGTATTTCTTATCTTTTCTCCTTCAGGTGAACTTGAGACAGTTTTGTATTTCATGAAGACTGTTCAACCAACCATGCACACAGAAGAAGATCGCCGTTTGCATCTCACTGTGCGAATAGCAAATGGGTCAGTATTACTGTATTGGTCTTTTCTTTGAATTGTATACCCCTTTGCAAACAGCCCTCATGTTACCAAAATCCAAAATATAAGTCCAGTTGTATTTTGCATGCAGTGATGCAGTATGCTGTGAAGTGCTTTACCGAAATTCCTTTTGTTTTGGTATCTACCAAGAGACGCTGTCTTAAAATAAGCATACATATGTGTGTTACAATAAGCATATATCGTGTCTTACAATAAGCATATATTGTGTGTTACAAAATGCATATATTATGTCTTACAATAAGCATATATGTGTGTCTTACAATAAGCATATATCGTGTCTTACAATAAGCATATATTGTGTCTTACAATAAGCAAATATTGTGTCTTACAATAATCATATATTGTCTTACAATAAGCATATATGTGTGTCTTACAATAAGCATATATCGTGTCTTACAATACTGTAAGCATATATCGTGTCTTACAATAAGCATATATTGTGTCTTACAATAAGCATATATCGTGTCTTACAATACTGTAAGCATATATCGTGTCTTACAATAAGCATATATTGCGTCTTACAATAAGCATATATTATGTCTCACAATAAGCATATATGTGTGTCTTACAATAAGCATATATCGTGTCTTACAATAAGCATATATCGTGTCTTACAATACTGTAAGCATATATCGTGTCTTACAATAAGCATATATTGCGTCTTACAATAAGCATATATTATGTCTCACAATAAGCATATATGTGTGTCTTACAATAAGCATATATCGTGTCTTACAATAAGCATATATTGTGTCTTACAATAAGCAAATATTGTGTCTTACAATAATCATATATTGTCTTACAATAAGCATATATGTGTGTCTTACAATAAGCATATATGTGTGTCTTACAATAAGCATATATCGTGTCTTACAATACTGTAAGCATATATCGTGTCTTACAATAAGCATATATTGCGTCTTACAATAAGCATATATCGTGTCTTACAATAAGCATATATCGTTTCTTAAAATAAGCATATATTGTGTCTAACAATAAGCATATATCGTGTCTTACAATAAGCATATATTGTGTTTTACAATAAGCATATATTGTGTTTTACAATAAGCATATATTGTGTTTTACAATAAGCATATATTGTGTTTTACAGGCTTGTGGCGGATGCTTTTAATTTCCAGGTATGTACGTTTTTGCACGTTCTAGCATAAGAGAAAAGAATGCCAGTGGAGTTTGTTTGCAATTGTATAGTTAACTAAGACGATTCATCGTCAGTCACAGTGGCAAAGGTACAAGCTTATTAGGTGCGCCCTTAGATTCTTGGCACATACAGTACGAATAGAGTACCTTTGTGAGGCTTGCTCATTACAGAGCCGTGGCACGGTGTGGGCCACTCGTGGCTCCTCCAAATATTCAAAAAATGTAATGAAATGACCAGTAGGGGCGTGGCCGTGCTCCAAATTTTTTTCGTAATGTTTGTGTATTGTGCCCCCTCTAAATTTTCAGGCCTGCTACGGCACTGCATTAATGTAAAATATGGTAATGGATTACCACTTACAACATGATTTCAAATAACAAAAAATCTAAAAGCCATAATCTATTACCTACCATTTTATGGTTACTGATGAAAATTGCGTAGAAGTTTTGTGTATAGAAATTCTAAATTGCGTAGAATTTTTGTGTAGAATAAGTTTACAGAACGATGAGTTGAAGAGCGATAATGCATGAAAATTTCAATGACCATACTAAGGCCAATGCATTTTAGTTGTGTTGAATTTTGAATTGTGGGTTTTTGACAGCGTGAACACCGAGATCCTGCAGACGTGGAGCTTCTCCTGCATTTCTTCCATGGCTGCCAACAGAGTGAGTTCCTCCTCTCGACACATGCTTATGTGATATTCTTGCCAAATTGTGTAGGAGAGAAGAAATGTTGAAATACATCTAAAAACATGGTTTTATACTTCATTTAACAAAATTAATTAAAAATAATGCAATAGCTTACACAATTTAGCCAATTGAACTGGATATAAAGGCGGCTGAAAGAGCAATTTAGGTAGAAATGGTTATGCAGAAGAGAAATGTACACATACATACCCGTTTGTCAATAAGGTTATTGTTGTTGTTGTTACAGCGGGTAACCTGGAGACATTGATGCAGCTTCCTTTCAACCCTCGTGAAGAGGTAGGTAGAATTTGAGTTTTAATTTTTTTATATCCAAGAGACCATTCTCGGTGACAAGCAATAATATACATTTTTTTGGATTTTTTGGCTTCATTTTGTAGAATGGTGTCTGATGTTTTTTGCAGGAGTGTTTTGTGAGCTTCTTAAAGAATGGTAGTTTTTCTTCCTCGCGTGAGCTGCTGGTCATGTACTTTCTGCAACGTGGCCGTTACATTGAAGGGATCAGGTTAAATGAAACACTCAAACAAGAGTTAGAGGTAGGACATTACCTTAAAGGTATCAGACTAAATGAAACAATCAAACAAGAGTGAATCACTCAAACAAGAGGTACAATCTAGGACAGTATGAACCTGAAGAAACGGAGACATCCAAGTGAATATCGAGAGTAGGAAACAATGCAACTGAATAGTAGCGAAAATATAAGCATCTTGCCACGATATAAATACCTTTTTAGGTATTTAAAAATGTTCACAGTATATCAAAGACGCGGTCATTAGCCCAGAAAACTAATGTAAAACTACGTTGTTTTGTTGTTGAACGTTTTAATAATTTAATTTCTCCTACGAAGTTGAGCAGTCCGGTTGTCCAAGCTGTCCTCGTCTGATGGATATTGTATTAATACATACATACATACATACATACATACATACATACATACATACATACATACATACATACATACATACATACATACATACATACATACATACATACATACATACATACATACGTACATACGTACATACGTACATACGTACATACGTACATACGTACATACGTACATACGTACATACGTACATACGTACATACGTACATACGTACATACGTACATACGTACATACGTACATACGTACATACGTACATACGTACATTCTCTCTGACCGTTCTTTGTCAGGGGGAACCTCTTGACACAGCACAAAAGGAAAGAGCCAAAGTTCGCAATGCAATTGTGGATGGTTACATGAAGTGCTTACCCAGCATACAACGCAAGCTAATACTCCATGGTGACAAACCAGGCCATCGTATCGGGGCAAGCAGACAAGGTAAGAATTTTTAAATCTCTTTTGACAGGAAGACTAGTTAGATATGCATACAACTCCTTAGACTTGTAGACAAGGTCCATACAACTCCTTTTTACAGGCAGGCAACATTTGAATGCCTGAATGTTGTAGTCCCTACAATTCTTTGACAGGTGGACAAGGTAGGAATGCCTTCGACTCCTTGAGTGGCTAAAATGTACTCTGTGATAACAAATGACGTTTTGAGCGTTAGCCCTTATTCCACAGCGCCTACGCAGACTACCTATTTATTCTACAACTTGTCATTAGTTTTTCTATTTATACCAACTCCTTAGCGAGGCTGTAAATATAGGAGTACCTTCAACTCCTTTGAAAAACAGAAACGTATTAAGAATTAAAAAGTATGCCATGTTGTACCTATTTCATTAACATTGCTTTCTGTTTTAGTGGCTCGTCCAAAACCCCTCTCGACCATTGTTCACGTGACCAATAAGAACCGACCAGTGACGCACGCCACCATCATTACGTCTGTTATGGAGAAAGTTGCTGAGTCATGGTTAGTTAGGAAAAACATTTTCCATTTTCCGTTTTGGGAGTATTTGGTCCTTTATGCAAAAGACGCCTTTAAAAAAACATGTCATAACATATTTGAATTTTATTTACTTAGGAGTCCAGGTACCCCACAAGCAAGGAAGCCGACCCCATTTGCTTGTACACCGATAACACCCAAGCTAAAGAGTATTTTGAGGTAAGTGATCCGTTGCGCTTTTGTGTAAACTGTTGGTTTTAATGCTGTTCCCAGATTTTGACGCAAATGAAATGATCTGGGTTTGAACCTACGGGAGGTGGCGAAAGTCATAGGATTAAGTTGTCATCAATAACGTAAATTTTATGGTTAAAGCCGCATTGTCACCAGTTTACTTCCGGTCGGTTACGTAACAATCTTCGATGATTTTAACGGAAAACGCGAAAAAATTTCACAATTGGGAAAGCAGTGTGTCTTTTGAAGGTATCTTTGAGGATGTGATTGATAATTTAGAGCGGATGACCTGTTAAATAGCGCGGGTTCTTAAAGACTATTGTCTTTTAACGGTTGAGGTTTCCATCGGACCTCAGGAAGTTAACTGGTAACAATGCGGCTTTAATGAGTATTAATGTAGACATTCTATGGGTGGTGAACTAAGTCTAGTTTCATTAGCAGTTTTTTATTTCTTTACTTAGTGACTCAAACAGGGTGGTTCTTGCCACTACAAAAAAGTCTGATGCCCCAGAAACGGTAGGTGATGTACGGTAGTGATTCCAGTCAAGCTTGCTATGGCGATGTTTAAGATATGAGTATTTAAGCTTCATGATTGATTTATTTATTTCTTGTTTCTCAGATTTACGAGGAAGGACATAAAGTTCCTTTTGGCTCTCCTCTATTCACCGAGAGAAAAAGGTAAGAGTAAATTTATTATTGGTTGTTCAGACTTTGTATGAAGATATTGTACGCTGGTAATGATCATGCTCATGTATTGATTTTTTTCTTTGTACATAAGAAGCCATATGTACTCCGGAGCAGATGCTCTTCGACTGTTGTCGACGCCAGTAGTAAACAAGGTGAGAAAACGTTATGAAAAGTTTTTTTGCAAAACTCAAAGCAAGAATTTTCTTCAAACTTAGAATAGTATGTTGCTCTTCTACGATCCCCCGCTTTCATTGGTGATGATTATTATTAAGAAACCAGCTCTCAGACAGTGCATTATCAGTGCTAAACGTGACTTGGAATGCTAAAAACCCTTTTAACAAAAAAAATGTAAAACCATAGAGCTTCAGTGCTCTGAGATTTTGCCGTTTCCATTTAAGGATCGTTATTTCTTTCTTATTTTTGGCCGAGCGTTTATAAAGAAACCTGCTGTCCTCAAGCATGTTGGTGCTCATTTATAATGTGTCGTTAAAAAATCTAAATTTGCTGATTTTTAATGTGATTTTGTTGTTGTTGCTTATTTGTACACTTTTGTTCGTAGCGCGCTAGCTCCAGAGCGGACTCCATTACTGAGCGCATCACCGTTGCCACACCACAATCCATTCTAAAGGTATTGCTCGTTTAGATACCACCATAATGCCCAAAAACTAGGTCTAACCATAGGGAGTTATCTAACCATGGTCTTCTAACACTGTGTTTAGGTAACCCGCGTGGTAAGGCGCGCTTCTCCCCGCCCCTCCCCCTCTGCGTCACCTCCTTTGACCAGGCGAAGCTCTGCAGAGCTTGTGCAGAACATAGCGGACCCAGGTAAGTAATTACATTTTTAAGTTGATACAGTGGTACCCTCTAGTAACCGGCCCTCTTTCTAAGCGGCCCAAAGGTCTTATTATCCAAAAACCCTTTGGTCGCAAAGATGATGAAAATTAAGTGATTATTTTGCTGTTGAGGGCAACAGAAAGTGAGTATGTAACCTACCATATAAACTGTTATAATAGATTTAGGCATTGCCTAAAGGCGGAGCCAGCACATTCCGAATATTTTTCATAGTTTTTACAATAATAATATAATGTATAGCCTTCACACAATGGTGTCAGGACTAATCTAATTCAATGGCGAGGAACAATAACAGGGATAATACAGTTCAGATACATGGGAAGTATAGTGATGCCTCTGCAATCACCTCTGGGACTATGCCGAGTAGCTTTTTGATAGGGGTTGGCAACTTTGTGGTTCACAAGAAAAGCAATAAAAGTACTATAGACTACCTCTGAATTTGTTATTGCCCCCTTTAATATCTATCATAGACTTATTTTAAGACAACCATTTAATTTTATGGCCACTAAAAACATCAAACACTCCATTAATCTGTTAGAAATGTGGCTGCCTTACAGGGGTGGTTTAATTAACTAAAACTGCTTAGAGTTGTTTTCAAAATCAAAAGAGAACAAAGACATAACAGTGTCTTAGTACTAAATGAACTAAATAGTATTTTACGGGTTTTTTGAAATCCACTCTATCCAATGCTTTTATTGAGAGCTATTTGCCAAAGACACAGCAGCATTAGCAGAAGTGCAGCATCTTGATTTGATAGGTTTGATATTGCCGAAAAACAGATAACTTTTTTCATTTCTTTTTATGTACTGCCACGTTCAGTGAATTTTATGGTTCGGTTTTATGGGCGCTGGCTCCGCTATAACTCTGTGACTTGAAATTTTTGTGGCATCTTCCACCCTAATGAATATAGCACTGTCTCGAAGATGGTCGCTCTATATCGATATGCTTGTCTTTTGTTATTGATAAATAAAAAGTTCGTTCTCGTGACTCTTCTTTTACCTTCATACCTAAGCAGTTCTCTCATTTACTCTCTTGCAGCCCAAGAGCTGGCACGTGATGTGGAAGATAGTATAGCTACTCCAAGCCGACGGATCCGGTACTTGTTACCTTGGCCGATGGGTGATTCCTTGTTGCTTGAATTTAATACGTTCTTACTGGCTTCATTTTCTTGCAGGTTTGCTGTTGAAGATACTCCGTCTCCACAGCGGTGAGTTGATCATTTTAAATTATTGATAAACTAATTATAAGTAATTTATCATTTCGACTTGAAAAGAAAATAAAAACTGAGATCTAATTTTGTTTTATTATACTTTGTCCATAATGCCAATAGATCTTATAACTTGTTCCAGATAAAGATGCACTATGTGATATGTGCTCTTTTATAGGGTGACTTCTGTAAGCCCACAAACCCCTAAAGTTGCGTTCGACACGGATCAAGACATGCGCGATGTCTCTGCAACTCCAGAATCGGGAGACGACTTTGTAGATGCGACACAAACCCCTCCCGGTCCAGAGTCCAGTAGAGACAACTCCTTGAAACTTGGTTTGTGCTTATAGAAAGAACAACATTTCTCGATTTTTTCAATCATTAATTCTGAATATACAATCTTGACCGAAAATTTGTGACATTTTTCCATAATCTAATTAACCTGGTTATTTGTGGATCTTGTATAACGTTGACCATATTGGATGCAGACAACTGATTATTTCCCTACCTAAACCGCCTTCTATGTAACCGTAATTGGATAATATAAGACAGGTTCATTCGTATTAAAGCACATGGATCCGACAGTAGTACTAGCGGATCTATTCCACTACTGTAGTAAACACTTCGTTTGTATGGAGTTGTGTTTCTATAAAAAAAAAGACATGAATCAAGCCGGATCCAATTACTTAAAATTGGCCTTACAGATTTAAATGTCACTGATTATGTATTTGGGTCTTACTGTAGAGTTGTCTCCAACTAGCGAGGATGAAGAGACGGAAGTGCAAATTACTGCAGCAGTAGTAGACCTGTCACGGTCCCATGATAGCGACATGGAGGACGAGGACGTACAGGACGAGGATTACAGCAGCCTGGAACTGGACAACAGTGATGGTTTGTGTAAAATTACCATTCTTAATGTAATTTTTTCTTATACCCCACCACTGGAAGTCTTGTCAGTATATCGACAACTTTGAAATTGAACAACAATGAAGGTTTGCGTGATATGACCATTTTCACATCCATTTCCTTTAAATCCCCCACTACCTGAATACTCGACAAATGATGGACTTCAACAGCTTATACTTGGACAACAGCTATAGCGTGTGTAATGACTTTTTTAACATCCATTTCTCCTTTGTCCACCACTACATTAACACTTAATATGTGCCATAGCGTTTTGAAAACCGAGGTGGTTTTGTTTGGGAGAATTCGAAAGCAGATCACTGGCCCACGAGGCTTCAGTGAAAGCTTCACGTCTGCTCGAAAAATCCACCAAACAATACCGAGACACAAAAAGAATGATTTTTTCATTAAAGTATTTTTACATTACGCAAAAGACAAAAAAAAAAAGCCAACGCGTGCGCATTAGAACAGTGGCGACACTGTAAAAGCTAGTTTTTGAGGGCTTAAGCTCTAACTTTTGTCTTTTATGTTTGCTAATAACAAGCGTTTTGTTTTGCTAAGCGGTCGTTGACTCCGATGACGATGGTCCTGTATTAATTTCGCCATCTCGATCTGGAGACATCACCACCAAGCAACAAGAACTGTAAGTTTTTCTTACCACACGCCGTCACTGGGTAGTTTGTCTTGTTTGTTTATTTATTTATTCGTTCGTTCGTTCATGCATTTATTTATTAATCTATTTATTAATTAATTTATTTAATTTTATCCATTTTATATAAGAAGACAACTCACAGATTCGGCCCAGCAAAGAACGCCTGTTAAAGAACCTTCTCCAAAGCCTTCGAGTACCCCAGCAACCAGAAGAAGCCCGTCTCCCTCACCTAAAACTAACCGAAGTCCATCATCACCAAAGACCAGACAGAGTCCTTCTCCTTTGCCAAAGACTAGAGAGAGCCCTTCTCCTTCGTCAAAGGAAAAAACAAGCCCTTTTCCCTCTCCAAAGGGTAGAAATAGTCCGTCTCCATCGCCCAAGACAAGAAGTAGTCCTCCACCTTCGCCCAGGAAGAGTCCCTCGACGTCTCCTCAAAACACCACAAATATTGGTCCTCATTCACTAAGGTCATCCGACAAAGATGCAAATACCCCGCCACGTGGAACCTCATCACCACAGAAGTCCAAAACTCCGGAAACCAGTTCCACCGACTCATACCTCTTCGCTCCCCCTGTGGTTTTTAAGACAACACCAGCACGACAACAGGGCTTCCTAGAAACTCTGGTTGAGGGAACGCCTTCAGGCCCTGAATCGCGCACCACATCAGAGGAACAATCCCCATCCTTTCTCTTCTCGCCCCCTTTGACGAGGTCTATGAAGAAGAGACGCTCAATTGACCAATTAAGGTGAGTTTGGATGTATTTACTGTTATAAAGTAGCTAAACCTCAATTCAAGCTGCACCCAAATATGTTTTGGGGAATATTCATTTGCATTTTACACCAGACTTGACTGCCCGTCAGGGAAAAAATCAACTCGTCGTTTACCCATTTAGTGGACCCTTTTTTTAGGCAGCTCGTCCAAGCTTAGTCTGCTTAGCTGCCGCTTTTAGTGGAAAAAAATCAACTCGCCGTTTACCCATTTAGTGGACCCTTTTTTAGGCAGCTCGTCCAAGCTTAGTCTGCTTAGCTGCCGCTTTTAGTGTCACGCTCGCCTTAAGGTCCAAGCTCGCATTGGTATTTGTCATTCATTAGAGCGGAACTTCCAGTCGAGTGGGGAAGGGGGTTCTTCCGAACCCCCAAACCCTCCCTGGCTACGGGCCTGTATTGCGATCAGAGAGACCAGGGGCCGGTTTCTAGAAGGCCAGATAGGAGTTATCTGTAGATAAATGCTTATCCAACGGATAAATCCTGAACAAATCCTATACAACAGATAATTTTTGTTCATGGATAACTTTATCCAGCCTTTCAGGAACCGGCTCCCGACCTCCAGCGTAACTAACTTACCGATACTAACCGATAACTTGCCGATATTTATAGTCCCGAAATTTGAGATTAGTTTTCGTGTTC
The DNA here is from genome assembly GCF_932526225.1 of Nematostella vectensis. NCBI lineage: Eukaryota > Metazoa > Cnidaria > Anthozoa > Actiniaria > Edwardsiidae > Nematostella > Nematostella vectensis. The sequence goes on from NC_064036.1 coordinate 16,580,574, forward strand.
CTGCGTTGCTCGTAGAGGTTGGACTACATTGCTGTACGACCTCATTAATATGGGCTTGTTTCCTTTTATTATTATCAGACCAAGAGACTCGCTAGGGCGCACCGTCACTCCTCACCAGTCCCCATCGGATAGCCCTATATCATTTGTGACGCCTGGTCCGTCTGTCTCACCCAGATCACGAAGGCGTAGCGAGCCTCACAAGGGAATGAAACGTAACCAGCCGGTGCATCAAATGACGCTACGCTCCCGGTCCGGACCCCACAGGACCGCTCGGTCTGCGAGACTTCCTGCCAAACCGCATTAGTTTTATATAGTACGATTAGGCTTTGACGCAGCACTATGGAATGCTTGATACGGAAGATTGTCTTACTAAGGGTACACGCGGTTCTTGTTATGTGCCGTTTTCAGGTTCTCTTACTCATTCAAGGCACATAAATGCCTTGCGCGATGCGTTCTTTAAATGCGTTCTCAAATGGGCACACGAGACTGGTTGTGGTAATCGGCCAGGCCGTTCCTCTGAGCTACGTATAATCCGCCTAGTTAGGTATAAAATACTTTGGGTGATGATTTCATGTGCCTGTTGGTATTCAACAATGCGCCATACAACTGATGTCAGATATGATATGCAAATGTAATTCGGGTATGTTTGATAATTAATAAAATAATGAATGATTTCCCGTGTCATTTTGTTTATTCTTATCAGTTTCTTTATACATCTAGTAATAGGTATATACAATTCATCGTTAACGTCGTGTAAACCGTAAGTAAAATGACGCGGGATATCTAATCTCTGTTTCCCAGTGTGTTCAATATTGCAATAATACCATTTTATCCACATCTCGCGAGCAAACTGAAATTCGTTTGTCGCCGACAGTCTTGACGTCGTACGCTACGCCATTTTTCCTGAACAATTCGTTGCTGAAGTGACCACGGGCAAACCAGACAAATTTTCGTGTACCGAATATTATCTTAAATTTGTGTACCGAATATATGTTATAAAGCCAATTTATTGAAGTTGTTGTCATAGATTGATCTGGTTCCGTTTTAGCCGTGATTACTAACAGTTTAGGCGATTTTCAAATACAACAGGGTAGGAAGCTCCACGAGCTCGCAACAACTTCCACTCTTCGAGGAAAGTTTTTCTACAGAATCGGACAGCTTTTAACTCCAAAACCTATGTGCCATAGAAGAATACTTTTTTGATAATCTTTAGAAGCAAATAATCCACAAAAGGCCAGAATTTTCCTGCAATTTTCGCTGCAAAGTCAAAATTTATCGTTCTTGATACACGAACATTTCGTCTGGTTTGCCCGTGAAGTGACGTGATGCGCGTTGCATCTTGGGCTGCCGGGACGGCTTTTGCCTAGCATCCGTGGCGTGGGTTGTTGCCTAGCATTGTGACGTGGTGTAGTTCTAGGTGGTCAGGAGTTAGGTTGTTGCCTAGCAACCGTGACTTGATGCGCGGTGCATCCTGGACAGGTATGGAGAGACTCGTGGATGTAAATATCGCAGTCGAGACAGAACACGTGACGGCATTCAGGACAGGAGCATGCCTGGACGTGAAAAAAAAAAACGGTTGTTATAAACGTTCCATGAATTCCTTCGGTGTAAGAGGGGTGTCTACAAAACGAAGACCTAAAACCTGTGACTCCAAAAGCTACGACCCCCAAAATTTTGCCGTTATTATTTAGCCTACTTTGTTTCCCAAATGGCTACACAGCGTGGAAGTTTCACGTGGAATCAGCGATCCTTATGAGATAATAAGCTTATTCAATTTTTTTTTAATTGGGAAATAGGGAACTACTTGTGTTTCCAGGTGGTCGTTTCTTAAAACTCCGATTTTCGGGTGTTTCTCCAAAATCTTAATTGCCCGCTAACTTTATACGGGAAATCGCTCCATGTTCTAGTTGTGTCGAGTTGTAGAAAGTTTTCATCACAGAGAAAACCATTCAACTGTCCTGTAAAAAGTGGACCAATCAAGGCTTACATCATTTTATCGGATTTCCTTCCAACCAATCAGGTTTCATCTCTGTCAAATCATTTGACATTTAGCTGTCACAGTGCGTCTAAAAATATAAACAGCTTTGCGAAATTTAGAAGTTTTTCTACAAAATGAGACTTTATTTACTTGTTCTTTGTCTTTCTTTCGAAAAAATGTCGATTCCACAGCAATTTTTGGGGTGCAAGTTGTCTACAGACATCGACAAAACTAGGATTTCAATAACTATTAGCCAATCTATTCATAAACTTTGGAAATTATAATTTACTTGTCGGGAACCCGTATCGGCACCCTAAGCAAAAGTTTTGTTATGATAAACACTCTTCCAGGGAGTTCGAAAACTTTTATGGGGGCATTTTCCTAAATTACCGGTAATTGCCGGGTCTAGGTTAGGTTACCGGGAGAGTTTTTGGGATAATTTTTCGGGCAAAGGAGCGTGTCTGAAAAATGAGTGCAACTACAATTTTTAATGGGACAAATAAACGACGATTAAAAATAGTTCATTGGCGTGCACGTGAGAATATTTCCTCCATTAAAAACCCAACAAAATTCGCTGAATTACCTTATTAGGATCACTGATTCCATATGAAACTTTCGCACAGTGTAGCCATTCGTGGAAGTGTTTCAAAACCAGAAACTTGTTATTTAGGCTAAAAATCGAGAAAATGGGAGACAGCCGTGCAGCTAGTTTTTTTTTTCCTCCTTTACCGGAAGCCGTGCAAGTAGACACAGCGTAGGTTTTAGGTCTTCGTTTTGTAGACACCCGGTGTAAGAGTTACTTACTGTTTTCTCTGTCAGCGTTATTTGACATGCCTGGCAAGTCCTGCAACACAAATGTATTTTATTACGAGTGGGGAGGAGGTGAACCGAGATGAGGGAGGTAAATCGCCTAAACCAGATCAATCTATGACAACAGCTTCAAGAAATTGTACACGGTATAAGGATTTTTTTTTCGTGAATTTTTTTCCGTACACGCCTTATGTACACGGATTTTTCTGAGGGAGTCCGTTATATGGATGTTTTTTTCGTGTACAACATTTTTTAAGCGGAAGGTTTTTATTTACATCGGCGTATTTGAGAAATTGGTAACTGGGAAACGTAAAGTCATGGACAAGAGCGTGTTCACGCCGTTTAAACGAACGTTTTTCCGTTTACACGCCGTTGAAACGACCGAATATCGAGATTACCAAGGCGGTTGTCCTGGGATCTGGGCCGGTACGTTGACTTCTGTGTACTGTTGTAGTGGGAAGAGGTGCTGATATGAGCGCGCGAGATGGGGTGCTGATACGAGGGTTAAGCCTGTGACAACAAAATGCCAGTTCCATTAGACTAATTAATTCTCCAACAAGTTGGATTGGTCTATGTTCTCGTTTGGTGATTGTACCTCCAAGTCAGTGTATATTTGCATCAGGGACGGAGAGATCTTTGCAGGCACCCGCGAAGAGAAAGTCAACAAGATAGGGTCACAATCAACAGCATGTCTTAAAGCCGCATAGTCACCAGTTTACTTCCGGAGGTCCGACGGAAACCTCGACCGTTAAAAGACAAAAGAATCTATTAAAATCCGAGATATTAAACAGGCCATCCGCTATAAATTATCAATCACATCCTCAAAGAAACTTCCAATAAACACACTGCTTTCAGTATTTTGAAATATTTTTCGCGTTTTCCGTTAAAAATCATCGGAGATTGTTACGTAATCGACCGGAAGTTAACTGGTGACAATGCGGCTTTAACCAGGCCTGTTATAAAGATGTGCTCTTGGGATGGGGTATGTGTATTGCGAAGAATTGGTGTATTCTGGGTTTTTCTAAAGGAGGATTCTGCTTTGCTACTTCTTTGCTCCCCTACATATGTTCACTAAGCCCTACACGGTTGGTTAAAAAGAGATTTGAGGATAGAAAAAACAGCTTCACCAAATATTATTCAGTAATTTCAAGCATATTAAGAAACACTATCAAATACGAACAGCTTACCACAAACTTTACATTCAACAGGTAAATCGCAGTATTTGCTTCTACACTGAAAGCAGATAAATGTTCAGCATAATTTTCAGACAGAATATAGTACAAAGAAATTTCAAGTCAATATATACTTGTATAATTGTAATACCTGGGGACAAAAGTAGCCTTTAGTTGTGAATTCCTTAATATTCTTGTTATCCATGTGACTACGAATAACAGAAAAAAGATGGATATAACAATAACTCTCAAAGCTCTGTAACAGTCATGAATGGGAACAAACCGCAGATTACTCACCAATGGCAAAGAGATGGTGGGCCTTTGGCCAGATGTTGAGGAAAACCTAACATAAAGAATTAGGGTTAAAATAAGCAAGATGGTAAGGGAGGATAAGGGAAGTGATTACAGCAGAACTGGCTATAAGGAAGGAGCCCTGTATTCAAAATACTAAAATGCGTAAAGTTTTGATTATCGCGAATAAGAAGTTATTGAAAATAATGTCTTATAGTCGTCAGACAAAGGGGGCAAGCTCGTCACCGCACCCGGCTCAGCGCTCGCCACTTCGCAAAATGCGAATTCCTTCCCATGTGGCGAATTCTATTGCTAGCTACGTTCGCCACGGTGACGAATGCCCGTTTCCTATACTCGTGAATTTTGAATCACGATCGTTCACCTCGGAATCATATTTCTAATACGCCAAGATAACGTACTGATGAATCGCGAATCGGAAAAACACCGAAGAATGAACTCTCTCTCGTTTTGCTCCGTTTCCTGGTTCCGGGTAGCATAATATTTTAACGAAGAGGATAATTCTTGACAAAGTCCAGTAACTATTGGTTACCATATTGTTACTATGTTTCGCAGGCACCTAATTCCGCAAAAAAGATCGTCATTTTTCACGAGTTTTTGCGAAAATTATAGAGACCAATAAGGTATTTTGATTAAATTGTTCGCTATAAACTAATTACCCATCAGTGTGGCTAATTCATTTGGCTTAAAATTAGCCAGTGGCTTGAGGCCCTCAACATCCTAGCGCACACGGAGCCCCCCCCCCCAAAAAAAAAAAACAGTTAAGATTGTATATAAAGAAATTACCCATTCGTATAAGAGATGCTTCTGTATCTGCCTGTAGAAACAAGAATGAGTTCAATAAGATAATGACATTAGACAAATGTCAAGTAAACACAAGTTGCATATTTCTTAGAGATTCATGTCCAAAAATCATTTCACTGGAGGCTGACACAATGTAGCTTATCTTGATTCTGGGATCAGTACATACATAGCATATAGTAAATTACAATAAATATAGCAAGTCTTCATTTAAAACAAAATAAGAAAATGTTACTGTCGAATCCGTTGTATCGCGTTGTACCCGCATGTTCAAAACACGATTTGTTTTGATTTTTTTGTTCCGTAAGTAAAACCATACTGAGCCAATCAGTCTCGCTTTGTGCACTTCCCTGGCTATCCTCTGGGCGAAAACCAGACAGTGTCGCAACAGAAAGCCAGGCAACTGCACTAGGCGAGAGATGGCAAGAATCTGATTGGCTTAGAATAACTTGACTGGCGGAACCTAAAATCCCAAAAGACAAAAACAAATCGATGTTGTACTTATTGATGTAAAAAATGACAAACCTTATTACACTTAATTTTCGCTATTTTCCTGTTTTCGTAAAAACCAGATCACTCTATTTTCGCGATTTTGGGATAATAAAATCAAGCAAAACAAGTGGAATTAAAATGTGCTGTAATCATCCTAGTTTTCGCGACACATTATTTTCGCGAATCTTTTAAAATCGCGAAATTCGCGAAATTTAAGTGACGCGAAAATTAAGTCTAAAACGGTAGCATAGAACTAAACAAATACGTTCTGTGGTAGTGGCTGTGAGAGTAGCTGCTTAACAGAGGTATCACTAGTTATGCGATTACCAGGCTCTGGTATTAACTGATGTAAAACATGTATGCGCCTCTCATGGCAGCAGGTTCATTTTTAGTGCTCTCTAGAATTTTAAATTTTTACCATTACCGCTTTTCCAATATCGCTTCGAAATGGCCAGCCACTAACTTCTCAACACTACTGGCAAAGGAAAAGATGGCCATTTTATCGCGGCAGGCGAGCTGGAATGCAAGTCAAAGCCCGAGAACTTTATCGCCGGCATTACATTGACAAAGTTCGACCAAGACCAATGGACCGTGAAGCCAAAAGACCATCCTCTGCTCACAATCCAAACAAATGTGTACAGGTTTCTACCACGAATTCGATCCAGTAGACTCCTATTTCACTCAACGCATTTGTCCCTGCTTTGTTACTATCAAATGTGATGTCGTTAGCTCCCAAGATCGACGAAGTTCGCGAGGCCATTTCGAATGCAAATTTGGACCTCGCATGCATAACTGAAACCTGGTTGCGTAGCCACATACACAACAATGTCATCGCTGTATCTGGTTACAATCTAGTGCGCCGCGACAGGACTAAGGACCAGCATGGTGGTGTCTGTATATTCATCAAGGATTCCATCAAATACCAAGTCCTAGAAGACCTAATGGACGACGAGTTTGAAGTCCTTTGGATCCAACTGCGACCTTCGCGTCTCCCAAGGGGAATCACAAGCATCGTTGTTGGTTTAGTCTACCAAGTGCTGCTGACGGGCCTATGCTAGAGTATCTACATAGTTGCTTATCAACAATTGAAGCAAGCTACCCCGGCTGCTCGGTGACTTCAATAAAACTTTAGTAAAAAAATCTATTCGCCTAAGCAATGGTTTTAAATTGAAACAGCTGGTGAACTTTCCATCCCGCAGCTGGTTGGATCCCATCTTTACAAACTTGGGTGAATTCTACAACCCGCCCACCCAACTCCCAGCATTTGGAATGTCTGATCACTTCTCAGTTGACCTCCAGCCCGTTAAGCGCTCTAAGCGGCCGAGTACAAAGCTCACCGTGAAAAGGAGAGACCTGCGCCCCTCCAACAGGCTGGCTATGCGCACATATTTAGAAGAGGTTGACGTAAAATCCCTGCTTGACTGCAAAACTAAATGCGAGGACAAACTACAAATGCTGGAGACTATTGTAAAGACTGGCCTGGACACACTGGTTCCACAGAAGACCAAGACTATTCAGTCTAACGAGCCGCCTTGGATGAACTACAAGTTGAAGAAACTAATACGGACGCGCCAGAAAGCATTAGCTGAGGGAAACCAAGACCAGTACAGGAAGCTGCGAAATCGCGTAAACCGAGAGAGGAAATCTTGTCGCTCCAAATATTATGATGCCAAGGTGGAGCATTTGAAAGAATCTAAGCCGTCCACTTGGTGGAGAGAGGTGAAAAAACTTGGCGGGATGAGCGCACCTGGGAGCCAGGACCCCGCCCTTCTGTACCAGCATATCGCAAGTGGTCAGGAGGCGGGTTGCTTAAAGAACATTGCTGACACCATCAACACAGCGTTCCTGAGCCCGATGAATGTATTTGAGCCCCTTTCACCCCCGAGTCAGAGGGACACGCGTACACTCTCCAAGTCTCCCAGCTATCGGTCTTAAAGAAACTGGCAGAGTTGAACCCCTCCAAAGCTTGCGGACCTGACGGGATGCCAGGCTGGATTCTCAAGGAAAACGCCGACTTGCTAGCGGAGCCAGATACCGACATTCTTAACTGCTCCTTTAAAGAGGCAAGGCTGCCTCAGTCGTGGAAAGATGCAGACATCGCCCCAGTCCCCAAGCAGAAACCCGTCCTTGACGTAAACAAACATCTCCGGCCAATTTCTCTGACGCCTGTGCTGTCTAAGCTCGCAGAAGATTACGTAGTCGAGCAGCACCTCAAGCCTGCCGTCCTGAAAAAGGTCGATGTAAATCAGTTCGGGACTGTACCGGGGTCGAACACGACTCACGTGCTTATTAGCATGCATCATTCTTGGCTAAGTGCGACGGACGGAAACGGGGCGACAGCCAGGACCATCCTGTTTGATTTCCGCAAGGCCTTTGATCTGATAGATCATCACATCCTTGTGCGAAAGCTGATGACGTACGACCTACCTAGTACTATAACAGCCTGGATCGTTGACTTCCTCACGTCACGGAGACAGCGCGTCAAACTCTGCCAAGATTGTTATTCAGAGTGGGGCACCATTCCATCTGGTGTCCCACAAGAAACGAAGCTGGGTCCGTGGCTGTTCACGATAACGATAAATGATTTATCCATTACTGAGGTGGATTTGTGGAAATATGTAGACGATACCACCATCACAGAAGCAATCCACAAGGGCCAGACCAGCAGCAATCTACAACATCTGGTGGACGACTTAGGCAATCAGGTAGCCTCAGATAAGTTCGAGTTAAACGAAGCTAAATGCAAAGAGCTCCGAATCTCCTTTGCGCGATCTCCGCCCGTATTCGACCCAATAATGGTTAACAATACTGAGCTGGAATGCGTTTCACAAGCTAAGATCTTAGGCGTAACCTTTTCGAGTGACCTAAAGTGGAACGCCCACGTAGATGAAGTTATCAAAAAGGTAAATAAGCGTCTTTACTTTCTACGCCAGCTTAAGCGCGCAAACGTAAAACCAAAGGAGCTCATTCTATTTTATCTAACTTGCATTAGACCATGTACAGAGTACGCATGCGCGCTATTTCATAATAGTTTGCCCAAGTACCTAGCAGCAGATTTGGAGTCATGTCAGAAGCGTGCGCTTAGAATAATATTTCCAGACGACTCTTATGCACAGGCATTACTTGCCTCTAATATCACAACACTACATGAAAGACGTGAGGTCGCAACAAACAAACTCTTTAGCGAAGTCATGGCCAGTCCAAACCACAAACTACATAGGCTTCTCCCTCAGCAGAACTCTAGAATTAATATTAGGAAGAGGCGGGTCTTTGCTATCAAAGCCAACACGCAACGTTTTGCAAAAAGTTTTTTAATGTTCAATGCCTCCACTAAATTTTACGACTAGATATTTAATCAACGCAGTATAGATTTGATCAAGCCTGTAATTTTAGATTCATATTTTAGATTTTTAGAATTTTTAAGTATTTGACTATTGTAACATAACGCAAAGTTTTGCAAAAAGTTTTTTAATGTTCAATGCCTCAACTAAATTTTACGACTAGATATTTAATCAACGCATTATAGATTTGATCAAGCCTGTAATTTTAGATTCATATTTTAGATTTTTAGAATTTTTAAGTATTTGACTATTGTAACATAACGTAATTCAACCTTCGGGTTGCAAAGTTTTTGAATAAACCTATCTATCTATCTTTTTCGACATACCATAGAACTAAACAAATACGTACTGTGGCAGTAGGTGGAATGACATGTTCCATCAAGAGGTCCTTGAAATGCCTTTCATCCAGCACTACGCGGTATGAGCCTAGCATGGCAGAAAACATATTTCATGTTCATTAAGACACAAGCTGTTTGGGTTATTGACTAATAATTGGAATTTGGATACAGGATATTAAAAAAGGACCAGAGAAACAAAATATTGATAGTTCTTATTTTGGGAGATTTTTTTTTATCATCGCCTCAGTTATACATACTCCAGAATAGGGAGTTTATATTAAGGATTGGCTAAAGCAAGGAGACATGTCACATGTGACTAAAAGCACCATAGTCTGCCAAATCTTGCCCAGAGATTGTTGACTGGTTTGTAGCCTACATGCCTTGAGATATCATACCATTTGTTGAAGAACAGATCTGCTTACAAACTCGCATCTCTGCAGCAAGTCCAACTATTGAACATCTTACATTCATGTTTTTCAGGGACTGTAGAAATAAAAAACGAACCACTATCAATATTCAGGAGTTAGTGAACTGAACAGGAATTGCCTGGAATATGGCATACCTTGACAGTCTCAGTGATGTCACCTGGGTCACAGGACGTCAGGCTCCCCATCAACACCAGTACCTCCCTGCTAACATGACCTGGCATATGCCTACAAAACATGGCAATAAGAAGTGAGTATCCATACAGAAAACTGTGGGAATTCCATATAATGGACAACCCAGAAAGTCACTAGTTCTGAAGCATATTGATAACACAGCTAAAACAATCTAGGAGCACACTTGTTACAATGTGATGTTTCCATGCGTGGGTTGCCTGACACACTAGCTTGTGGGTGATATGATACCTCATTGGTATGGGCTTCTCAAGCAAGTGGACCAGGATACAAAGCCAGGTGAGGTCAATTAGGGATGTGTAAGCCTGGCTCTCTACATTGGGGACAGAGAATCCCTCATCTCTTTCATAAGTCGCACTTCATTAGCCTGCATTAGGGAACATCAAAGAACATTGGCAGACATTGGCCCACGGTGCCATCGTAAGTGACGGTGCTTACACACTTATTGAGACTCATGATTTGAAACTGTGTTGAGCAGTTGCTGTTAAAACTGATGTATTAAGTCAGTTAAAAATGCATTTGACCATGTCTGGCGATGTTAATTTGTGCTTTATGTATACAATTTATTTTAATTTTTCAACCTTTTTTTTTTAATTTGGCTGAAGGATTTGAAATCAGGACTTATACAGTAGTCTGTTTTATAGAGAGTGTTAGAGTGTTTCAACAATATCATAGGGGTCACATCTAAAATCTTATTCTATATTTTCTACAATTATCCTCTGACATCTTCTTAAGAAGAATTCATTTTTTTAGTAAAAAAAATACTTTATTTTGGGGATTATCTGTACTTACTTCAAAGATTGCATTGCCAACACTAGGGCATTTTGGAGCGAGGGTTCCCCAACACATGGCTTGCTACAGGCAGACTGGATAGTGCTGATATGATGCTTTGGATTTCCTAAGACAGAGAAAAACATGAAATAAAAAGAACCACAAACACACAACACATTCGCATGTATATACAATAGCTAGACCATTTTTAGTACTTTTAGGGGGGGGGGGGGGGTGAAGACATATCTAATATTTTTTGGCTGTAGAAAACAGTGAATATATTTTGGTCCTCAAATTCTTACAAACCATATACCTTTTAGTGAATGGGAATGAGAATTCTGTATCCAGGAAACAGTTCTACTCAATTCTAATCAACAAATAATAATGCACAAGTCACATCATTATCAACAGTGATACTTTACTGAGTTGAAAAGTTACAGTAGTTTTTACTTTTAAGTCCCCCCCACACACACACACACACACACACTCCCCATCATGTTTACAGCTGGTTTCTCCTGACAGGTTTGGTAATACAAAGCTACCTAACAACATTCATTATACTGTTGATTGGCTTACCACTCAGTTCAGACAGCTTTTCTGCTCTCTTATTCTTAGTAATGATGAGCCCAAGCTAAAAGATACAAGGCTCTATTTAATGTACTAGGAAAATCCCTTCAAATGTTTAATATACACACATATGGTAGTCAAATAGAAAAAAAAGTATTTTTTAGCATGATAATGCTAAATGTGTTTTTTTACCTCTGATAAAATCTGAACTGATTTTAATTCTCACCTGTGATATAGGATTCTGGTCAAAATACTCTGTTATGAAATTTTCCAATAACTGAAAAAGAAACCAATAATCCATGACTTCTCGAGGACTAGCAGATAATATTGATGTAAGTTTGATGTAGCAAAATGTTTTTTTTATATCTATATTTTATTAATCTAGGTTCTATTTCAAGCCATCACTACTAGGTCTCAACAGCCCCATTGATGTAGATGTATTATTTTCTAGTAAAATATTAACCTGTTGTCAAAAAATTTTGATAATCAGATTGCAATTAATTCTTGAACTCGCAATTTTCAGAAAATTGCCTTTGCTTGACAATAGGTAGCTACGTTTGACCCCCAGTAAAAAAAAAACGATTTTTTATTTTAAATTTTAACTTACCAGTATTATTGAGAAGTGTTAATGAAATTCCCATCATAACTTCAATTTCAGAGAAATAACCTTCAATGTTTATTTATCTATTTATTGGGAAATGGCTTAATTTAAAAAAAAAAGAAAATATTTCCACACCTTGGCAGAGCAGGAAAGGCGATTTGGCTTCAAGTCTGCTTCTTCCATTGCTTTAGACATGTCAATAATTATGTACAGATGCCGCATCTAAAAAAAAGCATAAAAAATCATATCCATAGTCCTTGGAAAAAGGCTAATTACAAGTAAGACTTGACAAATGAGTCATAATTATCATTGCATGGTTTTAAGTAGCTTCTGAAACTCATTCTCACCATCCCAAGTCTGACATTCCCTGGTCTTGCTGCGACTCTGTGGAGTACAGAAGAAGACCCTGTTACTTATTGTCTCTTTTTGTCCTGTTAGATCTATCCCACATAGAAACAATGCCTGATGGTATACATTTTTCAGACAAAGACAAAGGGAGAAGACATTGGAGGGGGCACTTTGTGGGTAGTAGGGGGGGGGGCATTTACTTCTCTGTGAACCAAAAACCATGTAAAAAAGGTGAGTATCTACGACTACACACTGGGTACCCCCCCCCCCCCCCTCTCCTCCCAATCCCCATCATAGGAAATCCTTGGAGACTCCTGTCAAATACAATTGTTTCATTTTGTATAAATGTAAAAAACCTTAGGTAGTTTTAGATACAAATAGAACATCAATAGTACCTTTGCCGTTTGCTTCTGTGAACAAGCTCATCCACCAGTGTTTGTAGTGAGCCTTCATCATCTTCCCGAATTGCTTCCCTGAAAAAGCATTTAGATATTGAATATGGGTATATCTGTATTGTGTAACTAGAGATCTGTGTGAGGGTATTTGAGGAGACGTCTGTAATAGGGGACTTGCGCTAGGAGATCACATGACCTTTTTGGGTGGCAAATTTAAAACAAAATGATCAAACAAAAAAATCAGAAATGACTGCACTGTCATACCAGAGAACGATGAAGAAATAAAATCTTTAAATAAAACTAAACACCTTCTGAGAAAAAGAATTTTTTTCGTAAGCCCTGAATAAGTTGCTTTTTTTTGCTGTTATTTTGCAGCTAAAAGGCCGAGCGCGCGCTAGTTTGCCACCCAAACAGTAACGTGATCTTATAGTGCAAGTCTCCTATTAGTGAATCAAGTAGTAAGTCTGATTGGGGTTTCCTTTATTCATGAAAGTTTTCCCAGATAAGCTTCAGCTTCCTAGACAGTATGTATCATGTGTGAAATAAAAGTTGTCTGTAAGGCAAAAAAAATATCCTAATGATCCCTTAATCCCTAATTAATCCCCTACACCCTCTCCCCTCCAATATTATTAATGGCCGAACAAAGATGCTTCTAGATTTATTAAATTTATTAAACATGGCCTCAAAATCTTGTTGAAAAGGTTTATGATTGCCCCAGGACTGCCAGAATATCAGAGTATAAAAACTTCATTCAGTAAAATTCCCACACCTACACTCACGTGTGTCCATGTGAAGTAGTGTCAGATCAGTATTAAAGATGCAAATATCTAACATCGCCTTCAACGTGAATTGCCGCTCCCCTAAGCCCTGTTTTTTCTTATACTTACCACGTCTTCTCATATTGACTTAGCCAGCGATAGCCAGATTCATCATCTGGTCCTCCGAGATCCGCCATCTTAGAAAAGCGCCTATAGTATGGTCAGCGTACTACACCAATAGAAGTAGGCTTGTACTTCATGTAATCTACCCCCGACTTTGTCTTCTATCACTGTCCATTGCTATCCGTAGCCTTGTATAGCTCTCGATTGCTATCCTTACCCATCCATTGCGATTTCCATTTACGATTTGTTATTAATGGTTAAGCTCCCATAAAGCTATGGTGTCTTCGGTGGGACTGGGTTACCTCTGGGGAAACTTCCAAGTCATTGAGAAAAAAAGAACAGCAATATTAAAATTAAAAGCAAAGGCTTCAAGACATTGAATTTCAAAATTTTGAGCTGACATTTTTAACGATTCAAAAAGCCAGGAAAAAAAGAACAAATTTAGAACTTAGCGTAAGTTTAAAACAAGAATAAGTTGTCATAAGTTTAGAAATAGTGGCTGGACGGTTCTCAAGACCACGCCACAGCCCGGAGGAAAGACTCTGCCGGCAATGCGACTAAAATGAAACAGAAGATGAGTGGAACTTCCTACTTCGAGGTCTCCCATTTATAATAGCCTTAGGAAAGAAATGCTTGATGTCTAAAAAAGGCAATATTAGATTCCACAACATGGAACAGCTTTTTCATTTACTCTTAAACCCACCAAAAAAGGTGCAAAAGGCTGTTGCAAAGCACATTTGTTGTGTATGTGTACAAGGAAAGGAAATGCGTAATATAGAAATGTATTGGTTGAAACAACCTATGTAACAAAAGTTTTATGGTACAATGACACACGAATTTTTTCATGTTTATTGTTGTTATTGGCGAAGAGGTCCAAAATCTTGAAACACCCGGCTAATGAAGACAAGTTGATAGCTATATGCCTTATTTTGCCAGTTGGGGAGGGGGGGGGGGGGTAATCAGCTATAAATATTACTGTCGGTTCCGGAAGATGAGAAAATTCCATATCCTCCACATTCCAAGTATAGTAACTTACTACCAAAAAAAATACACGCGAACCTGAACAGCTGTATTCCATATTTAAAAAAAAACCTAGAATAGAGAAGTCATCACACCTAAAAGTACCCCACTGCCCAAAGCATCATCGATACGAATGGGGAAGTTCTTTATATCACCTTGCCCCCTAAGGTACCTTGAGTACCAGAAGCTCCGAGCTCGCGGCGAAAACGATGTTCGCTACGCTCAATTCTTTGTCGCCGACAGGAGCAAAAAATGGCAAAATTAAAATTGTAAGGTTTATTTATTAGCTAACATTTTGTTTATATTTTGCCTGGAGGTTCCTTGCATAATATAAAACAAAATAAGCATTAGTACTTCTTGGTAGATGATCCGTTCTTCAGATAAGATTCCGCAAAGTTTCCTTAAATCATGAAGAATGTAGCAATTTCGCCCAAATTGCGCAATTTTAGACAAATCAAGAGTCTTACAGTTTGCAATATCTCAAGAACGGATTATTTACAAAAAACTACTAAAGCTTATTTGTTTTATATTACACAAGGAATATATATTTGAAAAGCAAGCGAATATAAGCTAACACGGCCTTACAATTTGAACTTTGCTATTTTTTGCTCCTGTCGTTGTCGTCGTGAAGCTCTGAGCCTCTGGGACCAGGGTATGCTTTAGGTAGACTTCGCTGTCCTCACCATCATTACCTTCAACAGCATCGTCGTCATCATTATAACTAACGCAGCCATTATTATATTTTTCATTTGCAGTACAACGTGTTCCAGTGTTCATCGATACTTTTCATCATTATCTTGCCATTTTATTAGTTATTAAACTAAAAGTACCATCATCCTGTTATTATCTCCATTTTTTCCCCCTGATATCTGTTTCAAATAGAAACTTAATCAATGAATTAGCTTAATCAATGAATTAGCATACATTTAGCTAAGTAAAATGTTATAAGAATAAGATGTAAACTCCAGGGGCCGGGTTCCTAGAAAGCTGTTAACGCTAACCCAGGGATGAATGCCCTTTTTATCCAATCAAATGTCAAGATAGCCGTTTGAGCCCTGGGTTAGTGCTAACCTGCTTTCTAGGAACAAGCTGCAGAGCTTTTCCATGAAAAAAGCTGTAACTCAATTTTGTGCGCCAATGACAATAGCGTGTTGAGCCTCGTGACTCAACTAATGGTCACCGGCTGCTCATGTTGGTTATGGAGTTTTGCGTATTTCTGCACTTCGCGGATTTGCGCTCGGAATGAGAACGCCATGCACGAGCCCACGATAATGAGGATCAGGACAGCAGCAGTGATTCCGACCACGAGATACAGGTTATCCATGATGAAGCTTATCGCAATCGTCCAGCAGCCCTTGGAGTACACACCCTTCTCCAGCCGCTCAGCGTCGGTTTTCATTCTCCCCGCATCGTAACCGCACTGCCTATTGAGTTGAATTGATTCCTTGCAACAAGAAAAGGGCACTCCACAGCTCTCCGATCCGGGAGACGAGCAGTTGAAGTATATATTCGTCTGCCAATCAGTGTATGAATTAACACCACAGCATTTCAAGTTTGTTTGAAGCCTGTCAATCAAGAACTGGAAATTTTCTTTATCCGGATCGCGGTAGTGCTTAAGGTCATCTTTCAACTTCTCTACCACTTTGTCTTGGTGCATGTAGACCGCGATTCCTGCGCTAACGAGGAAAATAAGACACAGAGTGACCGCCCCTCCGTAGATGGCTAACAAGATGGTGTTCTCTCTCAAGGCTCCGATACAGCCAACAGTTGCAATCAAGAAAAGTAGAATTCCAACAATCAGAATGACAACCGACGGCTCATAAAGAATGCTATCCAGATTCCACGCATTCTTGAACTCGGTCATAAGGTATGAGCCTATGACGAGTATTAACACACCAAAAACCCAAAAGAGCACATTCACGAAGAACAGGATGTACTTTATGCAAGCAGATGGTGCGTCGGGTCTCGGCGGGGTCCTCAGACGTCGGAGACTTCGGGATGAGAAATTTCGGACTCGGCCATAGCTTCTTTCAGAGACTCGCCTTACTCGATCCATCTCTTTGCCTCAGCTTGGGAAGGGAAACGCTCAACTTAACTTGCAATAACGTAAAGTCTTAACGATGTTTAACGAACGGGTGTATGCGAAAGTTACTCTGAAATGTTCAACAGATGGGTGTATGTGTGTATGTGTGTGTTCTTTGCGATATTAGTCTCTTAACAACTGTGTTCAAACCACGTCTTTTAGTGTTGTGTACATATGGTTACCTGCGCAATACTATCATTAGAGCGTTCAGTCGTACCATAAATGCAAATAATCATGATACGCGCTGTGCTTTATTCAAATGTAGAACGTTTTGACTGGCAGAATGATAAAACTTCATGTAGATGCGAGCTATACAAAAAATATCATCTAACATAGCTTCATGGTCTTCTAAGTGATAACAAAAATGTCACTGAAAAATACACGGAATGCCAGCTGAGTCATTGCATTAATCTCTGCATGAGCATTTATTAGTGCTTCATGATTGACCATTGTATTTATGATTATTTAGTTGCTTACGTCACATAAGTTATTTACACTGGTGCCATATTAGTGCCCACAGCAAGAGAGGTATATATGTATCAAGCATTTTCTTTATGAAAATTATGGTTATTTTCACCATATCAAATGTTTGGTGTAAAAAATGAAAAAAGGCTATGCTCACTGGGGCTGCACGTTAACACATGCAAGTTGTTAATTTCTGCAAATTAGAATACATAAAAGGCTCTGAGAAGAATTTCGTGTTGCTTATAACATGGAGGTAGGAGGAACCACCACACTCTACTTATGACGTGGGTAAACGTAATAATAATAATAATAGTAGTATCGATCTTTTGTGAACACAAAACATTAAATGCTGAAGTTATGGTGCGACGGATACATTTAACACTTATCCTATGTTAAACTAACATTATTTTTCAAATGAGTGATATCTATTTACAGTGGTTGTATATTCTATAAATGCTAAAGTGTGTGTAGATGAATAAGACTGCAGAAAAATTACGCGTATGTCGTATTTATGTCATGCATGGTAGTTTAAAATCAAAGCGTCTACAAAAATAGTGCACTTGAGATGCGCGGTAAGGTCGGCGTACACTTGCGATTTTGGATGCAATTTTTGTCGCATCTTTGGCGCGCGCTGCAACTACAAATCGACAATGTAAACGTGATGCAGCTTCGGTGGTTTTTGTCACAAGGATGTCGCACTGGTTTCGAACATGCTTAAAACCGGTGCGATATCGTGATTCGACAAAACTCGCCGTGACAAAAATTGCATAAAAAATCGACATTTCGCGGGTACAACCCGTACCACAGAGCATTGTTGAAGATCATGGTCAGTATAAAGATCAACTATGGCTAAGCTAAGCTAATCAGAAAGTCTGCGTCTTCGCAAATTTCACTAAAGCATTGACTTGCGCCTTAAGAGTCTGGGCGAGACAAATAGTGGCAAGTTGGAGTATAAGTATGCCAACTCCGATTCCCCCGATAAGGTAGAGATTTGTGTTGATCCACGCTATACCTGTCTTGACGCAGCCCTCGGTAAAGATCCCATTCTCCTTGGCTTGAGACGTCGGGACAGAGCGCGCACCGTAACCACACTGCCGATTTTCCTGCAAATCCTTACGGCAACAAGAGTAAGGTACCCCACACCTCTCCCTCGCTGGACCGGAACAGTTAAAATAGATATTCGCATCCCAATCATTTAAACCTTGCACTCCACAGCACTGTAGCTCGGTCTGAACTGTATCAATGATCAAATGTAGGTCGCCTTTTGTCGGGTCTCGGTACAACACGATCGCATCCTTCAACTGCGCAGTGACTTTGGTTTCCAGCACATCCTTGTAGTAGAAGCCTAAACCACCACATACTATCATCCCTGCTAGAATGATTCCACACATCCAGATATAAGCCGTTAGCAAGCATCTATTCTCCCTCAAGGCGCCGATGCACCCGAAAATCGTAATGACAAACAGAAGCCCTCCGAGGGCGAGGAAGATAACCGCTGGTTGAAAGTTGAGGTCTGCCAATTTCGTGATTTCCTCTTTCATTTCGATAAATATGAAGATGCCGACCGCGAGAATGACAGCGCCGGCGAGCCAGAATATGACATTTATCGTGAAAAGAGAGTATTTGACGCAAAGAGATGGATCATCAGGCTGGCCCGGCCTTCGACGCCGATTTGGCTGCACTTTAGCCATCTTGCCAAGATCTAGTCGAGCGCTGAAAATTAAGTGAAGCGTTATATCGACGTTTACAAATTATTACAAAAGCAGAAGTATAATAATTTACAAAAACCTCTTGGAAACATCTAAAGCATAAGCCGTACACATGAAAGACATCCTAGCCTTTATGTTTTTGCGTATTTGTGGCGGGCATTTTGCCCCTGTCTCTGTATTTATCTCAAAAGACTGCACTACACTAGATTATCGAGTAACTACTTTTGTTCCAGTCCTTGAAAACGTATTTTAACCAAATATCATCACGGTTAATAAAAACCGAATATACGCGAACAATAAACGATACCTGCCTTTTATAAAACCACAAGTAGCGTTAACGATCCGCCAATGATACCGACTGCTATCGATTTAGAAGTTCAATTTTGATAAACTTCCGCACTTTCTGCATGGATGATCAAAAGTTTACGACAAACAACCGTCAATGTATGACTAAATGTATTCCGATTGGATGCGTGATGAGTCCAGTGTCTATGGTTACAAGATTAAAAAAGTCATGAATATTCTGTTAAGACGGAAGTTTTCAATCATAATTTGCCGTATTACGCACTTAGAGTATAAAGGAGGGCTCGTCATTTCTATATTTGTCTCTTAGTTTTATCTTTGTTGACGATATCATAAGATTATTATTAATGTGTTTTTGTAGGGAAAGTCGATCTACGTTGTGTAACCTAAAATAAATTTCCAAACATCGAGCCGTGTAATTGCATACCAGGATTTTAATCCGCATTGCATTAATGTTTTCCTTCTTCCATTTACCTCACCTCACGCTCCTACACTGTTGAAAACTTTAATATCTCTCTGAAATAGGTTTCCCAGTCAAGGGAAAAGATTAGCAATATGCACGTCGACAACTGCGGAGTAAATTTTGTTTCGCAAAAGTGGGTATGTATTGTTGGTTTATATAGATTTCGGCACTGCCTAAAAGCGCAGCCCCATCCCAAACTTATTTTCGTTCGACAATTTTAAAATAAGCTTTGCGAATGCTTTCGTAGCTGGCGATGACTTCACACATCACCTGACTATCTCTTTGAAGTATATAGTTTGGTTGTCTGAAAGGGGGAAGGGTGTCTGACGGTATTTCTACCATGAGATATTGATATTGTTATGACGTCATTGATGACGTCACACATCCTGTGACTATTTTGTTCCACCCCCTTGACACTCATATGAAATCTTCCAATATTAGTTCCCTTACGATTTTCATATTTTCGAGTCGCTTCTAAAATTTCCTTTCAAATACTCATACACATTCATTCCTCATGCAGTTCTCTCATGCAGTTTTCTCCTATGGAACTGGAACAAAGCGCCCTTCCTCCGCATCTAGATGTTCGAATGTGTGCGCCCTTTCTCCGCATCTAAATGTTCGAATGGGTGGGCCCTTTCTCCGCATCTAAATGTTCGAATGTGTGCGCACTTTCTCCGCATCTAAATGTTCGAATGTGTGCGCCCTTTTTCCGCATCTAGATGTTCGAATGTGTGCGCCCTTTCTCCGCATCTAAATGTTCGAATGGGTGGGCCCTTTCTCTGCATCTAAATGTTCGAATGTGTGCACACTTTCTCCGCATCTAAATGTTCGAATGTGTGCACACTTCCTCCGCATCTAAATGTTCGAATGTGTGCGCACTTTCTCCGCATCTAAATGTTCGAATGTGTGCGCCCTTTTTCCGCATCTAAATGTTCGAATGTGTGCGCACTTTCTCCGCATCTAAATGTTCGAATGTGTTCGCACTTTCTCCGCATCTAAATGTTCGAATGTGTGCGCACTTTCTCCGCATCTAAATGTTCGAATGTGTGCGCAGTTTTCAATCATAATTTGCCGTAATACGCACTTAGAGTATAAAGGAGGGCTCGTCATTTCTATATTTGTCTCTTAGTTTAATCTTTGTTGACGATATCATAAGATTATTATTAATGTGTTTTTGTAGGGAAAGTCGATCTACGTTGTGTAACCTAAAATAAATTTCCAAACATCGAGCCGTGTAATTGCATACCAGGATTTTAATCCGCATGGCATTAATGTTTTCCTTCTTCCATTTACCTCACCTCACGCTCCTACACTGTTGAAAACTTTAATATCTCTCTGAAATAGGTTTCCCATTCAAGGGAAAAGATTAGCAATATGCACGTCGACAACTGCGGAGTAAATTTTGTTTCGCAAAAGTGGGTATGTATTGTTGGTTTATATAGATTTCGGCACTGCCTAAAAGCGCAGCCCCATCCCAAACTTATTTTCGTTCGACAATTTTAAAATAAGCTTTGCGAATGCTTTCGTAGCTGGCGATGACTTCACACATCACCTGACTATCTCTTTGAAGTATATAGTTTGGTTGTCTGAAAAAGGGGGAAGGGTGCCTGACGATATTTCTACCATGAGATATTGATATTGTTATGACGTCATTGATGACGTCACACATCCTGTGACTATTTTGTTCCACCCCCTTGACACTCATATGAAATCTTCCAATATTAGTTCCCTTACGATTTTCATATTTTCGAGTCGCTTCTAAAATTTCCTTTCAAATACTCATACACATTCATTCCTCATGCAGTTCTCTCATGCAGTTTTCTCCTATGGAACTGGAACAAAGCGCCCTTTCTCCGCATCTAGATGTTCGGATGTGTGCGCACTTTCTCCGCATCTAAATGTTCGAATGTGTGCGCACTTTCTCCGCATCTAAATGTTCGAATGTGTGCGCACTTTCTCCGCATTTAAATGTTCGAATGTGTGCGCCCTTTCACCGCATCTAAATGTTCGAATGTGTGCGCACTTTCTTCGCATCTAAATGTTCGAATGTGTGCGCACTTTCTTCGCATCTAAATGTTCGAATGTGTGCCCACTTTCTCCGCATCTAAATGTTCGAATGTGTGCACACTTTCTCCGCATCTAAATGTTCGAATGTGTGCGCCCTTTCACCGCATCTAAATGTTCGAATGTGTGCGCACTTTCTCCGCATCTAAATGTTCGAATGTGTGCGCCCTTTCGCCGCATCTAAATGTTCGAATGTGTGCGCCCTTTCGCCGCATCTAAATGTTCGAATGTGTGCGCCTTTTCTCCCCCATCTAAATGTTCGAATGTGTGCACACTTTCTCCGCATCTAAATGTTCGAATGTGTGCACACTTTCTCCGCATCTAAATGTTCGAATGTGTGCGCACTTTCTCTGCATCTAAATGTTCGAATGTGTGCACACTTTCTCCGCATCTAAATGTTCGAATGTGTGCACACTTCCTCCGCATCTAAATGTTCGAATGTGTGCGCACTTTCTTCGCATCTAAATGCTCGAATGTGTGCGCCCTTTCGCCGCATCTAAATGTTCGAATGTGTGCGCCCTTTCGCCGCATCTAAATGCTCGAATGTGTGCGCCCTTTCTCCGCATCTAAATGTTCGAATGTGTGCACACTTCCTCTGCATCTAAATGTTCGAATGTGTGCGCACTTTCTCCGCATCTAAATGTTCGAATGTGTGCGCCCTTTCGCCGCATCTAAATGTTCGAATGTGTGCGCCCTTTCTCAGCAGCTAAATGTTCGAATGTGTGCGCCCTTTCTCCGCATCTAAATGTTCGAATGTGTGCGCCCTTTCGCCGCATCTAAATGTTCGAATGTGTGCGCCCTTTCTCAGCAGCTCGAATGTTCGAATGTGAATTTACGAAGTTTGCGCTTTTTTCGCATTCAAATATGGATCGCATGGATCCTTTTTCGCATTTGAATGTGAGTGTATGTGGGTGTTCTCTTTTGGCAACTTTTTTCTGCATTTAAATGTGATAGGTACGCACTTGGCATCCGCCAAAAGCATTCGTCTTGTCTGGTCATTTTCTACTTTTTGGCTTTAAATTCGGCATGCTTCGCTACTAGTACTTATTAAATGCATGTTATCGTAATTCTATATTAAACAAAACAGACAAAAAAACGAAGGTTTGCTAAAATACCACAGGATCCCCACCTGCTCTCAATAATTTATTCATCGACGTTTCGGCATGTTGCCACAGGCCGTGAGCTATCCAGGAGATATAAAGAAAAAAATAACATAGATTTTTTAATTGGAATCATTTCCCTTGTAGTCTCTGCTGAAATCGATATTACGATTGGGCTGCCTGTGTGTGCATCATCTAGGGCATTGTGGGATATGTCACATGGCTAATGGCGGACTCATATTTCACAAACACCCGCTTTCTCGTCCTCGATGTCTTCTCGTTCCCTTAAAATCGCTACCCTCCAAGGCCTTTTGGAACAAAACTCAGGTAGATCTGATAACCAAAATGTAATTTATTATTTTGCGAATTCAAATAGTGTCAACGCTGGGTGTGAAGCCTATCCAAGTAGTGAAATACCGAACTTTAGGTGCCTTGTAAGCAGCTCGATCACATTTTACATGGAAGAAGACCTACAGTAACCTTTCTGACTCGTGACATCTCTTATCGATTGACCCAAACCCATCACTATAATGGGCTTCGTAATTCATTAGGACTTTAACTTCTAAAATTAAATGATTCGTATAAGAAACATTGGCGATTACCGCATTTCTGACTCGAGTGGGTTGAGTTGAAGTCTATGTTTTTTAAGACTTAGTTCAGTTGCACCAAATACAGATGTTAAAGAGTGCCGATCAACCAGTCCTTTATTATTGTTTATCATTGAAAATACAGCAGTGGGAAACTTCAAAATAACAATCTACGAATGAATTATTGTTGATATTTGATTCAAAATATCTACATTATTCGCTTGAATTTGCCCATGGAAATGGATGCTTTTTGTGATTCGCCATTGAGCGGGAGCATAAAATGGTGGCGTGATTGGCCTTCTTTAACCAAGCAACTTTCTAGGTCTTTTACAGAGGTAACCGAAGACAAAGGTTACAGACTCCGTTTGCGGCGAAGCCGTTTCTCTTCATGCTAATGGTGCTGCTCCCATTTAAATGGCATTCAGTTTATGATCCCATCGTCAATGTCAACTTTACCCGAGAGAACACTACCAAAGATAGAGAAAACTGGGGCCTTTTTTCAAGGTGGACCCTCTGACATTGAGAGACGGTGGAGTTGGCATCCATCCTGGGGTAGGTTGGTACAGAACTTGTGTCTTCCGACATAGTATTACACTGGTGAATCTCTGGAATTACCAGATCATTTTTCTTCTATCGTATTTTGGTGGAATCCGCAAGAGTTGTCTACTACAGCTTAAAATTGTTAAAATTATAATAATAAGTTGTTTGTTTCTTTTTACTGTCCTGTAGACAGTGCAAGATTTTTTAATGGACAGAGTTGCATCAGCTGTCTTGGTGTTGTCTGGCTTACTTACTCACTTGTTAAATATTGTCATTATAAGTTATTAATTTAAATGAACAATATTCACATCTACAGATTACTAATATACTTTTTTTAAATTGTATTCTATTATTTATTTGGTATTTATTATACAACCCAAATTGTTTGACTTGCTTTCTTTAAAAGCAGACTCTATTATTTTGGGCAAGAAGACTTCACTTGTACTTGTGAGCTTCCAAATATTACCTTAGTTTATATGACAGAGACTAATAATATTGGATTCATATCCATAAATAAGGCAAATTTCTTGATAAATATTGAAAGAAAGGTAACTTCCAGCCAAGGAAGCTGTAGTGGTGTTTCTTGTCCAGAGAATGGGTTCAAATTTTCTGCTTTGACATTGTGACCACTAAAGGAATCATGCTTCGATCAGATTGAGCACAAGACTAGATGCTTTATTGTCATTATCATGGTATAGTTACTATTGGTTCAACAAGTTTGGGAGATTAGTATATTCCAACCCTGGTCATAGAAACTGAGAAAAATAGAAACATAGAAACAAGGAAACACCAGCGACTATTGGTTTCTGTGCTGTTTCCCCTAATCCTAGGGTACTTACTCGCAAGCACTCTAGAAACACTGGTGCCTACCTAACTACCTGATTCTCTACCTATCTATATTCTACCTACCTACCTATTCTACCTACCTATATTTTTTTCATTTTTTTTTCTTTTTTTCAACTTTCTTTTGCACAGTTCTATTTCAATCTTGTAGAATGCTTGTCATCCTCATTCTTCTTGGGTGTTGATTGGCGAAGAGGTCAAGCAGAGTCTCAAGATCATGGTCCATTTATTTTATTTTTTATTTTATTTATTTATTACATTCACGGTGATGACGGCCGTAGGAGGCAAAGAACAGGACTCGAGGTCCCTTACAGGCTCAGCCTCTGTTGGTCAGCAGTATAGTCAACATTACATACATAAAAACAACACTAGCAAACTTAACAGCGACAAACTGAATCATATTCCCCTGTTTGAGAACATAAGTGCTATGCCATTCAGCCTTTCTTGTTCCATAGTGCTACTAAGATAGGTTTTCAGATGTCTCAGGGATGATATAGATCTCTCACAAGATTAGGAGGATATGGGAATTGTAGCAAGGATCTGCAGCATCGTATATATATTCACATAGGTCTCAGGATGAACGGTTTGTAAGGTTGTTCTAACTGTATCAGGGATGTGCTCTCCTCTAGACTTCCTATCTTCCCAAGTTTTCTCCCACATGATAAGTTCTGCTGGTAAGGCTGCTGGGTTTGGGAGGTCTCTAAGGTAGTGATCAGATGTGAACAGATGGAATACGTGAAAGCCCTTTGTAACAAACAAATACTTCATCTTGGAATCTTTTATCTAATTGCTGAAGGGCATGGTCAAGAAATTTTGTTGTTAGATTAATCTTATAATATTGCTCAGGATTTTGGGCTGGAGAATTGTCACGATGCACTTGTCTTTGAACAATCCTGGGCATGCTTGGTTCAACTCCAATTTTTCGGCCAAGTTCAACAGCTTGAGGATGGACAACATTGTATCTTTCATCAATATTATTTTGCATGTCTCTCAGACTTGATTTGAGGATTCTCAGCTCATCTTTGGCTTTAAGTAGGTCTATTTCCTTGGCCTGCAGCTTGACAGTGATAGGCTTTGTAAGGTCTAGAATATAAGAAACTACAACTACAGTTATGATAAACGAAAATGATAGAGCATTTACAAGTGCCTGGGCATCAATGCGACTGTTTGGATTCCAGTCTTTTCCTTGGTTAAGTGCAATGTCTTCGAATGTTTCAGCAACAGGCTGTAACAGTTCAATAACTCGGTGCATTCCTTCAATTCGATCGATCCATCTAGTTCTGCAGACATTAATCAACTTTACCTTGGTTGCTTCCTTTTCAAGTTCATTGACCTTTTCTTTAAAGTACTGGAAACGCTTGGGTGAGTTGTCAAAGACGGCATGTAATTTTCCTACAACTTCTATTGCATTTCTCACAAGGGGCATGAAGCATGTGCTAGCAACACAGAAATTAAGGCGATGGTTCATTCAGTGCACATAGATGGCTTTGCTGTGTTCACGGCTGATTAGGGAGGATGCTCCATTCATTTTTCCACTCATATTTCCTGCACCATCATAACACTGCCGATGGCAGTCTTCCATAGTCTTCCATAGTTCCTAAGTCGTTACAGCTTCTAAGATTTTTTTCTTGATTTGTTCACCAGTTGTCCCGTCATCTCATTCTTGGTTACCAATGAACTCTTCTCTAATAGTCTGGGTGAAGGAGTCTACCAAACGAATCACAACGCTTAGGTTTTCTTTATTGGAAATGTCAGCTGCTTCATCGGCCAGAACTGAGAACAACCTGGCGTTTCTAATCTCCCCAGAAAAATGGTATATAACTGTGTGACTGATTTTTTTTTTTTTATCATCGCGCGGGAGCCCTGTGGTTCTGCCTGCCCGCCCGCCCGCACAAGCTATTTAAACACCATTCGCTGACACAGTCGCCTACACTCGAGAAAAACACAAACTTCCAAACATCTAAGAAGTGGGAAAACAGTTTGAGTATTTATAATACAGTCATTGATTGCTTAAATCAAGGAATCTACAATTTTCTCTGAGTCCGCTGTCAAATTTCGCCTTCAACAAACTGGTTATCACACGGCGGAAGATCGATTACAATACCGATTCACAACAAGTAGAGATGAAAAAAAGTCTACGAAAAAAGTCTTTACAAAAAGCCTAAAATATAAAAAAGAACTGATGTCTAAAGACGAATAAATCGAAGACAATAAAGCAGCAAAAGTATTTATTAATTTTGGTTTCTCGCCGCAGTGAAACATGAAACGGTACGTTTTCATATCGTATATAAGTTAAACTAGAGATATCACATGTTAGTGAGTGCTCAGAGGGAGTGACGCAAATCCTCCTGTCCTCCCCCTCCTCATGGAGTCGTAATTTGCTTTGGTCAGCGGTCGTTGTGAGAAGTATTATATTATGGGATAGGCCCTGTACTGAATTTTTTTCCATTTTTCTGTGAACTCTTCTGATTTTTGTAATTTAAAATTTAAATCCCCAACGTGATCACATTTTGTGCTCTTTGATTGGTCATCCCCAGTGAGATTGCGTGATCGGAAGCCATTTCGATGTTAGCCAACACAAGTGTAGATCAAAATTAGGGTTCATCAATCTTTCAATCATTCTATTTTATTGAAGCATTATCAGCAGAATTTGATAAACAGTAGCTAGTGCCATTTGGTAGCTAAGGCAATAAAACATTTTTCTAGGTGGCTGAAACTGGATTTGTCCAGCTGGGGATGTAGTAGAGATTTTTTGTGGCTGCCTACTGAGTGAGTAATAGCAACAAACAAAACCGTTAATGAGTTTTCTATATTTTAATGATGATGAAAAAAAAATTTTCTTTATTTTAAGTGGTGAGTTTCTTTTCAGTTTGAAGCGTGTCTGGTATACAATACAGTAGATTACAGAATCATGTCAGTTTTACATGAAATAGACTGCTCAAATTGAAAACACATCTTTGAATAAAGTTAGTTACTATGTAGGTTTAGGTCCATAGATAATGCAATGTCTATCAGAATTTAAGATTAACCCTTTTGATTAGACCATGTTGTTAGGGTTTTGTGATGTGTTGAACGTTATACTCGAATGGTATGGTTCGTTAATTCTTGAATAGTAATACCCGAGCGGTGAGGACATGGTTCGCTCCATATAAAAATCCTCTGGTTTACGGGCCGAGGGGGCCTGGAAGCTCGTGGAAAGCCGTGACGACAATAGTGTTGCCTGGAGCGAGCGCAATGAGTACTTTAGAATTAGATACTTATTCGTTTATTTTCAATTTGTTCTAAATTTAAACTGTTGTTTTTCTTTACCGTAATTCTATATATTTTTTAAAATTATTTTTTGTTTATTATCATGGTGTATATAAAATGCGAATTGTTCGAACAAAACCAATTCTGCTTCTGCTATTTTTGTCCAAATCATTATTTGTCGGGTCAATGTTATAGAATCTGAGCCAGACTAAAAGGCAAAAAGAGTAAACGATGGTATGTTATCTCTCATATTTTATCTGCTTTGATTTTTGTTTTGTAAGAACAATTAAAACTAGACATAAATAAATAAACACTAATAGATAGTCATAATGAATAGCCAAGAAAGCAGAGTGCTAGGTTAGAGGTTCCATTATCTGACTGCTCTGGGAAAGAATGAACATGGCGGTACATAAAATTCACTGAACTTGGCATCAAACCTAACAAAAAAATGGGCAACCTCTACCAATGCTGCTGTGTCTTTGGCAAATAGTTCCCGATAAAAGCACTGGAAAAGCAGTTTTAGTTATTCTAAAACCACCCCCTGTAAGGCAGCCACTTTTCCAACAGATTACTGCAGTGTTTGTTGTTTTAAGTGTCAATAAAATTGAATTATTGTCTCAAAATAAGTTATGATAGATAGTAAAGGGGAAAAACAAAATTAGAGGTAGTCTATAGTTTTTTATTGCTTTTCTTGTGAACCACAGTTAAATGACCAGCCCCTTCCAAAAAGCTACTCAGCACAGCCCCAGGTGATTGCAGAGGCAGCACTTTACTGCCCTTGTATCTGAACTGTATTATCCCTGTTAGTGTTCCTGGCCGTTGAATTAGATTAGCCTAACACCATTGTGTGAAGGCTATACAATTGTTATTTGAAATTTTTTTCTTCTCCTCGTGTTTGTATTTTTCTTATTTCCTTTTTGCTCTTATTGTTTATAGGTGGTGAAAATTTAGAAATAAATAATATAGAAATGGATAAAGATATATAAAAAAGTGATGAATTTAGATTAAAATATTCAAATTAAAATGAAATTAAAGCAAGACAGCATTTACAGAAAACGGAAGTGATGGAGGTTTTTTTTGTTCAGTTATTTATGTTAATTATTATATATTTATGTTTATTTTTTTCTGGTAATTATAGTCACCCTCTATATTTGGACAAAATGAACAAGTACCTTTTTTCTTATTCTGGTCTTTATTAATGGTATGATAATGATTATTTATAACATTCATTATTATAATTATTTTGTTATTGTTATAATTATAAAAACTATGAAAAATATTTGGAATATAAATGCACTGGCTCCGCTTTTAGGCAATGCCTAAATATAAATATATTACTAGTAATTTTAACAGACTACAAGTCCATAAATATATGGGATTGTCAATATGGTTGGATGGTTACATTGTGACAAGAAAAGATGGGAAGCTCATTGTTTTGAAGGCATGATATTATGTTTGTTGTGACAAGGCAGTTAGATATCTAAAGTTTAAAATGCAAATTGTGTCCACTTGCTTTGTGCTTCAGATGGTATCAACCAATAGGAAATGTACATGAAGGGCTTAAAAAATTCGCAAACCAAAGTATCTTTATACAGATGGGAACCACCTTGACAATGCAATAAACTTTGCTCATGCAAATCATGCATCATAGACTGCAACTTTTTGCTTTTAATTGGTTGTGTCAATGCTATCATAAAATAGGATTCCGACTGTCGTTGATTTTTAGGTATTTAAGAGCAAAATCACTTGGGAAAGATATCTCTTTATAAATCATAATTCTTTGTAGTCTAGGATAGATGAAACATGGTGAAACATGGGAGCAACCTTTTCTGAAAGAAGTGTATACATTCCAGCAAAAGTATAATACTTGGTTATTTATTAAAGCATAATGGCTCACCTGAAGAATATTGCTTCAATGGCCGAACAATGTATGTCTCTACAAACTCATCATTGACTTGATATGAGTATTGCCGTTTTTAGTGACGTCATCAATGATGTCATGCTTAGTTGACATATCGTTGCACCCCCCTTGACACCTACATGACATCTGCCAAGTTAGACCGCCTTATGATGTTTCTATGATAAGATATAAGTACTGCCGTTTTTAGTGACGTCATTAATGACGTCATGCTCAGTTGACATATCGTTGCACCCCCCTTGACACTTACATGACATCTGCCAAATTAGACCGCCTTATGATGTTTCTATGATAAGATATGAGTATTGCCGTTTTTAGTGACATCATCGATGATGTCATGCTCAGTTGACATATTTTTGCACCCCCCTTGACACCTACATGTCATCTGCCAAGTTTGGTCTAATTTTGTTTCTATAAGTCAAAATTATAAGTTACAACATTTATGGGCGATGTGTTCTTACATTTATGGTTGACTGTTTATTACATTTATGGGCGATGTGTTCTTACATTTATGGTTATAACATTTATGGGCGACCTGATATTACATTTATGGTTGTTATAACATTTATGGGTGACGTGTTATTACATTTATGGTTGTTATAACATTTATGGGTGTTATTACATTTATGGGTGTTATTACATTTATGGGTGATACAGTTGTTTTGTATCATTTTCCTGAATGCAAGAGGCCAAGCTGACATGATGCCTACAACATGTGCTTGGGCCTCATTCCAGTAGTGACGGAACCTCAGCTGGGAGAATACAGGCAGAAGCAGGAACCATGTAACTTCTCTGGCTAAACCGTTGCCATATCTGGTTGCATCGTTGTATAACTGAAGGAGGGGGCCAAACAGAGTAAACATCTCCGAGTGATATATGAAGTTGGTATCTGTTATAGAGAAGCTATTCAGAAATTTCTTGAATGAGTCAAGCAGTACTTTATTGTGACGTCCATGTTTTTCGAGGGAATTTTTGAGAGCTTCAGGACTCAGAAAAGAGCTTGGATGCCTTGAATTCCTGGACAGCTGCCTTCCCATATGCAATGAAGCATACCTTCCAGCTTCTTTGATATCCGGACGATTCTGTTTTTGAAATTTCTTAGTCCCAAATGCTTCTTTTGTTAGTTTTTTACGGTTCAGAACTTTGGTGACCAGATGATGCCCACTTGTTGGTATTTCTTTGCCAACTCTGCCACTTGATCATCTGTCTTCCTTTTCTCATTCAGTTTGCTCTCGAAGAAAAGTTACTATTTCTCAAATTCATTGCTGTTGACATGCTGAGCGGATCAGGTAATTTTGAGAAAGTTGGCCCGCTGATCAACGCATAATTATCAGCCAGCAGACTACACATTTCAGTACTTTTGGATAGCACTGCAAGATGTAGTGGATACAATCCACAACCCTCCTTGATGTTTGGGTTAACTCCAGCCGCAAGGAGTACTCTTATCATTGGGAGGTTTTTAGACTCGACTGCATAGTGGAGAACTGTTCGATCAAGGTGGTCCTGTGCAGTTTCCCACCATCTGTTCGTAGCAACTTATTGATTAACAAGTCCATTTCTGCCTCAGAATTTTCTGCTTGGATAGCATCCCAAATCGGCTTGGTTAGCTTGTCACAGGTCTTCTTAAATTGACCATCTTTTTTCTGGAAGTGTTTAACTTTGGCAGATGAAGCAGAGCTTTCTGTTGGTTCTTTCTCTTGCTGGCTTTGCCGAGCCCAATCATCTTCATTATCACCGAGTCACTGAAGCTTGTTTGCATGGTGGCACCACCAATCTGCTTTGGGGCATCAACAGCAGTGCTTTTTTTTCAAATAATGCCATCTCTTCTCTGTGCAGGTGCATCATTGTTAGCAATTAAATATGATTTCTTTCTCCCTTGACATTGAATAAATTACTCCTTCCATTAAACTCCAGCGTTTCTGCATTATGAGGTCTAGAATCCCAATTGCTTTGCGCAATTCCTCATGAATGGAAGCTGTCCCTGGTAATGTAGAGTTATCTTCCAGGGAGAGGGTCAATATCAAGAGATTCAGTAGGTTCACCTTACTGCTCATGTTGAATATTTCTAAGAGTGGAGGATGTTACAACGCAAAATGTAATAATTGTTTAACAAGAAATGTAATAACTTTTCAACGCAAAATGTAATAAAAGATTTAAGAGTGTATCCAGGAGTGGACCAGGCAAGGGTGATACATGCCATCTCACCGATTTCAATGAAACTTGGTCAGATTGAAGTATCCACCCAACAACTCAAACTGCCGAAGTGGTTCAGATTTTGGAATAATCCGGGGGGAGTTATGACCACCCCCCTGGTTTTTGGCCATAAATTCGGGAAAATCGCCTGAAATAAGTATGAAATGTTGACCCCACTCCTGGTCACGGATTACAAGGGAATTCCATAATGTTTTATGTGAGTAAAGATCCATCCTTTCTTGGTTCACAACCAAGGTTTCAAATCATTTGGAGAGACAGGTGCCAATCAAGGGCTACACGTGTCTACCATGTCACGCATGGTTTCGCTGGTCGGGCAAAATAGCTCCATTTCAGTGTCACATATCTCCAATGCGCAACTTTCTTTTCACAAACTGTTTTTACCATCACTCAAAGTTATCTTTAAACTTAACAAATCCGTAATAAAATTCTCGGGACTTGATATTTTTTTCCAAAAGTCATTATTTTAATCATCCTACTACTCACTGATGATGGTATGTAGAAAATTTCGAATTTCTTATAAAAAAAGCGGTTGTGATTCTTTGGCAACAATTCGCAGCTTATATGTTTGACAATTATACGTTAAGAATAAGTTAAGAACTGGGTTGCCATGGTTACAACAATAATGGGGGAATGCCAAATCCCATTTTGTTCTATATAAGCAAAACATCAGATATATCAGTTACCAGGGATCAAATTGTTTACTTAAAAGTTGTTCACGACCTTATTCTTCTATTAATATAATAACGGCAATAACTACCTTAACCTTCGGTTCGGACGTACACGCCAACGCATATCTCCACATCTACATATATTAGGGCGCTGCAGGGGGTCGTGACATTATCAAGAATGGACAAGAAAAAGGCTGGCGCCATCTTTGATTTGTCAGTAAACTGAATTTCCTAAAAAAGCTAGAAAAAGGGACAAGGTATGCTAACAATGCCATTCCAGTTGGGAATTTTAGACAAAAATCAGTAATATAGCTGCGCCATGTAACTCATGACGTTATAACTCATTTCGATAGCAGCCTGACACTACACAAAGTGAATAAACTACTAAAACAGCAAGGAGTGAATGTCTTTGAGACAGTACATATCTGTGTATCTTTAAAGCTCTAGCTCTCTCTGGATCTCGAGTCTTGTCTGCATTTGTTCAGCGTTTTGAACAAAGTCCTCTTTGTCCTGGTCGGGACTCAGATTTGCCTGATCAATGGCCAGTCGCCCACTCCTATAAAGAACAGACAATCGGCTTAAATATCGAGCAATCTGATCTGCGGAAAGCTCCCTTCCTTTTTGAACAGTTTCTTGCTGCTTGCATCATGAGCTGATTGCATCTTTGCACAGACATCTATAGCAGTCGCTATAGAATCTTGTTGCCTTATGGGTTGTCTTGAGCGCCCAACCAGCTTGGCGTACAGGGCTGCTAGACGTAGATGGTGCAATCTTGGCGACGTTTCCACTTGGCACTACCCTATGCAAGTAGCTACCAGTCATCTCCTTTGTCGTTTTATGCCCACTTCTTCTTTATAGTGTGTCGTAAGTAGACTCTCTTTCTTTTCGTAGCAGATGCTTTTCTGTGTCAAGGTGGTTTTGAAGACTCTCAAAAGACGGGTATGTCTTTATACATCCATCTTCTGGACAGGAGAGTAGGCAGTGGTTGGTCTTGACGAGGTTGCCTGTGGACTGTTGATCTTAGAATGCCAGTTTGTTGCAGTCTACCAAATGGCAGACAGACAATTAGACGTGTTGCACCCTGGGTTGGCCCGAACCGTCTTAGCTGCTCTGGCGTAAAACGTTTACCAGGCCCTACTTTGTAGGCTTTCCAAGCTCGGAGATCTCTAGACTCAAAGCAGAAGTTGTTAAGAGCCTGGATATTTTATGGGCTTTCATGGTTTGGCTGTCCTCGTTGACCTTAGCAACCGCTGCCAGGCATCCTTTTATTCCACCATAAGACTCCATTGCAACCTTCACGCCTTTGCACATTTTATGTCGTTCCCTTCGTTGATGAACCTTCAAATGTGGCTCTTGACTGTAGCGGTGCGCTTGTCGCATACATCCTTTTCCGCCTGTGGGTCACTAAAATCATACCTGGCTACGTTTATGCCTGCACGCTCCCCAATGGAGGGCAGGGACAGGACAAGGTAGGCAGAATGATAACAGCCCGAGGAACGCTTTGGTGAGGTGTGGTTTGTCA
Source organism: Nematostella vectensis (assembly GCF_932526225.1). Taxonomy (NCBI): domain Eukaryota; kingdom Metazoa; phylum Cnidaria; class Anthozoa; order Actiniaria; family Edwardsiidae; genus Nematostella; species Nematostella vectensis. Next base: position 16,614,743 of record NC_064036.1, read on the forward strand.
GCTTCAAGGGTTTCAAGGGTGTGCTTTATTCTTGAAGCAACCGCAAACTAGTTTTGTGTACATTCCTCAAATGCACGTATGTACGTTGTGGTATGAAACAGAAGAGTAAAAATAATACATACTTTAGTCACACTGTAATTTATGGACAGAACATTTTGTTTACAGCTGGTTTCTGTCATGTTTCTCTTTGTGGTGTGCTGTGCGTGTAATATGGCCCCTCCATATAACGACAGGCTACATACGATCATAACAACCAAATGAGATTTATGTACAACGGGCTCTGAGAATTCCTTCGTTAATGCGGCGTTGTCATGGTAGCAAGGTAAAATGTATATACCTTATCAGAGATGTTACATAAAATATTACACGATCTTTAACATAAAGAGTTGAGTTTTCTATGAGTAACTAATCAACGAGGGGCGTAGCGCCGTGTTGACTATTTTGCTCGTAGAATACTACTCGTAGTATACTCCCCTAGCTTTTCAAAGCATCCTTTTTCTACCAATACTTTTGTTCGAAAGCTTGTGTTTTTTGGCTGCTCACCATCTATCAACAAGTAGAAAGTAAGTCAAAATCTAGTTTGCTTTAACTACGTATATATTACCTCAATAGCATCCATACTCTTGGTAATCGCTACGGTCACATGCTATGATTTGCCTTTTTTTAACATACCAGTCTCAGGCGCGTACACAGGGGGGTGCGCAGGGTGCGCGCGAACCCCCCCTTGGCAGCCAAAATGTGGGTCATTTCTTATTAAGGTATCTTCAAACGCTAGGCTTTTTCCATGTTACCTATGACCGCGCACCCACCCCTCAGCCAATCCTGGGTACGCGCCTGAGTCTCGCTATGTTTCTCTTAACTGGCAGGTACAAATTTTATGGCCCAATTCATTATCAGGAGAACCTGGTTTGCGGTTAGGTTGTTAATGATATCGCTCTTTGCTACATCCTGTGTATAGGATAACTTAGTCAATCAAACCAAACAATCAAAACAAGACAAACCGCCCCCAAAAGCTTGTGCCTGACTACGCGCTATTCCCCAACGAGACAAGGATTTTGGATTCGCAGAGGTCGCGCAACAACGAATTTGGCTGTAAAAAAAAAATGAAAATACTGCGAATGGAATGCGCGCGGCTGTGCACCATTTGTGACTGGATGTCTACCAAAGTCAACAAGACTTTGGTAGACATTCAGTCACAAATCATTCACACAATCAATCACACTGATCATTGCGTGACAATGCTGTCACGCAATGATCAGTGAATCGTTCTTGTGTTGACCCCTGGTGTTGACTCACCTAGTACTTATTGTTTATAAAGAAAGCTGCTTTTTGAAATTATTATAAGCCATACATTTGATTATGTACTACGAGGAACTTGTATTTCAGAAACAAGATGTTTAACAAAAAGATGGTGCACCGATTTACCGATGTGCACTACATTAATTTATCGATTTTGCACAAAGAAGATATTTAGGTCCAGTCGTTGAAAAGCGCAAGAAGGATGTATTAGATAGCAACACAAGATCATGTTGAGCTTGTAACTAAATAGTTCAGTAGCCTTGAACGAAAAAAACGGCACTACTGGCACAAATGCGCTTTTTACTAAAATGTTGATTTGAAACTGACATTGTTGCAGTAACGTACATAATTCGTGACGGATATTTATTCGGATATTACCTTCAGTCAACACAGAACTTCATAACTTATATCTTCTATCATTTTAAAACATATAGGCTGCTAATTGTAGCCCAAGAATCATTACTGCAATATTTTTTTATGTGAAATTTGATTTTTTTATGTACCAGAATCAATAAGTAGTAAGGTGATTAGAATAATTTTTGTCGGAAAAAATACCAAGTCCCGAGAATTTTATTATGGATTTGTTAGGTTTGAAGATGAGTTTGAGTAATGGTATAAACAATTTGTGAAAAGAAAGTTGCGCATCGGAGATATTTGACACTGAAATGGAGCTATTTTGCCCGATCAGTGAAATCGTGCGTGACATGGTAGACACGTGTAGCCCTTGATTGGCACCTGTCACTCCAAATGATTTGAAACCTTGGTTGTGAATCAAGAAAGGATGGATCTTTACTCACATAAAACATCATGGAATTCCCTTGTAATCCGTGATCAGGAGTGGAGTCAACATTTCATGCTTATTTCCGGCGATTTTCCCGAATTGATGGCCAAAAACCAGGGGGGTGGTCATAACTCCCCCCGGATTATTCCAAAATCTGAACCACTTCGGCAGTTTGAGTTGTTGGGTGGATACTTCAATCTGACCAAGTTTCATTGAAATCGGTGAGATGGCATGTATCACCCCTGCCTGGTCCACTCCTGGATGCACTCTTAACGCAAAATATAATAGCGCAAAATGTAATAACATCAAATGACTATAAACCTATAAACTATAACTTAAAGCTATAACTAAGAAAATAGACGCTATCAAGTAGTGATCAACAGTTGTAGTAGTCCATCTCGAATCGACAGTTGGTCTCGGTCTTTCAAAACACAGCAGTGGTTCTGTCAGCAACCTGAGATGGCGAATCCTTCCTAAATCATGGTCTGTAAAGCTGCGATACTATGCGGTTTTGATTGTATACTAATAGTAATAAATGCAAAGAGAGAGCAAATGTCAACTGCAGGTGAGCTCGCTATCATTGAATTAGGCAATTTCCAGACACAACGCGCAATATGACTGCCAAACCATCAAAACTTATTAAAACCCATGTTTTCAAAATTCCCTTCGTATTAAGGCCTGTTACAAATTAATATGCACCCTGGACTTTGTCAATTCTCAGACTGAATTGTCACACCATACCAACAGAAATCCTTGGAAGATTACATTTTGCGCCGTAACAACTGTAATCTTGTACATTATGTGTTCCTTTCCAAATTCTTCAAAATCGAGAAAGGACAGCCATGAATCAAATTCACTCATTCATATCACCCATTGGATTGGTGCTTGGGGGCACATGGTTAAGTGATTGACGGAGTAGCTTCAACATATGTGAATCTGAATATTGAAGCCAAAGCTACTTGTAGTCATCCATTTTATCTACAATAAAGTAATATACATGCATGAATATACTGTAAATAATTAAAAGAACCATTAATTGCTACATGGCAATGGAGTTTCAGAGCAAGCGAAAAGATATTGAATAACAAAATTCTGTTAAAGTTAGAAGACTACTGTCAGATACATCACATGTTGCTGGAGTGAAACCCTGAGATGTCACAATTCTATGGAAATGTATGTGCAATAATGTGTAAGATTATAAAACATTCCTCCCTGTTCGATTTAGCAGAATTTCTGATTAATGTCAACTAGGGACGATTTCAGCTAATTATCAGACATTCTGTACAACATCGAAAAACATTAAAATTAAGAAAAGGAACACATTTTTCCATGTTTCATAGCTTCATGGAACAGTAACACGATTGGGAGGTTAAAGCAACAACAATTACTAAGAAGACACATCCCCTTCTAAGGTGAATGTTTCCACAGTTACTTGTTGTTCAACCAGGCTTTCAAGCGTGCTGCAATGAAGCTATGGTCATAGGTGTGCAATGAAGCTATGGTCATAGGTGTTCTATTTCCATTGTGTTTTGGTAGTTTTACAATGTTAAATTGGAAACAGTTGAGTAAAGCATACAGTATTTTTTGCCAGGAAGGACGACTAATAAAAACAAAATGCCAATAAAAAAACATGACTTTAAAATTTATTGTTCATCAATTTGATAGACTAAGGGTTGATAATATATGACCTGTTTAGTTTTAGATTTAGATTAGATTAGTTATTAATTATAGATATATCTTAGTCGAAAGGGTGCACTTTATGTGGGGCCAAGCTCTGTTGTGTTTCCCCCACCATTTATATTTAGTTAGTACGATTTAATCTTTTTTTAACGGTGAAAGTTTGTAAATAAATAAATAAACCTGTTTTGAAATTGTCATTTCTTACCTCCACTTTCAGCACACTGAGCGCTCATACATTATTTACAGTTCATATAGGAATGTCATCCACTGTCACGTCTTCCATCTCTATCTGTGACCCTATCGCTGTACTTGATGACTGAAGTAGGTGTTCTATGCCTTCCAAATTTGGGATGATATATATGATATATAATTGGAGATGTAGTAATACAAATAACACATATCTTACAGTATCATGACTCTATTATTAGAGCCATAAAAACCTGCCATTCTTCAAAGGCCCTGGCTCAAAGGTTTAATGAAAAAGATGACTACACATCAATTACAATTACACTTGTACATACAAGTACCGCTCTCGAACATGTGCACATATGTTCGCGAAATTGTTCGCAAAATTAGCGAACAGTTATCGCGAAATTCGCGAACAACATTTGCAAACAGCTGATGACCGGGACAACTCGTTTGATCAATGGGAAGTCGTAGCGCGTAACCGAAGACCTACTGATACTCACTTAAAATAGTTATATAATTTCTCAGTTTTCCTTTGATTAAGCCTTGTTTTAGCACTTGGTAATCCCTGTAGTCAAATGAGTACCAGAACTTTCAGACTTACCATGTAAGTTCATTTCATGGAATGATCTAACGAGCTCATTATTCTCCTCCGCCATCGTGGATTTTAAGAAACGAAAAGGTCGTATAATTGAACATAAAACGACCGAACAGAAAACTAAAACTTTAAAACTAATACATTTAGGTGGTCCCTTGTACTTGTGAAAAAAAGTGAAAAAAGGTAATAAAAACGCTGTATCGCCACTGAGTTCCTTGTCGCTAACCAGTTCCGTTTTAGCATTGTCAAGTACGCTTCCGTTATTGTACTAATCTTCAAACTCTATGTCATCGTCAGCAATTGTTTCATTTGTTATCTATAATGGTTGTTCTAGCTTACCGTTTTTTGCCTCCTATGCAATCTTTTGTCTTTTACTCTTGCCTGTTTCGTCAGTAAAGTTATGTCGTCGACTTAAATCCACATACTTTGCTTAATTGTTAGAGCTTTGGTATTATCGATTTGGAGGTTCCAGTCTCCTCAGGAACGTCAAAATCCTGACCTTTGTCGTCCAGAGATAGGAGCTGCCGTAGTCGGCTTGATGGTCTCCTCAAGTATACTTCAAATGGCGACAGCATCCCGAAGGGGCTGTATGGCGACTCGTTATATAGCTGTTGGTACATCGAAGCGTATCTTTTCCTCCCAAATCCGATGGGATTTTTCGTCTTTGCCTTGGGTTTGAGGACGAGCTCTTGATCACAATCACGTTAAGGTCCAGACGTACTTTTTTTTACTACGCCGTTAAACTGAAGCCCTTGGTCGCTTTGATGGCGACCCGTGTTCTTTGTTGATATCGACTAGATTTCCAGATACCTTTAACGATTTATTGGTCTCGAGTGGTCCAAGAAAGAGAATTTTACTAAAAATGTATATTACTGACATTATGTATTTGTATGTTTTGCCATCAATAGTCACGGGGACACTGACCATACTAAATTGGTTGATCTGGTGGCGCTCATGTACTCTCTTGGCCTTGATATATCGCAATGGAGCCTTGTTTTGTAAGAGGGGCCGTATTTTATTGGGCACTTTCATCTCGTTCAGAGTTCCGTGAATGCGAGGTAAAACAGCGTAAATGTTACGGATAGAGGGATTGGGTTTTCTGGCACCTTCGCCATTTCTTTCTTTATAGAACTTGTCAACAATTTTCGGGAGCTCTGATTTCTTAGCTACGATGCATCCTATTCCTGTGTGCACGATACGTTGGACTTTCCTCGCTGTCATTGGGTCAAGGACCTCACGCAGTTCGAACTTGTTGCTTTTCAGCTTTCTATATACTCGTTGCCATAAAGCTTTGTTTTCTGTTTTAGGCCAGTCTTTCCACGATGCTTCACCACTTAGTAGGGAATACAGGGTATCGTACTCCTTCGTTAAGGGGCACATTTCTTGGGATGAACTAAACATAAATAAAGCACAGATCCCATTATTTCATTTCTATGTTTCAAATATTTTCTCCAGTGTCGTTTTGGTAAGTATAGACCCACATTATCTGTACATTAACGCTAAGAACTCATCGGTGCTATTTCCTCTTGTATATTATAGAGACATGTGAAATCAATGCGCATTGAACAAACGGACTCTTAATATAAGCTAATATATGTTAATAAACAAGGGAAACTTTGGATGCTCTCATTTCGCCAAATAATTTATGAATTCAGGCATGTCATCATTGTTTTTAAATGTCAGAATTTTGATATTGTCATCAGGCAGTGGCGTCATCACTTGATGTTAAATAAGAAAAAATATAAAATCTCAGCTGCTATAATGATCGCTTCTAATAACATTACCCCTGGTGGAGCCAGTGTAGGACAGATAGTCGGAATATATACCCTGTTCCGGACAGAGTAGTACTCTACTTTATCCAGCGGCACGTCTCCTTATGCTGAATATAAGGGACTACCAACTCCCCCCCCCCCCCCCCTCGGTCTTCGGTACTGTTCCCCGGGTGTTGGAAACACCATTTAAAACAGCAGTGTTTGTAATACCGATAACCTACTTGCACCGTACTATAGGTATGGTTTTAGTTGAATCGAATCCATCGAATAGCTTTGAAAATTATAATATACTTGTCAATGAATTCCCGTTAATAACTGGAGGCTACCACAAGATTCGAGGAAAGTTCTGTCGATAACTCCCAGGAAAGCAGAGCAAATACAATACACCTCTGTGCCGGTTTCTTCACTTATTAGATTGCTTGATTTTTATATCTATTTATCTCGCGTTGTTTTTGCAGATGGCCGTGTTTTGAGATTCAAAACATTCCCGAAGCTGGTTCTTGGTTTAGTTGATTGCCCACTGAGCAAAATCCAACTCAATTCTATGTGATAAACACATTGCATGTTTTTATGTAAATAGGTATTAACCTGTTTGTCCTCATCTTTGTCCTGTTTCTTGGTGCCATCATCCAAGATGGCGGCGAAACGTCGAATTTCTCAAAAACGAATAAGAACCTACAGTAAGCGCATTTTTTTGTTTTTATATCTAAATATAAGTCCTGGTTGTATTTAGCTTGCAGTTTCCCTTTAAAGAAAATGGAGGGAAAGAATAAAATCGTCCTGTATTCCAATTTAGTGTAAATGTATGTAGCCATGGGGTCAGGCTTCCATGAAGCAAATAGTGTTAATTTAGTATTAGCTCTTGAAGCAAAAATATCTATATCAGGGGTCCCTCACATAGAAGTCAACTGTTTGAAAAATGATGTGTCTAATTTTCCACTCTGTTCTTTCACTAAGATATCTGCTTTGTCTGTCTGCTGCTACATTTTCTACCCTGGTAGATGTGCTACTGTCAGCGAAACATCATAATCAATACACCATGACCCAATGTCTAATGCAATGGAAATGCAATGTGGGGAGCGTTTGCCCCCAATGCATTGACATAGCAGACTGTCGTATAGTTATCTGAGAGACTTATGTTTACCTTGCAGAAAATGACTGCAGAGCAAACTTAATGGCTAACAGTTCTAGCTCATTAATGTGTATTTTTTGTTCAGCTACAGTCCAAAGCCCTTGTGTGACGCTACTGGGTGCAACACATATTGCCCCCACCCTTTTTGGAGGCATCTTATTAAAGTTCTATCCACCAAGACAGGTCATCTTTGGCCTGTTGCGATAGCCTCATTTGGGATTCATAGTCCCCTGCACAGGCTTCAAGAGCCTTGTTTTTTCCTTTCTCGATAGCGATAATGCATTTTTTATTTAAAGGAAAGCCAAGCCTATGGAACATTTCAATGGTACTCTCAATGTTTTGTGTACATTCCTCGTATGTCCTCTCCTGAAGTTATGAGTCATCAATGTAGCCTACATTGATATGACTATTGTATCAGACTGCTGTAAATGGGTTTTAATATTTCAGTTAAATCTGGTTTAGCAAGTCGTCGTACTTGTCCGAGACATAGTCCACCGATTTGTTCAACTCTTTAAACTTCTCATTAATAGATGATAATTAAGCGCGCAGTGGTCTCAATTCTTTTTCTAGAAGTTTCTTAATTTCTTCTAAAGTCTCCATTACATATACATTAACACAACGATGCCTTAGTAAAGCCAAAAATAACGGAGCTACTTTAAACGCGTCTGGCCGCCATGGCGCCGTATGCTAATGAATTAGGATTCATTGCTCTTTTATGAAAGTGAAAAAGTGCACGTCGTGAGTACTGAGCTTCCCAGAAGTAAAGTATTTCTCCTTAATCATGACTTTCAAGGCGAAAATCTTACGAGGAGCAGAGAGCAAAGGGGCTTTAGCTAAATAAGCGAGGAAACCGAATCACATGTCTTACAGTAAGCTGCCTCGCTTTCATACTGTCAGAGGAACACCGCAGACCGTCAAGCATCACAGGCTTACACACTTTCGACAACTTCAATAGATAGATAGATTGATAGATAGACTGATAGATAGATAGAAACCCAAACCGAGACTCGGCCTAGCTACGGTAGCCCGAGTAAAAATATCCATGTCCGAAGGTTGGGTAGTCGCTCATCAGTGGTGCTCTAATAACGATGAAACGCTTAATACATAAGAAGAATAGGGAAACTGGTTCGGAGCTATTAAACCGTGGCCGACCTGCCGCCATCTTGTTGGGTCATGTATCAGTGGTGGTGGGTGGCCATTGGTCTCATTGTGCCTGCCCTACGCTATTGGCTTATTCACCCACCCACCCCTACCATTTCCCTTTGCCACCTTTTGGCTCTGCAAGGTCTCCTATTCTCATATCTTATATAACACACAGGGTGTGACTATTTTAAAGAAGTGCTATAAAAATACAAACAAAATCAAAGCGGCATAATTAACTGCTTGCCGGGGACGTAGACTATGAGCCATGATGAAGAAAATTTTGTTAACTGGAAGTAGATCAGTGGAGAAGTAAATAATCAGAGTGTTATCTTAGCAGAGCCGAACAATAACTGAAACGTAAAACCTCTGAAACGTACTACCCATCTCAAATTACATGTGGTAAAATCATCAAGGTTTTGTACTCCGTGTAATTAAATATTTTAAGCCTTTATCTCAAAATAAACCAATTGTTATATTTACAGACACTTTAATACCCGGATGAAGCCTTTACATGCGCTACATTATATTAAGAAAATTTATATTAATAAATGAGCTCTATTCTGGGTTTGGCACTAGTTCTACTGCGCAGATTGTATTTTGGTACCATATAGCGATGCAATAAGATGGTAAAAGGATGACTTGAAATATTAGCAGCTTTGTCAAAGATGGTGCGGTCTTGTTTCCCTAAAATATTATGTATAACAGAAAGTAAAGAAAATTGGTTGATCACGGTTCACAAAAATAACCTTTTGCAAGAGATTACCAAAAGTATGGTTGTATTAATTGTCGTAATTTCTAAAAAGCTTACACTATATACATCTGAGTCTTCTAATTCATCAACTGCCTCGTCAACAAGCTCTTCTTCGGCTGCCTCATAAATTTCAGGGTCCTAAAGAGGAACTTTTCTTAGTTTCTTAGCTTGAAATCAAAACGTTCCACGTTTGAAACAAATACATTCGCGAAAAATCGTCACACTAAAGCATTGAATGAGATGTACTGCACACACTCAATCTATCGCCCTTGCAAGTAGTGGGTTGTATACAGTATACATCATATGCCTTCGAGAACCTATGGATTCCCCAGCAATCGACCGGTTCTAAAAGGAAAAAATTGTACTAATTTTCAAGGCTATTGACCCGTATGTACGTCTGAAAGGCATTAGATTTCCAGCGTCCCATAATCCTGATCTGTGCATCAGATAACCCTTGCGCTGCTGCATGAGATGCAGCTCCAATCCGAAAGCTGTGCCCTTTATAAAATGATGGTTTAAGACCTGAATGTCTTATAGCAAGTGACAGCGAGTTAGTGAATTTATCTCTAGTAACAGCATTACCAAAACTGTCCAAAAATAGGGGCCAGCATGTGTACCCCTCAAAACTAAGTACTGCAGCAGTAAATTAACTGGACAAGGGCTGTTCTGGCGCTGAATTATCAGGGAGAAGGGACGCTGATTCTAGCTGTGTTTAAAATTATGAAAAGTCAATTTCAGAGCTTTAACCACACCGGTCTCCTCTTTGAGTTGGGATAGTTGAAAAATTGTTAACAGACTTCCTGTATTCTGAGTTTGACTGGATTGAGTCATTTCCCCAACTCGTAAGAAAGCATAAAAGGCAAAACAGCACATTGATTGAAAAAGACATGATTCAAATTTCGTGGAACAAATAATAGGAGCTGCTGTAACCAAACGTTGTAGTATTGGCAAGGTGATGGGGAGCCGAGTATCAAGTTTAAAACCAATTTTGCTATAGCCTTTGAGTATCTGGATCACATAAAAAACCTTAGTTGGATCAGGAAGATTGGATAAACGATGTGAATAGCCCAGCGCAGATACATAAGTGTGAACGCTGAAGGGGCATAGTGATGATCGAATAAGTATGCAATAAAAAGAGCTACCATACTTGGCGATATGGGCAGCTGTACAACACAATTCTGGAAGGTAGCGCTGAGGAACTGGTTAAATAAACGCCAAGCACGTCTATAGGTAGGGATGGATGATTGCTGGAGGCTTGAAGCCATGAGTGTTTCAACTATGGGCCCCAATGTTGTGGCAACAGAGACAACGGAATTTCCGTCGGGTTGGAATGCATGGTTGCTGGGGCTTTGTCTTTGAAAACCTGAAGCTGGAGACGAGATAAAGAATCTGCTAAAATGTTATGCACACCTGGTATATGTTTTGCTCTGAAAAGAATGTTATGTTTAAGACAAAGGGCGGCCAAGTGGCGGACAAAAAACATTAGAGATTTATCCCGGCAGCTCTGTTTATTGATCACGTAAACCAATGCTTCGTTATCAGTAAAAAATAAAATGCACTGGTTGGTCATTCTTTGCCCCCATAAATGTACACTAAGGACAATGGGGTAGAATTCCAGAATAGCGATATTCTTTCCTACCCATGTATCGGGCCATTGCCCATAGCTCCATTCGTCACCAAAAATTGCCCCATAACCCAGAGAGCCTGCAGCATCAGTAAAAAGCTGAAGTTTAGGTGAGCTCACCCAGTGTTCGTCAAGGAAAAATGCTGAATTGCAATTAAAATGTTGAAGAAAAGACAGCCAAATTTTTAAGTTCTCCTTGGCACTTATATTCAGTCTGATCTTGTGGTGAGAGGCCTTAACATTAATAGTAAGATCTATCAGCCGCCTCAGAAAGGCCCTGCCAGGCATGACAACAGAACATGCGAAATTTAGCATTCCAATTAGCGACTGTAATTCCTGGAGGGACACCTTTCTGCGAGGGACACCTTCTTTCTGTAATAAGCTGTATAGACTTGTCAATTTTGTCTTGTGGTAGGCGAGCCACTAACATTTGGGTATCAAGTTCGATACCCGCAAACTGCAAAGTAGTGGCAGGTCCCATTGTTTTCTTTGGTGCTATGGGAATACCCAGATAGTTACATAGGTCCAGAAAAAGTTGTAGTTGCGCCCTACATAGATCTTCGCTAGAGGCTATGATCAAAAAGTCATCAAGAATGTGGAGGATTGAATGTATATGTAATTTGTTCCTAGCTATCCATTCCACAGCAGTACTAAAGGTTTCAAACGTTTTACAGGAGCTGGAACAACCCATAGGCATGCATCGATCATAATAGTAAGAGTCTCCATTTAAAACCCAACAAGGGGTAGTCCTTAGGATTGATAGGAATTATGCGAAATGCATTCTTTATGTCAGTCTTAGCAAGATAACAGCCGGTACCATTATGCCGAATAAATCGAATTGCGTCCTCTATAGTGGCATAACGGACGCTTGTATTGGCTGGCATTATGCCATCATTGATAGAAATCCCTTTAGGGAAAGAAAGATGATGTATAAGCCTAAATTCACCGGGAGATACCCGAAAGGGTGAAAATGGTGGGATTGCAAAGGGACCTGCAAGCCTATGGGCCTCCAGCTCTTTGAAGACCTTGGCATCAACAATTTCAGAAGCCGAAAGCAGGTTCTGAGATTCAAGGGGTTCTAATGTGCCTTCAAAATGCAAGGAAAAACCTGAATTGAAACCCTTAGACAGATAAGCAAAAATGGCTGGTTCATACCCAGAAAGTAAATGTAAAAAACGTTCACTTTTTATCGGGGTTGGAAGATTGGGGCCTGGCATGTTCCGATTGTCCTCCCGGTTGTTGCCGTTGGGGACGAAAACATTTAGTGGCAGGGTGGCTACCAGCACTGCAGAGATAACATGCATGCTTGAAGTTGCAACTCGAACATGCCTTGCCACTGTGGAAACGGTAACAGAAACCTTTTGGGATAGCCTGGTGTGATTTGTTTGGAATTCTTCCGGTACTGGCAGATTTAGTTACCGAAACATGTGACCGAAGCCACAATTCGGAATGGATATTGGCCCATGCGAACAGGGAGGGGTTTACCTGGCGCAGCGTACGGAATGTTTCATCATAATAACGCCAATTGTGGCCACGATTAGCCAAATCATGGATCGTTAATACTCGTTTATTAGTCCTCTCGTAGCCTTAAAAGCTAAATTACAGGATTCCAATATCAAATATAATAAATAATGATTAATTGATACAATATAATAAATATGAAGGTAGTACGGGCAGTCAGATATCCAAGGCCAGCGCGTGTTTCTTTGTGACAAAGTTGCCAAATCTATTGGTCGCAAAAGGTTTGATGTGATTGCCAGTGCGCGTTCTTAACTGGTAGCTATGGGTAGTAGCCTCAATGCGGTCTTGCACAAGCCGGTACACTAGATTTTGTGGCGTCAAACAAGAGATAAACCTGCAGCAGGCATCACTCCGACGATCTTCAAGGGTGGCTAGGTTTGCCCTAGTTAGAGCTTCCTTGTAATCCAAGCCCGGATAGATAATGGCGAGGGCGCGTTTCTGGACTCTCTCCAATGAATCAGAAAGGTAGCGTGGCAGGTCTGCGAAAACGACGCTTGCGTACTCGAGCGTGGATCGCACAAGGGAGCGATAAACAACAAGGGAGCGATAAACACTATAATGTTATCAGTAGACACGCCACAGCGCTTTAGCTGCCTTATAGCATACAGGCGCCGGTTTGCTTGCCGGTTTGATGTGGTGGTCTATTAGGTCAAATCCTTTCTTAAAGTCAGCAAAGAACCACCGCACCAATACGCCGCCTCGGTCTAAAGCCTCTAGTGTCAAGTGCAGGAGGTACACAATAGCGTGTTGTCACGATTTCCCAGCCACCGCAAATTGCTTCGTGTCTAGGTGTTGCACGATACCTGGAAGTGATCTGGATAGAGTGAAGCCTTCCATTGCTTTGGCAAGATGACATGTGAGTGAGATCGGCCGTATGTCGGTTTCGATGCTCTTAGGAGGGCTCAGTTTAGGCAGGGGGTGCACGTTGGCCGACTTCAACAGACCCGGGAGGTGACCTTCCTTTAGTGATGTGTTGTATAACTCAGCTACTATAGGTGACAGTTCGAATGCAAACATTTTAAGAATAAGGGCTGGGATCCCATCCGGTCCAGGTGCCTTGTTGGTGAGAATCCCTCGCAAAGACTTATAAGTCTCATACGATGATACCAGGAAATGATCCGGGACATCAGGAACAACAATGGCTGTGACGTCGTGGGGTAACAGAGGTCTAAAATCAGACGTTAGCTGAACGAAGAACTCGTTGATCTTCTTACACAGATTATCCACGCTGGCGATGGAGGAATCGTCTATTAACTGACTATACCATTCCCCTTGGCTCATTGACTGTCCTGTTAGGTTTTTAACTTCCCTCCACCACCTTCGCGTATTGGTGTCCTTAAGGTTTTTCACCTTCGACTGATTTCTGAAATATGAAATGAATGATTTCTTAAGTGTCCTTAAGCTTTTTCACCTTCGACTGATTTCTGAAATATGAAATGAATGATTTCTGAAATATGAACTGAAATATGGTTTCCACATATTTCATGAGGGCTGGGGCATCATTGGGATATTTCTGGGTATAAACCGCCACAAAAATTCTGAAGGCTGATGTCCACATCTCCATAGTCAGATTCCGTTTAGGCCGCGTAGTGGGCTCTAGGCAAATTGAGGGCTGCCGGCCCCCACTAAATGATGAGACACTTAACTGATATTTGTCCTCTGACCAGGGATTGCTTAATAGAATACCAAACTCTAAAAATACATTATTCCAAATCTTCGCCTTCGTCTTTGTGGAAACTCTTGTGTCGAGCGAAAATTGGACTGTCTGAAGGTCGTGTGTAGGGGGTGGTGGAGGGTCCTTCTCACCTGAGAGCTGGCCCCGAACGTTGGCGATGGCTGACTCCACCAATGCATCGGTACGCGTTTGGGGTGGAACCTCCACTGGTGTATAAGCTTCTTCAGCAGGAACCCGCTGTGGGAGGAGAGGTATAAGGGCATCTGTGACCCTGGTTGTGACCGTTGAAATGATCATCTCCAACGTGTCTGGTGACAAGTTTGCGTGTGGTGGCGTGACCGTTGGCTCTCTATTATTTACGGCTGGTGGCGGTGCGACAGTTTCCTCCGTGTTGTTAACTGCTGGTGGAGGGTCGACCATTGACCCGGTTCTCCTTGCTTGCAGCCGAGCAGATCTAGGCCTTTAAGCTGGCTGAATTGGAGGTGGTGGTGGTCGGTGTTTCCTAGGCATGATCTACTTCTATAGGGAAATAGTACAAATCTATCTGCAAAAGATAGGTACATGGAGCTGATGTAATATCATCCTCCAAAATTAATAAATTAGAGGAATGAAACCCCCAAATAATAAACATATAACAATAGGAGGATTGAAACCACCACAGCATAAGTACAAGAAATCAAATCACAGCAAAATGAGAAACAAAATTATAAACAGAAGGATTGACGCCCCATACAATCTACTAGAGAGAAAAATATAATAGAAAAGGAGGATTGAAAAACCCCCAGAAAACAAATTACTGTACAAGGAGTAAAGCCCTGTGCAAATAATTAACAAGAGGATTAAAGCCCCATAAAATCTTAACCCTTTTTTTAGGGACAAGGGGAGGAATAAAGCCCCCACGAAGCCAAATGTAAGGATTTAAGCCTCACAGAATTAATAAACACGAGGATTGAAGCCCCATGAAGTCCGCGAGTGGATATAAACCTCTCACGATTGAGAGCAGAAGGAGGATTAAAGCCCCCACAAGGCAAATTTCAAGCCGAACTTAAACAACAAAATATAATGTATGACTCCTCGTAAGGGAAATTCAATTGTACAAACATCGGATATAACATACCCGCAGTTTTGAAGCAGCTATGCAAGAAAGAAAATATCAAACTGCCAAAACCGTTAAATACTTCGCTATTAGTTCAGTAAAACAGTGGAGGTCAAAGAGGGTCAACAGGTCAAGTAAACAGTACGATAAAAACAGATTTTGAACAGATTAGTGCCACCACAATAAGAACGGAGTAAGTAATAGTAGTTCGGCTAAATTCAATGAGTGAAAAAAGAGGCAATCCGTAAGGCCTATCAGTCATCAACAAACCTACCGATCGTTAAAGATAAGTTTCGGTCTCCGTTGTCTTGAGTAAGTTGATTGAATGAATGATAGCACCGCGATAGCTACGATACAGCATATACTGGCTATCTTGAGACAAATGAACTCCATCACGCAGGAATGGAGTATGGAAAGGGTTTTTAAAACCCCTGTGTGACCAGCAGAACACGTTTGGCAAGGACTCGAGAAGAACACTCGAGATTTGGTTAAGAGTTTCAGCATTTCTGTTAAATACGCGGTAAAAGGTCATTGGTACCGATTTCAATAATAACTACATCGGGAGAGGACCGAGAAACGACATGGAGATCCCTGGCGCGAAGCAAAGGAACAGTGCGTCCTCCCACGCCGTGCAAAATAACATGGATGCTACCAGCAAAACCAAAGGAAAGATCCGCCCGGGAATCAAAATTAGCCGAAAGATCCGAATGTAGACGACGGACAAAAGAATGTCCTAAGATGAGAACTTTAGGTATATCAGAAGCCATAACAACTCACCGAAAAACTTTAACGGATCCTTCGGCGGCTGGCAGCAAATGACACCGTGCACGAGTGTTTCCCTAGCCTAGTGCTAATGGATAGGGGTCAATGCAATGGATCCCCAACAGGAGTCACGTGTGGACAGTTGTTATATAACAATAACAAGGGTCCCCATCAATGAATTATACTGCACAGGGTTCCCATCATAATATTATAGCATCAATTTGAATAACCCGTGGGAAAGCATAAAAAGTCTATTCGCAAGCAAATATTTTCTTTATGGACACAAGAAGAGAAAAGTAATATTTTTTTTTTGTTTGGAGGTACGTCCTGTAAAACAATTTCAACATCTTACTTACTTTGATGTCAAATAAACCGAAACACAAAAAATTAACAAATCACAAAAAAATAATGCTTCCAGAAATTGAATTGTTGGATTTGCCTAATTTAAAAAATGTCATTAGTGTCGGGTGAAAAGAGGGACTGTGTATATGAATATTTGCGATTATTGCCAGCAGTGGGTGTAGGTGTAGAAGAGATGTGGAGGCGGTATGTAGTTAGGCTGTTGCATCATGTAGTTAGGTGTCTGCTGCATCATGTCTGGTGCCGGACACAGTTTGGTCCATCAGCGCAATGCCATCTGCTATGGAGCCAGATAGGCGCTCGATATAACAAGTAAGTTTTTCCATTTGTGTGACCGTGATCTATTTTGTCTATTTTATCAAGAAGTTCTTTTACAACTCTCAGTTCCTCTTGAGATACACTTAGTAGTTGCGTATCTATCGGAAGTTTTCTTTTCAATTTTTCGC
The DNA here is from genome assembly GCF_932526225.1 of Nematostella vectensis. NCBI lineage: Eukaryota > Metazoa > Cnidaria > Anthozoa > Actiniaria > Edwardsiidae > Nematostella > Nematostella vectensis. The sequence continues at coordinate 16,631,569 of NC_064036.1, forward strand.
CTGTGCTCTTTGAGCTGGGCATTTAGTAGCTCTCTTGTTTCCTTCACTACTTTCTACCTAGAGCTGGAGGCTTAAGTTGGAGATGACTTGTATCGAGCTTGTGTTGGAGGCTGTAGATTGGAACGATTCTCCATCCTCACTTCGAGGGCCATCTACTCTTTCTTTTATATTATATATATAAGAAATCAATCAAAAGTGAGATGTCAATCTTGGTGCGTTATTTTAATATTAGTGCTTGAAAAGAACTTATTATTGTATTGGATGAGGCCAAAGGCCTTTACTGAACTTGTATATGATGTTACTTTTGTTAGCTGCTTTTAGTCTTATCATTGACTCTAATGACAGGGATAGGTAGACTCCAGGGTTGTTATCAATGCCAGACGGGTTGGCCAAATGCAGGAACAATTGATTGCCTATATATTTGCACTGCTCCATTGCCAACAGCTTGTAACATTCAGATATAAGCCCCAATAACGCTGTACTCTCATCTTTAGACTTGTCATAATTGTTTTACCAATTTCTTTTTTTTTTCATTTAATGCTATTTTTCTGACCATATGTTCCAACATCTCAGCGCATTGGCCACCAGTGAGGTGCTCCCAATCTTTTGGTTGAATGACACTAGGAGTGCCGATGTCCTTTTTTTCAATCAAAACTATAAAAGAGGTTAACAAATGTCAGTCATTTCGTCTTGCTTGCTGGCCATTTGGTAGTGGCCAGATCGGCAATGGTGACATTAAAGACCTGGGAAGGAAGCGAAAAATACTGATTTATTTTATATATTTTCACCAAAAAAGGTGTAATCAGCTCTGCAGAGCCACTTTAGAAACAACAAAGCCATATGATTGCGAGTTAGTCGCATTCAGGATTGATCTCCCCAATTCAAAGCCCCAATACTAAGAAGACGAAATTTTATATCCGAGATTTTGATTTTCTGTTTATTTTTTTGTTGCTCGCTATGTAGTTGAGGAATTCTCTGCTTTAGTTGAGCGGAAATGAGCACGTCACCTCTACTAATACAAACAACCAGTACTACTAAACTTACGCGTGCACATGTCGGATCTGGCTTTTCACCAAATCTTCTTCTCACGGCTTCTTTCAAACTCTCGTGGAGCATGTACCTGGGTGACTTGGCCCCGTCAACGGCTCCGAGTGTTTGTTTACTTCCATACAGGAAATATGAAAAGGTCATTACCAACAGGAAGCGATTCCGCACAAAAAAAAAAACAAGAATGGAATAGCAGTTGAAACATGTCAAATATACAAAAAAACTATAAAAGTTCCGCTTTAGTTGAGCGGAAATGAGCACGTCACCTCTACTAATACAAACAACTGCTAACCAGTACTAAACTTACGCGTGCACATGTCGGATCTGGCTTTTCACCAAATCTTCTTCTCACGACCTCTTTCAAACTCTCGTGGAGCATGTACCTGGGTGACTTGGCCCCGTCAACGGCTCCGAGTGTTTGTTTACTTCCATACAGGAAATATGAAAAGGTCATTACCAACAGGAAGCGATTCCGCACAAAAAAAAAACAAGAATGGAATAGCAGTTGAAACATGTCAAATATACATCTCAAATATAGTCCGTTATGGACTATTTGTTAAAATAAGAGAAACTTGAATTGTGTTTGTGACTTTAAGATCAATTTTCAAGGGAAGAAAAGAAGCAGTTCGCAACGAATAAGCGTCTCAGATAGCGCTGAAGTGACAAGTAGTGATCTATTTCTAGTTCTCTTATAGGTGATCTAGCTCATAACAATCAAGTATAGTGTCTTTGTCCGAGTACGAAAGGGGAAAAGCATAACATACCCATAAGAGGCAGAATAGATACTCCTCGCCGCTGCCGCATTTTTTTTCGTCCTTTACTTTTTGGTTCATCAGAAGCTCAATCAAGCCACGCGGCGCCGATCTGAATCTTGAACATTGAATTGAAAAAACAACTCAAAACCCTTACTCATTTCCCCTTCTAACTGCAGCTAATGCCGTATTTCTCTGCGGTATCTGTAACTGTTTCGAATTCTTTGACCAGGTAACATTGCCCATGCTGTAAATCTGATCCAATACACACAGTAAAACCGTGAATTCCGTGATTTCCCCTTTTTTTAAAAAGTGGTCACACAAATCCATCCATATATAAGGACGCATTTTGTATTAAAGTGACGACGTAAAGAATGACCCCAGTACGTAATATCTATATTTATTTGCCATTACTGATGGTTACAAAAAAACAACCATAAACTCATAAACGAAATTGTCACACTGCTACTTCATTTCAACAGTGCAAATCAACATATTTATGTTAGGGTGCCAAGTAGGCATTAACAAAACACAACGAAGTAGACTAGCTACATTCTACTAGCGTTACTTCTAACTACGCTTTCAGAAGATATTGGTGATGACGAACCAGCCAAGTGTTTCGGGGCGTAGCATGGCCCATGCTGTGTGTCATGTGGCAATCTGATTGCCTCCTTTAAGGCGAGCACAGCGCCCCCTCCCCTCTCAATAAGGTTGATTACTCTACGAGCACTGAGAGTGATAGGCTTCTGTGGCAATGCGGGCAGATAAAGTCGCTCATTTGGAATCTTGTCAACAGTGGTCTTAAGGAATTAACTAACATTTCGTAAATTTCAAAAGATAGCAATGTTGTTTTTATAATAATTTCAAGAACATCATTGTTAAGCTGTATTGCGGTATCATTAGAATTAGTGTTCATGGCGGTATCATTAGCGTTAGTGTTCATGGCGGTATCATTAGCATTAGTGTTCATGGCGGTATCATTAGCATTAGTGTTCATGGCGGTATCATTAGCATTAGTGTTCACGGCGGTATCATTAGCATTAGTGTTCACGGCGGTATCATTAGCATTAGTGTTCACGGCGGTATCATTAGCGTTAGTGTTCATGGCGGTATCATTAGCATTAGTGTTCATGGCGGTATCATTAGCATTAGTGTTCATGGCGGTATCATTAGCATAAGTGTTCATGGCGGTATCATTAGCATAAGTGTTCATGGCGGTATCATTAGCATTAGTGTTTATGAGTTCGCTTATTGCCGGATCAGATAGGTCTATGCCCGTTATCTCGATACTCTCGCGTGCTTTCTTATCAAGATAGAATGTCTACCTCACACACGGGCATGGAATGTTTCTTAGTTCCGTTTATTGTTACTACGTGTCTGGGTTCGTGACGCACTGTTGATAATCCTAGCTTTTCCACGGCCTCCCTCGATATGAAATTACACCCCGATCTCGTGTCTAGATAAGCCCACAGGGTTACCCCCATTTATCGCCACAGGAATTATGGCTGCTAACCATTTCTCTATAGACGATGCCGTTGGAGTGTAACCATTCATTACTGGAGAAGCGCTACATGCAAATTCCCCTTTCTGCTCACATAAACTAACATGATGCCTCGCTTTGCATTTCAAGCAGCCCCTCCCCCTACACGTATTTCTACGGTGACCACGCCTTCCACACACGAAACAGCGTTTCGAAAAACATGCGGCGCTTAGTGATGGTGTCGTATTTCGGGCGTGAATCTCCCCAGTGTGGCTCCTGGCAGACAACAATGCAAAAAGGCGAGCAATCCCGTCTACCATTGACGCCCAGTCTCCCCTGGGTGTACCAAATTTTCTCCCCTTCCCATTTTCCTTCCCACTTTCCTTCCTTTTCTTCCGCTGGTTTATTTCTTCTCAGCCACTTTTGTAGGGCCTCGATTACTTAACCCATTCCCCATGATTCCCATTCTTTATCGGCTCGCACAAGGTCTGCTTTAATCTTTTGCAGCTTATTGAGAGTGGAAAGGGCGAGACCCTAAAGCATATTGCTTCCCCCAGGGTTTGCAACACGTCGTGACTCTTACTCAGGGTTTCATAAAACTCGTGCACCCTCGCATGCCATGCACCCTTGAGTGTGGGTAAGTTTAATATCTGGTCGACATGTGCGGCCACGACAATTTTTGTTTGACCGTACTCCTTCAGTCGCTCCCATGCCATTTTGTACCCGACTTCCCCTGGTTTCAGGTTTGAAAGGCGATCCCGCACCCTAGGCTCTACTAGCTCTAACAAATAGCCAAACTTCTCCTCGGCTGAGATCCTTTATTATCAACTTGATAAATAAACATGTTTTCAAACCTTATCCAAATTTCGGCAGTGCCTTTGAAGGGAGTTTTTTTTACTCTGGTAATTTAGAACGACTGGCCTTTGCGGCGCTTTCTATTTCTATTTTTTTTTTTTGCAACTCTAATTTTCACTTCTCCTCCCATAGCCTCTTTCTCTCGCTGCTGGACTTCTCTGCGTAATCGCTCTTCCTGCCCGAATTTCAACTTATATTTGTGACCCTCAATAAGAAAACGCACACTATGGCTTTGAGATTTCGTGAGCACGGAATGAAATTCCGTGGGCTGGAAAAGAAATTCCGTGGGCACGCAAAGAAATTCCGTGAGCACGGAAAGAAATTCCGTGAGCACGGCAAAAAAATTCCATGCGGAAAGGTGTGTGTTTTCCCTTCAAATCCCGTGCTCTGTTCCGTGCACCAAGAATCGTGAATCGAGAGCCAGAAAGTCGGGAATATTGTTATCGACAATGATTTTACATATGACAGATGTTAATTAGCAGGCTTTAGTTGAATCGAATCGAGTGGCTACTCAGATGACTAGATCGCTTTAGCCTAAGTTTTGACATGAATTAACTTGTGATTAAGTCTAGCTTCGGATTAATTAAAGTGAATCTTTCATGGCATAAAAGAATATTTGAAGTTTTTAAAAATATTATCAACAATAGAAGGTAGTATTCTCTTCACTGTCAACTTGGATGCTTACTAGAATCACTATGTCAAGTTCTTAGCGAGAAAGTTCCAAGATATTGCTAAGGTTAAACTCTGCCGTTTCTTTTTTAAACTGCTTGGAGCATGGTGTTCCATCAGGGCCGATAAGACACCCGCATCCTTTCGTCAGTAATTGTTCACATCTCTCGTAGATTTTGTCTGGGGGTTCTTGATCGTAGGTATCCATTTGGTTTGGGTTGTGCGCCAAAAGGTTTGTATACAAAAGAATTTATTCTGGGTCTCATGTTATTGATCGAATGAAACTTGTTGCCATGGAAACATAAGATAGATCGCTAGGTCTTATTCTTTGCACGGCGACATTAAAATCGAAAATCGACATTGCGTTATACCTGAAATACAGCCATTACTTCTTAAATAAGAGCATTTTTGCTTCGAAACATCAAAATAGGGAATAAGAGATCGAAATGACAATTAAGCAAAGCCTTTCTTGTATAGAGACAGATAAAAAGAAATAATTTTGTGTTTTGAACGTCTCTAAGATTTTATCATCTTTAAATTCTCTACCGAATAAGTCACGGCGTCATTGGACACTAATAATGGCTTTTTAGATGATCAAAAAATTCAGTTTGGGTACAATTCTTATATAAAATAGCGTTCCTGTAGTCTTCTAATGAATTCTTTCGATTTCGAAAGATTGTTATAACAGATCGACAACCGTGCGTTACACTCTAAAGGTGTGCGAAAATAATCAAATGCAGGTGTGTGTTAAAAGTACTAAAGATGTGCGCACGGAATGAAATCCGTGGGCAAGGAAAGAAATTCCGTGAGCACGGTAAGAAATTCCGTGGGCACGGAAAGAAATTCCGCGGGTACGGAAAGAAATTCCGTGCGTTAGGCGTGTATTTTGGGCCTTCGCACGAAAAACCATAGTGTACGTTTTCCCATGGAGGGTAACATTCCTCGGCCTCAGCTATCTGGATTTCTCTCTTGTTTTCCTCCTCTAGGCGCCTTACCATCCTGTCTCTGTTGTCTAATAGCATGGGGTATCTATTCTTCGTATCTTTCTTCCATTGCCTTATAGCTCGCGCGGTAAATTTCCCAATATCTATTTTCAGTTCTTGTAATTCAAAAATCAAGCTGTTTAATCACGCATTAATTTGGCCCTTTCGCTCGCTAGTAATTTTCATCTCTTCAAAATCACATTAGTTGATCAATTTATCTTCCAAACAGAATGTCAATTTCTAGATTTCTTTATCGATCTTAGTGTTAAGTTCGAGTTCTGGGTCTGTACAATGTTATTAAAAGAAGAAAGAAAGAATGTAGATAGCTACTTTTTGTTATTCCATCCACCCGATTTGACAGCTAAACAAAGGGTATCTAATATGTATTTCTCAAAAAGAGCAATTTTATTGACTGTATTCAAAATAGAAATCTTTTGTGCAAAAATGCCTTACGTCTCCATTTTTTGCGTACCAATCGACATAAATAACAACACATTTTTGTTTACAAAGAGAGAACAAAATTGCATTCTTGATCTTGGTGCATGTACTCGGAAAATACTGCTATAGGTTAATATTACATGACATAAAATTCAATCATCACTTTATTATATCCCTTTGAAATCAAGGCAGCTTAAATCTAAATAATGTGAGTAAAATAGAGTATTTGTCACTGAATTGGCATTTTTTACAAATGATGCAATACATTTTTGATGAAATGGTGAAATTTACAGGATTTCCTAGTAATTTCAAAATGTATATTGCAAAGTTTTTGTAAATAAAACAGATAAGATTCACGTTTTTTGTTTTAATTCATAAATAATAAGGAATATTTTAAAACAAAAATTACTTTGATATATCATCTAACTGTAATGAATATCAAAATCTTTATACTCTTTCATTAAGAAAATAATAATGTGCCGGTATGCTTATAAATGCAAACTTAGTATGCAAAGGAGAATGAAAAACTGGAAATGGTGGCTATTTTTGCAAGTTTTCACAAAGGTTCACTTATTGGCCATTTTTGCCACCATAGTAAACATCATTGCTTAAATTCTTGCATCTGTTTTGCCTGCTGCTGCTGATGTGCAAGCATGACTTTCGTTAAGTCATCATGTTTTTTTCTCCTGGAACTCAATCTCTTTCTTTTTCAATTCAACTTCTCGCCTTTTAAGTTTCTCCAGCTATTCGCCTCTTTCTTTAAGATAAACTAGCGTATCACCCCTATTTGATCTTCGTTTTTTTCCTTTCATCCCCCTCATCACTCACATCATTCCTTTTTCCCATTCTTTGCACGGCTTTTTTACGTATTCCTTCTGCCGCCTGCCTTTCGTGCTCCTTTGCCTTGTGCTTTTGGCCTGTTTCTTCTTCATTTGCAGCATCGCTGTTTTTCTTTCTCTATAAGTTCTTCGATGCCCCTCTCCCAATCTTTCATATCTGCTTCAATCCCAGACAATTTTTTCGTCGCTTAACTTTCTCTTGACTTTTTGCGAATGTAACCTATATCTGTCTCTGACAGATCTTGCTTCCACATCACGTTATCTGCAACCGCTTCCACTTGTCGCCTCGCTGCGAAGACCCCTTTCTTGTGTCAAATGGGCCTATAGTTAGTATTTCTATGCACATAAGTGTGTCCTTTTATTCAGTCCAGAACATGGCATTCCTGTAAAAAAAAAACATCCCTAAAACACCTGTGACTATAAGGTACAAATGCAAATTTTACTGAGATTCGTGGAACAAAATGCTTCAAATCAATATATTTTTTATCACAAGCATAGTCTCTTAATTATAAGGTATTGGACCTTTGAATTTGACAATTTATTCTTGAAACGTCACAACTTACGATTGTTTTGGTTGCTTTTGTTGCGTTGGACACGGAGTGGATTAAAGACTCATCTTAAATAAAGAAATATAGGACATATTTAACTTCTTTTCCCCTTTAACTCACACAGACTGTACTTAAATAGTTGAAAAACATTTTGTCAATCCTAATTTCGGCCTTCCCTCGACAAAACAACAGGAAAATAACAAGCGTCGTCCGAAGACGTGAAAACGGCCCGGTTCACGTCGCAGAAACAAAAATTAATTTTCGGTATCGCGTCGTCCTGTCTCGCGATTGATTGTACTGGTGCCAGTTGGGAGGGTGACACTGGCTGACTTGATTGTACAAGTGCAGGTGGGAGACTTGTATGGAATCTTGGATGAAGACATTGGTATGGTGGCTTTAGCAGAATACCATCACTCCCCTCTTTGACATTAGAAAGTTTTGAAACTTTATTTGCACGCTGGCCCACTTGTTCTTCTTTGAACTTTTCCCTTTTGGGTGGTTTCGGTAACTGCTTTGGGTTTGTTGGTTTCTAATACAAAGGCCTTTTCAGTTTTGCATTTTTTCCTCCATGTTTTTGCTAATTGCTCTACATTTTCTCTCGGAATGTTCTTCTGTAATTCTGTGAAAGCTTCTTGAAGAGATATCTTTAGGTCTGCACATGCCTCTGCATCATGAACTAAAAAGGTAGCAGAGGCATTCAAGAGACAACTACTGTTGCCTCGCCACGGGCTGACTAAAGCTGGGAAAGGACCCTAGACCAGGTAGAGTAGAAATGGCTCGGCTGGGGTAAGCGGAACTGGGGCAGCCGGAACTGGTACCGCCACTGCCGCAGCAAGGCCTTGAGGACGAGGAGCAACAGGTTCTGCCATAGAACAGCGAAGGAACAGACCAATGGAACAACAAGCGTGTTTCTTACGACCACCGTGCCCTCCGAAAGACAGGGTAAAATGCGAGCTTTAGAGCGTAAATCCCTGCCTAAAAGTATGAAACGGTTTGAAGACTGCTTGCCGGGATGCGGGAAATGGTGCGGAATCGCCATTTTTTTAGGGGAACTCATCAAAATCCGCATTGTCGCAGTTTATTCCTTAGTGAGAAAAGTCTGGTCTTAGTGTCATGTTTTGTATGCTTTTATGCTATATAACTGCGCCCAGTTTTGTGAAGACTTTCAAATTTATGGACAAGAGGGTTGTCAACAAAAGCGGAAGCAAATCGAACTGGTGAATGACCAAAGATATGATCAGGCATTGTATTACTTTAATTGAAGTGAAGGTGATTCAAAAGCGCCGATCTTGCTTTTGAAAGAAGATTCTGGAACTGAATTGTGTGACTGTTTTGGTTTTATTTATGTCCTATTGTTGTGTATCGAGGACGCAGAAGCAAAATTAAAAAGGCAGAAGTAATTTATTTACTAATTTATTAATTTATTATCTGTTAGTATCGAAGCCATAACGTATAGGAGCCTTTCGCTCTCTAACAGGGTTCCGTCTGGGTTCGTGTAGCCGCATCAGTAAGTGTAGAATCCTCTGGAGTACTGCTGGCTGGGTTGCTGCTCGATACAGGAGGGCGTGGGAGATTCTACTTCTGGTGGTGTCAGTGGGGAAGGTACCACCAGAGTAGGTATGGGTGGTACTTCCGCAGGTGTCTCTGGGATGTCAACAACTTGAGGTGGGGAATTAGGCATGCCATTATTATCACCTTTGGACTCGAAAAACCTTGGACGAAGTTGATCTTCGTGCCTCTTCCACACAGGGTACCCGTCTACGTGTACATAGTAAGACCTCTGCAAAACTTCAATAACAATACCTGGTAGCCAGCGAGGGCCAGCACGCAGATTGAGCACATACACCTTATCTCCTACAGCAAACTTGGAGACGCAACCGACATTCTGTTCAAACGTGTCTGCTTCCTTCTGGCTAGACAAGGAGGGTCTCAACGCAGAGAATCTTGTCCTCGGTTGTCTGCGTAAATATGCAGGACTGGATCCTGTTGTCGGGTGTGGCGTACACCTGTATGTAAATAGCAGGCGGCTTATCTTATCATGCATGGTGCCACTGTCCTTAGACGTCTTCTACATCTGGGACTTAAAATAGCCAACATACCGCTCTGCCTTGCCATTTGATGCAGGGTGTCCCGTGGGTGTTGTAGTGTGCCGTATGTTATTCTTTTGTAGGAAGTTCTCAGACTCCTCGCTTACAAATTGAGGACCATTGTCTGAAACGGTATGCTTAGGCAAACCAAAGTTAGCAAATACCTTCCTGAGTATTGTGATGGTGGTAGCACTAGAAGTTGACTTTGTTGGTACTACTTTTAGCCATTTAGAATAGGAATCAATTACAATAAGGAAGATATGTCCCATGTACTCTCCAGCATAGTCAATATGTAGTCTTGTCCATGGCTCTGATGGCCAGTTCCACTTAGCCACAGGTGGACTGGGAGGGGCGTGTGCTGTTTCCTGGCAACTCGTACAAAGCTAAGCTAAATCCTAAATGCCACTCTTACTTGGCCACCAAAAATACTGTCTAGCAAGACCTTTCATTCTCACAGTTCCTGTATGTTCACTATGAAGGCCTAACAAGATAGTTGGGGTCAGTCTAGATGGTATTATGACTCTACTTCCCCATGACACACACCCTTGCTCGACAGTCAATCCAGACCTACGCATGAAATAAGGCTTCAGTTGGTCAACATCACACTTACTTGGCCATCTTTTGAGTGTTAGTTGTAAAATATGGGTCTCTGCGTGTTTCTGAAGCCATAGTTTTGGCGGTCAGTATATCTTCTGGTTCTGGTAAATCTGCTGGTTCTGAAGTGTCCTGCAATGGAGCTCGAGACAGATAATCAGCACATGCATTCTCTTTAGAAGAAATGTACTCAATTTTACACCTATAAGCAGATAGAATTAGTGCCCAACGCTTAATTCTAGCAGCAGCAAGCTGGGGTATCGCAATTTGTTCACCGGGGCCGATGGTCAGTAAGTAATTTAAAAGTACGACCAAGCAAATATTGACGAAACTTCTGTGCCCCATAGATAATAGCAAGAGCTTAACCCTCTATCTGTGCATAGTTCTTCTCTGCTTTGGTGAGACTACGAGATGCAAAATGTACTGGCTTCAACTCGACATTGGTACCTGGCTGCTGCAACACCGCACCAATACCATAAGATGACGCATCACAGGAAAGCACCAGCTGTGCATCAGGGCCATAGTGTGCAAGCATCACATCTTCTGTCGTTTGATTCTCTCAAAAGCAGACTGTTGGTCTCTCATCCAGAAACAAGGCTCATCCTTCTTAAGAAGCTTGTACAGTGGTGACATGTGATGAGAAAGGTTATGCATAAGAGAAGTTGACTAATCCAATAAAAGTACGCAGCTCATTTACATCCTTGGAAGGCGGAGCTTCCTTGATGGCCTTGACCTTGGATGCTATTGGCAGGACGCCACCTTGAGTAATCTTGTTACCTTTGTACTCAACCTCAGGTAGCACGAACTCACACTTTGTAATCTGCAGACACAAGCTATGCATTTGCAGACGTGTCAAAACTCCCCGGAGGTTCGACAAATGCTCTGCATCACCCCGACCTGTAACTAGAATATCATCCAGATAAACGATGACTGCTGGAAGTCGCTTGAGAACATTTTCAATGGTACGCTGTAACAGCCCTACCTCTTTAAAATTTTGGATTATGAGGGATTGGATTATATATCGGGCTTGTATTTTTTTAGGGGGGGGGGGCTTATTGAAAACTAAAACGAGCCCTTAAACCCTAAAGCCCTAAAACGAGTATTTATACAGAGACCGGTTGTTGTTCAAAAAAAGCAACAATGATTTATTTCTTCCAGTCAAGTACAATATAGACTCGTGAAGGTTAGCGTTTTCCACTATCGTCGACAGTCGCGAATGCACATCATAAACAGCTTGTCTAGGCAGCCGGCTTTACACTGTTGCGGGGAGGAAGATGCAGAGTGCAAACAGCTTCCGTAGCACCCCCATGCTATCTCGGCGCACGTGTCTAGGCACGGGTCAGATTTGAGGTAACCAGCTTCAGATGACGTCACCAATAGCAGTGCGCAGGCGCAGAATAACATCAGCATCATGCATTTCATGATTTTAAGCTGAAAAAAATTTTTGTTAGTTGACAAGCGCTGTCTGCCAATAGCGGTCATTTACTTTTAAAACTAATCATTTCCTTATTTGTAATACCTGCAAGGTAACTATGATTTTAAGCCGGTCGTATCGTGGGGGTTTCGTAAACTACATGACTTGTATTCAAATGAGAAAAACAGGGCTTGTGACCATCTTTAGGCAATGAGAAGGTCGAGGGAGGGGGTGTTGTAAAAAAGAGAACCTTTGATATCCAAGCTTGGATCCACAACATTGCCCTCATTTATTTGTTTTTAGCGAGTGTTTAAGACCCTTCATTCTGACCGGGTGTAGTGTGGTGCTAAGTATGTAAATACCAATGTTAATAAAAAATGTAATGTAAATAAAACAGCAAATATGAATATTGTTCATGGTTATGTTGGGCGTTAATTTTTTGTATTTTTTTTATTTGTCTGAAGTGAGAAAGTTTTTCAAATATAATAAAAACAACGACGTGTTCCAAATTATTACTAAGCTGCGGGAGGGCTCCGATTTTTCTTTAAATTTCTTTAAAAACTCACGAAAAAAATATTTCCATCCACCGCGCTTGACCTTGAATTAAAGCAATATCCTCCAAAATGGTTAATCCATCGATATCTAATATCTCCTATGCTAGAAAAATCTTTATTACCAAAAATCCCCGATTTCCCATAATCCCTGATTTTTTTTACAGCCTTTTGAATATACCAGTCTGTACAACACCTACTTGCCCAGTCCCCTCACGGATAAAGCTCGAGTTGGCGCGAAATGATCACCATACAGTCGTTTGACAAAAGGTTGTCATCAACCGGCTTTGCGACTACACGACAAGCCCTCAAAAAACCACTGAACCACTGGTAAAAACCACTGAAGCGCCTAGTTGCATATATTAGCCACTGCTACACCGTCTAAGTCTGAAGTTATGCAGTGGCAAATATATGCAGCTAAACGCTTCAGTGGTTTTTACAATGCTTACATGCGGGCTTGTCGCGTAGTCGCAAAGCCGGTTGATGACAACCTTTTGTAAAACGACTGTATACGGAGAATGGCGAGAGCACACGTGAATTTGCGTGAGAGAAAACAATTTTGGCTACATGCGGCGTCTTTACCTTGCAACTTTATTAGACGTGGAAATAAAGTGCTTTTCCTCTTGGTAGCTGGCTTAAAATGTAAATATAACCTTATGCAAATATGGAATTCATCCCTGGAATACGTAGATTAAGGATTGTATAATTAGTTTTATGCGATTTCAGTGAAGCGGCTAAGATTAGCGATGTCTTTCACGCCGCTTCGAGACCGTTGTGTTGTTTAATAAGAAAACACTGCCGACACAAATTCAACACGAAAATTTCGCTCTTATTCCTTTAATACATCAATACCTGAAAGAAATCGCTAATATTAGCCGCTTCACTGAAATCGCATAAAAATAATTATACAATCCTTAATCTACGTATTCCAGGGATTAATTCGGTGCTAGTTACGTAGGGGTTCGTAAGGGTTCGTTTAAATGCAATGTTTTATGTCGAATTGGTGTTCCGAATAACTGTGCATATGAAGTTAAAAAGACTCTTTTCCACAGTTAGACGTTTTTATATGAAACACTTATGTTGTGAGGCTACATTTTTGTGAAAACTATGTGTGGACGAGTTGACTCTATTATTGTGGACGAGTTGACTCTACTTGTGGACGAGTTGACTCAATTTGTGGACGAAATGGTTGTGGACGACACGGTTTGTGGACGAAGTGAGTGTGAACCATATAAAACGTATATCCTGCTTGCATTTTAAAGTAGCCACTTATTGATAATTCAAATAGTACTCGCGTGATATAACCATGAAATAAGACAACAATAAACGTTATGATGTAAGTAAACGGATATAATTCCTTTTGTTTGTATCCACAGATAGCACAATCACGATTCTACTGTTGTCAAACCATTTAGACGGCTGACAAGCTTCTCCTCCAGTTCCCTTCCTGTATTTTTCGATAATTCGACATCCATAGATCATTTGTCCGCAAATGCCTCGTCTTGGTATGGCAAAAATACGTTGCTGTATTGTTGTTGAGTTGCTTTCTCTGTCTCGATGTCACTGGCATCGCTTTCTCACTCGGCAGAGCTTGTTGATGCACAGGGAGAAGCGCTCATTTTCGTGAATAAAGATGTAGACTGCGCGCGCGAGCTGACAAGTTTGATTTTCGCGCCACGCGCCCGCAATACGTTTGTCGGTCAGCGACAAAGGTGTTTTACAGACTGGTAAATTCAAAGGGCTGTAAAAAAATCAAGGAATACGGGAAATCGGGGATTTTTGGTAATAAAGATTTTTCTATCATAGGAGATGCTTGGCTACTTTACTTAGTTTAGCTTAACTATTTTACTTGGTCCATACAGGGAATCTTTGCTTCAGGTTCAAATGCTTTTTTATTGCCTTTTCTATGCCAATGGACGCGTGTTGATAGAACCCTGCGCGATTCTCTTGTTATTTCTCGTTTTCGCGTCCGGCATAAGAACAAGTCAATGCTGTCAGTGTATTTGATGAAAATTACTTAGTGCGTTTTCTTAACAAGCGCAACGTTGTCAAGATAACCCTTTGGAAACGCTCCCTCTTTTTATAAAATAAAGTCTGGATTAATGTGGCATTGTTTTGTTTCAGATACACTATAAGTACGTCTGATAAAATCAGCATGTGCAGTAAATTTGTATTTTATTAATTTATTTATTAATTAATTTATTTATTAATATATATATATATTTATTTATTTATTTATTTATTTATTTTACCACTATAACATATTAAAGTAGCAGTAAGGTTGACACAACAGAGCACGGCTCCAACTCAAATGTAACCCTAATTCTTGACAACACAAATAATGGCAAACGCAAAAAATTTAGTTCTATTATCGAAAAATACTTACACCAGGCCTCGTTATATTCCTACTAAATGCAGGAAAATATGAATCATGGATTAGATTACTTTATTCTTACAGCAGCAGCGATCGGTCTTAAAACAGCTAATGTGTCATTTACCATTCGCAACTTGCACAACATTGTGTTGGATAATAACCAAAGGTAATAACTTAATCCATATAGATGTGATTGTGTGGTATAGACCCCCTTATCCCCTTAAACAATGACCCGCACTATAAAAGGGCTTAGCTCCGCCCCCTTTCGGCTGAATAAGATTCAAATTTCAAGATGACAACACGCCGTAACATTGCGTCGGTAGTGAGACTTTTTAGGTGTGTTATCGTTAATACTTTGAACTAATTTTTACTGCACATTCCTGCTCATTCGATGGTTTAGAAGAGAAAATAAGCCAAAAGAAAATAAACCGAGCAAACGAGAAGAAAAGCGCTTCAAAAGTTGGATTTGGGTTTCGCTTCTCGTGGGCAAACAAGACACGCTTGACTGAACTCCGGAGCTCCGCACCGCATGGCAGTTTACTGACAACTTAGCCTTTCGTGGACCTGGTCCAGGCCTTTTATAATGCGGGTCCTTGTTTCAGCAAATCTTCTTAAATCATTCATCCAGTTGCTTATATTATATAATGATATTGGTCTGCACCTGCGTAAAACAATCCTAATCACGCTATTATTGACGACGCGATCACTACTGAAATGATATTCCTTGTATTTCTCAAATCGTTTTAAAACATTTCAATGTTTTAAATGGTAAGCTATCAATTTCAAGGTGTAACAAGATTCAGCAAGCTCTTTCAGTATTTGATGAATTAAGCTTTTAATGACTAACGGAAACTTCCGTAGCGGTTACCGGGTTTTATCTTTTATCTCAAGCACTTAAAATCTTTTGCTGTAGCTAATTCTCTAATGTAGCAAGGGATTCGAATATATTGGGTTTGAAAAACGCGAATACAAGACCACAAAAAAGCAATCTACTATAACTGCTTTCAAACTTCTTTAGTTTGGGTGCTTATCATATCTCGTTTGTTTCCCCTCATTCCAAATTTCAATAAGATGACTATTGTACATGCAGTGGTTCTGAAAATGTGAAATTCAGTGCATTTTATAGGGTCATTATCTGGTAATAGGATAAATGGCAATCCCGCAATATCAATTGCTGCTCATGGGCATATACACCTATTTCAATATAAACGTTGTCAGTGCAAATGGCGAATGGCAAATGGCAATTGTAAGACCAATCATTGCTTATTGGTATAATTATTTGTAAGAATAAAGATGATGAGTAATATAATCACAGAAATTATCCACATTTACCTACATTTAGTAGAAATTGGACGAGTTCCATGGTATTTTTTTATCAAAGAACTGCCATTTGACAATCGCCATTTGCTGTTTGCACTGACAACGTTATTTGTAAACTACTCGCATGGTTTTGCACTTTTTGCATTCAGTAGAAATACGAGTAGACCCAGAGAATTTCTCGATGGTAGAGCTACTATTTGGTTAATTGCCAAATTACACTAAAAACTTTGAAATGCGTGGGGTTAGGACTGTTTGGACTCATTCTTAAGATGAGAAAACTTTTGCGTAAACTTTGCAAAAAAGGAAGCGACACAGTGTGGTGCAACACTGTGGAGATTGCAATTAAAGCCTCGAAATTCACGACAACGCCTATTTAGCCCTCCTTAGGCCCTCTCAAACATTTGTCGTCCACTTGAAAACAAGACATAATTGTCTGCACGTCTGAGAATTGTTTAAATTGGCCATAAAACAAAATAAATAAGTTCGTACTTATCAAGGAATAATATGGCTTCATTAAAACTGAATATTTCATGAATTGATTAGGCCAACCCTACTCATATCTTGTTGTATAGAAAGTGTTCCTTCTTATCCACATAGAATTAATGTATGGTAGAACTTATAGGATATTGTAAATATTCAATAAGAGGCTCTATAGGTGTTTCAACAGTGCTAGATAAACACATCTATTTCAAATAAGGTTACTCTCTCGTTTCATGTTTTTTAGAGACCAGGATCTAGCCTTTTATACGCTAACCACGGACAACTGGGGGTTGGGAAGAGTCGTGGATTCTCGAGAGCGAGCAACCTTTTTTTGAAATAGTTATTATTAAAGTTTTCTATGCCTACCTTTGTGAGACCGTAGAGCTAGCACCGAGATATGCTTTCACTGCTACAATAGAGCTGACAATGTTAAATGGATCTTCAAGTGAAAAACTGCAAAGTGTTCGCTTGAATTTATAGCTGAAGCGATCACCTGGAAGGCGTCTGATTGGTCCAGGCTCTTTTTTGGGCTCAATCAATGAAATAAAACACGTGAGGCAAATAGTCTTACTTCGCAATGAGTTTCAATATTCGTGATATTTAATATTGCTATATCTAATTGATTTGTGGGCCAAAAAGTTTAGCACTTTCTGAATTCCCAGTATAAAGTAGGCAGAAAAATCACCTATCTGCGTCATCAATTAAAGAGGGGGATCACTTATTGTAATACAAGAAATATCATATTGTTATATCATATCAAGTCTCCGAGATCTCAATATTGGCAACATGAAAAGACAACTCCAAGAAGAAAAGAAGTGTAACATTATTCGCTTTGTGTTGATAGATTATTTTATTTTTTAAAGTGGCGCCACTTTATTGATTACTGCTTATCAGTTTAAAGATGTGTATTTTTTTATTATTTTTCTTTCCTGTTGATAGGAACACCGTAATTAATAGCGCGTCCTCAGAGATGCTTGCACGCGGTACGAAGCTCATTTAAACTGTCATCTTATCAAAAAATATTGATTATCTGTCGGAGAATAATTTCTGTTTAAATTTATTAGCAATAGACAGGGGTCCGTTTTAAAACGTTATGTTAAAAACGCTAAAGTTGATAAGAACATTATCAAAATAGTGATTAATGACGTTAAATGGCTGTTAAAGCGTAGGCAGCAGTCGTCTCAGCTGCGTACAGCGTATATTGTATCAGTTTTGACATTGTCAACTGCTCATCAGGTTGAGCGCTTGTCGGTGAAAAAAGTACTCAAAGAGCTGCTTGGTTTTACCACACGCTAAGCATGGATCGTGAACAATTTCAACGCTTAAAAGGTTTTTAATAATACTTTCATTTGTGCTTCCCCATAAAAATAAAACACAAAGTAACATTCACCTATTTCAAAATGTGTTGTCAGTGCTAATGGCAAATGACATTTGTCAATTGCAGTTCTGCTAAATTTCTACTAAATGTATAAAAAAGGGGAAAAGTAGTAATTGGTCGTAGTACTGCCAATTGCTATTCGCCATTTGCATTGACAACGTTTATTGAAATGGGTGTACATGCTTTTGTATTTCCATCAAATGAGTAAAGGGACTTCTATGCCACGGTTTACTACTTGAAAGTGGCATTCTATTAGAGAAGAGAAGAAAGCTTACTCGAAGAATCCTACATGAATCTGGCTCTCTCGTGGTTCCCTTGACCTGCCTGAGATTTTACACTAAAAGTTTTTGCACAGCCCCTTTAAACTCGAGATGTATACCACTTTCGCTGTGGAGACGTTGCGTCACAATAACAAAAATAACTCCGCTGTGGTTCGCAATTACCCACGCACGGGCTTTCATCTTGTTTCTTTGGGATCACCGATTTAATATATTTATTTTATAGCCAGTTTCAAATTGCTCACCGCGTCAGCAAAAAGGGTCAATGCGATATAAGGCTACTTATGTTAAATGTTGTTGTAGTAATATGATGAAAGTGAAATGGTTGCAGCTACTTCAGGTTCAAGCTACACTTTTATGAAAGAGCTCAAACTGAGACAATTTCTAGTTGCTTATTGCCTGGGGGGGATGAGGATAAGATGATAAAGTTTATAGAAAAAAATAGCGATAAATGTTATTCAAGATAGAATATTGGCTTTCGTAAAGATATCGGGGGCACTTAAACGTAAAAAGTGTTATATGAGCGCTTCCGTAGTTCTATTCTGTAACGAAGAAGAGGGCCTCTACTACCGACAGATAAAACCGCGAATCTCTTGATTGAAACGTTGAATTTTAAATCCAGTCGTTTTTACTGCGAGAATTTCCATTGGCTTGGAATAAACATTTCCCAAAGTTTCCCAAAACCCAATAGCGAGCACGCAAAGTACTCGCCCGAAAATCTTAAAATTTCATCCAAGACTAGATTGAAGACACAACAATGAAGTCCAAATATTATTGAGGTTTTTAATATTTTACTTCATAGTAGGGTGAATCGCCTTATTTTAACTCCATATGTTCACTACAAACTGAGAGTCAAAACGTAGTGTTCACACAGGAAAACCTGATGTGCTTTACTTTTCTCCTGAAAGGCAATCTACACGAAGCTACAAGTATGGGATTAATCCCGACGACCTGAACATCGCAGAGGGGGAATACGCCGTAGAAAGACCCGCTTCGGGATGCCACGAAGCATTTGCTCAGCTAGCAAATATGATTATGAAAGACAAGGGAATTGGAATGCCTATTTCGCCAAATGACGCTTGTCAACTTTTTTTTCAACTTTTGACCGAAACAAGTAACATATAATCATAAAATTTAGCCTAAATATGGTAGTTTGCGGCAAACTACGTCTTAGCAATTGCCATATAGATCTCCCTTTTCTAAATACAATAGGTCTATACTTTCCAAATAAAATCCATCACAGTCGTGTTGCTATCTTGGCAATAAATAAAGTAAAACAGATGGCAAACAGACAATTTGATGTCAGTGGACGTACTATTCGAATCATCGGGGGGCGCAAAAGGGCACAAGATGATGGGGTCCTTAAGGGAGGGGGGCAAGGGTTTGCGGCGATGCAGTTTTGCCTTAAATCTGGCGCGGTTTTTCGTATTTTATTCCGCGCTACTGCAGTTTCTCTAGACTGCGCGGTTTACGGTTTTTGACATATTTTGGCGGTTTTGCGGGTTTTGGCGTATTTCTCTGCGTTTTCTGTGCGTTTTCCTGTGCGGTTTTAAGATTTTCGCACCCCCTTTACGCCCCCATCTTAAGGTGCTTGTGTAAAAAAAGGTTACACCATCGAGAAACACGAGACTTGCTAACGCTAACAGTATTTTTGAATACTTTTACAATCATACAAATGAAAAAAATGTTTTTTTTTCTTATGTAGTTAAAACTGAATGTAGTAGTATAACCTTAACGTTAGTTACGATTCTAAATCGCAGGAAATTCTTTTGACAATGGAACCTGTTCAGCATATTCCAATAACAATTCATAACAAAACCCAACAAATCCTGCATCGACCAAAATAATTTACTGTAGTAAATTATTAGCTTGCTCTATTCGATATGTACATATTGTGTATATAATTAAGTAAACTTTGAGTAACCCTAAACCTGTAAACAATACACTACCCTTCAGTTTACTCCCAGAAGTGAGTAGGTAAAAGTCGAGGTAAAAGGTGAGTAGGTAAAAGTCGAGGTTTTTATTCAAATGTGAATAAGAAGTGTAGTTCTCAGGTATAACCAGAATGTTAAAGCATGTACGAGCTTTTGGTCTCATGGGCATTCCTGACATCTTTTCCATCTCAACTTTTATTCTTCCTTCAACATACTCACTACCAGTACAGAAACGTAGTAGTCTTGAAAGCCGCTTCTGGTTTTGGTTTCTGACGTATCGAAGTAGCCAGCGGAAAACCTTCCCTGTCGTCTGTGTTGGATCTGACATATACAAGCTTGTTGGCCACAGAGAGAGGTGTTGAGGTGTTGGGATGGCTGACAAGTACAGAGCCCGTATTTCTTCCATCGTAACCCCTACCCAGTAGTAACCCATCCCTTGTCCGATTTTCATGATAGGGAGGTATGGTTTAGAGAGGTTCTGTCTCGGCCACATTTAGTAGGATTTCTCTCAGGTTCTCCCGCTTTGGCAATGTTGATACATTAAAATCTGCCAAAACGTCTATCAGTTCTTCCTTTGGAAAGGGCAAGCTGGTGTCCGTAGCTTGAGCAATTAACATTCGTTCTTTCTCGTGAAGCGAAGAGAAGGATTCCAGTAGGCAACTTTCCGTGACATTGCCTAAGACAGCTTGTTGCATCGTAGCTTCAGTCAACAACAGCGAGAAAGTCCCTGTTTGAAAAATCTAGTGTGTGATTATACGACCCAAAGCCACATAGTCGTCATTGGAGAGGGCCGCGAATGTCACTGGTGTGTAGTGGCAAGCACCTTCGCAGAACTTGATGCTTTGATGTGAACTGTCCCCAGAACACGGAATAGACATCCCTTAGTACAGCATCGCCTTCTCCATCTTCACCGTGGAAAGATAATATGACTTTGGAACTCAAAATGGTTGGATCCCTGTACAAAGTAAGGAGTTCTCTTACACACTCATGGCGGCTTAAAACTTTTTCTATCCGACTCTGGGGTGACGGTTCCTGAAGTCGAGCTTTGAGCTTCTCTACCAGATAAGTGTTTTTCTGATCATCCTCCAAGAGTTTTGGTGGCGGTGATGCCAACGGTGATTCTGGTGACCACGAGACGCTTGGCCCTGGGCTTGGCTTTTCATCCATTGGCAAAGTGGTGTTGTTATCACTGCTCTCTGCTCCCTCGCCACTAAAAAAATTCTACATCCTGCTCGTCTTTAGATAGAGGAACAGGGTCCTCACACTCTTGCATATAGAGTAAGCTGTTGGCAAGTGGGTCTGCATCCTCATCGGGATAAACGATTCTAGAAGGTGACGCTATTCGGGGCTCATAGTGCCTTGGTGTGGGGGATAACGAGCCGACCCAATCATATATGGAACCTGCTTTGCT
This sequence comes from Nematostella vectensis, assembly GCF_932526225.1. Lineage (NCBI taxonomy): Eukaryota > Metazoa > Cnidaria > Anthozoa > Actiniaria > Edwardsiidae > Nematostella > Nematostella vectensis. Next base: position 16,653,001 of record NC_064036.1, read on the forward strand.
TTTGTTTGGAAATCGCCTTGATTGCACACCAAGGTGTCGATGTCTAACCAAGATAACAATGAAGGGACTTCCATAACTAGGCTCAGGAAGCAACCGCATCTTTCTTGATAGCATCAGCTCCTCGTCATTTCTGCGAGATATCTCATCTTCTTCTTTCTTACGCTGTTTCGCTCTGTCCGCCTCTAGACTTTTCAAGTATTCGGACTGAATCTCTTCCGTCTGTGCCTTTCTTTCATCCGATGTTCCTATCATGTCCCAGGAAGGACTTTCAAGGTCCGTATCATCATCATCATCGTCGTCGTCGTCGTCGTCATCATCATCATCATCGGAAATGCTCAACGTGTCTGGCCGTTTAACAGAGTCTGATTGACCTCGGATGGATGGAGTGACAGGGTGTTCCTTGCGTTTGCTTAGTAAATGCACTCTAAAAGTGTGCAATGCATGTCTGCTCTTGTAATCTTCTGCCGTCATCGGATCCCAAGAATCCCACACTTTATCTCTGAAGTCTGCTACCTTAGTCTCAATATCAACTAGCTCTCCTTGGGAATTCTTGCCATCAGGGAAATACAGCCTTTCAAGCTCCAGAAGAAAGTCAATACATGTAGCTGTCCGGGGCATGTCCACAACTCGCACACCACCCCCTGCACCTATTTATAACCAGTCCCTTCCACAAAGTGCTTCCAGCGAAACTCAAATTTTAACGTTGCTTTTTGTCTTCTGGGGGCCTTGACGACGTTGCGTGTATTTGAGTCATTTTTTGTGGACAACTTATTTGTTCTTAGACTTTTCCCATTTTCCACAATTTCCTTCAACTCCTTCATCCTTTTTAGCCTGTCAAGGGGTTGCACGTCTGATTGTCTGGCCAGGGCCATCAATTTTGCCCTGTCTCCTTTAGCAACTATCCCCAACTCAATCAGATCATTTTCATTTAATTGCTTCAATGCTTCCTTGTCAATCTAAAAGTCAACATTTAAATGAATCAATACTTTTGCTTTATTTAAAAGCCATTACATTATCAGATAGATAGATAGGTAGGTAGGTAGGTAGGTAGGTAGGTAGGTAGGTAGGTAGGTAGGTAGGTAGGTAGGTAGGTAGGTAGGTAGGTAGGTAGGTAGGTAGGTAGGTAGGTAGGTAGGTAGGTAGGTAGGTAGGTAGGTAGGTAGGTAGGTAGGTAGGTAGGTAGGTAGGTAGGTAGGTAGGTAGGTAGGTAGGTAGGTAGGTAGGTAGGTAGGTAGGTAGGTAGGTAGGTAGGTAGGTAGGTAGGTAGGTAGGTAGGTAGGTAGGTAGGTAGGTAGGTAGGTAGGTAGGTAGGTAGGTAGGTAGGTAGGTAGGTAGGTAGGTAGGTAGGTAGGTAGGTAGGTAGGTAGGTAGGTAGGTAGGTAGGTAGGTAGGTAGGTAGGTAGGTAGGTAGGTAGGTAGGTAGGTAGGTAGGTAGGTAGGTAGGTAGGTAGGTAGGTAGGTAGGTAGGTAGGTAGGTAGGTAGGTAGGTAGGTAGGTAGGTAGGTAGGTAGGTAGGTAGGTAGGTAGGTAGGTAGGTAGGTAGGTAGGTAGGTAGGTAGGTAGGTAGGTAGGTAGGTAGGTAGGTAGGTAGGTAGGTAGGTAGGTAGGTAGGTAGGTAGGTAGGTAGGTAGGTAGGTAGGTAGGTAGGTAGGTAGGTAGGTAGGTAGGTAGGTAGGTAGGTAGGTAGGTAGGTAGGTAGGTAGGTAGGTAGGTAGGTAGGTAGGTAGGTAGGTAGGTAGGTAGGTAGGTAGGTAGGTAGGTAGGTAGGTAGGTAGGTAGGTAGGTAGGTAGGTAGGTAGGTAGGTAGGTAGGTAGGTAGGTAGGTAGGTAGGTAGGTAGGTAGGTAGGTAGGTAGGTAGGTAGGTAGGTAGGTAGGTAGGTAGGTAGGTAGGTAGGTAGGTAGGTAGGTAGGTAGGTAGGTAGGTAGGTAGGTAGGTAAGTAGATAGGTGGGTGGGTGGGTGGGTGGGTGGGTGGGTGTAATGCACTAGTCATTACTTCCCTGACCAACAAACCCCGGGGGCTGGGTGAGAAATTTCATATGCGTGTTGTCAATGTCACTTTGTTCCCCTTGATACTGAAGCAAAATAAGTTAATGCGTATTCTTTAATTAAAGCCCAATTTCTCATAATAATGAGAATAGCATACTTATATTTAAAATAATGTCTCCATTACTAGGAGGGTAAAACACAGGTAGCCCATTACTAGGAGTGTACAACACAGGTAGCCCATTACTAGGAGGGTACAACACAGGTAGCCCATTACTAGGAGGGTACAGCACTTGTAGCCCATTACTAGGAGGCTACAACACAGGTAGCCCATTACTAGGAGGGTAAAACACAGGTAGCCCATTACTAGGAGGGTAAAACACTGGTAGTCCATTACTTGGAGGGTACAACCCAGGTAGCCCATTACTAGGAGGGTAAAACACAGGTAGTCCATTACTAGGAGTGTACAACACAGGTAGCACATTACTAGGAGGGTAAAACACAGGTAGTCCATTACTAGGAGGGTACAACACAGGTAGCCCATTACTAGGAGGCTACAACACAGGTAGCCCATTACTAGGAGGGTACAACACAGGTAGCCCATTACTAGGAGGGTACAACACAGGTAGCCCATTACTAGGAGGGTAAAACACAGGAAGTCCATTACTAGGAGTGTACAACACAGGTAGCACATTACTAGGAGGGTACAACACAGGTAGCCCATTACTAGGAGGGTACAACACAGGTAGCCCATTACTAGGAGGCTACAACACAGGTAGCACATTACTAGGAGGGTAAAACACAGGCAGCCCATTACTAGGAGGGTACAACACAGGTAGCCCATTACTAGGAGGGTAAAACACAGGCAGTCCATTACTAGGAGTGTACAACACAGGTAGCACATTACTAGGAGGGTAAAACACAGGTAGTCCATTACTAGGAGTGTACAACACAGGTAGCACATTACTAGTAGGGTAAAACACAGGCAGTCCATTACTAGGAGGGTACAACACAGGTAGCCCATTACTAGGAGGGTACAACACAGGTAGCCCATTACTAGAAGGGTACAACACTGGTAGCCCATAAATAGGAGGGTACAACACAGGTAACCCCATCATTGGAAGCTATAACACAGGTAGCCCATTACTAGGAGGGTTCAACACCGACTAGAGTGGTTTCGATTAATCCGTGAAACAGTGGCATACTGCACGTTTACATATAGTATACTAGTAAAATATTTGTTCTCTGATGTGTTTTGTAAATCACGCACTGTTACATACCAACTAATAGATAGTGTTTCTCAGATTAATTGAAACCACTCTATATTTATTATAACCTATTATAATCCGTGCTATGTAACAGGCTATCCGCTCTAAAATACCAGTCACATCCTCAAAGAAACTTCAAATAGACACGCTGCTTTTTCAATCTGAAATATTTTTTGCGTTTTACTTTAAAAATCATCGGAGATTGTTACGTAATCGACCGGAAGGAAACTGGTGACAATGCGCTTATGAAAAGAGTAGCAGCACTCAACCCCCATCCTCCCCCTTCTTTCCCTCCCCCCTCCCCGCAAGTGAAGCGGGAATAATAAAGCGGCACTGAGGGGCGAGCTCTCCACCCCATGCCATCTCATGCCATGCCATGCCATGCCATCCCATCCCATGCCATGCCATCCCATGCTATCCCATGCCATGCAATCCCATGCCATGCCATGCCACCCCATGCCATCCCATGCCATCCCATGCCACCCCATGCCACCCCATGCCACCCCACGCCACCCCATGCCATGCCATCCCATCCCATGCCACCCCATGCCACCCCATGCCATCCCATGCCATCCCATGCCACCCCATGCCATCCCATGCCACCCCATGCCACCCCATGCCATCCCATCCCATCCCATCCCATCCCATGCTATTCCATGCCACCCCATGCCATCCCATGCCATGCCATCCCATGCCACCCCATGCCATCCCATGCCAGACCATGCCACCCCATGCCATCCCATGCCAGACCATGCCATCCCATGCCATGCCATCCCATGCCAGACCATGCCACCCCATGCCATCCCATGCCATGCCATGCCATGCCATCCCGTGCCATTACTGAGGCTGTCATTATACAATACACCATGACTTCGTGGTTGATAGAAATACTTGACCATGAATTTTGTACTTCTTCCTGCATGTATAGATTGACTGTATGAATAAATTGATAGGGGCCTTACGTAACAACGAAGACGAGGAGAATGTGACAAAAAAGTAAGTTTAAAGCAAAAAAACATATTTTACTTTGCGAACAATGAAATTCTGGTTTGAAGCACTAACGTGTCCATTATCGCTAGACCATGAAACGTATTTTACGTGTGGTCTTTGGCTTTTCTATTGTATTCTGTTGTCGCCGTTTTATTTTAAAAAAGAATTGAGCGCAAAGCATAAAAGTATTTTTTGGTCCGTCTCTCCGTGTGCCGTCGCCGTCGTTGCATCGTGTTGTCCCTAAAATATGGTGCGCCGCGCTCGCTGCCTTTTTTGCTATTCTGGCTAAGGGATAGATATACGGTCCAACTTTGACTTAGCAATGACTTATTATTTTAAAAAAATGCGAACATTGTCATATTACTCAAATAGATTCAATGCCTTATGGTATGGGCAATCAAGTTGTTTTTTTCGATAAGGCGTGGTTGTCTTGTGAGCGGGCGTTCTGTAATACTTTCTTTTCTTTCTCACTCACTTTGACCAAGTCATAAGCATAGCTCTGCATCTCCTGCGCAAACTCCTGTCTTATAATTCCAAAGTCAATATCAGTCGAGTTCGGCAGCTCCCTTATCGTAAACTTGAACCCGTTATATTTGTTTGCTGGTGGATAGTTAGAGACATCCTGTTTATGTGCACCATGTATGGAGGATCTCACACCACGCCCATTACAGTTCCAACCTGTTGGAAAGTAATCAGACTTGTCATTTGAGGTGCGCTCTTTGGATTCTTTGCTTCTACCGTTTGCATGGTCTTCTATTATCTTTGCTCTTTGCGCATGATCGCTTTCACCATGACGCAGTCGCTTTTTTCTCGGCTCCCCGTCTTTCGCTTGCTGATTACGATTATGTTTCGTTACATTGTTACTCCGTTTTCTACTCTCACTGCAAACCAACTCCGTTAAATCATCGATATCATCCAAGAAAAACTGATTATAGTTCACAATTCGTGCAACATTTCTTCTTGACCTTTTTGGCTCAGCACTCGATTTAGCGGAACTTACTTTTTGGAATGCGTTACCGTCTTTTCTTGTCATGTCACGCAACTCTATTTCTTCTTTGTCCCCGTTCGTTAATGTGGTATCTCTTTTCTCATCCTCCGCACATTTGTATCTATTGAAAAGTATTGTCAATCTTTTCGTGGCCTTCTCTGCATTTGTCTGAGGCACCAGATCCCCCCACAGCCGGCCGTACACCTCTTTATACTTCTTCGAGCTTAAATGATGCACATCTCTGACGTGTCGCCCTATCTTCGACATAGGAACGCCGTACTTGGGACATGTTTTAATCAGGCAAGGATACTTCTTGCGACTTCTCTTACTCTCTCTTGTGCTCTCTCGAACATTTACGATGCCATTTGATTTGGAACTCAGAAGTTCTGCGTCGTTGTTCCCTTCCTTGTTCAGTTGGTTGACCTCGAATAAGCTAACCTCTTCATCTTCAGAAGAAACTAAACCATCATTTATCCTCTTCCCAGGATTATTAAACCCAAGAGCGGTCATTATGTGAAATTCACACAACCTCCAAAATGACTTTAAACGAGAGAAACCAAGAAACCGTGTAAAAGTTTCCCGAATCAAATTTTTTTAAGCAAGATTACCTTAATGTTATTTGAGTTGTAAAAACGGTGAAATAGAAGACTCGTTGATTAAAGTCTTCATTAAAAAAGAAAATCCCTCGAATTGTACCAAAAACGAGTAGAGAAACATGCCTCTAAGCAGGTATGGAGACGATCAGTGCTCTAAAGTCATCAACATCTTGGACTCGACCAATCATAAGCGAGAACGGAGTCCTATTATGTTAATGATCTCTAGGCTAGAACAATGGGTCGCCATGCAATAGATCCCTCTCTAGTGTAACTCAAAAGAATAGTCTGTTTCGCATGACAAAATCTCTGACCGTTTACTTCAAAGGTCAGCTATTTCCTTATAATTTAATTAGTTTTCCCGGAGATATGATGATATAATGGTGTTTTAGGGTTTATTTTGTTCTTTTTGGGGGGTTGTGATCAGTTGTTCTTGTTTGCGGATGACACGTGCAAAGGAGCATTGGCGTATGCAAAACACGATTGCTTACCTCATCAACTTATTGATAATTCACGTGTCCCTATACGACCCTTCCAATTGTCAATAACTCACTATTTCAAGTGGGTACATCATCTCTCACAAAACTGGGCACCTGGTTTTTTTTTTTTAATACAGGGGAGAATACAGATATCGCAGCATGAGGCGGGAAAATTTAGCAAAGCGTTGTCCCCAGTAATAACGCTAGCCCCGTTCCGTGAGCCTCTAATCACTTCCCCCGTATACGGGGACGTGCTGGATAGGGTAGTTTTTTTTTATCTTTTCTGTCCTAGACAGGGTATATATTTTACACTATTATTCAGGGTAACGAATTAACTGGGTATACATTTCGAGCCTCTTTGTCCTGAATAGGGATTTTATTATTTTGCTTTTACACGCATGTTTTAGAAAAATGTCGTCTTGGTCCCTAAGGACCGTCGAAATTGTCGTTATGTTGATTTTCCCCCCAAAAATGTTGTACATCGAAGCACCAGATGCAAGAGGTGTAACACATTCATGTTTGATTTTTCTGTGGGTATATTTAATTTCTACATCTGTGCTGGTAAATATAGCCGGCTCTCCAGAGATTCGGGATTCCTGTCCTCTCGCCACAGGAATCCCGAATCTCAGGAGGGCCGGTTAGATAAATATGTATCAAGGCTATATATAGAATGCGGCTAACAGCTCCTGAGGAGAGGGCTGTGCTCCTACAGTCTTGGTACAGTATTGGTACATATTGGAACGGTCTTGGTACAGTATTGGTACAGTCTTTGTACAGTATTGAAACAGTCTTTGTACAGTCTTGGTACAGTCTTGGTACAGTCTTGATACAGTATTGGTACAGTCTTGGTACAGTCTTGGTACAGTATTGGTACGGTATTGGTACGGTATTGGTACGGTATTGGTACAGTATTGGTACGGTATTGGTACAGTATTGGTACGGTATTGGTACAGTATTGGTACAGTATTGGTACGGTATTGGTACAGTATTGGTACAGTATTGGTACAGTATTGGTACGGTATTGGTACAGTATTGGTACAGTATTGGTACAGTATTGGTAAGTATTGGTACAGTATTGGTACAGTATTGGTACGGTATTGGTACAGTATTGGTACAGTATTGGTACGGTATTGGTACAGTATTGGTACAGTATTGGTACGGTATTGGTACAGTATTGGTACAGTATTGGTACGGTATTGGTACAGTATTGGTACAGTATTGGTACGGTATTGGTACAGTATTGGTACAGTATTGGTACGGTATTGGTACAGTATTGGTACAGTATTGGTACGGTATTGGTACAGTATTGGTACAGTATTGGTACAGTATTGGTACAGTATTGGAACAGTATTGGTACAGTATTGGAACAGTATTGGTACAGTCTTGGCACAGTATTGGTACGGTATTGGTACGGTATTGGTACGGTATTGGTACGGTATTGGTACAGTATTGGTACAGTATTGGTACGGTATTGGTACAGTATTGGTACGGTATTGGTACAGTATTGGTACAGTATTGGTACAGTATTGGTACGGTATTGGTACGGTATTGGTACAGTATTGGTACAGTTCCTAAAATGGGGAGAAAATGCGTAAAGAAGAAAACCATTCACGCAACAGGAACGCAAAGGATTCTGGGGAGGATGGAGACATATGGTGGTTGTTTTGGTGGAAGGCAATTTTTTTGTCCATCGTCATTTCCCATCTTGTCGACTTATAGCTACTTGGTACGACTTTGTAGTATCACTTATTGAAAAAAAAATACTTAAAAGCTTGGCAGACAGTCACGTCTGCTCTTTAATGTGGAAATCTTTACTATTCTCTAATGCTGTACATTGCTGATCACCACAGTCACCGCACCTGGGGGTAGCCCCTCCCCCTCCGCCGCCCTTGTGTTCTCGAGTATGACCACTGTTCTCTACACCAAACTTTACAGTATGTATTATGATATGGACTCTGTTATCGATTTTTATCATTGACCAGGAGGTAAGAGAGTCTATTCTATCCTCCGCTTGAGGAATACTCGCATCCCGTCCATTGATAGCCTATCTGTAGGCGTCAGAGTTTTATTTCGGCGAAAAAACCCTGTGTAAGTTATTTGGCCGCCATTTTGGAAAATACGGACGCAGAGGAGTGGGGCGAGCGGGAAAGGGGGAAGTAATGCCTATTTCCCCCACCGCGTTATTTTTTTTCGCTCGTCCCGCTCTTCCGCGTCAAAAATGGTGGTCAAGATAACGAACTTCGGCTTTTCTCGCCGAAACTCAACACCTACAGGTAAGCTAGTGCGCCTGCAGAGATCAGGCGCGTTGCCGTCGTCGCTGCTTAAGGTCCCTAATGTTTTATCGTGAGGTAAGAGAGTCTATACTATTCTCCACTGAAGAATACTCGCATCCCGTCCGCCTACAGAGATCAGGCGCGTGTCGTCGGCGAGGAATCTCACACAGGTGACATGCGCACTATGTCCCTTGGCGACACGTGGCTCAGCCTGAAACCCGAGACCAAAAGGGAGTAATGGTCAAGAGAGACTCAAGTACCCATACCACTTGTATGGGTATCTCTCCCCTCTTATTCACCCAAACTTTAATAGACCGTTTTCACGCTGTTGCGCGCGCGTCCAAAATGCCACAGACTGGCGGGCCACAGCTGATCCAAAATGATGCGGACAAAGGGTAATTTGACTTAGCGCCAAAACTTAAGCAAAATAAGCACTTTGACAGCATTTTCTATAGCTTAGTCTGTAAACTCCACTTTGTACGCCATTTAAGATCAGCTGTGGCCCGCCAGTCGATGCGCGCGTAACATCGTTAAAGCGGTCTATTACACAGTTTCCAATATCTCCCCAACCACATCTTCCTTCTTTGTAAATTATAATCGACAAAACTGCATTACAGCGACCGTCAAACATCTGCCTCCTCCCCTTTTCTTCTTTCTTCTTCCTCTAGCCCTCTTCTTCCATCACCCCTTCTTCTACATTCTTTTCTCACCAACCATCAACAAATCCTACTTCCTCCTCGCCTTGCTACTCCATCCTTTTCTCCCCCTATACACCTGTGCGATCTCAGTCCTATTCCCCCAACCATAGCCTTTTCCCCATCCCCGTATAATACAACGTATATACCAACCTTCAAAGCGACATCGCTACACCCCCCCCCCCCCCCCGCCTCCGCTAAATCAAAGCACATAATCTCCTACATGCTCACCTTTCTATCGTCGCACATGTATCTGAAAAGGTTCACGTCACCGAAGTCATCTCCGGTTGCGAGCAAAGTCCTGGAGTGTGATCTATCGACGGAGTTTATATCTGTGCCGTCAGCTTTTTTAGGCCAGATTCCTTTTTGACAAAAAAAAAAAAAAAAAACAGCAAAGCCTTAAAACCTAGGAAAAAAAGTTCAATAGGAGAAAGAGATTGGGGAGGAAATCTCATTCATCTCATAGAACGTGAAATAATCAAAGCCTGTAAAAAATAATTCGCAGCTTAAAAAATAACCTTCCAATGAAAAATAAGTATTGAATTTGTCAGTGTTGGATCCAAAGGTGGTACCTAGGGTTCAATTGCACCATCCTTTTTTAGCCAAATAATGTTTATCATTCAGGGGAGAGCTTGGTAGACTTGGATATAGTTTTAAAAATGAAACGCTATCCTGGATCTGTAGATAACGGTCGAGGAATGTGAGACTAATGCAGACGATAAATTACCTACCAAGCACAGGGTACCCAAGCACACAGTTCTGCGTGGCCCACTCCGTGTTGCGCATGTCTTTCGCCAACTTGATCTGCTCACATTTCTTGGCGTCCCCTGGTGAAACAGTATGGAAATCAGAAAGAGGCTATTCTTTCATAACGGAAGTGACGTCACTTACAAAAAAGCAGCTCGTAGTCCCCGGATGTGCTCTGGATAAAATCACTGCCCACTGACCAGTCGAAATGAGTGACGTAGCTTGTATGTCCCTACGGCGTAAACAACAGAACGTAAAAATCGTTCCCGAGGAACCTGTGCTAATTGTTGGGATTGTGCGAGCGAGTGTTAGCAGCCATGTTTACTTATTTCCCAGTGATGAATTTTCACGCTCAATTATTGGTCAATACGGGTCACGTGCACATTTTCACAGGACAATTATCAGTCGATAACGTCCAGGGGCCGGTTGCACAAAGCCTGGATAAGTTATCCGCCGGATAGGCGCTAACCGCCGGATAAAATCCCTATCCAGCGGATAGTTATCCGGCGGATAAAATAGCGTTGCACAAAGCGTGGATAAGAACGCTGGATAACTATCCGCTGAATAGCCATCATTTACCACTAAATGGCTTCCCGTTTCCATGGTAAATATGCAAAGCGCGCGCTGTTTTTCCTTCAAACAAAATGGCGACCGTTGAAAAAGCTACTAAAAGTGCCCGTAAACAAACAGTTTATCGAGGCAAAGTGCATGTAAATCATTGAATGATCACGGGGGATAGTGTTTATCTTCTTCCTGTCTTTGGGAGTCACATTTCTCGACAGAACGGACAATATAGTTTGATTCCAGTCCTGCCAGAGCTGCATGTTAATTCGTAGTTCATTGTAAATTTACCAACAGTAAAAATTGTCGTTTGCATGTGTTTCAACGTTCACTGCGTCTAAATATAATCTAAATTCTGACAAAAATTTTGAAAGCAAGACGCCATTTTGTTTTTTCTTCACATTTATTCGGTTGATAAGATTTAATCCGACCTCTTTCATCCGGATAACTTTAACCGCTGGATAACTTTTATTCGGGCTTTATGCAACCGAATCACGCCACTTGGATAACTTTTATCCGCTGGATAAGGATTTAACCGGTGGATAAGACTTATCCAGGCTTTGTGCAACCGGCCCCAGCCAAATTGATATCTGTCCTGTGATCATTTGTGCAGTCAAAACTCGCTTTTCGTCTGCTTATTAACTTCTCAAACAAACTCCAAGTTTTTCAAAACGCTATGAAGGCAAAGAAACAATGTTTGATTTCTTTTATAAAATTATCATCAATATAATTTTATAGAATTTATCCTGAAAAGCAATAACAAAAACGCGCGCGCTCGTGGTGTAATTCCATGCACGTCAGCGCGCGCGAAGAAGACATTTCAATATTGAAAACTTTTGCTTTCTATTCAAGCTCTCAGCAGAACAATAAGAAAACAGTCTAGGTGAAAATCCATCAGTTGAAATGCAAGTTTGAGCTTGTAGTTTTTGTTCTAATGAAAAAAATTGTTGCATGGATTTTTATCTTACGCGAATGGCCAAATTAACAAATCGCGCTCGTGGCGTCTTTCCAGTGCACGTCAGCGCGCGCAGAAGACACTTTTCGATTTTTAAGCGTAGTCACTGGGATAAAAAATACATGAAACTATTCTTTGACTCACTGAGATATCGGCGGATAATGTCCAACGACGAGAAATGGTACGAAAAATAGAAAGTTGGCCGAGAAGTGAGGCAAAGATAAGGAATGAGAGGCGGAGGCGAAAAAAACCCTCGCGCCTTCATCCCGCTCGCCAATGTTTGAGTTTTTCCCGATAAAGACCAGCCATCGCCGTCGAGCAGACTAAAATAGGCTATGAAAGCGAAACCCACCTCGCATTTTCCGCACAATTCCATCGATTTACCGCCATTCTCCAGCGTGTAAACATAGATGTTGTTATCATGCGACGCTACAGCCAAACATTTAACATCTGAAAAAAAGAATTAAAAAAGCAATGTGTAACCGCTATAAAAGCGTCAGGAGAAAACATATGGAAAGAATATGACTCATGAGCCCTCAAAAGGAATATTTTGTGGCAAAAAGAAATACCTGGTGAATACTTCAGGTCTGAAATCTTTTCTTGTGCGCATCTCTTCTTAAAGAATATCGGCTCTCCTGATTTGACATTGAAAATGCCAAAACTATAAAGCAGATGAAAACCATATAAGCATCAGTCACATTAATAGGTGAACAGTAAGAAATGAATCCCGGTGAGGCTTATTCTGATGTGAATACCTGAACAATTTAGTCTTTTAGTGCCAATTTCCGAGTTTTTTTGCCACCACGCTTTTTGGCATATTTCCAGGGAGAAAATTCTGGGTTTTTTCTCCTTTAGGAATACAAAACACACGCTGATACGTCATTTCTTACCTGCCGTCTTTGTAACCGACAGCAATAGTGTCAGCGGTCGAGCTCACAGAGACTGCGCATGGGATCAACTTCTTGTCTCTGTTGTCGGCAGGTGGACGAAACAACTGAACTGAGTGGTCAGCGGAGTTCCAAACTCTCACAGTCATGTCACTTCCAGCCGTAAAGAATTTTGGCTCGCTTGGGTGAGCGGCCAAGCCTTGTAGGCTACCCGAGTGGCCCTGGGAAGAGAGTGATTTCAAATGTAATGTAAGGGGAATCGGTCGAACAGCTAGTCTCAACACTTGAGTCTATGACAACTGCTTACGTTAAATCCTTTAGTCCCCGTCCTCTCGCTCAACTCAAGCGCTTTAAGCGTAAGCACAAGACAATCAAAGACAAACAAGACAATCAATTTGTGAAATCGCGCTCAGTGTGCTTTGTTACATACCGCGCTTACAACCTGTTGAGATCAGTATTTAGATCCATGTCAAGAAATTATTATATACTCAAACTATTTCACGTTCTCTCACAAAACACACAACCTATCCGCGCTAATTATTCCACAAACACATTTTCCTGATGAGAAATTCCTCCTGTCTACCCATATAAGGGAGAGAGCTGCCCACTCTTACCGAGATAAGCTGTTTCTTGTCAGCGTTCGCCAGGGGAGACTTGGAAAGAGACAGCACGGCACTCCAGATGCAGTTATCGGTGGTGCCGATGTACAGGGTGTTACTATCATCAAACGCAAGCGTGCGGATCCCTGTCACGCCGTACTCGTGCAGCTATTGTACAAGGTATTTAATGAAAAACATACGTTACGACAATTTAAAACATAATACTTGGTATAACATATGCTTCTTGGTAAAACATGTATAACGCGGAAATAAAAAAAACGGATCAACCCCCGCCCCTCTCATCAATACAGAAATCTACCCATTCGCCATTCAACAATCCCAGACAACCAAGAACCATTCAACAACTTCGCCCATTCAACCACGCGCCATTCATCCCTTCTAGAATCCACCCATGCGCCATTCATCTCTCCCAGAATCCACCCATTCGCCATTCATCTTTCCTAGAATCCACCGATCCACCATTCATCTCTCCTAGAATCCACTCATTCGCCATTCATCTCTCCCAGAATCCACCCATGTACCATTTATCTCTCCCAGAATCCACCTATGCGCCATTCAACAACCTCGCCCATTCAATCATCCGCAAATCATCTCTCCCGGAATCTACCCATGCGTCATCTAACAATCTCAGAATCTACCCATGCGCCATTTAACAATCTCGGAATCCACCCAAATGCCATTTATTTATCGCAGTATTCTGTCCCATACGTGATAGGTGTATGAAATCACATACTCGTAGCTCGACGCCCGTGGGACTAAGCTCCTTCATGTTGTTCCACGCCCGGACTGTCCCGTCTTTTCCTCCGCCAGAGAGCAAATCACCATTAGGGAGTACAAGCAGGGCGTACACAGGGCCCTAGGTGAGATGGTAAACCAAATGGTCAAAGTATGGCAAGGGAAAGGAACGTGATCACAAACATACAATGGAACCCCGCTCTTAGAACACTCGCTTAAAAAAACCCACACCTTGTGTTCTTAAGCACACTTTGTTTCAAAGTTTAATGAAAGAAAACTCCATGTATTTTCTGAAAATATAACCTTAACGTTAGACCTCGCTAATTAGAGCAAATTTCCCCGGGCCCTCTGTAGGTTATTTGGAATAGCGGAACGATATGTGTTATGTGAATCAAATTTTAATTGTATATTGTAGACGTAAAAAACTATAATGGATATATGTTTATTATATACATACTAAGAAATACTCACTGAAAACATATTCAGAAAAAAATTTCGTTCGTTCACTGGCAAATTAGAGGCGGGAACGATGTTCTTTCACCGTGAAGAAAAGTCGTTCGCGGTTCTGATTGGACGAACGATATTTTTTACTGCACTTGAACGCTTCAATCCCGACGCATCAACGAGTGCATAATCCATTTTGTAATTTATTTATATCATAGATGTCGAGATTTTAGAGATAAAAAAGTGCACTACTCGTGTAACATGAGCTACAGTCTCGTGCGTGACATTAGCGAGACACATTCATTTCAATGTATGTTTCTGTCTGTTCAACTGAACCGTCGAACAGCACAAATCTCGGAGCCTCTGCAGCCAAGTCTAATAAAATGGTATCTAATAAGCTTATTATAAATTTCTCAGTATGTATATAATTAACAAAATACAGCATGGAAAGTGCTTTGTACAGTTTTTATTCACTCGTTCGTTTTTTGATACTGCACAACTCGTGAATAAAAACCGTACGCGCGCACTTCCCATGTAGTATTCTCTATTTCTGTTTCATGGAAATGAAGACTTACCTGGTGAGCGTTTGTTATTGATGACGAAATTTCGTTGGTTCCTGTATTTAAAAAACTCATTTAACAATACACTTTTAAAAAATGTAATAAGTTTCCACCAGTTTCCCAGTTTGATACTGGAAGAACCATACGGTTTAAATATCCTAGAATGTGTAGGTGTGCATAGAACCAGCAGTAGCTAATACGCCAGTCAATGATGGTTTCAATAAATGGAAATGTCAATATATCGCTACAAAGGGAAGCCAGGGAAGTGCACAAAGCGAGATTCTGATTGGCTCAGAATGGTTTACTGACAACAGAGAACCAAAACAAATCGTGTTTTGAAAAGGCAGGTCGCGATACAACGGATTCGACAGTAACTTGACGCCTTACATGTATCGTGACATCACACCTCAACATACACCTCACATATGTCGATAAACCTCGCTATATTACCTTCACGCCATACATATATAGTCCCATTAGTGTCACCCGTGATGACGTCACCATTCCGGGCAAACGTCAGACAGGAGATATATAGCGGCTTCACATGATGCTGAAACAATAATCATCATCATAACTGTCAGTATGATCATTGGAATCATCATCTCTCAGCATCATCCACTTCCTCGGCACTAAAATCATAATCATCACAAAAATCATAACCTTCATACGGTTTATGAACTGGCTACTGTTCTGATGTCTTCTATTCAATTATACAATCACAAATCCGTTGATAGATGGAAGTTTCAATCCATCATTATCACCTTGTCGTAATCAACATCATTATTTCAACTATCGCCGCCACCACCCGAGGAAATGTCGCTGTGTACCCTTGCCACCCAAAATCCTTTAACCTTTAACTTTAACCTTCGATAAACCCCAATTATTTCGCAGTCGGTTTGGAGTTTACCTAGCATTGCGACAAACTCCGAATCTTGGATGTTTCTTTTATAAAAATTTGAAAGAATTAGAGAAATATATGTAATAATCGCGTAAATAAGACTGTATGGGAGCGGTTTTAATTTTTTTGGGTGGAAGCAGTCCTTTTGAATTGATGCGGGCCACCTTAACCATAATCTCCCTCACCAGTGTTATAAACATCGTTCAACACAAATGATCACCTCTGCCATCACTGCTACCGTCAAAGCCACTAAACAGTTATCATCCCTATGATGTCATCAATACGAACCGAAACATAAATTACGTCACGACAACCACAATATCGCTTACATCGAATCTCCCGCGGTCGCATTTGAGCCTTCCCTCCTCTATGTTCCAGAAGCTGACATGTTGTTTCCCACAGGACACCAGAGAAAGCACCCCTTCATTGACCTCAAACGGCGTGAAACTCGCCACTAGTACCTGATCCATGTGGCCCTGTGTCAGACAAAATGACGGTTAACCATGAGCTGGTCCATATGGCCCTGCGTCAGATAAAATGACGGTTAACCCTGAGTGGATCTATATGACCAGATGTCAGATAATGATGGTTAACCATGAGCTAGTCCATATGGCCCTGTGTCAAATAAAATGACGGTTAACCCTGAGCTGGTCCATATGGCCCTGTGTCAGATAATGATGGTTAACCATAAGCTGGTCTATATGACCATATGTCAGATAATGATGATTAACCATGAGCTGGTCCATATGGTCCTGTGTCAGATAATGGTGGTAAACCATGAGCTGATCCATATGGCCCTGTGTCAGATAATGATGGTTAAGAATGAGCTGGTCTATATGGCACTGTGTCAGAAAATAATGGTTAACCATGAGCTGGTAAATATGGCCCTGTGTCAGATAATGATGAGTAACCATGAGCTGGTCCATATGGCCCTGTGTCAGATAATGATGATTAACCATGAGCTGATCCATACGGCCCTGTGTCAGATAATAATGGGTAACCATGAGCTGGTGCATATGGCTCTGTGTCAGGTTATAATGGTTAACCATGAGCTGCTCCATATTGCCCTGTGTCAGGTTATAATGGTTAACCATGAGCTGCGTTTTCTTGTACGCATGTAAGATGTCTGCATATGAACTAATCTAACTCAACCACTTACCCGTGCACTGGCTACTATCTTATTTCGTTCCCAGTCCCACACAGTGATTGTATGATAGTCATCATCATCAACTGACACAATATACCGTCCATGATCCTGGCAAATCATAATCATCATTGAATAAAAAAAAATTACAAACAACCCTGGCTCGTTCACATGCACCTGCAGCGCAGGGTATACAGGAAAAGGGCCGACGTGGCAAGGTTTGTCTACACCATCACATTCATATTAAACACTATCACGAACAGAAAAATAGTAAAGCGGTAATATAGTATTCACCTTTTTGGAGAAAGCCAGTGAGTTCACAGCTCGTCCAAAATGACCAAGACCAATAACAGCTATTGTCTCCAGCCTGACGACGTCCCAGATACGGAAGTGGGGCTGCAACATTCACGATTATTCAAATACTAATGCGAAAGACAAATAAAATAAAGCAGTGCTTCAAATTTATTATGTCATTTCTACTCCGAAATTGTTAGATACCGACACTCCTTATATTGGAACATTACCTTTAAGGCCATGTAATAGGTTAGAATAATAAACTGATTAGAGGAGGAGTAAATGTTTCGGATGGCATTAGTGCCGTACCTCTCCTTGTACTTCTTCATGGCCAGCTACTTGGCCGGACGCAATGGTCCTTCCATCTGGATGGACTGCAAGGCTGAGGAAAGACAGAGACTTCGTCATTCATCATATCCATCTTTACAAGTCCTTATACTCTGACAGGCCTTTGCGCCACCAAGGAAGACAGGTACAAGGGTGGTTTCTGGGGGGGGGGGGGGGGGAGGGGGTATATTGGGTGGCTATTCATCAGGCTTTGTCATTCAAAAGACAAATAATTGATATAAAAATAGTATAATTTAAAAAAATACTGTCAAACAAATTTTAAAACCTTGCTTTTTTCCGTGAAGTATCTTAAAAAGGTCGAGAGAAGGATTATGAATAAAAAAAGTGTACTGCCAATTTTTGTTTGTTTTGGAGGAAAGATATGAAAGTTAGATGTTATACCTCAATAAGAACTAAATACCAAGCCATGCGCCAGATAAAAACTGAAATGGAAATTAATCTCGCTAGTGTCAAGCATGAGAATGAAATTCCAGCCAAAATTTGCTTGACCATTCTGAGGCCATAGGGGCACCAACAAACATAAGTACAGACAAAAAGGAAAAAAAACCATGGCGCATCCCACAAGAGGCCCCTCTATACGTACTGTATGGTTCTCTGCTAATATCAATAAAGCATTCCTTAAACATGCTTTGCTCACCTTTTGACATCATCCGTATGTTGAGTGTAGTGTCGTTGAGTGTGCTTCTTGAGGTTGTACAAAACAACAATAGCTGCAGTGAAGTAGGCTAACTCTCCTGTTTCATTCACCACAACAAGATTATTACGACAGTCCTTGCCACGGTATCCATATCTACAAAAAACATAGAAATCAAGTTAGTGGCATAAGTTGTATGATGTGACCTGTCTGGTAACCTTCAGGGAATATTTTAAGTAGAAAATGTCACAAATAGCCAAAATTTTTTTTTTATCTGCACAAACTTTCAAAGCAAGTGCAACCACATTAAAGTACCCCCCGCCCATGTAGCAGATGTGAAACTTTAACATTGCATCACACAAAGAAATCCATCAATAACCACACCCGCCATGTAGCAGATGTGAAACTTTAACATTGCATAACACACAGAAATCCATCAATAACCACACCCGCCCATAAAGCAGATGTGAAACTCTAACATTGCATCACACACAGAAATCCATCAATCACCACACCCGCCCATGTAGCAGATGTGAAACTTTAACATTGCATCACACGCAGAAATCCATCAATAACCACACCCGCCCATGTAGCAGATGTGAAACTTTAACATTGCATTACATACAGAAATCCATCAATAACCACACCCGCACATGTAGCAGATGTGAAACTCTAACATTGCATCACACACAGAAATCCATCAATAACCACACCCGCTCATGTAGCAGATGTGAAACTTTAACATTGCATCACACGCAGAAATCCATCAATAACCACACCCGCCCATGTAGCAGATGTGAAACTTTAACATTGCATTACATACAGAAATCCATCAATAACCACACCCGCCCATGTAGCAGATGTGAAACTCTAACATTGCATCACACACAGAAATCCATCAATAACCACACCCACTCATGTAGCAGATGTGAAACTTTAACATTGCATCACACGCAGAAATCCATCAATAACCACACCCACCCATGTAGCAGATGTGAAACTTTAACATTGCATTACATACAGAAATCCATCAATAACCACACCCGCCCATGTAGCAGATGTGAAACTTTAACATTACATCACACACAGAAATCCATCAATAACCACACCCGCCCATGTAGCAGATGTGACACTTTATGAATGCATCATCCAAAGAGAGCATACTTACACCCACTCCAATGCAAGTCTCTGATCAGGCTTGTCAGGGTTTGTGTTAGGTTGGGCATTGTCAGGGGGGTACACAGGAATTCTTCTTCCCCTTAACTTAATAAATACAGGGTCTGGATCTGTGTCAAAACAGTTAGTGTTAGTCACTTTGTACTGATACTTTAAGGTTTGTTACAGCCAATACCCTATTACCTCCAGCCAATACCCAATACCTCCTTATGGCTTTGGACATCTTTTAAATCAAGCCACATGAAAAACAGATCACGTTACCCAAAACAAAAATACAAAAAATGTTTCTAAGAAAACCCAATTTCGTTGGGCATAAATTCACCTGAGTAATAATATCAAGAATAGTAGTTTCATAAAAAAAAAAAACTTTAGTTCCTACAACACATTTTATTAAGTGTTTATTGGATGTACAATTTACATTATGATGCATTGATTTATTCAGTTATTCAATGCTTTACATCATTTATCATTTTTACTGAAACAAAAAATATTAAGGGTTTAAAGGGTTCATTTTGTATTTATGTAATCTATACCTTTGCCTTGGGTTCTTGATATTTTATTAATATGATATGAATTATTCTTTGAATCTGTAAATTATATCATACATATAAAATGGTCAATGTACAGTATTATATGCATTGTTATATTCTTTATATTTTACAGAACACAAAACTTTCAAGTTATAAAAAAAAACTGGTTAAAAAATCACATCAATAAATTGTATTTTTTTAACCTGTGATCAACAGCATGTGTCTTACCTGCATTAGTCTGTGTCTGAATGTTGGAGCTGCGTTGATTTGTATTGCCCCTTGATGACATTACTTTATTCACAATTGGCTCCAGAAGCTCAATAAATGATCTCCAGCTATATCAAATCAAAGTAGTAATACAATATAAATCCTGTAGTTTTAAGCAGGGTAAATAATAACAATAATAACGACGGTGGCGGGAGGCGGCGAGCGGTGGCGAAGACGACGATGATGACATGACTGGGTCTATTTCCAGTAATCATTAGGCCTTGTAATATGGATTAGGCTCTCAGAAATGAGCTGGATAAATTGCCCACTGGGAGACTAAGGAGAACAACTGAAGACAAGGCCAAAAATCCTGACTTCTCATCAAGTCTAGTGTATGTGCCTATATAAACAGCTTGACTATGGAACTCAGCATCATCTACAATTTGATAATTGCAAAAAGTTGGTCTGGTTCTTAAGTTGTTCTTATCAAATAATGAACTGTGTACATATCTGCTTGGAAGCATGCATGGTTTAATGCAAAGGAATCCTCACCATAAATAGGGTTAGCCTAGGGGTATCAAAGCATAGAAACCAGAAGGTTAACAATTCTCATTGGTAATCAGTAGAAAGAAACAACACCACTTTTTGGCAGTCAAGAAATGGGGGGGGGGGTGCAACCCATGCACCCACACCATACTTTAAGCCTCCACCCAGATCATTGCGGATCTGAAGCTACTGTAACATTCAGAGATCTCTAGAGCACTTACTCAGTCTTGGCAGACCCCTCAATCCGATGGACAGAAAGTGCTTTCTCTAACAGATCTAGGGTTATCGGCAATCTATCAGGTGGGCAAAGTCTTATCGCCTGTATGATAAAGAAGAAAAAAAAGACAGTCAACAGTTAATCTCAAAGTGGACCGTTATCCAATGAGTTCGCTTAGGCCATACTTTATTACATTTAAGTTTTGATGTACATACAGTATGTAGCTATGGTGTCTACCAAGAACAACCTGCTCATACGTTTATACCTCAGGAACTTCAAGAAAAGCAATTTCTAAAGTCATTGGCTGTATCAGAAAATGATGTGGGGTTAACCCTAAACGATCGTTTCACTAAAAATATCTAGTTGTGGTTTATTTCCTCATGTTCAACTGAAATGTTAGATAGTAGGTATGTAGTACATACCTCTCTATATGGTAAGTTTTCTCTATCTCTTGAATTCTCAAAAGATGATTTCAAATTCTTTAAGTCTGCAAATAGCCCCTCCTCTGCAGCTCGTTTTAGTTCATGCTCTAGTTCCAGCTTAAGTAGTGAATCATCACGTGGTGGCCTTGATACAGATACAGGCTTAGTATAGAGAGGGGTGTTGAAAGATTGACTTGAGAAGACACCTAGCTTGGAATGACGCTGGCTATATGAATCGTAGCATTCTGGAAAAAAACATAATCATTTGAATCATAGCATTCTGAAAAATAGGTACCCAAATGGTACATGAGTCAATTAGCCTGCATAGCTGGCGATTATGTTGAGTTTCCAGTCTATCCGAGAATCGTTCATAAAAACATTGTTCTGACTGTGTCTCTAAGGAATTTTATCATGAGAAAATATGTTTAGTAACTTTAAAGTGAAAGAGAAACAGGAAAAGAAAGAATGAAGAGAAAAAAAAATGTAGCCAAGGCTGGTCTTGAACCTGTCACAAAGATTTCGCATTGATAGACAGACGATCGGACCACCAGATTATTGTAGCTTGCTTAAAAAAGAAGGGACTATAATTAGAGTCTTACTATTTGTGTCGTATTATCGTTCGAAACTTTCAACAACATGTCAAATTTCAACTTTGCTTTTCGTACTAAAAACTCAAATACCCAGCACAATTAATTACACTACTGTTATACAATGTGTGTTGTGAATGTAAATAATCTAGAAAAGTGCAAAATCGTTATTCGATGAATTAGTGGGGGCAATGTGTTTGGACCTTCTCAGCTCAAAGACAAGCTATAAACAATTGAACGTCGAGATGCGAATCGGCAAGTAAAGGACTTAAAAATAGCTCTCATAGCATTGTAATTTTGTTGTTGACAAACTTACAACTTAATTGAGCCCCAGAGGACACAAGCTGCTTCAAACTCAGTCACATGCTCTTCAAAACATGCACTAGTTCCTACAAACACAGTCACGCTCTCTTCGAAAAATACACACGCTACTTCTCGAACTCAGTCGCTACCCTCGCTATCTTCAAAACATGCACCAATTGATTCAAACGCAGTTATGCAATTCTTCAAAACTGCACAAACTCAGTCTAGCATTTCTTAAAAATTAAAATTGCTTCAAACTTAGTATAGGGCTCTCTAGAATAAGCGCCGATTGCTTAAAACCAAGAGAGTGTCCAAACACAGTCGCGGTCTCTTATAAATGCACAAACTGCTTCAAAATCAGACATACCCGTACGAAAAACTTGTGTTACTGAGAACCAAAATCGGGCCTAAATGAGGCCCTAAAAAGAGGTCTCAACCTAAATCAGAACCTCAACTGGACCTCAGCAATTTCATTTAGGTTCTGCATTGTACAGCCTAAAAAAATTGGGTCCGATTTGGGCTGCAATTTGGGCTATTCAGACAGCTTGCCAGCCTAAGTCAGAGCCTAAACGAATTTAGGTTCGTTTTAGCCTAGCTTTTTTCATAAGACATGAGCCCAACTAGAGCCCAAATAAAATTAGGTTGTAAATATGGCTGTAGCAGAGGCTAAAAAACGGGCCCAAATTCAGCCCAAGTAAAATGAGGCTCTGAATAGGGCTTCAAGATACAAAGTATGCGAGAGCCGTAAATGCGGGGCAAAATAGGGAATCAGATTTATAATACTTACATGCTAATCTAACCAGGGACACTTCCCGATCTAACTTAAAGTTTACAACTTAACTAATTTAAAAAGTAGCATACAAAAATTAGCGAACATTGTTCCTACGATAAATCAGTCTATCTCGATTTTGTTCGAAAACTCGCACACATAACACTGCGTGGCCGAAGAAGTATTTTGTGGGATAACCTCGATAAACAAGCAATTGTCACAAATGTCACTTATATTAAAAACAACTAACTTGTCCATTGCTCTCTTTACCGAAGTAATGTGTGTTGATGAGGGATTATAGCAAGGGTATTCTAATGGAGTTGCGATCGCCAGATAGTGAACGTTTCTTGCAGCACCAACGTTAACTTTTATGAAGCATTTCACTTGCGCGAATGCGATAGAGTTGCGCGTAGAATACTTCACAGTAGAACAGTTCCGTCTCGACATTCTCTTATAATCAAGGCCATAAATAAACGCAGACTTCCGTTCAATTCTATTAAATGCAATAACATTCATGAAAGTAGGTGTTTGTTTTAGATAATTTTCAAGTGCTAAAAGTTCATGCTCATTCAACTGTTTCCGATAGAAAGCACCCAAAACATATGTATGTTTCAATATTTCTTCCCTTCTTTGCGTTTTGTTTGGATGCATTAATTTCCAATACAAAGTGTCTTCATCTGAGCCAGGTGCTAGACATTTCTCTCACAACGATACTGCTTCCAAGATCTGGCTGTCAATAAATTGAGTTCCGTGTATCAATTTAAGTATGAATCCATTCTTATCTTCAAATGAAAAGCAGCTGTGAGTATATAGAGGCCCGAGATCCCTTACATTATCCACCAAATGTAATAGTTGATGTAAATTAAGAGTCATGTATCGTTCTTCATACAGTCTTGAAAAGTTTGAGCAGAAGCTTTGTAAAAGCTCTTCCGCGGTCTTTAGATCATTAGGCGAAATACTTTCTTGTAAAAGTAAGAAATTCGCACGGACGAAACAGAAATAGTGCTGGAAGTAGTTTTCCGGTAATAAACCAAACAGCACTGGTAGACCGTAATAAAGCAGAAACGAGCGCAACTCGTTCGCTTTCCAGTGGTTTAGGTGCTCTGAAATTGATCTTGGTAGACGTTTCAGTTCAAGAGTCGGTGTAATTAGTTGCAACCTGGAATCGATGACATTGACGTACTTGCTCAGACTGAATATCTTCCTGGAGTTACTGCTATCAAACCATAACCTGAGGAGCAATTTCTGAACCCCCAACAGGACGCCATGCATATAGTCTATCGCTGTACCACGAATAATGTCGTGATATTTCAAAACAGAAAGCCAACCAAAACCTTTCACACCTTTAATAGTTTTTGCTTTTCCAGAAATAGAATGTTGTAGAGCTTCAGCAGCATGATTTATCGTAGACGTGACTGTTCTAAGTGGCCCCTTTGGATCTGTTTCGTTGTAAGGAAAAATCCATACACGAGTGTTGCCCGTTGTACTGTACAGAATTGCAAACCATGCTTCGAGCTGGCAAGTCACAGGAACTAGCTAAAAGGACCGCCTTACATGTAAACTTTCCTTTAGAAGGAGATTCAAATTCTATTCCATTTTCAAGCTCTTTGAGTGATTCTATATGAGGTTTGAGAAATGTCCACATTGCAGGCTTTTTCTCACCGAACCAAAGACCCGCAAACAACATATTTTCTCGAGACATTCGCTTAGAGTATTGAAGTTCGTTTATGACAAAGTACAGAGGCCAGATAGATACCTTCGAAGATTTGAATACCGGGACACCATCTGTGTTCATCAAGAATGAAATGTTGTCTTTGGAGCTTAAAATCCCGTGTTGACACAATTCATGGTACAAGTTTCCGTCATAAATATCTTCAATGTTTTCGTTATTTCTTTTATTCCTTTTAAATCTGTATTGTATATCCTCATAAAATGAAGGTCTTGAAAAAAATAGTTGTAGTTGTTGAAGAATAGGTACTTCGATGAAATACGACAATGCGTTTTTCTTTGTTAAATCTTTGAGACATCCGGCATTTGGGCAAACAGTTCGTGTTTTCGGCTGTGAAATGACAGACAAACAAAATGCACAGTACCGATGGATTACAAGCGGATTGCGTAAATCCTTAAAATACTTCTTAAATTTGTATACTGTAGTAGGAAGAGAATGAGATATAGGAAGCGCCAATGAAAGGAGAGTCAAAAGATTAGACATTGCTTCAGCCGGAAGATTGTACTTAATAGTAAACAACGCAAACAGCGCCATGACCGTACCAATTGTCACTCTTGACCCCGGATACAAAGGTGCCGTTTCATCCATGGCATTTCCTTGATCGCAACCATCTCTTGCTTCTCCTATGACTTCATTGTCATCAACAAAGAAATCAGGGGGATCCTCAAAAGTACTGTTGTTTACTTGATCAAAGCTAAATGATAAGTCATCCGTAACGTTGGTGAATTCATTTTCATCGGGTTCACAATCATCGCGTAGGTCATCCTCCATTTGCTCAACTAGTGTAATTAGCTCTTCTTCCCAAAAACTATCATTTGTCGTAGTAGCACCGCTCTCCGTTGTCATTTGCTGTGAATCTAAAAGTTTGATGCAAACTTCTGACATTGTGTCCATAAAAAATGCGTCCCCGAGTGAAGAGGAGTTCACTCTTGAACGCTTTAACGCGCTAGTAGGACAATCAGGGCAATCATCACCAGAAAGGTGGAAGTCAGCATCTCCATCACTTGCGGTTTCTTCGACTAAAACAGAACAATCATCAGAGGCTCTTTCAAAACTTCGAGAGCTATCTAAAAGGGGAACCACAACTTCACAAAATTCCTCATCGACCTGATCCATAGTAAAATAAAACCAATTAGAAACCAAAAATACGCAACCTTGAAAGCAGTGCTGCTCTGTACACGGGTACTCGACTTGAAACGTGAGAGCTTTATTATTTTTAGATCTTGTGTTGGTGTATTTCAGTGATTGGACAAAGAAAAACGTCACTGACTGAAGTGTGGTATGACAAATCGCAAAACCCTATTGGCTAGCTTTTTTGCCGCTCTTTTTCAGATGAGATATCATATTTCGGGCCCTTTCTTCATATTCTAAATCTGTTGGGTAGCTACACTTACCGTTATAGAAAGCAAAAAGTCTTCGGATTTCCAAAAATCTCTAAAAATCTATAATATCTGTTTTCAAAAGCAAGTAGTTGAAAGCGAGATGGCCTTTTATGCGTGTATCTATTTTTACGCCGACAAGAGTGTCAGTACGGTGCCAAGGAGTAGATGTTCGCTGCGCGGGACATTCGAAGCCGGGGAGGAAGCCGATGTTAGCTGGAAAATGGCTAAAGGCGAGAAAGAGACCTATGTTGGAGTGATAATAAAGACAGCAAAGAAAGGTAAGAGCGAAGCGTGTTTATGGATTACTTTTGGCACAGGAGTTTTTTTGTACAGCTTTAAATGAGCTGCTCCGTTTTAAACGGTAAATTTGTACACACACGTACAACTTATAAGTACAATACACATTCAATAGTGCTCAGGGAAAAACTAGTGGAACCCTTGTAATCAACGAGTGGAGTAAACCCCATCTTGTTCAATAGTATCATAACAGCTCGAGCTTATTTACCCATGTAAATTAAGATTGTTCATCGTATAAATGCGCGCGCTTTTTGCCCATGGGGATAACATTTCAAGGGCAGCTTTGGTGGAGTAGTCCATGACGACCTATGTCTGCATATGCTGATGAGATAGAGCACACAGTTTTGCTCAACATTGAATATGATCGCAAACAGACATTAAAATAAGAAAAAAGGAATATAAACTAAACAAGCTCAATGAGTTCAATGGCACAGTTGCATGACCTTTGATCTCCAAAAAATGACAGTTCACTTAATTGAATTGGATCTGGTACAAATAGGTTAATTATTTACTGTTTTCATTTCGGTCATTGCTTGCTATTTCAGAGGAAAAGCCGCAAATAGAACAGTTTACCGAAGATGTCGGTCTACTCGTGGCGGACATGATCAAACGTGGAGAAAACGTTAAAAGCCAATTACCGGAGCTATTGAAAAAAAATCTCCCGGCTCCAGCACCAACGGCCGCATCTGCTCCTTGTAAGAGGGCGCGGAAAATGACGAAGGTGATGGAGGAAAGTAAAAAGCAGGCTGAGGATGATGGCGAAACCAAAGATAAAAAACGAAAAAAAAACCATATTGATCCGCTCACAGAGAAGAAAAAAAACAAGAAGAAAAATGGCGAGAAAAATAAGGAGCCTTCGCAGAAGCAGGCGTTAGCAGAGGGGGCAAAAGATGCCTCACTGGAGATCTACAGCTCCTTCAGGCAGGTGTTCGGTGCTCAACTGGATCTAACCAGCGAGACCCGCCAGCCGCCCGAGGCCTCTACTCCCGTGACTCCCATACAAGAGACGACTCCAATACACCAGACCTCAATACGCGAGACT
Source organism: Nematostella vectensis (assembly GCF_932526225.1). Taxonomy (NCBI): domain Eukaryota; kingdom Metazoa; phylum Cnidaria; class Anthozoa; order Actiniaria; family Edwardsiidae; genus Nematostella; species Nematostella vectensis. Next base: position 16,680,307 of record NC_064036.1, read on the forward strand.
CCAATATCTGAGACCGGGGGAGTTGTCTTGAGGGCGGTAGAGGAGACCCTTGGGATGCCATTCGATGAGGAGGAGGAGGAGGAGGAGGAGGAGGAGGAGGAGGAGGAGGAGGAGGAGGAGGAGGAGGAGCCCAGAAGCTATTTAGAACTGCTAGGCACGAACGACCATCCATTGGAGGAGCCAGCAGCATCCCCAGATCCCATTGCACTTTATTCTGGCTTCTCTGAGTTGGACAAGCTAAGAGAGGAGAATCGTCTCCTAAAGGCCGAGGTCGAAAGCCTCAGAAGCCAGTTGACCTCCTCTAGGAGACAACCAGGTGAGCTAGGAAACATAAAAAATGATTTTTGCAATACTGTACAGTGGTTTTATTATTTTCCACCGAGCGCCGGCTACTTTTAAAAAAAAGTTTATTTTAAGCCGCATTGTAACCAGTTTACTTCCGGTCGATTGCGTAACGGTCTCCGATGATTTTTAATGAAATAGGCGAAAAATATTTCCAAATATTGAAAGCAGTGTGTCTATTGGAAGTTTCTTTGATGATGTGATCATTTAGAGCGGATGGCCTGTAAATATCTCGGATTCTAATAGATTCTTTTGTCTTTTAACGGTTTAGGTTCCGTCGAAGCTCCGGAAATAAACGGCCGACGATGCGGCTTTAAGTTTAAGTTTTATTTGAACTAATAAAATAGAATAACTTCCACCGCCTACTCTGAAACTACGCTACATAACGGGTATTCATTTTCGTCATATCACATCTTTTAATTATTCTTTACTTTATTTATTTTCCCAGTGCCATCTGCTGAAGTTATCAACTTTTTCCGTGACTTTGTCTCATTTAATGATGCGACAAACATCCAATACTCTGCTGTCGGTGGTGCTCCTTGTCAAGAGTACACGATCAGGGCAAACCTAAACCCAGGACCCACAACAAGCCAGGTAGGGTCTCAAGTGCCAGGCCTTAAAATGTCTATTTTTCTTTATATTTATCTACAATTTTTCTTGCGTTTGTGTTTGACCAATTTAAACTTGTGTTGCGCTTATTATTGTGCCTGTTGTCCTTTAATGAGTACTAACCTTTGAAAATTTTACTAGAATGTCCGTTGACCATTCCTTTTTTTTTTACAGAATCAGCGCAGCAGGGACGACGTTAAACTGCTGGATTCAAGCGACGTTTATGTCAACCGGAATGCTTTGCGAAGCTGTGTACAAGCAGGGCACTCAGCCAAAGGCCCCATTGGGCTTTTAAAGAAACTCATTCCGATAGTTTTTTCTGCCGAGGAGCTTGCAAGGTCGTGCGGCCAGGGGCTCGCTCGCGGAGGGGCATCTCAGAAGGAGGATGGGAAAGCCCCTCTTGACCAGCACAAGGTCAATGCTTGCAAAGGTAAATTTCAAGCTAAATTTGTTAGGAAATTAAACAATTTTGTTTGTCAATTTCAAGTCATTGTTAAATATGTGGTCTTCGTATTTAATTTCAGATTACCTTGTCGCCTTCTGCCTCCAGAGTAAAATGGCCCAGCCAGGAGCGCAAGAGATAAATAAAGCGTTCACGCAACAAATTACATATGCGAGGACAAAATTAAAAATGCAGAGTGCTGCTGTGAACACCGAGTAGATATAATGATCACCGTCTTTTATGTATTTCTTTTTATACACTAGACGGTCGAGGATTATACACGATTAAAAGTAGTACTAACCATACATGTTGTAGATCTGTTGATTATTAGAAGATAGTAAATGATTGATTAAAGTCACGACCTAACTTTAGAACCTAAATCCAACCTAACTAAGGCCTAATTGAGCGAACGATTTTGGCTACGGTTTTAGGTCGTAAATTAGGTTCCTTTTACGTTCAAATTAGTCTCAAATATTTAGGTTCGTGCGAGGCTCATTTTGGCTCAGAGTTGGCTTAAAACATTTAGGCTCAATTTAGGCTCATTTTCGCTCAAAATGTGGCTCAAATTTTAGGCCCGAATTTGGCTCAGTTTAACGGCGTATTTTTCGTACGGGAAGCTCTTTTCAAAACAAGCACAAATAATTAACACAGTTTTCTTTATCTTACAAAGAGTAATGTTGACAATTTTGAAACAGAGGGCACATTATAATAACAGGACAATGCGCATGCAAAACGCAAAACGCACATGGAAGACTTTCTTGCAGAAACCTGCTTATAAATATTTTTTGGCTTTACATTTAGAATATAGAGGTCACAGGTCAACAGAAAGTGTTTTATACTTCCTAAAGCTTTAACCGTAAGTTACCACACCGGAAGTTTAAAGATAATTCAAGAATTACTGTGTTGAAAAGCACAGAAAGACCACAAAAAGTTCACGCAGGCAGGCAGACAGGCAGAATGCGGACGCTGACATAGAGTCTAGGATGCCTAAAGCACCTAGACTCAAAAAGAGATGAATAATGGATAAAATCTTCAAATGTTTTAAATTATTTATGTTATTTTATCTGATATCACAACAATTATAAATAAAAAGACACATTTAAACTCTTATCAAAACATGATAAAAGTGAATTATAAATGATAAGAGCCAATAACACCCTTTAAAGTCATCACAACAGAGGCATGCTTGATAGAGTTTACTGTAGGTGTCTTTGAATGAAAGAAAAGAAATTCAGAAAACTGAACATTCTGTTGTTTTAACTGCTATCCCCAGTCTAACCATAGAGGTCAAAATTTATGTACATAATGTTGACCTCACACATTTTGCTATACTGTATGTGACATTTGAACCCTGTGAATAAAACCTTGTAAATGTTGATAATTTAGGGGTTTACAATAACACATTACAAGCAACCTACCCTCTAAAAAGTCACACAAATCATTGTATCTCACTCCCCCAAGCTCTGATTTGAATTTGTCCACAAGGTGGCTAAGGGTTGGATCCAGGATGAAGATGCTATTGGCATTCAGTACATGACGCAACTCATCTGTGGTTGCCCGTCCTGAACCATCCTTTTGGTAGTCATGATGCTTAAACCCCTCTCTCACTCTAGTAAGCCTTGCCCTTGGCACCCTAGAAATTAATGGCTGGATGCGGTCGACAAGCACTTCATCACTTGGGCGTGCAGATGGATAACCTTTAGAAAAAAAATTCTATTGATATTTATTCATTATACTGTCATTGCACACTGAGACCAATGTTTCTCAAAGATTTTTTATTTTGTAGAAAGAGGTGCTCAAAACCCCCCAAAAAAACATATCATGAATAACCAATTTCAATGAAATGTCTTTAGCTGTAAAGCCCTAGACAGTATAGGATGCAGTGAAAAGAATTGGCAAGAAATTGGATTTTCCAAGAAGGTGAGAAAAAATTAGATTAAAAGGGCACAAATGTAAGAGCAACAACAGGAGAGTCCTTTTCGTATGGCTGCAAATCCCAAGGGATATTTGGACAGTTCTTGACACTTGTATGGCATTTTGCTTTTGTTTTTCTTAAATGAGAGAACAGCTTTAAATTGTGGTTTAAGAGAGGAGATTGATAAATAAAAACAATACCAGAGGCTGCAGTGATCGGGGGTATTGTAGAGTAACGGCTGCCAATCTTGATGGGAGTTACTCCTGACTCGAATCTGTCTCTGGGGTATGTCTGTAGTCCTTCTCCATGCTTGTCCCTCACTGGGACCCTTCTTAGCTTTCCACATATGATCTTGTAGTCATACTTTGGTGTATACATCATGGTGACTCATTTCAGTGTAAAGCCATACAGCTGCTAAAACACTGTAAATGGGACAACAAGGATTGGCATGAGAATTATCACATCTGTATTTTTGACAAGGTGTGAGTAAAATATGCGCCAACACATATCACCCTACTAACAGCTCCATTATCAACTATGGCGTTGTGCAAATACTCAAATTGAAGTGAAGTTACAGATATTTCAAATGTAAGGGGTAATTGCAATAAAGACTGTGGAAATATAAAGAATACAAACCAAATGGTTGGGATGGCATTCTAAATTAAACAAATTCACATTATAATAGCATTTGATAAGGTTTAAATCATTATCATAGATTTTTAACTTTGTCATCTAACTTCCTCATCATGAGTGCAGCGTCTTCACAGGGAGCTCACCTCTACGGTTTGAATAAAGTTAGAGTTGTCGTTAGACCGCTAAACCAATGGGAGAGAGCAGAAGAAACCAAGCGCCTAAAAATTAGACAAGTGATACAAACGCACACACATATTAAAAATCATCAACAACGCAAAGCCAAAGAAACAACTCTAACTTTATTAAAACCGTAGAAGCGAGCTCCCTGTGGCATCTTCTCAGGTAGTAGTGATTGAACCCCAAGTTTATAACTATTTGAGAAAATACAGGCGAATCTTAATAATCTTCCATATATACTTAAAGTTCGGTGAGACAACGCTTACCAATCTATCTATCATCAGACACAGACAACAATGCAATAGAGAACATTTGAAAACTTATTAAGCTTGCTTTAGAACGAACTGAGGGAAGCATGAAAGCATCAAGATTTTAATAAGTTAAGTTTAATATTAGACAAAACATAAAAAAATTGCATTATTTTTTACCTTGTAAGGGGAGTATCAGTTTAAGTGTGTGAATTACTGGTCATCACTATTTGTTGACCTTGAGAAGATCAATATAAATAATTAAATATTCCGGTGTTACGTTTGTTATGGGCTTTCGTTCTCTTCGCAACCATTTGTTTACAACTCACGCTTCCTTGACACCTCACCCCGTGCAAACTTTCTTCAAGAATTCACCAAAATACAGCGTCCCTTAGAAACCTACTTACTTTTGAATTCAGAACCTGCCATCAAAAGCTATCACCACGATTCGATTAGTAAATCATTCGGAATGTTTATCGAGTGTTTATCAAAAAAGACGCACATCCGCCATCTTTGTTTGCTGTGCGTGGCCGGTACTAGACCTCCCCAAGTTGAAAACACAGGCCACCCAGCATTGAATACTTTGTTTTGCAAAAGACAAACTAAAAAGAAAAAAATATATATTTTGGGGGGGGGGGGGGGGTGGGGGGACGGTCCCACCCCTCCTTCGTACAGCCCTGATAAGCAAGGGTGTGAATTGTAAGACTGGACAAGCATGAATGCTCTTTTATGAATTTTGAAAGAAAAATTGACAGGTATTTTAACCTTTGGGGACATGCTCCCAAATTATTCTATGGCTAGGAGACGATTTTGTCTAGTCCGCGCCCTAAAATTTACCTTTAAGTGTGTGCCTAGTTACGGGACCGTGAGGTCAAATTCTTGTTGTCGTCCGAGCATAGTCTTGAGAATTCTAGCCTTTTAAAATTGCCCCCCCCTACCTTTACGAGCCCCTCCCCCCATGCAAGCTGCCCGAAGAGTACAAAACCCTGAGAGCCCTAAATATTTTTGTTTTGTTTTTCTTTGTGTAGGCCTATTTAAAAGATGGATTTGACATTACATTTGGACACTTTGTCACTCAAAACCGAATTTGTTCTGTTGTTTTAACCTTATCTTGCTCATTGCCATGCGGAAGTTGATAATTTCAAACATATCGTGTGACATTACATAGTCTGTGATTTTTCGCCGAGAAAAAAGCACTTCTTTGCCGAGTTGGATGGATCCTCCACATATAAAAACACTGGAGTTTGAGTTTTCCCTCTGTTTTTTTTTTATGATGGCGCGAATGGCAACATGAATCTATTTTAAGAAAGATTCGTCATGACAATTGCTAGAACTAATTGTATGCACAAGATACTTCTCTCCACTTATGTCAAAGGGTAATATCGACTTTGCTTCGTTTTAGGGAAGCTGGTCCAAGCAAAGCATGTTTCTGATCACAAAGCTGCAATGTTTTCCTTGCCTAGGGATATTACTTTTGCGAAATCCGGTTTCTTCCGTTATTTTTGTTTGCGGTCAATAATACATAGATTTAGGCATTGCCTAAAAGCGGAGCTCCAAACGACCAAATCTTTGCTTCATTTTCGCTTAATAATTTAAGAAATTTTAAATATTATTATTATATTTATGTTTTTGACGATTTCAACGATTTCACAAATCGTACGATGTTTCGGCAGTCTTCACAATCTTGGGATTCACAATCCCAAGAAAAATAGACTAGATTGCATTGTGATATGTGTACCTAGTTTACAACCTTATAAATTGACTTTTTAGTTCGTGTGTGTGTGCCTAGCTACGGGACAGTGAGGTCAAATTCTTCTTCTTCCGAGGCGAGGAGAGTTATTAGCCAGCCTGAGTATCAGGCATTTTCCCCTCCCCTGTTTTATAGCCTTTTACAACTGCCCCCCCCCCCCCCTTTGCGAGCCCTGAACACACTAAATATTATGCTCTGTTTTTCTTTGTGTTGGCCGATTTTAAAGGTGTATTTGACACTGCATTTGGACACACTGTCACTTAAAACCAAATTCTTTATTGGTAAACGCTAGCAACAATCTTGTTCTGTTGTTTTGACCTTATCTTGCTCGTTACCATACGGAAGTTTATAATTTCAAGTATCGTGTGACATTTAAAATCGTGTGATTTTTCGCCGAGGAAAAAAAACAAAAACACTTCCATGCCGAGTTAAATCGACCCTCCACATCAAAAAACTAAAACCATTATATGTATGAGTTTTCCCTCTGCTTTTATGTAAAGTGAATGACAAAAAGAATCTATTTATAGAAAGATTCGTCATGAAATTGCTAGAATTAATTTATGCACAAGATACTTCTCTCCACTTATGTCAAAGGGTAATATCGACTTCGCTTCGTTTTAGGGAAGCTCGCCCAAGGAAATCATGTTTCTGATTACGTTGCTGCAATATTTTCCATGCTCTTGGGATATTACTTTTGTGTAAAATCCTGTTTGCGTTATTTTTTCGCGGATTTGGCAGATTATTCGGAGGTATTTTAGTGTCGAACCTCCGTGTTGGTTCAGTTGATGTCCACTCAATTTTGCTAATCGCTGTCCTACTTCGGGATGTCGAAGTAAAACAGCCTCATCGCTCAGAATTACAAGGATTGCATTAAAGAAACACGGGATACTTAACAACATGTCGAGGTTAACATCCAAACGTGTTTTGTGGGTAATTGCTTGCTTCGTTGCCTTCTTGCAACCGCCATGTTTATGTTTTGGATCGGCGCAAGAATGCCCTTCGAATTGTTCCTGCGACGAAAGCAAGGGAATCGCAACTTGCGCCGGAACTATTTCAGTAAATGAACTTAACCGTTTGCCAAGTTGGGCTAAGAAAATGTAAGTATTTTGCAGACAGACCGTCTTTTAGTGTGTATGTTTGCCCTAACTGATTTCACGCACGGTTATAAAATGATATAGGGTACACCGAACGTTTTTTGTATGAAATGTACATATTATCGAAGTGTTTAGAATAATATGATGTTGTTATTTGTGTTCGCTTGTGAAAATAATTTGATACGCGTTAGTTCACTTTTCTAAAATTGTCTAACTCACTAAAAGGCTTTTCCGTATAATATGTCACTCATAAGGAATTTTGCGTCTCTAAAAGCTGGATTAATATATGAATTGATTTTTTTTTTTCGTGGAGCATTTTACTACTATTTACCAGTTTGTTTTTCAAACAGGCAATTCCGCATAGAAACATTTTTTACTAGGACAAGAAGTTGAACCGAATTTGCTACAATGTGTTATTTGTTCCAGTCCCTGCAGGGTTTTTCAAAATCTTTTATAAACATCTGCCTGCAGGTATATGGGAAGCTGAAGATCCGGTATTTCGGCATAGAAACGTAATCATTATCCCACTTATCCGAGAGATCTTTCTAAAAAAATCAATTCGGAAACACATACATCATACGTATTACAATTCAATTTATAAAGGACTTCTACTGTAGTTTGCTTTTCAAATCTGCTCTTCACTCGTTGGTGGTATGACATAAGTGTTTTAAAAATCTTTTACATTAATAGCTTTTTTTTAATATATATTATCTTTTTAACTTTTAACTTTTGATGAGCAGAATACAGTATTGCTTTTGAGGGTAGTTTTAGCATTTCTTTTGGTATCGAAGTATTCTGTTTTCTTTTAGTTTTTACGAAACTGTGAAAGAAGATTTCTATGAGATGCAAGATTAGACGTGAGCAATTAAATCTACTTTATCTGCTTTATCCATATGACTAAGAGATCACGTGTCTGGATTGTGCTGATTGAATCCAATTATTTTTTATTTTGTGACAAAGTTCTGATGGCCTAACTGAATTGCAAATTGTAGGTACTGGATGACTTATTCAGTGTGTAGCAGCACAGTGTATAGCCAGGGCAGGATACAGCCTCCCCCCCCCCCCCCCCCCCCTCAAAAGTCAACCATTTGACTTTTGAGGGGTGGGCGGGTAAGCTTTTTTTGGTGCATAGAAAAAATTTTTTTAAAGCATTTGGGGTGCAAGATTTTTTTTTCCCAAGTAATAGGCCTGCAGGATATTTTTTTTAAGTAAATCTAAAGCTGGTGAAAAGGTTTTGCATGAATGTATGGGGCTGATGTTTACTTAAACTGACATATCTTTCTGTCTATAAAGAGTTGCATGGACTTTATAGTTGAACCAAAAATAGGAATCCTTTGGAAATACGTTTCACAGGTATTTTTAAGGTTACAAAATTGCCATACAAATATATTTGTGCATATTATTTAATGAAAATGAAAAAAATCTGTACTCCTGTGAACTATTTTTACCCGGGGTTGGTGTGTCGGGGGGGCATAGTACTGATTCTAAAGGGGAGGGTGACCGTACCTAAAGCTACTAGAGATAATTATAAAAAGAGAAGACAAGCCCATGAAGCGGCTTGAAATTTCGAAACATTTTCGACATCCACTTTGTAGTATATATCCCAAATGTTACGTACAAGCAATGCAATTTTTTTAATGTTTATATTTATATATATATATGTATGTTTATATTTTATTAATATGACACAAGACATTCACTGAATGGTGATTTTGAAATTTCACTCCTCTGAAACCAATCAAATTGCAGCAAAGTCATTTAATATCATTCAAATAATTCTTCCATTAGTGTCAACCTAGGCCTTGTTGGTGATTTTGAAATTTTACTCCTCTGAAACCAATCAAATTGCAGCAAAGTCATTTAATATCATTCAAAGAATTCTTCCATTAGTGTCAACCTAGGCCTCGTTGACCTTGCAAGTGTTTTGGTGGTAGGTGTTTTGTTAATAGTAAAGACTATCTGTATCATTCCATATGAACCTTGCCCTGAGTGTAGATGCACCGCGGGCTCACAGAAACGAGCTGAAAATCTAGCCCTCCTCTCCTCCCCCCTCTCCCCACCCCCCCCCCACCCCCCCCCCCCCCCCGATACAGGATATTTTTCATATCCACCAATTGGTCTAGGATATTTTACCACCAATTGGTGCAGGATATTTTTTTTTCAAAAATTCAAAAAGCCCCCCCCCTCCCCCTCCCTCAAAAGTCAAACGGTTGGGACCTAATAAGCATTTTTTTAAACAACTTTAGGGGGAAGAGGCATGATATAGAGCACAGGCGGACCAGGATTAGAATCAGTCCCTCATGATCCTTCAGGAAAATAACATATAATTTGTATATAATAAAGCTAGTTACATTACTATATTAGCCTTGTGTGTTGTTAAGGGGAATTGTGGCACAGAAAGGGGTTTAGTCCCTCGAGAGAAAACAGTCAAGACACAACTTCAAATTATATTTTATTTTCCTGAAGGATCATGAGGGACTGATTCTAATCCTGGTCCGCCAGGTATAGAGACTTAAAACTGGGAGGCATAACCATGCCTAATGGTCATTTTCTTATTTGGAGAAACACAGACCCACCTTTAGCCACCCAAAGGTGGTCAAATCACTATTTGCAGGACCAATTCCTTGGTACTGTATGTGTATGTGCCTACTTATACAGTATATGTCAGTTGTGTTCTGTAGTTAGGAGCAATTAATTTGTCTTTCTTGATAAAGTCTATATAGAATTGACCATTTTTTACATTTTTATTTCCAGAAAGTTTTCCCCAGCTCCAGATTTATGTGATGATGTATTCAAGCAAATTATTGATTTTGCTCATTCTGCTGGAATCGAGTTGATGGGGATACCCTTGGACTGTGGTGAGATATGTGTCATGGGTGAATGAGTGATGAATGAATTATGTGTCATGCGTGATTGAATTATTATTGAACAGAGGCGCTTGGACATTTTATGAGCAGCTTCACAATTTTAAGTCCCTGCAGTCTTCACATAAACTATGGGATTCCAAACTCTTCTCTTCTCTTCTTCTCTGCCTAATCAATGCACCCACATTAAGCAAGCACTAAGAGCTTAGTCTGCAAAGCTTCACTCAGCAGCATATTGTATTCATTGCAACTTTATCAACACAAACAACAGAAATGCACTCTTGATAAAGACATCTAAAATGAGTACCCAGTCCTTGTTGATTTTAAAAGGCATGTATAATTTAAATAAAGATAGAATTCAGTTGTTGTAAGTCACCAGTTGCTAAGTATAGAAAGCTTATTCTCAAAGGCCAGCTGCCTAACACAAAATGTTCTATCTTCAAGGCCACCCATAAGAGCTTCGACCTGTAATTATGTATATTTCTTCTTGATTCAATATCATGTTTTTCTCTTACAGGAGAGACAAAAAGTAGAAAACGTCGAGATGTAGCAGGTAATACAACATTTTCTCTTTTATTTTAACTGAAATGTCTAACCCGTTTATCCAGAAACTATTGAAGTGGGCGTGTGTGTGTGTGGGAGGGGAAGGAGGGGGGGGGGGCATAATATAAAGCAGATGGCTGGTAAATTGAAATAAAATTAAAACTCTTGGTCCTCTACGCACTCAAAGGCACCCAACAATCATTTTCTACCAAATATTCGTTCAGAAGGAAGGCTGCCTAAACATCTAAAGAACTAAACTTTTTTCTGTATATCATTCGGACTTTGGCTAATATGCGATTGACATATTCTTCTGACATTTGCTAAATCTGCCCCGTCCCCCATGTTATTTTTTAGGGATATATGCAGGTGAAATTTGTTTCCACGACTTTCGCAAATAAAACACCTGCACATTCCGGATGCGTAAAAACGAAGCCCTAAAATTTTCGTAAATGTTGAATTTTATCCTGACGCTGTGTCTACTTGCCCGGCTTCCGGTAAAGGAGGGAAAAAAAAAACTCGCTGCACGGCTGTCTCCAGTTTTCTCGATTTTTAGCCTAAATAGCAAGTTTCTGGTTTTGAAACACTTCCACTTACACTTCCAGCATTATCCTGAATATTCAAACAGATGTTTTTGTTTTTAGATAGGGCTCCAAAAAATTACTAAATGTGACGGGGGAGGGGGGATATTTTCGGAGCTGAAACAAGTAAGAGGAAAATGTTTTGACTTTAAAATCATACAAAATAACGCTATTGAAAAATAATCTAAATTTCGCATGTTATAGTGTATGCTCGTGCATATACTGTAATTCCCGTCAAAACTCATAAAGGCAGCAAGATTTGTTGTTTTTGTTATCACTATCAGTTCTTTAGCTATCAAGTTATTAAATTGATTATACTTGTTTTAACAGGTTCAGAACCTGGTGCACCAAATACTACCGCGCCATCTGGCCCAGGTAAAAACTTTTATAAAGTATGGAGTACGATTGATGTTGGTTCGGAACATCCCACTGTAACCAAAAATATTTTGTTTTTAGATGGGTTACCAGTATTCCCTTGTGATTTTGAGCAAGGGTTCTGTCAGTGGCTTCAGTCCTCAGATAGTGATTTCCAGTGGACACGACACAAGGGAAGTACGGCATCATTAGACACTGGCCCAAGCAGTGATCACACCACAGTCAATGGCACAGGTACGAGCTATTTCATCCTCATCCTCATTCATCATCATCATCCTTCCAAGTATCGCACAGAGCCATTTTGTCATCCTAGCGAAATCCCAAATGCGAAAAAAGCATCCATTTCTATCGGCTGATTCACAACTTATGAAATTTTGGTTTCTGATAACATTTCTGACACATTTCAATTGTTCTAGTGCGAGCCGGGGTGTAAAATTTTCTCATTGGTTAATCCGTGACCTTATATACACATTATAGGCTGGTATATATACATCGAGACCTCAGATCCGAATAGGGAAGGAAATAAAGCAAGATTGGTCAGCCCGACCCTTCGCCCAGTGGATCCAAGGAATCCATGCAACGTAAGACGGGTCCAGGGGGGATTGGTAATGCTAGGTCACGTTTCTGGCTCGTTATGCACGCCTTTTATCGTTATCCTCACCCTTCTTTAATGCCTAAATCTGCCACTGATCACGTTGATCTGTCTTTCTTTCCTATTCTTTTGCAACAACAACAACAACAACTTTATTAGTTACAATAGTAATTATTAATATTTAAGAGAAAAATCTATATTTATAATTTGGCAAATAGCAAATAGCTTAATCGAGCTAAAACGGCTGGGCAAAGCGGGGAATGTATTATTAAATAAGGCAATACATCAATATATTACCAAGACAGACGCACAAAAACGAGGAAGGGATAGATTGGGCATAACCGACATTCCTTTATTCTGATAAATAGTTTCAAATGAAACCAAGAGAACAGTGCACATTTCTTGATTAAGGATGTTATTCCTAAAACTCATTGTCATTGCATTGTCATACTTTTGTCGCATGCACCGCTTTCTGTCCTGATAACTTTTCGTTTGTCACCAGGCAACTTTCTTTACCCACATGTACGGCAATGCTATTGGTCAGCTGAATATCGTCCAAGCGCCAGTCATTGGGCATGACGTCACCAAGCTTTCAATCACATCACAGCTCGGCAACATGTGGGTGATGAAGCAAGTCGTGTTCGACAGCAGCCGGGAGTTTCAGGTTTGTGCGCAAGAAATTTGCTTTATAATTTTCTCCTGATTTGTATAAAGGCACTTGGGTTGGCTGTCGGTGCTTCCGCTGATATCATTGCCGGCGCACCCCCCCCCCCCCCTCCCTTAGCAATTCCTGGGTATGCGCCTGTACTCTATACAAGAGAGACAACACGAACTCGTGCCCAGTCGCCACGAGGAACGGGAGGATTGTGGTTCCCAGGAGAGGATTCTGACGGGAGGATTGTGTTTCCCAGGAGAACGTTTACTCCCAAAAACCTTTCTGGGAAAGGTGCTCTAAAACCTTTGTTAGTGCGCACGAGTCTGGATAAAAAACGTAAAAGCACAAAAAAACTGCTCGCAACCACAAATTTTCATTGGTGGAGAAGTCGGCTCGCATGAGGCATTTTTTGATTTATTGAAATAAACGAGTATTTTTTTTCTTATTTTCCTTGTTTTGTTTTTACGGCTTCGTGGGTAGCCACATCATCAATATTTTTCATCTACAGATGTTCCAACGCCTTTATATTTCTACGCCTAAATTTTTAATAAGTATCTCGTAATCACCCCTACCATCGCGACCTCTGGCAGCACCACTGTCATAAAATGAAGGGCCACGGACGGTACCATGGCGCTGAGAATCCTTGACCATCTAAATGATCCTTTGTGCTAAACTGTTTTAGATCGTTCTGGAAGGCGTCCGTGGCTCAAGTTACAGAGGCGACATCGCCTTAGATGACATCACTTTCTCAGAAGGCTGTCAGCGGTTAGGTAACTATAGTAACATGACAGATGGTGTGCGCTTAGCATGGACCATTACCCAGAACAATGACTGTTTTACATTTCTTTACTATTGAACAGAGCCTGGCTATATACGTCTAGATGACGGTGACACTTTTAACGCTGGTGAGGTGACCGTGTACTATAACGGCTCCTGGGGGAGAGTATGCAGTGATTATTGGACCCAGGCCACCGCGGATGTTGTTTGCCGGGAGCTGGGTTTTGTTAATGCCAGTAAAAGCACCAATAACGGTACGTTCAGTTATAGATTCATTAGCTTCGATTTTATCTCAATGCTACTTGAAAGACAGTTATTGCTCATTATCTTAAATCATCTCCGCTCTACCTGTGCCACCTCAGGTAGTTTATATAGTTTAGCAGCACTGCATGCTCGCAAGCAGGAAATCTGCTGTAATCGTTAAATCCCCAAAGGATGGGGGAGATGGTGAGAATCTTAGACCTATGGCTCGTTGTTCCGCTGACCAAACGACCTTGTGCTGTGGGAGCTACATCGGTGTCGTTAGGTCGCTAGATATGGAAAATACGAGTGTTTTAGTTTCTGGTAAAACACTACTATAAATGTAATAAATTTTGATTGATGATGTCAATATCACACTTATAGCTGTGTCAATGTCATATCTCTCCTCAGAAGCAAGGTTTATCTAAGAAATTCGTGTACTATTATAGTTTTCTCAACCAAACGCAGAGGAAACAATAATTGATTAGTACCAAAAACAACACAAAGACCGTCTAGAATGTTATAGAGAAACCAAACACGAGATTATAAAAGTAAATATTCAGTACAATAACCTAACGGGTAAAAATCATCAACAAGAGAGTTTTCGAAAGGTGCATCTCGCACTGGAGCATAAAAATGTACTTACAGTATAAGCTTATGTCAGAATGATTTTAATGAGAGCAATTACAAACTATTTATAACGGAATTTACATTCAATATTTTGTGAAACAAACCCTTTCTTTTCTTCATAGTATCGAAAAAAAGCTTTGTGTGAGAGTTTTTATCGACACACTTTACTTGCAGCGTATTATAATCAATTCCTGGAATAGATCAATGATCTGCACTTCTTCGTAAATAGGTACTGACACGACAGGGAAGACCGCTGGCTTTGAAAGCCTGATCTGCAGTGGAGGAGAGAATGCGGTTAGCGCATGCGCGTCTAGCGGCTGGTCAGACGAACTCAGATGCACAGCGAACAAGACGGCTGCGGTTGTATGTCAAGGTGAACCTTCCTCTATCCGTGCGGCTTTTCAAGCTGATAGCATACCTTGCTGTTGCTCATCACCAAATATGTCTTGAAAATAGGAATGAGGGTTCTAAGCCCAGGCCCTGGCGTTATACCACGTTTAATGTGCACCTAGTGGGTTTCCTGTGACGTCACATTTCCCCTCCACCACAGAAAACCCGGTCAGAGCGCCAGGGCCTAAACTGGCCATTTCTCTAAGTGCCTAACTGTAAAATGCGGGAATAGTCCCTGACATGGTTTACCTCTCTCCTAAAGGTGTCACCCCAGTTTGTCCCGCGAAGAACCACGTGCTCTGCCCTAACCCTGCACGTAATGCCACCCTGGCAAAGTGCATCTCGCACGGCCAACTCTGCGACTTCGTGGACGACTGTGGCGATGGATGGGACGAGACAGGATGCGCTAACTACACCAACTGCACCTTTGAGGACCCAGGCCTCTGTGGCTGGATCCAGGCGCAAAATGACGAGATGGAGTGGACCCGAAATCGAGGTTCTACGCCGACTGGTTATACCGGTAAGACTGGTTACACTGGTAACAAGATAAACACAGTCTGTTTTTTTAATTCTTAATTTTGCCGGTAAGACTGGTTACAGAAGTGGCAACCATAGCATAGTCAGTTTTAACCCATTGACTCCTGGCTTTTTTGGAGCTGAATTTACAAAAAACAGACTGAAAACAGATACCTCCCCCCCTATTCTGAGTTTTATACAGCCCGTCAAAGTCAAACACAGCTGCACCTAGTCAGCGGTATCCAAGCTTTCCAACAGTGCTTTGCGGTCCCCACTTTTAATCCCTCGTCGATGTGCTGAAGCCAGCACAAGTTGATGGTTGCTTGTATTTTTCATCAAAAATACAGCTATGAGCATATTAGGAAAGTGTCTCAGGACATCATGAAGTCTTTTGGGGCATAATTGAGTGCCTTGCTTATGGATATTTGCAAGCAAAGGTGGATTCATGATGATTTTTTCTTGTTTGGCTTTGCCCGGATGAGAAAATAATTTTCTAATGAATCACCACAGCTCTCCTAAATGGTGTCTTTTCTGAAACCAAATTGATTGCAAAATTGTTTACACTGCTATTCTGGGTCTGTATGACCTGGAATTGATTCGTTTGGCTTCGGGGTGAAAAGACTTATAAAAAACCACCTGACTTTGGGGAATTTTTTGGGTTGTGGGTACTTCCCAAAGACGGTACAGGCCGGTTCAGGGGTCAATGTGTTTACCAACACACCCTAAAAATCATGCTTGCCTCACTGCCTGAGAACAATGCATTTTTTGCAAGCTTAGGTGCATACAACAGTGAAGGCAAATTCTGCTTGATATACAAACAAGCCTCCTTTAAGTTATGGCTGATATTCTAACAGATAATTCTTATGTTAAAACCATTAGGGAAACCACAGGGAGCCCAAATTCTATAAAAATATTTGCCTTTATAAATTCAAAGCAGCAGTGTCACTTTTGGTACTTTTCCTGTATATTCACCGTCAAAGTAATCTTATCACAAAACCTTGCCTGAATCTGATGTTTTCTTGGGCATTTTTTTCTGAAAAAGCTATGCATATCATCCCTATCAGAGTCCAGTCATGTCCAAGTAAAAAAAATTCTATTTTCTAGGTTAAAGATATTCACTTGCTAGAAATGGCATATATGTGATCCAATCCACTGGTGTATGTCACAGCACAAGTCTAAAAAGGTCTAGTTATTTTGATTAAAATCTAGGGGATTCCATATCTCATTTTTTCATGGATTCCGGATTCCGGATTACCTGTCATGGGGCGAAAATTCCGCTCAAATGTTTTCGTTAGTCTCTATAGACATCGCCGATGGAGACTGATGCTTTAGCAAGGACTTCTAGCGAAGAATTAGCGAGGAAGATGACGATTTAGATCGAGGGGAATTAAATATGGCGACGTCGAAATTAAAAATTCTTTAAAACTGAACTTTAGAGTTTTTTTAAAGATGGCATCAAAGCGGCAGAATTCAACTCTTCATTGTAGTTCACATGCCAATTTTAAGCCAGAAGTAGACTTTTGACACTATTTGATGTGTACCTGTCGTTGTGCTGTCAATGTTTATTTTTATACTTTGATATTCTGCAATCCGTAATGTCGCCGATTGAAGACAATAGGAATGTCACACATTCTCTCACATCAAGGACTTTTTTAGTCAGTTGACAAATCTAAAACCAAACCCGGGGACACACTTTACGAACATGCGCCTAAATGGCTTTTGAATCTCTTTTTATTACTTTTGGAAATAAAGCTTTATTAGAAAACAACAAAAAAGGAATCTGAGCCCGGTCGAAGAATTTTACGTAAACAAACATGACGAAGACTTGCTAATAAAGCAACGATTGCGGCACGCTTAAAAAACAACAAGCCGCGTCGTGCGAAGGAATCGATAACACAAGTCGCATAATTTCCAGAAAAATCTAACAGCTAAAGCCGTACCGAATTAGACTAAAAGAACCCAAACACTATTTATATATGAACATCTTTGCGATTTCAGTATAGCGCGCGGATAGGAACAGCGAAGTTCTGACAGACTGTATTGTCTTTGTGTCCTAGTCTCGCCGTCACGGGCGACAAAAAAAATTCGAAAGTATGGCAACTTCTTGTTCGACATTTTGAATTTTCCTTGTCCACATAAATTTATTTCTTCATTTTATCTAATCACAAGAAAAAATTGCGTCGATATGTATGGGGAATATTAAGTACCGTACCGAAACCGAAAAGTGACGTTTCTTCTGGTTTCGGCAGTATTTACAAACATCGTTCGCACCGTTTCGAACGCCCAACGGAGCGCCATGTTGTTTGCCCGAGTTTGTTGCTCCTTGATCTCAAGTCACGTATGTTATCAGAATTCAGTCAAATAAGTATGTTTATTGTTAGCGAAAAATCATCGTTTATTTACTTGCACTAGGTTTGGCGATTCGGCAATGTTCTGATCATTCGAGCACTTGACTGGGTTCTCGGCAAAATGTTGTTTTAGTTTGAACACGGTTTACGCTCTTCTTTAATAATATCTGCTTTTATGGGCGGCGAGTAAAGCCTGATGCACACTGGCAATATAATGACATAACAAGATAGGCGCGCGCATTCTTATGTACTTATTTTCAAGTGTGAAGGGTGCGACTTATGGCAATAACGTCGACATAATAACGTGGAGATAACGACATAAAAGAAAAAACATGTTTTTTCCCTTATGCCATTATGTCAAATTCTTATGTTGTTATGTCGTTATATCGCCAGTGTGCATCAGGCCTAAGACGATCTCTATATGTTAAAGTTTAACGAAAAAGTAGAATTTGTTTAGTACTTTATTTCGGATCTTTTCAGAGCTTTCGGTCGATGCTAGTTTTCCGTAAATATCTACGATATCTCGATTTTGTTGTTAGCGAGCTGTTACTTATCCGAGTAATCAAGCGTTGGGTCGAGTTTCGTTATTATGCGTTCTGGTCACACCACTGTACACTTCAATTACTATCCACACAATAAACTGCATAACAAAGGAAAATTCCACGCAATGAGTGGACTCCACTCACTAGTTTTCCACGCAGTAAAAGTGCGTGGATCGCACGCAGAACCCACTCAGAATCCACGCCAAATCCACGTTGGTAAATGTTAAAATACATTCAGTCTGTACTGTACTTTGTATGTTTAAGTATGAATGGTCATTTAAAATGAGTTTATGTGCCTTTTTTTGATAAAGGTCCAGGTAGTGATCACACGGGCAACTCTTCGAGGTATTACATCTATGTAGAGGTCAGCGGACGATCATCGGAGAAAGCGAGTTTGGCCGTCACACCTCGTTTCCAAGGTAACTTCAGGATGTGATGTTATGTCTTTTTTGTTCTGATATCCACTTTAAAGTGAGTACGAAAATTATTCGTTGAGACCAGTCAGTACACATTGTTGGTATTTAATGCGTTGTTATTACCTTACGCTGATTGTCGTAATAACATAAATATAGAAAAGAGTAGCGTGATGTCCTTGGCGTTTTGTTCGGGGTTCCTGTAGTCGGCAATGATGCAAGAGGGAATGGGGGAGACATTCGGGTGACGTCACATCATCAACCACAGGACATCTGAAACACCACAGGAAACCTGAAAAAGAGCGCTACGGACTTGACATTTGTCGCTATGCTTGCAGGTAACCACGAGGGGCTTTGCAGGGTTCGGTTCTTCTATCACATGTATGGCTGGGACACGGGTCAGCTTCGCGTACTGCTTGTTGATTGGTTCTCCACTCGAACGGTTTGGGAGAAAAGGGGTTCACAGGGTCAGATATGGAAGAGAGCAGAGGTTACACTGTTAAACACCACTCGGTCATTCAGGGTACGTAAACACTGCTAACACAACTTGGTTATTCAGGGTACGTAAACACCGCTAACAAACCTCGGTCATTCAGAGTACGTAAACACCTCTGAACAAACCTCGATCATTCAGGGTACGTAAACACCTCTGAACAAACCTCGATCATTCAGGGTACGTAAACACCGCTGAACAAACCTCGATCATTAATGGTACGTAAACACTGTTAAACACAACTTAGTTATTCAGGGTACGTAAACACTGCTAACACAACTTGGTCATTCAGGGTACGTAAACACTGTTAAACACAACTTGGTCATTCAGAGTTCCCTAAACACTGTTGAAAACAATTTGGTCATTCATGGCATTGAAAAATACAGGAGAAGCAATACTACACTGCAAAACAAAACTCGGTAATTCCGGGAAGGGAGATACTATACTGCCTTATACTAAATAAACTATTAAGTACAAAAATACGTGAAAATGACTGCATTCGAGACTTATGCACACTGCTACACACCTAGTCAACTCCTAGTAGGAAAATACGTGTAATTCGATAGATTTTAGGTTTGCCCATCACTGCAATCCTGGTTAAAGTATGGAAAAACATGAAAATCGCGACAAACACCGTTTTTACTACATTTTGGAATATGAATTTGACATTGTTATTGTAAAGAAAAGACTTTTTGAAAATATATATGCTTATCAGGTAATATTTGAAGCTGAACACACTGGTAACTCGGCCATGGGGGACATCGCACTCGATGACGTGTCCTTCACACCGGAATGCAGACCGGCGGCCTTCGGTGAGATACTTTGACATTTATCAATACATAAAAATTATGTCTCATGATAATACATTTATCGTTACCTTCTTTTCATTATTTTCTTGTCATTATATCTTCGCAATCAATATCCAATTATTCAATTAAACAATTGCTAGTCGTTATTTTATGGATTATGTCCGCCCCCATATTCAAGTGCGGTCTGTGCCTATATTCCGTTCTTATAGATGGATAACAAGTTTATACATGTGGTTAAAATGGAAACGAGGCTGAGACTTCAAAACCACTTTCCGTCCAAGGTTTAGCGTTGTTCTCATTTTAAAAGTGTGCGTAGCCGTCATAGTTAAGTACAGTCCATACTCCAATCCTTTCTTTAATGGACAACATCCCGTCTGACACAATGCTTTGTGTATTGCAGAGAATGTGAGCTGTACGCCCGAGTCGTACAAGTGCCGATCGGGGGAGTGTATATCCTTGGACCTGTTGTGTGACTTCAATAAAGACTGTCTTGATGGTAGTGACGAGGAGAACTGCGGTGAGCCATAAACCTTGATTAGGGAAATATTTCGCGACCACTGATAGCAAGCGGGTTGAAATATCTGCTTCATGAGGAAGGCCTTGCTCGAGGTGTTGCTTCCTGTTTTTCCGAAGGCGGAAAAAAAATCTTATAAGAGCGTGTGTTTGAAAGGAACCTTTGAGGAGCGCCTGCCAAGAGCGCTGAACATTTGCTTCTTGTTATATGCAGCAATGGTTCTTTTTAGTTTATCAAAAATGGTTACCCGCGCTAGACCTTCCCTCTGGTCTATATTTAACCGGGTACAAAGTGATCTCACACATACAACTTGACCCTGAACTTTAGGCTGATACTTTACAGAACTGTACAAGTTACGTGAAGCTTGCCCCTTTCGCTCTCTCAATCTGATGATGACTCTGTTTTCCCTGACTAAACGTCATTAAACAGTTTTCTGATGATAACGATCTTTTACAGGAGTTCAAGATCCGGGCAGATGCAATTTTGAGGCCAGCTTCTGTGACTGGAAAAACCTGACCGATGACGACTTCGACTTCTCGAGGCGCAACTCTCCCACGCCCTCGTGGGGTACTGGCCCCGAATCCGACCACACCCTGGGCTATGGCCAGCGTGGTAAGAGATACTACGTATCATACATGTATTTGAGTTTTTTTTAACCGCAAATGAAGGCATTTATTGGACGATAAACTAGACGGAAAAATTAGTAACGTTAGTATGTCTCTATCAATCTAAGCAATCATAAGCCGGGCGTGCACACCCCCTCCCCCCTGACGGCCAAAAAGTGGGATATTTCTTATTAAGAAAACTTCAAATACTATGCTTTTTCTATATGACACCAAAGATTGCGCACCCCCCTGCAAGTCCTGGGTACTAACCTGGTACAGGTTACTATATCTCCCCTGACTGCATCTAACGTGTTTTCTACAGGTTACTATATCTCCCCTGACTGCATCTAACGTTTTTTCTACAGGTTACTATATCTCCCCTGACTGCATGTAACGTGTTTTCTACAGGTTACCAAATCTCTCCTGACTGCATCTAACGTGTTCTCTACAGGTTACTTAATCTCTCCTGACTGCATCTAACGTGTTTTCTACAGGTTACTATATCTCCCCTGACTGCATGTAACGTGTTTTCTACAGGTTACTATATCTCCCCTGACTGCATGTAAAGTGTTTTCTACAGGTTACTATATCTCCCCTGACTGCATGTAACGTGTTTTCTACAGGTTACTATATCTCCCCTGACTGCATGTAACGTGTTTTCTACAGGTTACTATATCTCCCCTGACTGCATCTAACGTGTTTTCTACAGGTTACTAAATATCTCCTGACTGCATCTAACGTGTTTTCTACAGGTTACTATATCTCCCCTGACTGCATGTAACGTGTTTTCTACAGGTTACTATATCTCCCCTGACTGCATGTAACGTGTTTTCTACAGGTTACTATATCTCCCCTGACTGCATGTAAAGTGTTTTCTACAGGTTACTATATCTCCCCTGACTGCATGTAACGTGTTTTCTACAGGTTACTTTATCTCCCCTGACTGCATGTAACGTGTTTTCTACAGGTTACTATATCTCCCCTGACTGCATGTAAAGTGTTTTCTACAGGTTACTATATCTCCCCTGACTGCATGTAACGTGTTTTCTTCAGGTTACTTTAT
The DNA here is from genome assembly GCF_932526225.1 of Nematostella vectensis. Classification (NCBI taxonomy): domain Eukaryota; kingdom Metazoa; phylum Cnidaria; class Anthozoa; order Actiniaria; family Edwardsiidae; genus Nematostella; species Nematostella vectensis. The sequence continues at coordinate 16,702,464 of NC_064036.1, forward strand.
CTCCCCTGATTGCATGTAACGTGTTTTCTACAGGTTACTATATCTCCCCTGACTCCATGTAACGTGTTTTCTACAGGTTACTATATCTCCCCTGACTGCATGTAACGTGTTTTCTACAGGTTACTATATCTCCCCTGACTGCATGTAAAGTGTTTTCTACAGGTTACTATATCTCCCCTGACTGCATGTAACGTGTTTTCTACAGGTTACTATATCTCCCCTGACTGCATGTAACGTGTTTTCTACAGGTTACTATATCTCCCCTGACTGCATCTAACGTGTTTTCTACAGGTTACTAAATCTCTCCTGACTGCATCTAACGTGTTTTCTACAGGTTACTATATCTCCCCTGACTGCATGTAACGTGTTTTCTACAGGTTACTATATCTCCCCTGACTGCATGTAACGTGTTTTCTACAGGTTACTATATCTCCCCTGACTGCATGTAAAGTGTTTTCTACAGGTTACTAAATCTCCCGTGACTGCATGTAACGGCTTTCTACAGGTTACTAAATCTCCCCTGACTGTATCTAACGTGTTTTCTACAGGTTACTATATCTCCCCTGACTGCATGTAACGTATTTTCTACAGGTTACTATATATACATTGAGTCGTCTTCGCCACGCGTGATGAACGACAAAGCGCGTCTCGCCAGCCCACAGTTCATGTGGAAGGGTGTCACGGGATGTAAGGTAAGGATACACTTGTGTCACGGGATGTAAGGTAAGAATACACGTGTGTCACGGGATGTAAGGTAAGGATGCACGTGTGTCACGGGATGTAAGGTAAGGACGCACGTGTGTCACGGGATGTAAGGTAAGGATACACGTGTGTCACGGGATGTAAGGTAAGAATACACGTGTGTCACGGGATGTAAGGTAAGGATACACGTGTGTCACGGGATGTAAGGTAAGGATACACGTGTGTCACGGGATGTAAGGTAAGGATACACGTGTGTCACGGGATGTAAGGTAAGAATACACGTGTGTCACGGGATGTAAGGTAAGAATACACGCGTGTCACGGGATGTAAGGTAAGGATGCACGCGTGTCACGGGATGTAAGGTAAGGATGCACGTGTGTCACGGGATGTAAGGTAAGGATACACGCGTGTCACGGGATGTAAGGTAAGGATGCACGTGTGTCACGGGATGTAAGGTAAGGATACACGTGTGTCACGGGATGTAAGGTAAGGATACACGCGTGTCACGGGATGTAAGGTAAGGATACACGCGTGTCACGGGATGTAAGGTAAGGATACACGTGTGTCACGGGATGTAAGGTAAGGATACACGTGTGTCACGGGATGTAAGGTAAGGATACACGTGTGTCACGGGATGTAAGGTAAGGATACACGTGTGTCACGGGATGTAAGGTATGAATACACGTGTGTCACGGGATGTAAGGTAAGAATACACGTGTGTCACGGGATGTAAGGTAAGGATGCACGTGTGTCACGGGATGTAAGGTAAGGATACACGTGTGTCACGGGATGTAAGGTAAGGATACACGTGTGTCACGGGATGTAAGGTAAGGATTCACGTGTGTCACGGGATGTAAGGTAAGGATACACGTGTGTCACGGGATGTAAGGTAAGGATGCACGTGTATCACGGGATGTAAGGTAAGGATACACGTGTGTCACGGGATGTAAGGTAAGGATTCACGTGTGTCACGGGATGTAAGGTAAGGATACACGTGTGTCACGGGGTGTAAGGTAAGAATACACGTGTGTCACGGGATGTAAGGTAAGGATACACGTGTGTCACGGGATGTAAGGTAAGAGTACACGTGTGTCACGGGATGTAAGGTAAGGATACACGTGTGTCACGGGATGTAAGGTAAGGATACACGCGTGTCACGGGATGTAAAGTAAGGATACACGTGTGTCACGGGATGTAAGGTAAGGATACACGTGTGTCACGGGATCTAAGGTAAGAATACACGTGTGTCACGGGATGTAAGGTAAGGATACACGTGTGTCACGGGATGTAAGGTAAGGATGCACGTGTGTCACGGGATGTAAGGTAAGGATACACGTGTGTCACGGGATGTAAGGTAAGGATTCACGTGTGTCACGGGATGTAAGGTAAGAATACACATGTGTCACGGGATGTAAGGTAAGGATTCACGTGTGTCACGGGATGTAAGGTAAGGATACACGTGTGTCACGGGGTGTAAGGTAAGGATACACGTGTGTCACGGGATGTAAGGTAAGGATACACGTGTGTCACGGGATGTAAGGTAAGGATGCACGTGTGTCACGGGATGTAAGGTAAGGATACACATGTGTCACGGGATGTAAGGTAAGGATACACGTGTGTCACGGGATGTAAGGTAAGGATACACGTGTGTCACGGGATGTAAGGTAAGGATACACATGTGTCACGGGATGTAAGGTAAGGATGCACGTGTGTCACGGGATGTAAGGTAAGGATACACGTGTGTCACGTGTGTCAAATGAACTGTAAACGTGTTTTGACTTCTTCCAGATTCCAAGCAATAGCTAACCAAGCGTGACTAAATCCCTCTGTCATGAATAGGATCAACATTTGGAGGCATTTACTGGATGTTAGCCACTAAGTTACTATTTCTATTTACAGATGAGCTTTTTCTACCATATGTGGTCCGAGGCCTCGTACTCGTACATGGGTACTCTTAAAGTTCTCATGAAGAATGCGATTACCTCCCAAACGGTAGTCCTGTGGCAAAGATCTGGCTCCCAAGGGAACAAATGGCTCCGCGCAATTGTCCCTGTTAACACCACGTGGACTGTGACACAGGTAAGCGTGACACCACCGTACTTGTTAACACCACGTGGGCAGTGACACAGGTAAGCGTGACACCACTGTCCCTGTTAACATCACGTGGGCAATGACACAGGTAAGCGTGACACCACCGTCACTGTTAACATCACATGGGCAGTGACACAGGTAAGCGTGAAAGTACCATCCCTGTTAACATCACGTGGACAATGACACAGGTAAGCGTGACACCACCGTCACTGTTAACATCACGTGGGCAGTAACTATTATTATTTATTCCCAGATTGTGTTCGAAGCTATCCGTGGATCCACATACCGCGGTGATATTGCTCTGGATGACGTATCGTTCTCTCCTCAGTGCTATCCATCAGAAGGTACTAAATTATCTGCTACTGAATCGGTCCAAACGGTTCAATAGCACCAGATGGGTTGAATTAACATTTTTGGTTGTCGCATTTGTTTCTATCGCAGCCGTCCACTTGGACAAGAATTACGACGTTCGTCTGGCCGGTGCCAAGGCATCCTATCAAGGCCGGGTGGAAATTTTCCGCGTGGGGCAATGGGGAACAGTCTGCAGCGATGAATGGAATACTCCGGATACTGAGGTTGTCTGCAAACAGCTTGGGTATTCGAAACCCGTCATCCTTGGCCCTGTGTCTTTTGGTCCCGGGAAGGGTCCTATATGGCTGGACAACGTGCAGTGTTACGGCAACGAGACGAGTCTGGACAGGTGTCAGCACAACGGATGGGCTAACCACGATTGCACGCACAGCAAAGACGTTACTGTCGTCTGTGACATAAGTAAGTATTAATAGCCAGACATCGTAAGATTGCTACTGTCGTCTGCAACAAAAATTACTTATAATTACTCAAAGATTTTTAAGAAAAAATGAGTTGTTGTCTTTTTAAATAATATTCAATCCATGTTCCAGATGGAGGTGTAACCAAGCCTGTTCGTTTGTCCTCGTATCCCAACAACACTAACGGTGGGCTGGTGGAGATCTATCACGCGGGAGCCTGGGGACTAATCTGCTACGATCACTGGGACCTTCATGATGCTCACGTGGCTTGTCGTCAAGTAGGCCTAGCGGGGGTCAAGGCCGTCACCAAGGAAACTGTCGACGGATTGCCACGTGTTCACCTTGGCAACGTGAGCTGCGTCGGAAGTGAGGATACCTTGGCGTCATGCCCGCATAGTGGGTGGGGCGTGGGGACCACCTGTAACTATGGTTACGCAGGTGTGGTCTGTACAGGTGAATTTACTTCCTTGTCTAACGAGCAGGATCATTTTGAATATTTCCGAAATTATGCTATCCAATGAATCGAGTAATATTCGATCTTGTTTTTTTTTATATGTAGATTCAAGTGCCTCTGAAGGCGACGTTCGTCTTTTTGGCGGGAGAAAGCCCAGTGAGGGAAGGGTAGAAATCTTCCACCTTGGGGAGTGGGGTACGGTCTGCGAGGATGGATGGACAGAGCAGAATGCAAGGGTACGTGTTATTGGGGAGGAGTGGGTGGATATCTTCCACCGTGGGGAGTCGGGTACGGTCTGTTATGGCGGGTGGACAGAGCGGAATACAAGGGTACGTATTTTGGGGGAGGAATAGGGTATATAACCTCCAATGTCTATGAGAATGTTTTCTTGTTTCACCATTGCTATTTTCTGCTCTAGGTTGTTTGCTATGAGCTGGGATTCACGGGTGTCGTGAGTAAATACCAGAGCTTTGGACCTGGTCGTGGCCATATATGGCTGAATAATGTTCAGTGCAGTGGAATCGAGACCTCCTTGGTCGCGTGTGGACGCAGCAACTGGGGTCAAAACCCTTGCAGCCATACGGAGGACGTCGGGGTAATATGCAGCGGTGAGTTACGATTCGTTGATCTCCTTAACACAGCAGAAGTCTATCATGTATCACGATAGTTTGCGTAATATATAGATTTAGGCATCATAGAAGTTCCATTATAAATATTTTTTTTAATCAAAACAATACTCCGACAAGCTTTGCCCTTGTGCAGAATAGGTCATGGATGTAACAGCATTCCAAAGATTTGAAATAATATATTTAGACTGTTAGATGCCATACTGTAATTTTTATGTATTGATTGAGTGGCGATTCTCTCCTTCATTCGACCGAATATTCAGAAAAATGTCTGGAAATTAAAATCCAAAAATATATCTCCTTTCATGCATTACATATTGGTGCACCCACCATTTACCATATAGTGGCCTTGTTGTTGGTGGCCTACTCCAAAATGAATGCAATGAAGAAAAAACAGATTGATTTTGGAAGCAAATCCTAAAAAAACATCTAAGGCATCACTGCCAGTTCTAAAATGCTAAATTCTATTTTCAAACCAAACCCTTTCATTGATCTATGTTTGGGGTAGAGAGGAAGCAAAGAATATCAATTGACTAAAAAATAGTCGACGGGGGAGGAGATATAAAGGCAATTGACTCAACTTGAAAGGTTTGTTGAAAAAAATATAACAGTAATGAAAATAATTTGATTGAGCATTTCTTGACACTTCCCCTTTCCCATTATCTTAACCCTTTCATCACCACAGGCCTCTAAAGAGGCCATGTCTTTGCTATCCAAGCTATGTGAACAGAATTCTATTATTGAAAAAAAAACAAGGTTGTTGTTAGTGTTATAAAGTTTAAGTATCTTGCCCTAAAGAACCCTTCCCTTAATAAAAGTTCCATTAATGTACATTTGTAAAGCTACATTCTGACAAGCTTTGTACTTGCGAAGAACAAATAATGGATGAAACATGATTTCAAAGATAGAATATTGTGTCAGACACAATTTTAGATAAGATGCAATAATTAATTGCAATTTTAGGTGGTGATTTTCCACCCCCATGAAAATTAATATCTACAAATATACATCCAGTAATGCATTATATTTTGGTGTTTTTAGAAACCCTGGATCCAACCATTCCAATGAAATAAATCTAAACCTTTAAAATAAATGTAATGGAAAGGAGACTTGGAAAGGAAATCCTAAAAAGAAGATATAAGTGAAAGTACTAAATGAAAATTTCTAATTTAAAAATCAAATCTGTTTATTAATTTATTTTTGGTGGGGAAATAGCAAAGAGCATCAATTGCATAAAAATAGTCAACAGGGAGAAGGAAAAGGAAGAAATATTACTCTTCTTTAAATGGGGGTATAAAATGACTAGTGAATAAGAACTCCCTACTGTCTTTCAGACATGTCTTTCAAGACATGGTTTTCAATTCTCATGTCCTCCAGTCTTTAGCATTCATCTTGGCCCTCAGGTAGTCCCTGGTTCATAAAAAAGTGACATTTCTTTCAAAACAATCTTTTCATCAAGACATTTATAATCTGACTAATTTCCACAAATATTTGAAAAAAAAAACACATGAGATGTAAGATGCAGACAATAATAATACATATTGACAATAGGGGTTGAATTTTGTTTTGTTTTTATCCTCGGTAAGGAAAATTTCTCTTGTAAGTTGAAAAAGTTGCTGTATCTTCAAAGGATATGTATCTTCTTAGGACTAAGAGCACAGGATATAAAGACAAGAACGGTCTTCTTTACCAGTATATGACAAATGCAACACGATATTGGTTAGCCGTTATGAAATATTTCAACAGAATCAAGATAGAACAAAGCAAACAAAAAGGACAACAAAAAGCTCAATAACTGTCATATCCTCAATAGACAATACAAATCGTCGTCTAAAACTCACCTTGCATTTTGTCGCTTTCTTGTGGTTGTGTTCGCTTTTTAATGTGAACTATTATTTACTTAAATTTACTAGCAAAAACCAGACGTATCCTTACATAAATCTTGGCGTGAATGAATGTTAGTAGATCTCCTCCAGTTGACTTTATCCTCAAGTCACAAAATTTGAGGCAAAAAGAAATAATCAACGAATGACAAGAACTTTTCCCTTGCTCCGTGCTTGTATTTAGCCGCCATTACGGGGCCGAGTAAGGCCCGGGAGTTGCGCGGCTGACTGACTGGCTGGCGAGTGACACCACAGGGTACCCGCGCAATGACCACAAAACCAAGTCGCATAGTTATACCATATTTCTATACCTATGGAGCTCCGCGCGCGGCCTCCGGCCACGCCGGCTCCGCTATTAACGTCTTGCTTCTGGGGGACCCCCAAAAAGTCAAATATACTAGCCGAAAAAGAAATTTTTAAATAAAGGGATTGTAAAATAGCCCTGCTCAGAATCAATTTTAACCCCTATGGCATAGCAAAAATAGCAAAGCGAAAATAGCCAGCCCTAGACATGATCTCTCACCATAAATCGATATATTAAGTATGTTCAGGATATAAATCCTTGTCACTTTGCGGTGTTGTTATTGTCGATTTTCAAACAAAACACGCACTAAACAACATACTGTATTTTCGCAGATGATGCTTACGTGGGCTGCTACAAGGATAGTGTGCCGCGGGTGATGAGCCATAAATCCCCTACTCTTGGTGAGTCACGTGGTAGGGGAAGCGGGGCCAAGTACAACTCACGAACTAACGCCGATTACCGATATTGTCTTGCTTTCTTTCTTCCCTTATGATGTACTTATGCATCTTTCAGACGTCACGCCTGTCAAGTGCATCCGCTACTGTCAAGCACGTGGTTACCAGTACTCAGGCCTGGAGTGGTCCACGGAGTGTTACTGCGGCGCTCTTGTGAGTCTGGGGAGGGGAGGGCGGGGAATCCCATGCGTCTGTGGAGTGTAGGTTGGGGAATCATCTGAGTCTGTGGGAGGTAGGGTGGGGGATCATCTGAGTCTGTGGGGGTAGGGTGGGGAGTCATCTAAGTCTGTGGAGGGTAGGGTTGGGGATTCCATGAGTCTGGAGGGTAGGTTTGGGAATCATCTGAATCTGTGGGAGGTAGGGTGGGGGATCATCTGAGTCTGTGGGGGGTAGGGTGGGGAGTCATCTGAGTCTGTGGAGGGTAGCGTTGGGGACCCCATGAGTCTGGAGGGTAGGTTTGGGAATCATCTGAATCTGTGGGAGGTAGGGTGGGAGATCATCTGAGTCTGTGGAGGGTAGGATGGGGAATCCCATGAGTATGGAGGGAAGGGAGTGAAATCACATGAGTCTGAAGGGTAGGGTGGGAAATCATCTGAGTCTGTGGTAGGTAGGGTGGGAGATCATCTGAGTCTGTGGAGGGTAGGATGGGGAATCCCATGAGTATGGAGGGTAGGGAGTGAAATCACATGAGTCTGAAGGGTAGGGTGGGAAATCATCTGAGTCTGTGGGAGGTAGGGTGGGGGATCATCTGAGTCTGTGGGGGGTAGGGTGGGGCGTCATCTGAGTCTGGAGGGTAGGTTGGGGAATCATCTGAATCTGTGGGAGGTAGGGTGGGAGATCATCTGAGTCTGTGGAGGGTAGGATGGGGAATCCCATGAGTATGGAGGGTAGGGAGTGAAATCACATGAGTCTGAAGGGTAGGGTGGAAAATCATCTGAGTCTGTGGTAGGTAGGGTGGGGGATCATCTGAGTCTGTGGAGGGTAGGGTTGGGAATCCCATGAGTATGGAGAGTAGGGAGTTAAATCACATGAGTCTGGAGGATAGGGTGGGGAATCATCTGAGTCTGTGGGAGGACGGGTGGGGATCATCTGAGTCTGTGGAGGGTAGGGAGTGAAATCACATGAGTCTGGAGGGGAGGGTGGGGGATCATCTAAATCTGTGGAGGGTGGGGTGGGGAATCCCATGAGTATAGAGGGTAGGATGTGAAATCACATGAGTCTAGAGGGTAGGGTGGGGGATCATCTGAGTCTGTGGGGGATAGGGTGGGGAATCACGTGAGTCTGGGGGGGGTAGGGTAGGGAATCATCTGAATCTGTGGAGCGTGGGGTGAAGAATCAGGTGAGTCTGCGGAAGGGGGAAGGGAAGGGATTTACATTTTTCTTTGGAATTAGTTATTCTACCAAAGGAAAAGTCACTTACTAGAAGACAAAATAAAATTTTCATGCAAGAGGGAGTCTGCATGGAATGGGTAATCAAAGTGCATAAATTTGTATATTTATTATTTACAGTACTCCAAATATGGTAACGCAAGCGAGAGCGAGTGCGCGTCTCCTTGTGCTGGTGACGTCACCAAGATTTGTGGAGGGCCGTACCGACTATCAGTCTACGTTGCTCGTAAGTCTGACTACATTCTGAAATTCCATCAGGGTTGCATATTTGCAACATATTTGCCATAAAGTGTATGGGTTGCGTATTTTCCATAAAGTATATGGGTTGCGTATTTGCCATAAAGTATATTTGCAACATATTTGCCATAAAGTATATGGGTTGCGTATTTTCCATAAAGTATATGGGTTGCGTATTTTCCATAAATTATATGGGTTGCGTATTTGCCATAAAGTATATGGGTTGCGTATTTGCCATAAAGTATATGGGTTGCGTATTTGCCATAAAGTATATGAGTTTCGTATTTGCCATAAAGTATATAACTTGCTTATTTGCCATAATGTATATGAGTTGCGTATTTGCTATCAAGTAAATAACTTGCTATTTGTCATAAATTATATGAGTTGCGTATTTGCCATAACGTTCTTACAGAAACAAGTGTATACTTCTCATCATGTTTTGAGTAATACCTTGACGGTTGCTTTTTATTTCCTAATCCATAGAACCAGTAATTCTACCCAGCTCATCCCCAGGCTACCCGCCCGTCAGACAGAGTAAGTTGGCTAATGTGACGTTTAATAATCTGCTATGGGAAATAATCCCCAATAAATAAGCTTCTTTCTTGCTGTTTTGTGCCAAACTTAATTTACCTAGTTGAACAAAGTTATCAATTCCAAAACTTTCTTTGCGAATTTGAAATATTATGTCGTCGATGTGCTTTTATCTACCCTGTTAACTCAAACCATCACAGAAAAGAGAACTGTAATAAAAGTTCTTCATTTCACAATTTGGTTGATTTACTTAAAAATAAAGTCTACATGAAAAGCCTCGAGTAAAGTTCAAAACGTTAACAACAGCGAGGGCAACCCGCGGGGGGCCATGGGATAATAAGGTGCCACAGGGTTCCCAAAACAAATAATATTATAACAAGAACCAGTCCGAGTGAGCGGGAAATTCAAGTTATTCCAGAAGGAATGACTGAAAATTAGTCCCTACGGAACTTGTAGTCAGTACGAGTTAGCTGGGAACTCAAGTTGTTCAAATAGAAATGATAGAATATAAGTCTTTAGGAAACTTGATGTCAAGTTCGAGTTATTCGAGTAGAGATGATAGCATATAAGTCCCTAGGTAACTTGTAGTCAGTACGAGTTAGCTGGTACCTCAAGTTGTTCGAGTAGAAATTAGAATATTAAGAATAAAAATGATATAAGTCCCTAGGTAACTTGTAGTCAGTACGAGTTAGCTGGGACCTCAAGTTGTTTGAATAGAAATGATAGAACATGAAGAATAAAAGTGATAGAAGTCTCTAGGGAACTTGTGTCAGTTTGAGTTAGCGAGGAGCCCGAGTTGTTTGAGTTCGAGTGATCGGGTTCGACTGTATAACATCCAAATAATTCTTGTACCAGGTTGTTCCCAGATAGTGCCAGCACGATATACCGGCTACAGCATGCTTTTGCCAATGAGTATGAGAAATTACTTCGCCGGAACACACACTTCAGGCTACATCACGTCTCCAAACTACCCTTCCGATTACCCAAACAATGTCCAGTGCGTTTGGGTTCTCAATCTGCAGCCAGGGACGGAAGCCAGGATAACATTCGTCGACTTTAAAACAGGTAATAAGATCTGACTGAATTTTTACACGTTATAAGATCTAGCAAAGTAGTTCTTTTTGCTGGCAAATCTACGAAATTAATTATTTTTTATCCGGAGAGGGGGTACTTGTGAGTGGATCGATGAGCAGATTATTATAATACAAAGGATTGTTTTCAATAAATACGATATATTGTTAAGCTCACGCGCGCTGGGTGGTTGATCACGTGCCCGGCAAGAGAGACGACGATGCCCTATGAACCTCGATCGCTTGACCCTTGCCAGTGTATTGTCTTCGGATTCATATTTTTCCGAAGACATTTCAATTTCATCGCATTTCTGTTTATGATCATATGTGTGGGTAAGCAAGTGAGAAATCTTTTTATTAAAGTCATTATTCTCTTGCTGTTTTTAGAATTAAAGTTTGATTACGTTGAGATACGAGATGGAAAGAGAAGCTACTCGAGCCTGCTGACTCCATACCTAGGGATCAGCGGTAAAAATTTGAGAACAAGAACTTACGTGGCCTCTACTAACTCCATGTGGATAAAATTCACGTCGGATTCATCTATTATCGACAAGGGTTTCAAGCTAAACTACTACATTACTAGTAAGTGGGGACATCCAAGCCTTGAGAGTATATCATCTGTGTTATCGAATACACCAAAAACTGGAAATCGACTCTGCCAGAGTCGATTTCCAGTTTTTGGTGTATTATATTCATTGTTCTGGTACGAGATCGCGACAGTTTGGGCTTTTTGATTTTATCTGTGTTATCGATATATTTATAAACTTGACCATACTCCGCTGCTGTTACACCATCTTTGTCATAATAATCAAAAGAGGCATTATCGTTATTATCGTCTCCATATTCATTATCACAATTATCGTTTGTAGACATCACAATAGGATTAATTATCTCTATCATCATCATCACTACTAGACATTAATTTCATCTCCATTCTTTTTTTTCATTTTCTTTTCATTCTGCTACTGCTACTGATTTTCTTGTCAACATTGCCAAGAATTTGCTCTATTTTTGATTGTCGTTTTATTCACCTCAGGTCCAACCACGACGTTAAGTCCTGTACCACCCACATCCTTGCCAATGAGCAGCCTGCCAAATGTCCAAATGGTGCAAGGAAGTAAGAGAAAGCATGTCACACCAATACAATCTGTATTGCTGGCAAAAATATATTATAGTAGCCCTTTCATCCCTTTCTGTTAAGGTCCAAACAAATGATTCAAACTATAGCACAGAAATATGCTCATGAGTGATGTAATAAGTTGACTTGAAGGCTTTTTATTCACCTATTTTATTAACACAGTACAAAACATGGCGGACTACACGAGGAACTCATCCGGGTGCGCATGTGCGAAAGATATGCTAATTAACCGGAAGTAAAAGTACAACATCCCCTTCTCTAAGCTGAAAAGCTGAAAAATTATATGAGTACAAATGTGACTGGTAGTGTCCAATTAGGGGTGTAAAAAAAAAACAAAGAACTTTGCAGTACTAATAATAACATAGTTCAATATCTAATGTTTGTGTAGCAAATGCTACAAGTTCAGTCTGTCTGGGGGCTTCACTGTCCGTGTTGATCTGCGTAATGGTGGACCACTTTGGGTAGGTGTGGACTTCGCAGGGGTACCAGGTGTAGACGTCCTTGGCTCTGTTGGGGGTTGGTTGCCGTTAGGTGCTGGTTCTGCTACAGGCTCGTAGTCATCAGTAGCTGAGGTATTATTCAAGCTTAGTTTTTCACCTGTGGGACGAATGTGTCTGCGGTTTCTGGTGAGAGTACTGCCATTGGCCATGTCCACAATGTGCGAGCGTGGGGTTGGCGCAACGGCTCGAACTATTCCTGGCTCCCATTTGGAGTTGAGGGGGTTGAAGACTCTGACAGCGTCCTGAGGGTAGACAGGCTGTAGACACTTGGAAGTCCTGTCGTAATATGATTTCTGTCGGTCTTGTCTGGCTTGCAGCTTGACATTGGCATCATAGTCAGGTTTGTTCAGTAGTGCATGCCTGGAAGTAGCTGGTAGGTTAGACTGATATATTCTGGAATTTAGCAACTCTGCTGGTGATGGCAGGGTGTGACCCAAAGGGGTTGTTCTCAGGCACAGCATGGCTAGATGTGGGTCTTGCCCTGATTCCTTGCATTTTTTAAGGAGATCCTTGACAGTTTGCACATTTCTCTCTATGAAGCCATTAGCCTCCTTGTAGTATGGGCTTGTAGTTGTATGAATAAATCCATAGGTGCTGCTGAAAACCTTGAATAGAGCAGACGTAAACTGGGTGTCATGTCCTGTGACAAGTTTGTCTGGTATGCCATGTTCCTCAAATATTCCTTTGAGGTGAGCGATGACAGTAGATGATTGGATGTTAGTTAGCCTGCGCACAATTGGGAACTTACTGTAGTAATCAGAGAGTAGTAAGTATGGTGAACCGTTCCAGGAGAACAAGTCAGATGCTAGGGTGTGCCAGGGCCTTGGTGGAACATCATGAGGCATTAGCGGTTCTTTAGTGTTCATGGACTGATTATGCTGACAGGGAGCACAACTCTTGACCATGTTGTCGATGTCGGCATTGATGTTCGCCCAAAAGACTGATCCCTTGGCTCTGAGCTTGCATTTTTCCGCACCCTGGTGTGCATAGTGTAGCTGCTGTAGAACATCTGGTTGCAGGGTCTTTGGAATTACAATTCGGGTACCCTTCAGGACCAATCCATCGGCGACAGTAAGTTCGTCACGATAGTTCCAGTATGGGTGTAGTAACTCAGGGCATTCAGCTCTTTTGTTTGGCCAACCTTGGGCGATGACGGCACGGAGTGAGTGAAGTGTTGTGTCCTTCCTCGTCTCCTCTTGGATCTGCGTTATCCTAGTAGGGCTAGCATTGAGGTGCAAGTGTAGCTCATGTATAGAGACATCAAGTCCAGCGATAGTGTCACCGGGACTTGGGTTAAGTCGTGAGAGGGCGTCGGCCAGGGGTATGTCCTTCCCTGGGACATATCGAATGTCGATGTCGTATTTCTGTATCCGCAGCATCATCCTGGCAATGCGGGGTGGCGCGCTGGCCAGATGCTTTTTGAATATTGCCTCCAGTGGCTTGTGGTCCGTGTGGACCTGGACGTGGCGTCCATAAGCGTAGTAGTGGAATTTCTCGAGACCATGGACGACTGCAAGCATTTCCCTTTCTATGTTGGAGTACCTCCTCTCGGTTTCAGTGAGTAGCTTACTTCTGTACTCCACAGGGCCTTTATCTTGGATGAGTGTCGCGCCGAGGCCACGTTGAGATGCATCCACCTGGATTACGACAGGCTTGGTGCTGTCGAAATACTGCAGCGAGGCTGGCGATGTGATGAGTTTCTTGATGTCATCTACAGCTTTCTGGTGTTCTGGGCACCACTGGAATTGACTACTTTTCCTTGTCAAGTCCCAGAGGACCGCTGCTGTTGAAGCGAGGTTGGGTATGAAACGGCTAAGGTATTGCGTCATACCTAGGAAGACTTGGAGATCTGTGAGGCTCGTTGAAGGATCCATGTTGTTGATGGCTTCAACCTTAGCAGGGTCAAGTTTCAGACCATCTGCAATTAGGGTGTGTCCGAAGAAGACAAGTTCCTTGCTGGCAATTTTGCATTTGTCAGCATTGAATTTCAGACCAGTTTCCCGGGCACGCTCCATTACTGCTTTCAGGTTATTGTCATGCTCCTTACGGTTGCGTCCGTAAACAACTATGTCGTCTGTGATGCCTGTCACCCCAGGTAAGTCACCAAAGGTTTCATCGACCTTCTTTTGGAAGATGTCCTGAGCACAAATCAGACCAAAGGGTAGTCGTAGGAATCTGAATCTTCCATGGGGAGAGTTGAATGTTGTATAGAGTGAGCTTTCCTGGTCAAGCTTTATGTTCCAATAACCGCTGCGGGCGTCAACTATGGAGAAGTACTCGGATCCACTTAGCTTTGATAAGACTTCATCAAGAGTGGGTGTACGATGATGTGGACGTTTGATGGCGCAGTTGAGGTCCTTTGGATCAAGGCAGAGTCGTATGGAGCCATTCCGCTTTGTGGAACAGACTAGCGAGTTGACCCAGTCAGTGGGTTCATCAACCTTGGTGATGATTCCTTGCTGTACGAGGGATTCCAACTCCTTGCGCAGAGGCTCCTGAAGTGCTTCAGGGACTCGTCGTGGCGGGTGAACCACAGCGGGTACTGTAGGGTCAAGTGTGATATGGAATTCTCCGCTGAAGCATCCGATGCCTTCGAAGCAGTCAGCATACTGTCTTAGTAGAGCTGCCTTTGCCTCAGGGTCATCCTTGGGTACTTGAGCTGGTCGTATTTCGGCTGGCTCAGCCTGGTCTTTGCTTAGACTGTGGTTAAGGGTTACAAGCTTCATTGCAGTACATGTGGGTAGTCCTAGGATTGTAGGTCCTGTCGTGTTTACAACATGAAATTCATGAGGGCTGGACTGACCGTTATGTAGTAAAGTGAGGTTGCAGGTACCGTAGTGTTGTACTTCATGGCCTCCATATGCTGTTATCCTTGTATCTGATGGGGCTAAGCTGAGGGGCTTGCCGTCTATGTCGCAGAGTGACTCTGGATAGATGTGCTTGTAGTTGCTTAATGGGATCACATTTCCTTCAGCACCAGTGTCAATCTTGCATAATAGTGGTAGTGTCCCGTTACTCGAGTTAACCTGTATGTTGACGAGCGCTTGAGTGATCTGTCGAGACATACTATCAATGGTCAGAGAGTGAAAATATAACTGTGGGGAATCTAGGGGCTCAGGTGCAGTGCTAGCATTCTCATTGCTCAGGGTGTTTATCTGTTGCTTTGATTTGTTCCGGTTTCCCCGCCTGCCTCTTCCCCTCGGGGTGGGACCTTGGGGTTTGGTGGAACGGCAAACCTTGGCCCAGTGGTTTGGTTTCCCACAGTTGCTGCATTTTGTTCCGTTTGCGGGGCACAGGGATTTTTGTGTCACATTATGGCTAGTGCCACAGTTCCCACAAGTTTGTATTTGTTTATTTTCACGTGAGTGTGTCTTGGGATGTGAAGAAGGGCTTTTGTGGGTTGTTGCGTGTACAGGTATAGTGTTTGTGCCTCTAATATCTTGTAACTGAGCCGAAGTGGCTTCCTCAGTCCTGGCTATGTCTATTGCCTTAGCGAGCGTTAGAGTTTTGTCTAACTCGAGGAGTTTAGCCTGGACACGTGGGCGGCGAGACCCGAAAATTAGAGCGTCAATAATGTGTTCGTCTACATTATCATACCTGCATTCGCTGGCTAGCAATCTTACTTTCTTTATAAATGAATCCACTGGTTCATCGTCCTTTTGCTTCAGAGTGCGTAGTTTAAATCGTGCTAAGCGAAAATTGCTCTTGGGGGCGACGTATTCTTCAAACTTCTCCCAGTAAGTTGACAGCTTTTTCTTCTCGTCTGAGGTTAGCGACCACGTAGAAACTAATTCAATTCCTTCTTCTCCCGTCCATATCAACAGATAACTGACCTTTTCTTCCTCCGATTTGGACTTAAGCGGGCCAGAAAAGTACAATTCGACGGTTGCCTTGAACTTTTTTAGCGCTTGTTGAAGATCGGTTGCATTCCAGTCCATACGAGGGCTAGTGAGTCCAGTGAGTTCGGCCATTTTCCTTGTGTAAACTTGCTAGATTTCTCGTAAAATACCGACCTGGTATGTTTGAGAGTGATTTTCCTTCAGTTTGCTTCTGACACCATGTAATAAGTTGACTTGAAGGCTTTTTATTCACCTATTTTATTAACACAGTACAAAACATGGCGGACTACACGAGGAACTCATCCGGGTGCGCATGTGCGAAAGATATGCTAATTAACCGGAAGTAAAACTACAACAAGTGAATTTTGATCTTGAATGAAATAACTCGTTTTGGTTTCTGCTTTTAACGATGTTACGGAGTATCCAGTGACCACGTGATCTAACGGCGTCACACAATACCACTGCTTTACATGACCATTTTTTTCTGCTCTAGCTTATGATGGCGTCACCTAATAACGATGCTTAACATGACCAAATTTTTTTTCTGTTTTAGATTGTAATGGCGTCACACAGTATCCAGGAGACACATTTGGCTATTTAGACTTTTATCACAATCGGGGCTATATTCAAAGTCCTCGTTATCCAAACAGTTACCCAAATAACATGGATTGCCGCTGGACCATAATAGTGCAGGCTGGTTTTATTGTGCGCATTACTGTCGCTGTCTTCGAGCTTGCAGTGAATGATTTCCTTCATATGTCAAATGTCAAGTCGACGCAGGCCGCTGAAGGAAATAAAACATACTATTCCAAGGATAACTTTGCGCTGGTTTGGTTCCAAAGCAATGGTTATGGGACGGCCAAAGGTTTTTATCTCACCTACGAGAAAGGTAGGCATGGGGTTGCAGTCGATTGTTGGTGCATAGGGGGGGAGAGAGGTTT
Source organism: Nematostella vectensis (assembly GCF_932526225.1). Classification (NCBI taxonomy): domain Eukaryota; kingdom Metazoa; phylum Cnidaria; class Anthozoa; order Actiniaria; family Edwardsiidae; genus Nematostella; species Nematostella vectensis. The sequence goes on from NC_064036.1 coordinate 16,719,394, forward strand.
AGGTGGGTGGATAAACAGTGTTTAGCAACATTTCAATTGTGACTTCAAAAAACAGTAAAGCTATAAAAAAAAGGAGTTCGCGTATTTGAGAGTGCGAGTATGAGAAAGTATTATCAGGTTATAGTACGAGAGTGTGAGAGTATGTGAAAGTGTAAGAGTACGACAGAGTGAGAGTACGACAGAGTATGAGAGTACGTCAGAGTGTGAGAGTACGAGAGAGTGTGAGAGTACGACAGAGTATGAGAGTACGTCAGAGTGTGACAGTACGAGAGAGTGTGAGAGTACGTCAGAGTGTGAGAGTACGACATAGTGCGAGAGTACGAGAGAGTGTGAGAGTACGAGAGAGTGTGAGAGTACGACAGATTGTGAGAGTACGACAGTGTGAGAGTACGAGAGAGTGTGAGAGTACAAGAGAGTGTGAGAGTACAAGAGAGTGTGAGAGTACAAGAGAGTGTGGGAGTACGACAAAGTGTGAGAGTACGAAAGAGTGAGAGTACGTCAGAGTGTGAGAGTACAACAGAGTGTGAGTGTACAAGAAAGTGAGAGTACGACATAGTGTGAGAGTACGAGAGAGTGTGAGAGTAGGACAGAGTGAGAGTACGACAGAGTGTGAGAGTACGACAGAGTGTGAGAGTACGTCAGAGTGTGAGAGTACGAGAGAGTGAGAGTACGAGAGAGTGTGAGAGTACGAGAGAGTGGTGAGTACGACAGAAAGTGAGAGTACGTCATAGTGTGAGAGTACGACAGAATGTGAGAGTACGTCGGAGTGTGAAAGTACGTCAGAGTGTGCGAGTACGACAGAGTGTGAGAGTACGAGAGAGTGTGAGAGTACGAAAGAGAGTGAGAGTACGTCAGAATGTGAGAGTACGACAGAGTGTTAGTGTACGAGAGAGTGTGAGAGTACGTCAGAGTGTGAGAGTACGAGAGAGTGTGAGAGTACGTCAGAGTGTGAGAGTACGACAGAATGTGAGAGTACGTCGGAGTGTGAAAGTACGTCAGAGTGTGCGAGTACGACAGAGTGTGAGAGTACGAGAGAGTGTGAGAGTACGAAAGAGAGTGTGAGAGTACGACAGAGTGTGAGAGTACGACAGAGTGAGAGTACGAGAGAGTGTGAGAGTACGTCAGAATGTGAGAGTACGAGAGAGTGTGAGAGTAGGACAGAGTGTGAGAGTACGACAGAGTGTGAGAGTACGACAGAGTGTGAGAGTACGTCAGAGTGTGAGAGTACGAGAGAGTGAGAGTACGAGAGAGTGTGAGAGTACGAGAGAGTGTGAGAGTACGACAGAGTGAGAGTACGAGAGGGTGTGAGAGTAGGACAGAGTGTGACAGTACGACAGAGTGAGAGTACGAGAGAGTGTGAGAGTACGACAGAGTGAGAGTACGAGAGAGTGTGAGAGTACGACAGAGTGTGAGAGTACGACAGAGTGTGAGAGTACGACAGGGTGTGAGAGTACGACAGAGTGTGAGAGTACGAGAGAGTGTGAGAGTACGACAGTGTGAGAGTACGAGAGAGTGTGAGAGTACAAGAGAGTGTGAGAGTACAAGAGAGTGTGAGAGTACAAGAGAGTGTGAGAGTACGAGAGAGTGTGAGAGTAGGACAGAGTGTGAGAGTACGAGAGAGTGTGAGAGTACAAGAGAGTGTGAGAGTACAAGAGAGTGTGAGAGTACGAGAGAGTGTGAGAGTACGAGAGAGTGTGAGAGTAGGACAGAGTGTGAGAGTACGAGAGAGTGTGAGAGTACGACAGTGTGAGAGTACGAGAGAGTGTGAGAGTACAAGAGAGTGTGAGAGTACAAGAGAGTGTGAGAGTACAAGAGAGTGTGAGAGTACGAGAGATTGTGAGAGTACGAGAGAGTGTGAGAGTACGAGAGAGTGTGAGATTAGGACAGAGTGTGAGAGTACGAGAGAGTGTGAGAGTACGAGAGAGTATGAGAGTACGAGAGAGTGAGAGTACGACAGAGTGAGAGTACGAGAGAGTGTGAGAGTACGACAGAGTGTGAGAGTACGAGAGAGTGTGAGAGTACGACAGAGTGTGAGAGTACGAGAGAGTGTGAGAGTACGACATTGTGAGAGTACGAGAGGGTGTGAGAGTAGGACAGAGTGTGAGAGTACGACAGAGTGTGAGAGTACGTCAGAGTGTGAGAGTACGACAGAGTGTGAGAGTACGACAGAGTGTGAGAGTACGAGAGAGTGTGAGAGTACGACAGAGTGTGAGAGTACGAGAGAGTGTGAGAGTACGACATTGTGAGAGTACGAGAGAGTGTGAGAGTACGACAGTGTGAGAGTACGAGAGAGTGTGAGAGTACGTCAGAATGTGAGAGTACGACAGAGTGTTAGTGTACGAGAGAGTGTGAGAGTACGTCAGAGTGTGAGAGTACGAGAGAGTGTGAGAGTACGTCAGAGTGTGAGAGTACGACATAGTGCGAGAGTACGAGAGGGTGTGAGAGTACGAGAGAGTGTGAGAGTACGACAGAGTGTGAGAGTACGACAGAGTGAGAGTACGAGAGAGTGTGAGAGTACGTCAGAATGTGAGAGTACGAGAGAGTGTGAGAGTAGGACAGAGTGTGAGAGTACGACAGAGTGTGAGAGTACGACAGAGTGTGAGAGTACGTCAGAGTGTGAGAGTACGAGAGAGTGAGAGTACGAGAGAGTGTGAGAGTACGAGAGAGTGTGAGAGTACGACAGAGTGAGAGTACGAGAGGGTGTGAGAGTAGGACAGAGTGTGAGAGTACGACAGAGTGAGAGTACGAGAGAGTGTGAGAGTACGACAGAGTGAGAGTACGAGAGAGTGTGAGAGTACGACAGAGTGTGAGAGTACGACAGAGTGTGAGAGTACGACAGGGTGTGAGAGTACGACAGAGTGTGAGAGTACGAGAGAGTGTGAGAGTACGACAGTGTGAGAGTACGAGAGAGTGTGAGAGTACAAGAGAGTGTGAGAGTACAAGAGAGTGTGAGAGTACAAGAGAGTGTGAGAGTACGAGAGAGTGTGAGAGTAGGACAGAGTGTGAGAGTACGAGAGAGTGTGAGAGTACAAGAGAGTGTGAGAGTACAAGAGAGTGTGAGAGTACGAGAGAGTGTGAGAGTAGGACAGAGTGTGAGAGTACGAGAGAGTGTGAGAGTACGACAGTGTGAGAGTACGAGAGAGTGTGAGAGTACAAGAGAGTGTGAGAGTACAAGAGAGTGTGAGAGTACAAGAGAGTGTGAGAGTACGAGAGATTGTGAGAGTACGAGAGAGTGTGAGAGTACGAGAGAGTGTGAGAGTAGGACAGAGTGTGAGAGTACGAGAGAGTGTGAGAGTGTGAGAGTACGAGAGAGTATGAGAGTACGAGAGAGTGAGAGTACGACAGAGTGAGAGTACGAGAGAGTGTGAGAGTACGACAGAGTGTGAGAGTACGAGAGAGTGTGAGAGTACGACAGAGTGTGAGAGTACGACAGAGTGTGAGAGTACGGCAGAGTGTGAGAGTACGACAGAGAGTGAGAGTACGACAGAGTGAGAGTACGAGAGAGTGTGAGAGTACGACAGAGTGTGAGAGTACGGCAGAGTGTGAGAGTACGACAGAGTGTGAGAGTACGAGAGAGTGTGAGAGTACGACAGAGTGTGAGAGTACGAGAGAGTGTGAGAGTACGAGAGAGTGTGAGAGTACGAGAGAGTGTGAGAGTACAAGAGAGTGTGGGAGTACGAGAGAGTGTGAGAGTACGAGAGAGTATGAGAGTACGAGAGAGTGAGAGTACGAGAGAGTGTGAGAGTAGGACAGAGTGTGAGAGTACGAGAGAGTGTGAGAGTACGAGAGAGTGAGAGTACGAGAGAGTGTGAGAGTAGGACAGAGTGTGAGAGTACGACAGAGTATGAGAGTACGAGAGAGTGAGAGTACGAGAGAGTGTGAGAGTACGAGAGAGTGAGAGTACGAGAGAGTGTGAGAGTACGAGAGAGTGAGAGTACGACAGTGTGAGAGTACGAGAGAGTGAGAGTACTGCAGAGTGTGAGAGTACGAGAGAGTGTGAGAGTACAACAGAGTGTGAGAGTACGAGAGAGTGTGAGAGTACGAGAGAGTGTGAGAGTACGTCAGAGTGTGAGAGTACGAGAGAGTGTGAGAGTACGTCAGAGTGTGAGAGTACGACACAGTGTGAGAGTACGACAGAGTGTGAGAGTACGAGAGATTGAGAGTACGTCAGAGTGTGAGAGAACGAGAAGGTGTTATAGTACGAGAAGGTGTTATAGTACGAGAAGGTGTTATAGTACGAGAAGGTGTTATAGTACGAGAAGGTGTTATAGTACGAGAAGGTGTTGTAGTACGAGAAGGTGTTATAGTTCGAGAAGGTGTTATAGTACGAGAAGGTGTTATAGTACGAGAAAGTGTTATAGTACGAGAAGATGTTATAGTACGAGAAGGTGTTATAGTACGAGAAGGTGTTATAGTACGAGAAGGTGTTATAGTACGAGAAGGTGTTATAGTACGAGAAGGTGTTATAGTACGAGAAGGTGTTATAGTACGAGAAGGTGTTATAGTACGAGAAGGTGTTGTAGTACGAGAAGGTGTTATAGTTCGAGAAGATGTTATAGTACGAGAAGGTGTTCTAGTACGAGAAGGTGTTATAGTACGAGAAGGTGTTATAGTACGAGAAGGTGTTATAGTACGAGAAGGTGTTATAGTACGAGAAGGTGTTGTAGTACGAGAAGGTGTTATAGTTCGAGAAGGTGTTATAGTACGAGAAGGTGTTATAGTACGAGAAGGTGTTGTAGTACGAGAAGGTGTTATAGTTCGAGAAGGTGTTATAGTACGAGAAGGTGTTATAGTACGAAAAGGTGTTATAGTACGAGAAGGTGTTATAGTACGAGAAGGTGTTATAGTACGAGAAGGTGTTATAGTACGAGAAGGTGTTATAGTACGAGAAGGTGTTATAATACGAGAAGGTGTTATAGTACGAGAAGGTGTTATAGTACGAGAAGGTGTTGTAGTACGAGAAGGTGTTATAGTTCGAGAAGGTGTTATAGTACGAGAAGGTGTTATAGTACGAGAAGGTGTTGTAGTACGAGAAGGTGTTATAGTTCGAGAAGATGTTATAGTACGAGAAGGTGTTCTAGTACGAGAAGGTGTTATAGTACGAGAAGGTGTTATAGTACGAGAAGGTGTTATAGTACGAGAAGGTGTTATAGTACGAGAAGGTGTTATAGTACGAGAAGGTGTTATAGTACGAGAAGGTGTTATAGTACGAGAAGGTGTTGTAGTACGAGAAGGTGTTATAGTTCGAGAAGGTGTTATAGTACGAGAAGGTGTTATAGTACGAGAAGGTGTTATAGTACGAGAAGGTGTTATAGTACGAGAAGGTGTTATAGTACGAGAAGGTGTTGTAGTACGAAAAGGTGTTATAGTACGAGAAGTTGTTATAGTACGAGAAGGTGTTATAGTACGAGAAGGTGTTATAGTACGAGAAGGTGTTATAGTACGAGAAGTTGTTATAGTACGAGAAGGTGTTATAGTACGAGAAGGTGTTATAGTACGAGAAGTTGTTATAGTACGAGAAGGTGTTATAGTACGAGAAGGTGTTATAGTACGAGAAGGTGTTATAGTACGAGAAGTTGTTATAGTACGAGAAGGTGTTATAGTACGAGAAAGTGTTATAGTTCGAGAAGGTGTTATAGTACGAGAAGGTGTTATAGTACGAGAAGGTGTTATAGTTCGAGAAGGTGTTATAGTACGAGAAGGTGTTATAGTTCGAGAAGGTGTTATAGTACGAGAAGGTGTTATAGTACGAGAAGGTGTTATAGTACGAGAAGGTGTTATAGTTCGAGAAGGTGTTATAGTACGAGAAGGTGTTATAGTACGAAAAGGTGTTATAGTACGAGAAGGTGTTATAGTACGAGAAGGTGTTGTAGTACGAAAAGGTGTTATAGTACGAGAAGGTGTTATAGTACGAGAAAGTGTTATAGTACGAGAAGGTGTTATAGTACGAAAAGGTGTTATAGTACGAGAAGGTGTTATAGTACGAGAAGGTGTTATAGTACGAGAAGGTGTTCTAGTACGAGAAGGTGTTCTAGTACGAGAAGGTGTTCTAGTACGAGAGAGGAAGAGATTACTAGAGGGGGAGACTGCTCCATTCGTCTTCATGTGATCTTCACCCTTCTCACTTTCCGTTCGCTGATAAATGGTAGTTTTTTTAACCAGAGTAAAACAAGACAATATATAGAACCTAGCGTTAGCAATGCTTTTTTTGAGCTTTTTCTATGGCTGACTTTTATACCGACTTACTTAAATGGGAGCAACCTTTTCACCTTAATATCAATCATTTCAGAATGCATACAATAATGTCACTGCTCGCATGGTGATTACTTGATGGTCAATTGATTTCAATAGCTAATATTTGAATTCCTTGTAACTGTTTCAGTGTCTCAACCGTTGACGAAAGCTCCCACGACTGAATGTAAGAAATATTGTGATTTTCATCTTTATTAGCTAAAACCGTCATCAGGAGGAAGTAGATGTCCTAATCACCAGGGAAGGGGAGGGGGCGGGACTGTCCTTTAGGGAAATCAATCGACTGCTGTCTCTTATAGAGGGCTCATGCTAATGGTGGTCCGATACACACAAAACCACAAGTCCTTAATACTGTCCGCTTTATTTTCTGTAACTAACACTAGTGCTATTTCTCATCTTATCTTTTTAGGGCTAACAATTGCTTCGAACACGCCCAATGTGCTATCTCTTATAGTTAATAAATGCTTTTGCCAACACCCGAATTACTATCCCTTAGGGGGAGTAACCCCCCCCCCCCCCCTCATCATCATCAACAACATCATCATCACCATCATAATCATCACTATAACCATCATCAACAATTATTTTGTACACAATTTTGTATACACATTGTGTATTTCTATCAAATATGCGATTGTTGATACAGACTGAACACTTTCACAAGGTATAAATCAACACAAGGTTGAAAATGTATGTCTCCTCCGTTCAAAATACCTTTTCAACCTTGTGTTGATTTATACCTTGTCTACACCACGCCTGCGCACATCATCCAGTTTTTCTACAGCTTGTCTGTAGTCTTTCTAGTTATACCGTACACACTTTCACGGTTTGTCATTAATCTGACATATTCACCATCTAATCTTTTTATTGCGTGCTATGTAGCTAATCGTCATAGTCGCGACAACATGGGCTTTTCTGCTGGTAAGACCGCGGGGATAGCTGTTGGCGTTTGCATACCGATCGTCATCGTCATTATCGTCTTCGTGGTTCAGTTCCTGAGAGAGAAAAGAAAACGCAGCAACCAAGGAGGTTATACAGCTTTTAAAACCTTCCTTCTCTTATTAACCCCATCTTCATAGCTACCTACCATCCCCCTCCTTTGGCAAGAAATACGCCGCTTTCACTCCCCCAAACCTCTTAGCTACCTGCCACCCTTTATTCCTTCTTATCCTTCCCCTCACTTTCCCTGTCCTAGGCCGCCTAACACCCCTCCTCTCTCCTCTGTATAGTTACCTTTCGTGCCCCTACCCCTCCTTACTCTCCTAAGCGGAATTAACTACCTCAGCTACCTTATCCCACCCTTTCCCTTATCACCTAATATTACATTACCCTCCTGTCTCCTCCTGTCCAGTTTCCCCTCGTCCTCTACTCCTCCCCGTTCAGTTAACCTTTGTCCTCCATTCCCCGTTCAGTTACCCTTCGCCCTCCACTCCCCCTGTCCAGTTACCCTTCGTCCTCCACTCCCCCCTGTCCAGGTACCCTTCGGCTTAATTCCCCCGTTCAGTTACCCTATGTCCTCAACTCCCCCTTCTTCCTCCACTCCCCCTGTTAAGTTACCCTTTGTCCTCCACTCCCCCTGTCCAGTTAACCTTCGTCCTCCACTCCCCCTGTCCAGTTACCCTTCGTCCTCCACTTTCCCCTGTTCAGTTACCCTTCATCCTCCACTCCCCCTGTCCAGTTACCCTTTGTCCTCTACTCCTCCCCGTTCAGTTACCCTTTGTTCTCCACTCCCCCTGTCCAGTTACCCTTCTTCCTCCACTCCCCCTGTTCAGTTACCCTTCATCCTACACTCCCCCCTGTCCAGTTACCCTTCGTCCTCCACTCCCCCTGTCCAGTTACCCTTCGCCCTCCACTTTCCCCTGTTCAGTTACCCTTCATCCTCCACTCCCCTGTCCAGTTACCCTTCGTCCTCTACTCCTCCTGTCCAGTTACTCTTCGTCCTACACTCCCCCCTGTTCAGTTACCCTTCGTCCCTCACTCCCCCTGTCCAGTTACCCTTCGTCCTCCACTCCCCCCTGTCCAGTTACCCTTCTGCTTAATTCCCCCGTTCAGTTACCCTATGTCCTCCACTCCCCCTTCTTCCTCCACTCCCCCCTGTTCAGTTACCCTTCATCCTCCACTCCCCCTGTCCAGTTACTCTTCTTCCTACACTCCCCCTGTCCAGTTACTCTTCTTCCTCCACTCCCCCTGTTCAGTTACCCTTCATCCTCCACTCCCCCTGTCCAGTTACTCTTCTTCCTCCACTCCCCCTGTTCAGTTACCCTTCATCCTCCACTCCCCCTGTCCAGTTACTCTTCGTCCTACACTCCCCCTGTCCAGTTACTCTTCTTCCTCCACTCCCCCTGTCCAGTTACCCTTCGTCCTCCACTCCCCCCTGTTCAGTTACCCTTTGTCCTCCACTCCTCCCTGTACAGTTACCCTTCGTCCTCCACTTCCCCTGTCCAGTTAACCCCTCGTCCATCACTCCCCCCTGTTCAGTTACCCTTTGTCCTCAACTCCCCCTGTTCAGTTACCCTTCGTCCTCCACCCCCCTGTCCAGTTAACCTTCGTCCTCCACTCTCCCTGTCCAGTTACCCTTCGTCCTCCACTCCCCCTGTCAAGTTACCCTTCGCCCTCCACTTTCCCCCTGTTCAGTTACCCTTCGTCCTCCATTCTCACCTGCCATCTTTCTGAAACCCTTCCCTCCCTTCTTGAAGTGGCACTTTGTTTACTGATTCAACTGACCCGATATTTGTTGTATAAGATAGTAACAAAAGTCATCTTGATATTCAACACGAAAATTACGAAAGTATTTAATAGTCTCTTTTTTTACTGTCACAAAACAGTTCAGCACACGTTCGTGAACGAGGCCTACGACAACGACAACATGACTATGTCAGAGCCAAGCCGACAGCCGACCACTGCTACTGATAATGTGCCACATGCATTGTCCGCCGAGCCAAGCGTCTTTTACGCAGGTGGGGGATTATTATCATTATCAACATTACCGTCACCATCACCTCATCGTCACAGTCACCATCACCTCATCGTCAGAGTCACCATCACCTCACCGTCACAGTCACCATCACCTCATCGTCAGAGTCACCATCACCTCATCGTCACAGTCACCATCACCTCATCGTCAGAGTCACCATCACCTCACCGTCACCATCACCTCACCGTCACCATCACCATCACCTCATCGTCACAGTCACCATCACCATCACCTCTTCGTCACAGTCACCGTCACCATCACCTCATCGTCACAGTCACCGTCACCATCACCTCATCGTCACAGTCACCATCACCTCATCGTCAGAGTCACCATCACCTCACCGTCACCATCACCATCACCTCATCGTCACAGTCACCATCACCATCACCTCTTCGTCACAGTCACCGTCACCATCACCTCACCATCACCTTATCGTCACAGTCACCGTCACCATCACTTCATCGTCACCATCAACTCATCGTCACATTCACCGTCAACATCACCATCAGCATTACCGTCACCATCACCATCAGCATTACCGTCACCATCACCATCACCTCATCGTCACCATCATCATCACCATCACCATCATTTCAGCATCATCATATTACCAAACATCGCCTTTACCCCATCGTCACCATTACCGTCACCAACAGCATCAGCACCACCATCAGCATGAACATCAGCATCAGCAACACCACCAGCATCACCATCAGCAACACCATCATCATCATAATAATCATCGTCATCATCATCATCATCATTATATTTTTTTACACCCTTATACAATGACTGCAAACGATTATTTGTTCCGATAAGTTTTTACTTGGAAACATCTTAAAAAAGCGCATACGGTCTGGACTCGAGCAAACGCCCAATTTGTCCATCATATGATATGAAGGCCTGTCAATGATACCGTTGCTGTGAAAATAAAATTCCAAATTTCGAAAGATGGAAGTTTCCAAATTTTGGCAAGGCTGTACGCGAAATAGCGGCTGTTGTTTGTAACTGTTATTTACTGTAATTACTAGATACATGTGTTATTTGCTATAAATACTATATACATGTGTTATATGCTGTAGTTATTAGATGCTGTAATTACTAGATACTTTTTTTTCTTCAAATACCCTAGCGGTAGCACCGCCTCCATACAGCGCTGCCATGACAACTGGCGTCTACTTTATACCGACCAATCAGAACGGCAGTGTTGCCACAGCCCCACAGTATGCGCACCTGTACGCCACGCCCCCTCCCTACCAGGTTACGGCGACACCAGCGCCTGTCGCGACCCATGCCGCGGATACGCTTGGCTCCACTACAAGCATAGGCTCCGTTACAACACCAACCAACACGGGGTAAGGGTTACTGGTAAATGGTAATTACCGATGCTTTCCATGTTACCCCTGAACAGTGTGACTTTTAACTAATAGCGTATACCACCATTGTTACTATTGTATTTGTTTTTTTACTGAGTTATTCTCCTTGTTTTTGCAGGTCTACGGCGCCTTTTGAACGAGGTGAGTCGGCGAAAATTGTGCATAAAAGGAAATACAAGACAAGACGTTTAATTAGGCAATCGAAGGTGTCCCATGCCTACTGTTGACGTGATCCTTTTCTCTTTTTTAGCCAATCGCCTACCTCCTATTCGTCCCGGTGCGGGTGCCCAGGGCATGCCTACTGTTGACGTGACCGGGAACGCCACTAAAAAGGTCCTTCCGCAGCAGGATGAGGCTGGTCAGTATGCCAACTTATTATTGAACTTGATTGTTGGATAATTTATAGTCAAAGCGACATTCCGTCGTATTCCTGTCTTGTATTTGCCACTTTAATACTCCTAATGTACAAGCTTAATGTTTGAGTATTGCTAATTTGCAGGCCCCCTCCCGAACAAAGTCCCATTAACAACAGAGTTTCCGCCAAGCGACCAGCCTACTCCGACCCAACCCTCCCCTGTGCGTACGGTGTCCCCCACCCCGAGGGGTTTATCATTCGACACTGACGTTCCCTTCGAGTTTATCTGCCCAATCACAAACGAGATAATGAAACACCCCGTATCGATTGCTGATGGATACACGTACGAACGTCGAGCGATTAAATCGTGGCTTCGTCGGAATTCCAACAGCCCGATGACTAACGAACCTATTACGGACACAACACTTCGGCCCAACGATCATCTCCGAGCACGGATCGAGGAGTTTGTGTCGACACACTCTCTAGTCTAACTCACTTGACTCACTTGGTTCGTATACAAGTGCACAAGATACGAATTGATATATCAGACCTACTTTTAGCCCCTTGCAAACAGGGCAGCATTGCTTAACTGATCACAAGACAAAGGAAATTCTGGCAAATTTTAACGTGTGTACACAGAGCGTATGTCTTGACGACGCGGGGCTTCATGCAAACCCTTATTCATGTTTAACTTGTTTAACAAAGTACATGAATGGTTTTAATAGCTGCAAGGGAATCGTGTATTTATGTCAGAATAGATTTTCTCTGAATGAATTTTAAAGCCTTGAAATCAGGTAGAATTCAAGTGGTAGTCGTGATTTTGAATTCGCTCTACGCCGCGAGTTAGTATTATTGGCACGATAGCAGTCTTGCTTGAGAATCACCGCACAGTGATAAGAATGCAATTGTTTTATATACTTAAAAGTATTTTACGAAAGATGCAAACAGACTCATAGTTTCTTACCTACGAGTTTATAACGTATATCAAAAAGCGTAAGTCTGGCCCAAAGGGCTGTTGTCCAAATTATTGGGTCCCTGTGGAATAAATCGCGAAATCGAGGCTTTGATAGGTCGGCGTTAGTCGTTTTGGTCACTCCGATGGCTGAAGCCTAGCTTTCACGCTCAATATCCACAGGACCCCCATATATGTAAACACATTCACATTTTTGGACATAATATAGGGTGTTGGTCCACACGAAATTTATAGATAGCCTCTGGAATTGTAGTTGTTAATTGTAATATATATTTTAATATAATGTAAGATAAGATTGAAATAGCCTGCTTTCAATCCAAAACAGCCACCAAGATCGCAAGTTTCCTCTAGCAAAAACACCACCTCATGCCTGCTATATGAGGGTATACAGTATCATCTTCCGTGTGTTTCAAGAAATTCTGCATAGAACAGCTTTTTCTCTTCACGATGGGCTAAAGGCGCCATAACTTTCGAGATCAAATACGACAAACTAGAACACGCCAACAGGCCAAAGGAATGTGTTTTTTTGCTGGCGCACCAGTTGTGTGGTTGTTATTGTGGCATAAGATAAAACATTAAAGAATTTGTAAAAAAAAAAACATGGCGATTCATTGATGGATTGGTAATCGGTGGAAATAACTCATTTCCAACCTTCATTTCTCCTACTCTTGCCTTTCATCATAGTCCATCTCCAATACTCTTCTCGTTCTTCTATTTCCACCACCACACCAGCCCCTCCCCCATTCACTGCTATACCTTACTTACTCTCCCTCGCATTATTCAGTCCTCCTCTCTGTCTCTCTACCAAAGAGCCGTAGCTAAATGCTCCCACCAGCCCCACCCCGAATTTCACGGAAGACGTGGAAGAAAACGGCGTCTGTACCTCACCCTTGAATGAATGAAAAGAAAAAACTAAAACTTCCCCCTCCCCCGACAACATGTTCTAGCTACGGTTATTTCTCTATGTCTACATTCCTTCGAATAGAATCAAAAAGCCCAAACTGTCGTGATCTCGTACCAGAACAATGAATACACTACACCAAAAACTGAAATTCGACTCTGCCAAATTTTCGTCTTTTATAAGACTTCTTAAGGGCAGACTAAAGAAGTCGTTTTAAAGACGAAAATTTGGCAGACTCGAATTCCAGTTTTTGGTGTATTGTCTATATTCCCTCCCTCATTCCTTTTCTAACTTGGCTCGAAAATGCACATTGAACCTCAGTAATTCTAGCCTGCGTAGCGGCTCAAGGGAAGGGGAGGCCGCTACGCAGGCTACAGCAATTCCTGAGTACACGCCTGACTCAGTTCCCTGCTGGAAGAGGTCTCTTTTCTCTGTATTTCGCTGGGCTAAAGAAAAGAGGCCTCTGCTACTGCAGGGAACCTACTCCATAACCTCCTTTACAGCCGTCCGCGTATGTCAGTAGCGAAAGCGCACCAATCTCCCAACAGAGCGCTTTTGCGACTGACAAATGCGGACGGCTTACAAAGGAGAATATACTGATTCAATTATGATAAAGTAATGGCTTCAGATAGAACCCGATCTGTGATATCGAAATTGATTGGCCGAATAGCTATTTGAATTAACTCGTGGTAGTGGTTTTCTACGTTCGTTATGGAGGAATCTAAGTAGAGATATGCAGAAGCCATTGTTATGTCAAGTCAGACTCTGACTGTATCACATTTTAACCTTTTTTTAATAAACCCAGACATTGTTGACTCTCTGACGTCATGGTATACCGCCATTTATAAACTACTTCAACGGTTTGCATAAATAAGGTCCGAAATACACAACGCTTAACGTGACGCGAAAAGTTTGTTTTGAATACGCATCAAAATGTCTTTAGCTTGCCATCTCCGCGTACTTCCGCTGGATTTTATGCTTATGAGCTAGCTATTATGACGCTGTGATTGTACGTCCGATCGCTTAACTCGCAGAAGTGATCAAAATCGTCAGTTCCCAGCGGCAGAGAAGATGACAACTCGTAACATACTGCCCTCGTGAGATGCTAAGACTGTGGACAATATGTCTGGTAAGACAACTAATTGAATTATAGTCGAGATTTCCTTATGTACAATCCTGCTATGAATTGCTCTGTTTTTATGTGTCAAACAATCGCTTTCATGCCGTCTTTTTCGGTTTAATGGGTCATAATTCTACATACAAAGAATATCGATAATCACACGCCGAAATTAGTGACACGCGAATGCATGCTCTGTTATTTCTAAATTTGTGAGTTTACAATAATGCCTATGGTATAATAATAAAAATCACCTCTTTTTGCGATTTTGTCGAATTCCTAACGACATAAAATTACGTAGAAAGTTTTTGGGCTTTTGTTTTCAATGATGATATCATTTTCCGTTTCGGTTTCTTGGCTTTGAGATATATCAATGGTTGCGCACAAATGATGATAGTGACAATAACAATTGATTGTCATTGTGTCCTTCTTTCATTCATAAACAAGCATAATATGACTTGTTTATCCCTTCTCGACCTTTATTTATTTTTTTTTTTTGTGGTTTGTTATTTTCAGTATAGTATCACTGACCCTATAACTCTATCGTAGCGACCCCCGGCCATCTTCGACTTATAAAGTAGGTTTACAAAAAACGGGGACTCCCTGATAACTTGTTTTTATTTTTGTCTGCGTAATTTAGTTCCATTTTGATTTTTACTCTGCAAAAATGCATGTTTATACGTTATTTTTAGAGAAGGATTTTAGAAAAAATAGTAAACTTGAAATGAAAATCTGTTTCCGCGTTCTCGGAGAAATCACGTGCGATTGTCTATTTCCTTTTCGTTTCATTGTTCATATTGTCTTGATTCATTTGACAACACGTTTACAGCCAAAAAATGATTTTAAATTGTTTTTTTTCGCTTGTTATAGTAAACAAGAATAATTTGATACTCTATATTTATATGTATAATTTAGATACCATCATCACTTACTTCGTCCGATTGATTTACATTAGTAAATCTGTCGATAGTTCTTCGGAAGCCGTTCGTGGCATGTCACGTGTCTTTTGACATGAACCAGCGGAGCAGAAAGTAAATAATGAACCCAGCAGTAGACCCATGAGTAATGCCGGCCTAAATGTCGAATATTCGTTGCTAAAACGTTATAACATTAATTAGGTGAACCCGTTAGTTTTTCAACTGGACACCAATGACCTAAGTTCACCACAAAAGCTTAAAATGGTGAGTATATGACGAATATTCATGTCACCGCATCCGGAAGATGGTAAAAACTTTCTTGATTGTCGACAGGAAAGTTCTTATGTACCATTAATCATCGCATATGTAATCCTATGTATTGTATGTTAAGCTTGATTTTGTTTGACTATCGAGTTCAGTGTCTTTTGTAAACCTAAGCGCGTGCTTTAGTTGTATTATTCTTATTCGAAAGGCAAACTATCAAAATTTAAACTCGAGCTTCTCTCGAACCTCGAAACAGTTCTACTGCGAAGATTTACTTATATACTTTTTAATTTAGAATACTTGTTGCTAAAATGATAGAGTTTACTATATTAATGCTTTCTAGATTATACTTCCTATGTGATAATAAGTTTAACTGTTTTTTTCTTGCTTAGCTTCTAATGTATAGTCCTAATCTCTCCGTTTGAATTCCTGGCTGAAAGATTCTGCGGTTCTTTACACTTCCCTTTCGGATGTTTATGCTTCTGTGCAAGTATACGAATGATGTACATGTTATAAGCGTATTTCTAGTTGACCTCATTGCTTTGATTTTCTCTATGAATGCGGGATTTGTTCCTTTGCTCACGGTCAAATCTTAAGGCCTGTTCTAATAACCTTCCATAGCCCTCAACCTCACACTTATATATGTATTGTGGTTAAGATTTAAAGAATGTTATCCAACCGCGAATTACTTCTTATAATCTAGTAATCAGTAATAAAAAAAATAAGCAAAAACTGTTGCTTTTCCAATATTTGTTCCTTGTTACCTAATCTTATAGAATTTCAGTTTCCTTTCTCATATGAACAAATATGCAAGATTATACTTAAGGTAATTCCCTTGAATTGCACTGCGCACCCCTTCTGCGCATAGTGGCACGCTCTGTTTGTTCAAATTTTCTGGTATTAAGTGTGTGCGCGCACCACAGTTGTACAAGAAAACAAAGCAAAAGGTGCACGTTTTTTTTTACTTGAAATCGCTTTGACAGAAAAACGAAGTAGGGGTTACCCCCATTTTTTATTTGGTCAAATAGTTTAATATATACGGAAAATGATATACTGAAAGAAGACTGTTTAAATAGTGGCGAAAACAGTGTCTTTTAGTGCGATCTCTCAAATGTGATTTGTTTTGAATGTTAGCTACTACAGTTTTTTGTTTAGGAGATCGGATTTTGGCAGCTCGACAAACAGAACTTAATTTTCTAAAGACTATAGAACTATTTCAAGGAAATTACCTTAACCAAGTGCACTGGTGTGTTTTCATGAATGTTAGTCAAGCGAATAAGAACTTTTCAGATTTACCAACAGACACTGTGAAATAACAACTGTGTAATGCAAACAGTGCACATTGGTTTACTAAAACTATGATAATTATATTTAATGAATTTTTTTTGTATTTTTGTGAAGATGTTCAAATAGGCAAATTGTAAATAATAGTTAAAATGTTATATGTCACAAAACCCTTATCCAATCTGGTAGCTGTTTATGAAAAAATAAAAAATAAACTGTCTCGATAAAAATATGCCATTCAGCAGAGTCTAAATACTGTAATGCTACTGGGTTTTCAAAAATTGAGTATCGCCTGCACTAAAGTATTATGTTGTCAAAAAGTTTATATTCGCATACCATATTTTATGTATAATATTTATGTATAACACGCACTTATGTATAACATGCACTTATGTATAACACCCTGATTTTTGAGGCCATTAAAAAAAAATAGAAAAGTAACAATATTTGACAAAAATCCTAGATGAGAAGTGTGTTGAAAAATAATTGTTACATCCACCTTGAAGACATTGAAAACAAGAAGACTTCTTTCTCGCCCGAGTCCTTCACTCCATGCTCTCTAAACTTTTTTGCTGATTTAGATTTGGTATGTCAAAACATCACCTTGCTGAGTTTAAATAACTTGATGAAGTTATTCACAGATTGAAATACTCAAGAGCTTTCTATTGTTTTAATTATTATGCAAATTTGTAACCTCTCAAACAAGAAGTTTTTCATGTATAACATGTACCTTGGTTTTGGAGGTCATTTTCACATGACAAAAGTGTGTATTATGCATGAGTAAATATGGTAGCTGTACTGAACAAAATGATTTTTATATTTAAAACAATAGTTCCGTTGTATTTTTGTATATGTGTTTATGATATTTCCACATGTTTTCTATTTAACTGTCCTAGTGTTATTTCCATGTAGGTGGCTGAAGGGCTTTTGATAGACATTATTTCAATAATACAGTGTATATATATCTATTTTATTATACATTCTACTGTAGCTCTGCTTGCTTATACAAGTAGTCTTAATAAACTGCTAAAAAGTAAGATCAACAATTTCAAACACATTGATATCTGGAATTATTGCATTAACTGTAAATAAGAAAGACTTTTTAAGATTGGATATGGTAGGGACTTTTATACACTTATATAGGCTATAGACTCTTGAAAATATTTGTAAATTATTTTTATTTTTTAAAACATTTTGGTAAAGTGAAAAGCCTTTGGTATAATATTGCTGGGTTTTGTCTATTCGATCAAAAAGTATTCATTGGAGTTATTTTTATTATATTTAAATTCTTTGATTGTTTTGTCTGTTCGCTTGAAGGTGTCAGCAGGTAACATGAATTTTAATGAGTACAATATTTTAGAGATCCATTTTATGCAGATAAAAATAGAAAGTCTCATGTTTCAATAAAACTGTTTTATTTTCAACATAATATGGTGCGTCTGAAGCCTAGAGTTTTGATATTTTTTAAACACCAATAAAAAAAATCAAAATGTTTCAAGGCCCAAGGCAAAATCCCTCATAATAGACTGAAGTGTTAGTCATCCAAAATTCAGGACATTCATTAATGCAAAGTAGTAAAAAAAAACATTCTAAATTTGTATATATTTAGATATGGAAGTTCTGATATTGTGTATGATTTATATCCAAATAAATGTATTTGGTTCTATTTAGGGCAAAGAAAATGGAACCAGAAATCCTAGCCGTCATTCCAAGTCACTGCGGATGGAGCGTGGTTACTTTCATGTTGAAAACCAGGCTCAGCGGTGAGTAAGGGGCAGGAATGATGAAGACCTACACTTCCTCCCTCCACCCCCATAACACACACTTTTGTAGACATTCTTATCATATTAACAATGTTTTGCTTGAGAGAGAGCTTGGGAACTTGCAAGTCTATCAATACTATACAGTTCCAATTTAATTGCATTATATCCCTCAGTTATTTAGTGTTGCTGCTGGCTGTAGCACTATCCCCTCCCCACTCGACCCCACATTTTGCTTGAGAGGTTGTGTGCTCTAATAACTGAGCTTATGCAGTATATTCTCAGGTCTCAGTCATTTAGTGTCGCTGCTGGCCGAAGCATTAAGCCTATACCACTCCACCCGGCGCCGGCAGAGCTTGAGAGAAAACACTCACAAAATGTGCGGAGGCGACCAACAGGCTTGTTCAGGTCCAAACCTGCTGTCAAAATTCCAAGAGTTGAAAGCACCCTCAATATGTTCACAAGGCTACAGTCAGCCCTGGGGTATGTAGCAGTAGTTCTGTTGTTCTAATGATGAATAGAAATTAAAATCATTTTGTAGATTTAATCAAATGCTTACATCAAAGTCCTTTTTC
This sequence comes from Nematostella vectensis, assembly GCF_932526225.1. NCBI lineage: Eukaryota > Metazoa > Cnidaria > Anthozoa > Actiniaria > Edwardsiidae > Nematostella > Nematostella vectensis. The sequence goes on from NC_064036.1 coordinate 16,738,142, forward strand.
AGAAATCATTGTAATAAGACAGCCCTGAACAAATCTATATTATTCCTGTAAATTCTTCAAAATCTTAATCTCACATTTTTTAAAAATATTTCTGTACTTTTTACCTGTGGACACCCCACTAGCCTGTGTGGTTCTACTCTAAAAACCCTGCCCCTTTGGCACAGGCTTTAATGCTTTTGCCAGGGGCATTGGATTTAGCAATAATTAAAAAAATAATTGACGGTTCTTTAGCAGTTTGACTTCTTTTAAGCAGTCAAAATCCCTCTCTTAAAAGTGAAGAGTTAAGGATTAGTAGTCATTATAACAATGTTGTACTAGTACTGGGGGTGCTGTTTGTTTGTTTTTTGACTAGGGAGTGTGCAAAGTACCTTCAGGGCGCTCTGAATAGTGTGGAACCAAAGGTAGGTGGAGTTGTTCCATCTCCGTAGCATTATACTGCACCACCATAGCATTATACTGCACCACCATAGCATTATATTGTGCCATCATAGCATTATACTGTGCCGTCATAGCATTACACTGCACCACCATAGCATTATACTGTGCCATCATAGCATTATACTGTGCCATCATAGCATTATACTGTGCCATCATAGCATTATACTGTGCCGTCATAGCATTATACTGCACCACCATAGCATTATACTGTGCCATCATAGCATTGTACTGTGCCGTCATAGCATTATACTGTGCCGTCATAGCATTATACTGCACCACCATAGCATTGTACTGCACCACCATAGCATTATACTGTGTCACCATAGCATTATACTGTGCCATCATAGCATTATACTGTGCCATCATAGCATTATACTGTGCCATCATAGCATTATACTGTGCCTTCATAGCATTATACTACACCACCATAGCATTATACTGTGCCACCATAGCATTATACTGTGCCATCATAGCATTATACTGTGCCATCATAGCATTATACTGTGCCACCATAGCATTATACTGTGTAGCATTATACTGTGCCATCATAGTATTATACTGTGCCATCATAATATTATACTGCACCACCATAGCATTATACTGTGCCTTCATACATTGTACTGTGCCACTATAGCATTGTACTGTGCCACTATAGTATTATACTGTACCATTATAGCATTATACTGTACCATCATAGCATTATACTGTACCATCATAGCATTATACTGTGCCATCATAGCATTATACTGTGCCATCATACAGTATATACTGTGCCCTCATACATTATACTGTGTCACCATACAATATACTGTGCCTTCATAGCAATATTGTATACTGTACCATGATAGCATTATACTGTGTATAATGTGTAGTATGGTAGCATACTACAGTATAATGATTTCTTTTTTTTTTGTGGGGGGGGGGGGGGGGGGAGATTATCCACTTTACTCCCCTAATATGCCCTTGGATGGAAATGGTCCACTACTGCTCTGCAATCATTATTGGTACCCTACTTTGTTGCATGGTTTTTGTTCATCTGATATATGACTCTTTTGTAGAGAAAGCGGCTTGTGGAGCAGAGAATAAGGTATGTATTTTACTTATTATAAAGACTTCTTATTACTGCCGTAAGCCTGTCTGTGTTTATTTGGTTTACACTTCTTAAATACGATCATTTCTTCTTCAAAAGTAAACACAACAACTTTGTCACTTTTTTCAGGTTACTAGAATCAAGACTTCATGAGGTACATGTGTTAGCTAAAACCATGTTTAAGAGCTGAATCTGTGACTCTTGTTGTACAACACCTTAAAGGGAAAGCCAACAAATAATGTATTCAATTTTACAGAAATTCCAAGAAAATAATTCCATGTCTTGAATATATCAAGATCTGCTTTAATTCATACAATTCAAAATTACTGAAATTTTACTGGAAAATCCAATTTAAGCAATCATTTGCCCATCCTAGAAGGTGTATGTAACCGCCCTAAAATGTTCTGTCTGATGAACATAAATTAGTAAGGGGCCTTGTTTATAAACAATTAACATGTTGCAGCATTTTTCACTTTCTTCTTGTTGTATTTGTTTGGTGTATTGTTTTATTCTATTCTTTCTCTGGTGTATTGTAAATTTTATTTTATTCTTAGTCTGGTGTGTATATTTTTTAGATGGATGACTTGTTTCAGCTTTATTTGTATGAACAAAAGATAAGAGAAGGTATGGGCTGTAGTAATTTTACTGTATTGATGGTTTTGTATGGGCTACTTGACTGTAAACAGACTAATACAGCATAAGTTTTCTGTGGGCCATGTTAACACAACAAGCTGCCATTAGAGGAGAGGCCATTAAGAGACCAAATAATTATGTACTACATTTTGTTACAGTATGGTGTTATAGTTCTCAATAAATCCACAGGATCCAAGAATCTAATGGATGCTCTAGTGGACCAGGGTTCAAAAGAAGGGCTTGCCAAATGCAAGACAAGTTTTAAAGAGTGTACTGAGGTAAGCATACAGTCTTTAACAAGCTTGGTTGCAAAGGCTAGCATTGTAACCAAGGCTTTGTTGCCAAAACTATTATGGCTACCAAAACTTTGTTGCCAAGGCTAGCATGGTAACAAAAGCTTTTTTTGACAAGACCAGTATGGTAACCAAGGCTTTGTTGCCAAGGCTAGCATGGTTACCAAGGCTTTGTTGCCAAGACCAGTATGGCTATCAAGGCTTTGTTGCCAAGGCTAGCATGGTAACCAAGGCTTTGTTGCTAAGGCCAGTATGGTTACCAAGACTTTGTTGCCAAGGCTAGCATGGTTACCAAGGCTTTGTCACCAAGGCTAGCATGGTGCAGGATTTGTGTGACTTTGTTTGCCATTGCTTCTCAACCTCATTTCATATAACATACTGTGTACAATTCTATGTTACAGAGAACCCCCCCTAGAGCTCCCTTAATCTAAATCAACTTACTTTGTTCTGCAGAGGTTATGTTCTTTAGAAGAGGAACTTGAGAGCAAGCTGGGAATTTTCAGATTTAAAATTGAAGGTAATAATTAGGTCAGGAATTTATTTACTGTATGACACTTACAAAGCTGTAGCACACCCTTTGTTTAAACCGACATAAACCTAAAAAAGAAATAAAATAAATTTAAGGCTATTGATTTACCTAAGCTTTTTGTTGAAGTTTCTTATTCTCAAATTTGAATTTGGCAACTAGGAAAGTTGTGCTGTTTTGTGTTTAGAACACAGTACTGTACATGCATCGAATGCAGAGTACTATGGTGTATGCCTTATTTTGGCACTAGCATCCTTGTTGAACATGTAGCATTCTGCCTAGTTCTACCTTTCATAGTGAAAAAGGGTGCCATTAACCTTTGTTCTTCCCAAGGTCTTGTGGGTTTTGGACGTCTCTGCAGTGGGGACACGTACGATGTGAGTTTGCACACTTGTCACAGTTTGGATTTGATACTGCTCCATTGAGAATTTGTTCATAGGCTGTGCGCATGGGCAACTAATCTCCAGCCCTTTCTTCCCTCCTCCGACATGACAGAATTTTTCATACATGCTTCAGACTCCTTTAAAATGGATGATTTTCACTTACTTTCCCTCTTTTAGCTCAGGGGTCGACGTAAAATGAATGTCCCTTTTCAATTTGAAATGCAGGTTAACTAAGCTACTAAGATGGTTTATTTTTTCCCCAAGGTCTTCATCAAGCATGGTTTCTCCTTCAAATGGAAGTCTCGTTGCAAAGTAGATCGAGAGGGTCAAAAGTGGATTGATGGAGAGGTGAGTGTGAAGAGTAGCCAAGGCTGATCTCTATGGTGTCATAAACATATGAATTATCCCCTTTAAGAATCTGCCTCACCCTCGTCGCATGCTCCTACAAGATTCTTTGTTAATTATGTAAAACGTTTGGTCTATTTAAAGAGCAGCAAAAAAGATCATACTTGCTAGTCAATTGATTATTGCATGTATTTTATGCTTCTCAATTGTTTTTTTTCTCTTGTTCTATTCACAGTTTACCCTTCCTCCTGGTATTAATGATGAGTTATCTATGCGTGTTATTGAAATGCGTAAAATCCAAGCAAATGTGTCTGTCGGTAGCGTAGTGCTGAAGTCGCGGAACTACATAAAGGCTAGGCCTCAGGTTTGTGCAATCTCAGATGCTTTAGCAATGCAAATTCTTCAGTCTCGCTCTATAAATACCGTCTTATGGCTTTCCATGGGTACTTTTTTAGATTAATTGCTACATTAGATGTCAATCAAAATTATTTTATAATATGTTCTTTCATGTGATTTGTCCCCAGTCTTTCTCGGTTCCTCTGAACAGAACAGGTTCCATGAAGCTGAAACTAACAGTTGAATGGAGGTATGTCAAGCAAACAGTTTTTTGGCGTAACGGTCCTTTCCACACTTGCTTGTGCCAACTTTAAAAAGTAATCAGTTTATTTTATTTAAGACCTCGTTTGCAATGATTTTTGGTAAACATACGCGTTTTTGTCTAGACCTTTCTCAGGAACTGCTGGCGAGAACACGCTAAGGTCCAAGAGACCACAGAGTTTGCTCTCTGAAGTGATTTTTGTCCCAGGAAGCCCAAATCAGGACTCGCAAATGTCAGTGTCTACCAGCCCTGCACATAGTGCCAACAGTGATAGACAACATAACAGGTATGCTTATAACATTACCAGGTAATAGTGTAGTGTATCCATGGAAACAAGTACCAAGTATGCTTAAATAACAGCTGTGCACATAGTGCCAACAGTGATAGACGCTATGAAAGACTTGACTCAATGACACCTCTAAGGTCTTACGAGGAACATCAAGGAAAGCGGTCAAACACGGCCAACAGTTTACCAAGAACATGCTACGTGTATTAAAAAAACATCCTTCCGGGACATAAACGATTGTTGTTATCGTTGGTTTACTGTTCTGATGACCATATTTAAACGGAAGTTTAACCAGCACTGTACATAGCGACTACGCTGACAAGTGACGTAAAATATTCGCTTGTACTAGCCTTGCAAAGTGACCGCAGAAACAGGTAGCAACATAGATATACTTTGTCACTCTATGTGGTACCGGTTAGGTTGTGGTACAGCTTTTTGCCCCTCTGGTAACAGTTTCGTTGTTTTTAGTAATGAAGGTCTAGACGAAGAGGAAGGAGCAAGCTATAAGATGTCGCCAGCAGAGCGGGTCAGTATGCCCCACAAAGTCTTACAATTTTATATAATTAAACTTATAATCCAACGCAACCTTTTCTCTTTATTAGACGATCACAATGTTTAAAATGATAATAGTTATCAAATTAAATTTCAGTTTGATGTATTCACACTGCTGGCAGTTCTTCAAAGAAATTCCCTCCTTAATTTTTCTTTAACTTCCATTCAAGCAGCACCAAGCGGCTTTATTGCATATATTTTAACCATGCGCACTATTGCTGACAATATTTTTTTAACTCTTTCAGCATGTACCAGTTGCCATTATCGAGGAGGTCCCACCTGTTTTTGAGAGAAATTATTCCTTTGATAATAGCATTCCTGAGGAGCCTGAGGAGTTCCGGCATTCAACATCCTTGGACCGCGCCCTTCAGCATCTTATTCCTACATTCCAGACATATAAAGGTAAACCCCGTCTTCTGCACTTTATTCTTACGGTCAGGACTTACAAAGCTAACATAAGATTACAGGACATACAAAGGTAACATAAGATGACATGACATACAAAGGTGACATAAGATGACAGGACTTACAAAAGTAACATAAGATGATAGGACATACAAAGGTAACATAAGATGACAGGACATACAAAGGTGACATACGATGACAGGGCATACAAAGGTGACATAAGATGACAGGACATACAAAGGTAACATAAGATGACAGGACATACAAAGGTGACATAAGATGACAGGACATACACAGGTGACATGAGATGACAGGACTTACAAAGCTAACATAAGATGACAGGACATACAAAGGTACCATAAGATGACAGTACATACAAAGGTGACATACGATGACAGGACATACAAAGGTACCATAAGATGACAGTACATACAAAGGTGACATACGATGACAGGACATACAAAGGTAACATAAGATGACAGGACATACAAAGGTGACATACAATGACAGGACATACAAAGGTACCATAAGATGACAGGTCATACAAAGGTGACATACGATGACAGGACATACAAAGGTGACATAAGATGACAGGACATACAAAGGTAACATAAGATGACAGGACATACAAAGGTAACATAAGATGACAGGACATACAAAGGTGACATAAGATGACAGGACATACAAAGGTAACATACGATGACAGGACATACAAAGGTAACATAAGATGACAGGACATACAAAGGTAACATAAGATGACAGGACATACAAAGGTGAGATGACAGAACATACAAAGGTAACATAAGATAACAGGACATACAAAGGTGGGATGACAAAACATACAAAGGTGACATAAGATGACAGGACATACAAAGGTGACATAAGATGACAGGACATACAAAGGTAACATAAGATGACAGGACATACAAAGGTGACATAAGATGACAGGACATACAAAGGTGAGATGACAGAACATACAAAGGTAACATAAGATGACAGGACATACAAAGGTGAGATGACAGAACATACAAAGGTGACATAAGATGACAGGACATACAAAGGTGACATAAGATGACAGGACATACAAAGGTTACATAAGATGACAGGACATACAAAGGTAACATAAGATGACAGGACATACAAAGGTGACATAAGATGACAGGACATACAAAGGTTACATAAGATGACAGGACATACAAAGGTAACATAAGATGACAGGACATACAAAGGTGACATAAGATGACAGGACATACAAAGGTAACGTACGATGACAGGACATACAAAGGTAACATAAGATGACAGGACATACAAACGTGACATAAGATGACAGGACATACAAAGGTGACATAAGATGACAGGACATACAAAGGTACCATAAGATGACAGGACATACAAAGGTAACATAAGATGACAGGACATACAAAGGTGACATAAGATGACAGGACATACAAAGGTGACATAAGATGACAGGACATACAAAGGTAACATAAGATGACAGGACATACAAAGGTGACATAATATGACAGGACATACAAAGGTGACATAAGATGACAGGACATACAAAGGTAACATAAGATGACAGGACATACAAAGGTGACATAAGATGACAGGACATACAAAGGTAACATAAGATGACAGGACATACAAAGGTGACACAAGATGACAGGACATACAAAGGTAACATACGATGACAGGACATACAAAGGTAACATAAGATGACAGGATATACAAAGGTAAGATAAGATGACAGGATATACAAAGGTGACATAGGATGACATACTTTTTTCTCGTTTTTTGCAGATCAGTTTAATGAATTTAATTTAATGATTAGACAACTGGAAAAGATCGAGGAACTGTTGAAGGTAACGTACTGTTTCAAAGAAAATAACAAACCTAGCCAATGCCGCGACTAGCTGACTAATCAAAAACAGCTGAGGGAAAATTACGCGGAGGTTGTTGAAATACCCACAGCGGTGGAGAAGAGTGACCTGTATGTGTCATCAGTAAAGGAATCTGTATGGCGCCAGAATGAGGACAAAATTCGGTTGGCAATTCACGTCCAAGTACACCAATATACATATTCATACCCTAACACTAACCAGCTAACCCTAATTATAAATCTCACCTTGTCTATATTAGTGTACTTCGACGAATTTAAAACACAAAGCTTGATTTTTTGTTTTGTGTTACTGATGATTCCGTATAGTGATAACGTTGGTTTCGTGCTCTCATATTTTGATGTCTAAACTTCAGCCTTACAAACCATACAATGTTGGTTATATGAACCGTGGACTATTACACAACGTACCTTCCATCAGTCGATGGCTTCGCGGGTTTTCTGTTAGTATAGTTATGATAATTCGCAACTTTTATGACGCAGTTCTCACTTAGCAAATAATCGCTTTAATGATAACAATAATAACACTGAAATGCTCTAATATCATACTTATTTTCCACAGCCGCATTTGCCCACGTGCATGAAAGATATAAGGCACGCAAGAGTTCACATAATGGCATGTCCTCTTAGCTAAATTAATATAAGCTCAACTAAAGCTGACGATAATCTCTGCATCGAAAGTTGGGATTACGATCGTTTGAACATTCGTTGTCAATCAATATATTCACTTCAAACCAGATCCAGCTGTATAAGAAACTCCACTTGGCCTTGAGCTATTTTATCCCTTCAGCCAGAATCATTTGGATACAATTATTTTCACTGATAGTCATTGCGATAGATAGCAAACTCGGCTAAAGTTGTCTTCTTTTGCGGTTTGATAAATGTGATCGTTGTATTTCAGAAGTGCAGTCTGTCTCGCTCCTCCATCTCCATATCAGTAGAGAGCGCACTGGAAAGCTTCGACTTCCTGGCGGAAGATGCTGAAGACACAGATTCCATCCCTCGCAGCCTAAAAAGCGACAGCAGTTGGCACCAGGACACCGGCTACAACAGCACGGATGATTTTGGCCGTGATAGTGGCGAGGAGCTTGGGATTAAGGCTATTGCATCGCCCTTGCGGAAGAACCAGTTTATGCAAGAAACTATTGTTGAGGCGTCGGAAACCGCCTCTTCTAGTGCGGAAAGTAAAATTGAACGTACTTTTGATACATCGTTTAAGAAAGCAGCAAAAGTTGAGACTTCTTTTGGGGAAGACGGAGTTGTTGAGACGTCTTTTAGAGAAGAAGCTAACGTTGATACTTCATTTAGAGACACGGCGAATAAAGAAACGTCCTTTAAAAAAACTGACAATACCTGTGTTGAGACTTCTTTCGGTGCTGAGGAAAAACCCGAGATAACTCCAAAACTCGAGGCAGCCCAGGGAGCGACGGAAATGGCGAGTGAAGAGACTTCTTTCAAAGAACCTGACAGTACTTGTGTTGAGACTTCTTTCGGTGATGAGGAAAAACCTGAGATAACCCCTAAACTGGAAGCAGCCCAGGGAGCAAATCAAAGCGTTGAAGCAGGTCTTGCCCAAGGAGGGAAGAAAGTCAACTCGGGTGCACAGGGTGTGAGTGATGCAGGTGCCCGCGAAAGTGACGAGGGTGCTGCTGATAGGAAGAACATGGAGGATGTGGCAAAGATGTCACGGTCGACCAGTCCCAACCTATCATCCACGTGCAGTAGTCATGACGTCACCGTCGGTAACAAAGCCTTGGATAAGGTAGGTGCATATGACGTAACACAAGGACGGTGCCCTAGAAAACGTCACTTTAGTTAATAAATCTCGTGATGAGATTTGTATGATAAGATATTGATAAGATATGTACGTCACACAGTGGGATAAGACTTATTTACTGTATGATGCCATCGTGGGCAAAATACCTTTTGGACCATTCTATTGGAAGAAGGTGCCACAGTCCTGGGAGACAGTGCTGAATAACGAATGCGCATGCGCGTGTTCTGGCGAAAACAAACAAAATCTCAGTGTTGAATCGTTCGAGTAAAGGTACGAAAGGCTGACTTCGGTCCCTTTTTCGACTTACTGTACAGCATTAAAACCATACTCTGTACATAAGATGACATACTTGTTTGATAATGAGGAAGTCATAAAGAAAATTTTAGCCTTAAGTTTGGTCTAGTTTTCTGAGCATTCGCCAAAATGTGACAGTTCGCCGGTAAAACGGCGTATGACGTTATAAGAATTAACAAAAAGAATAAGTGATCAAGGTATATATAAATATGAACACTTGATTTAGTATGCAATTTGTGCATGCACCGTAGGGCATGAGCTATGTCTGAATAGCGTTGAGTATTTTCTCATTGTGAACCTGTTTTCTGTGCCCCTTTTAGGTTATTCATAAACAGCTTCTCGTTTTTGCACTCTAGTTGATTTATCTTTTCTCTTTCCATGTATAGGTCATTCTTGCTCATCTGAAGCTGTGTGAAGAGCTTACAGGGGTATGGAATGTTTTTATTAAGTGAGTTGATTTTCTTGATCAAGAATACCGGACAAATGCTCACTAAAGCTATTTTTTACCTTGCAGTTTCTCGGTTCATTTGGTCCTATGAAGTATAAGGTAAATTCAACTATAAGATTACGAAGTATTCCCTACTAAAATATGTCCAGGAACCCTTCCACTGGCCATGTTACGCCACAGTCTTTTGACATTTTATGTTTTAACATGTTTCTAGGAAATGTCCGCGCTGACCAAGCTACGACACCAGGCGCGCGTGTTAGAGCTTCTGATCGATCTAGCTTTGCACCATGATCATACGGAGGAAATACCGCTAGAAAAGGGTAGGTTTACTACTCCTAATCTAACTGTCGTGCTGATTTGGGATCACTGATTCACTTTCCATTCCTTTCTATAGCATGTCCTGGTCTTTTCTCGAATGTTCTCGTCTGCTCCATTTGGCAAGGCAGTTGCAAGTCTAGCGTGAGTAGGCACAGCGTTTTTGATGTTAATACAGCAGTATACTGGCGTGGCGTCAGTTGGTTAAAGTTATCTATACTCCGCTTCTCAATGTTTTTTTTTATATTTATCCGTTTAGCCCCTGTACGTGGTTGCTAAGGACCTGAAGACTTCACTCGAGGAAAGGTTCGACTCGCAAATAAAGCAAAGCTACAACAGGGTCGCTCATAGTGGTAAGAAGATACAGGATCTTTTTTTTTTAACTCGCTACAACAGCTTATCAACTTAGCAATAACCTATCATTCCCTTCGTGGTGATTATTGAGTCTGCGCACATTTCGCTGCATGAAAATTTTGCAACTTAACAACCATGTCTGTTTCTAATAACAAGACAGACACCATTATCACTAAGTGTTATCAATGAGTGTTATTTCAGTATGGGATTTTCGAGAGACTTTTTTTCTTTCATTAATGCCGATCTTTTGGCATGTTTTAAACACGTGAATCACGTAATAATCGCGGCAATTTCATTTTGCGAAAATTTCTGTATTGTGAAATTGAATTAACACATTGACCCCTCAACCGGCCTGTACCGGCTTTGGGAAGTACCCACAACCCAAAAAATTCATAAATGCAAAATAAACACAACAAGATGAAAATACTCCGGCATCAGTCTAAGGGATAAATGGTATTGAAGATATGCATCCAACCAAGGTGTTGGCAACTACTCTTAAGCCAAATAATAGCACAGGTTCTAAATTTCAAATCGAACAAGGAAAGAAAAGCAAAATCACCCCTCTCAATAAAACGCTCAAAATACCACACAAGGGAGAGAGAGATCAGCAAACACAGCTCAAGACACAAATAGATACCTTTATTCTGATCCTCCAGGTTCATTTCCATGGCCTCAAAACACAATGTCCACTACTTGAAGGCTTGTAAAACCATGAAGATGCCTTTACGGATTGCAAAGCATCCTGGGAGATCCAGGGAAAAATTCACGAGGGGAGGGCCAGTCAACACTCCTCTCCCCAAAGTCAGATGGTTTTTTATAAGTCTTTTCACCCCGAAGCCAAACAAATCAATTCCAGGTCATACAGACCCAGAATAGCAGTGTAAACAATTTTGGAATCAATTTGGTTTCAGAAAAGACAGCATTAGGAGAGCTGTGGTGATTCATTAGAAAATTATTTTCTCATCCAGCCAAAGCCAAACAAGAAAAAATCATCATGAATCCACCTTTGCTTGCAAATATCCATTAGCAAAGCACTCAATTATACCCCAATAGACTTCATGATGTCCTGAGACACTCTCCTAATATGCTTATAGTTGTATCTTTCATGAAAAATACAAGCAACCATAAACTTGTGCTAGCTTTAGCACAACGACGATGGATTAAAAGTGAGGACCGCAAAGCACTGTTGGAAAGTTTGGATACCGCTGACTAGGTGCAGCTGTGTTTGACTTTGACGGGCTGTATAAAACTCAGAATAGGGGGGGGAGGTATCTGTTTTCAGTCTGTTTTTTGTAAATTCAGCTCAAAAATAGCCAGGAGTCAATGGGTTAACGGTAAAGTTTTTTATAAGGTTAACTTTTTCTTTTTTCCCCGCCTTTTTATGTCCGTAAGGGATTAACAATGGTGTTCATTAGCTCGGCAACGTCATATTCATTATTTAACACAATTATTTTTTATTTGATTATCTCGCCCCAGTTTTCCCAACCATCATCTGCCGGATATTGCATCAAGACCCGGATCTAATGGACGCTCACCTAGAAGAAGATGACGTCATTTCCGTCTACCAATATGAGAACTTCTTACTTGACCATTCAAGGTAAGAACAACACCTGGTTGGCCTTCGTGTGACCGCCCGGAATCCGTCAGATATCGTTAGTGCATGTCAACGATGCCTGTTATTGTTTGCATCCAAAAGTGGAGGACAAATTATTTGAAGAAACTTCAAAATAACCATCAAAAAACAAAGTTTGATACGTTATATGCCTATTTTGATAAAAAAAAATATATAACAAGACAAAATGGCAGCTGACTTAAAGTCGTTGAACTTCAGAATAACCATTCACATGGCCATCGACCTATTGGTCGTTTAACTTCAGAATAACCATTCACACGGCCATCGACCTGTTGGTCGTTGAACTTCAGAATAACCATTCACATGGCCATCGACCTATTGGTCGTTTAACTTCAGAATAACCATTCACACGGCCATCGACCTGTTGGTCGTTGAACTTCAGAATAACCATTCACACGGCCATCGACCTATTGGTCGTTGAACTTCAGAATAACCATTCACACGGCCATCGACCTATTGGTCGTTGAACTTCAGAATAACCATTCACACGGCCATCGACCTATTGGTCGTTTAACTTCAGAATAACCATTCACATGGCCATCGACCTGTTGGTCGTTTAACTTCAGAATAACCATTCACATGGCCATCGACCTGTTGGTCGTTGAACTTCAGAATAACCATTCACATGGCCATCGACCTATTGGTCGTTTAACTTCAGAATAACCATTCACATGGCCATCGACCTGTTGGTCGTTGAACTTCAGAATAACCATTCACATGGCCATCGACCTATTGGATATTTTTCAAATTGCACATACATTTTTTTGTTGTTGTAGCTTTGTTGTTTTTGTGTACGTGTTGATGATAAAAATCTATTATCTTGCTCGTTGTAGGCATCACTTGTCCAAATATATCGACGAAGTAGCATATGAATGTGAGTATTCTTGTCCGCCAAATATATTTATTTTTTTTACTGCTTTTTTTTCTTACGCTTCTCTTTCCTCTCCCCCACAAATGTTTTCTAAAATAATAGCTAATTCATGTTGTACTGACGTTGATAGTGCTTATAAGCAGACGTCTGCTTTCCCCGGAGAAGGAGGCCGTTCTAGCGCAGGTATATTGCCAAAGACTATGAAACCGACTTGTGAGACAATGTCCTTATTATAAGTTTTGCATATTTGGATACTTTTCATTTTGCTTTAGGAGTAGAACTGGACCGTTCTTATTATAGGACAAATTTCAGATTTCAGTTTCAGAGTGGAAGTTCTTGTTGTAGGACGGATTGAGTTTCAGGATGAATCAAGTAGATGTTATTTGTAACAGAAGTTTACATCCTTGCAATTTTTTTCCCAGGCTTTAACTAGAAAAGTTTGTTAATGATCGCAAGCCTCAGATATTTGTTTTATTTGCTTTGAGTGCAGACGGGATTTTTCATGTGTCCCCGTTCTAGCTACTGCCCTGTTTTCATCGATTCGTCAGACAAGTCGGTTCCTAGTCTTAAATAATAAGAGTTTACAAGTATTCCGACAATATGTGTTTCCTGTACCCAGAACTACAATATTGCTTGCGTGTAGCTACCTGGGTGCAATCTAGGGATGTCATCAGTAATAAGCTGTTACCTGTTCGGTGCCATCAGTAATAAGCTGTTACCTGTTCGGTGTCATCAGTAATAAGCTGTTACCTGTTCGGTGTCATCAGTAATAAGCTGTTACCTGTTAGATGCCATCAGTAATAAGCTGTTACCTGTTCGGTGTCATCAGTAATAAGCTGTTACCTGTTCGGTGTCATCAGTAATAAGCTGTTACCTGTTCGGTGTCATCAGTAATAAGCTGTTACCTGTTCGGTGCCATCAGTAATAAGCTGTTACCTGTTCGGTGCCATCAGTAATAAGCTGTTACCTGTTCGGTGTCATCAGTAATAAGCTGTTACCTGTTCGGTGCCATCAGTAATAAGCTGTTACCTGTTCGGTGTCATCAGTAATAAGCTGTTACCTGTTCGGTGTCATCAGTAATAAGCTGTTACCTGTTCGGTGTCATCAGTAATAAGCTGTTACCTGTTCGGTGCCATCAGTAATAAGCTGTTACCTGTTCGGTGTCATCAGTAATAAGCTGTTACCTGTTAGATGCCATCAGTAATAAGCTGTTACCTGTTCGGTGCCATTATTAATAAGCTTTTACCTGTTTGGTGTCATCATTAATAAGCTGTTACCTGTTCGCTATCATCAGTAATAAGCTGTTACTTGTTCGGTGCCATCAGTAATAAGCTGTTACCTGTTCGGTGTCATCAGTAATAAGCTGTTACCTGTTCGGTGCCATCAGTAATAAGCTGTTACCTGTTCGGTGTCATCAGTAATAAGCTGTTACCTGTTCGGTGTCATCAGTAATAAGCTGTTACCTGTTCGGTGCCATCAGTAATAAGCTGTTACCTGTTCGGTGCCATCAGTAATAAGCTGTTACCTGTTCGGTGTCATCAGTAATAAGCTGTTACCTGTTCGGTGCCATCAGTAATAAGCTGTTACCTGTTCGGTGTCATCAGTAATAAGCTGTTACCTGTTCGGTGTCATCAGTAATAAGCTGTTACCTGTTCGGTGTCATCAGTAATAAGCTGTTACCTGTTCGGTGCCATCAGTAATAAGCTGTTACCTGTTCGGTGTCATCAGTAATAAGCTGTTACCTGTTAGATGCCATCAGTAATAAGCTGTTACCTGTTCGGTGCCATTATTAATAAGCTTTTACCTGTTTGGTGTCATCATTAATAAGCTGTTACCTGTTCGCTATCATCAGTAATAAGCTGTTACTTGTTCGGTGCCATCAGTAATAAGCTGTTACCTGTTCGCTATCATCAGTAATAAGCTGTTACCTGTTCGGTGCCATCAGTAATAAGCTGTTACCTGTTCGGTGTCATCAGTAATAAGCTGTTACCTGTTCGGTGCCATCAGTAATAAGCTGTTACCTGTTCGATGTCATCAGTAATAAGCTGTTACCTGTTCGGTGTCATCAGTAATAAGCTGTTACCTGTTCGGTGTCATCAGTAATAAGCTGTTACCTGTTCGGTGTCATCAGTAATAAGCTGTTACCTGTTCGGTGTCATCAGTAATAAGCTGTTACCTGTTCGATGTCATCAGTAATAAGCTGTTACTTGTTCGGTGCCATCAGTAATAAGCTGTTACCTGTTCGATGTCATCAGTAATAAGCTGTTACCTGTTCGGTGTCATCAGTAATAAGCTGTTACCTGTTCGGTGTCATCATTAATAAGCTGTTACCTGTTCGCTATCATCAGTAATAAGCTGTTACTTGTTCGGTGCCATCAGTAATAAGCTGTTACCTGTTCGGTGTCATCAGTAATAAGCTGTTACCTGTTCGGTGTCATCAGTAATAAGCTGTTACCTGTTCGATGTCATCAGTAATAAGCTGTTACCTGTTCGGTGTCATCAGTAATAAGCTGTTACCTGTTCTGTGCCATCAGTAATAAGCTGTTACCTGTTCGGTGTCATCAGTAATAAGCTGTTACCTGTTCGGTGCCATCAGTAATAAGCTGTTACCTGTTTGGTGCCATCAGTAATAAGCTGTTACCTGTTCGGTGCCATCAGTAATAAGCTGTTACCTGGTCGGTGTCATCAGTAATAAGCTGTTACCTGGTCGATGTCATCAGTAATAAGCTGTTACCTGGTCGGTGCCATCAGTAATAAGCTGTTACCTGTTCGATGTCATCAGTAATAAGCTGTTACCTGGTCGGTGTCATCAGTAATAAGCTGTTACCTGTTCGGTGTCATCAGTAATAAGCTGTTACCTGTTCGGTGCCATCAGTAATAAGCTGTTACCTGTTCGGTGCCATCAGTAATAAGCTGTTACCTGTTCGGTGTCATCAGTAATAAGCTGTTACCTGTTCGGTGCCATCAGTAATAAGCTGTTACCTGTTCGATGTCATCAGTAATAAGCTGTTACCTGTTCGGTGTCATCAGTAATAAGCTGTTACCTGTTCGGTGTCATCAGTAATAAGCTGTTACCTGTTCGGTGTCATCAGTAATAAGCTGTTACCTGTTCGGTGCCATCAGTAATAAGCTGTTACCTGTTCGGTGTCATCAGTAATAAGCTGTTACCTGTTCGGTGTCATCAGTAATAAGCTGTTACCTGTTCGGTGCCATCAGTAATAAGCTGTTACTTGTTCGGTGTCATCAGTAATAAGCTGTTACCTGTTCGGTGCCATCAGTAATAAGCTGTTACCTGTTCGGTGCCATCAGTAATAAGCTGTTACCTGTTCGGTGTCATCAGTAATAAGCTGTTACCTGTTCGGTAGCTCAAGCAGTACGGAGAGGTGCCGCTGACCAGGATCTGTTTCTCGGCCGTGCTCTCCTTGCTCGTTGATAAGGACAGGCACCTCGTGCAAGCAGCAGGTAAGAAAAACACATTCACATGTTGTCTATATTCACTTGGTGTTTGATGTTTCATTATTGTGGAAACACAACTATCGACCTTTTCCTAGATCATCATCAAGCTCCTCCGCAGGCGTCTCGCGTGGAAAACGAGTGGGGCCTGGATTATTGGTTAGGGGATTTTGTCGCCCTCGCCTCTTCCGGCTTCCTGTTCCCGTTCAACTCGCCACAGGAACCCCAATTCATAAACATACTGAAAAAGTAAAAAAACACTCAAGATGCCTGTGGAGGGAGCTAGATTATCATAACGATAAGGATAGTATTTCTATCATAACCATAATCATTTCTACATCATCATCATCATCCCATATGACTTTCTTATTATCTTCATTATCATCACCATCATAATCAGCAAAAGAGTCCTTCAAGCAACCTTTAGTTTTATCCAGACAAATTATGTGGAACTTGAAATAACCAACTAAAAAAAGTTCTACAAAGTTCAATCGAAAATATGGCAATGCTCCCAAATCAGCCGTTGAAAATGGATGCTTTCTCACACCCGGTATTTTACTAAGATGACAAAATAGAGGCTGACACGAGACTTTTTAATAAACTCGCAATAAAATTGCTGATTTGTGCTCATCCCTTGTGTATTTTGATCATTTCTTTAGAGTCGTTCCTGTGCAGTTTGATGAAGGATAGCGACGCAAGGCGAAAGGTTTTTAAGACTGTGAGCTTCCCTTAGGATTATCACCTGTCAAAAAATTTACATGTCTATTTTTACTCTGAAGGCGGTTACCCTAGCAACCGAGGCGATGGAAGAAAGCGATGACCGTTTACGAGAAGGCGCGTGTCTGGCGCTAACAGTCCTTCAGGTAAAGGTAGCAATAAAACTCTCCTCCAGGTAAAGCTGGGTAGTGTCGTTATGATTTTCTCATTGTGTTTGGCCAGGTCCCTGTGTGGTTATTATTGTTATTGTGTTTGGCCAGGTCCGTGATTGCATCGCGCAGCTACTCTACCTAAGCAGATGCGATGTCCCGAATGTCAAGGCTGCAGCCAAGAAGGCGTTAGCTGCATTCGGTAAGGGTCCCCACCTTCACTTCTCCTCTTCTTTACTTTATAGACACAATTTTATTAGGGATTTGGTTTAACATTCTAGCTCACATAAGCACCAATCCCTAAGTTGTTCGTAGTTCTTACCTGTTTCCTGATCTAATATTTAGTTTCTAGTTTTCCCCTTTTTGGTGGTGTGTGTGTGTGTGTGCGGGGGGGGGGGCGTGCTCGGTCACCGCATATTCAGTCTGTGACTGTGACTCATCTGGTTACGACTAACCCCAAATAAGGCTACCACACATAAGAAATTATTCCTCGTTAAATCTACGTACTCTAAAGGCTGATTTAGACAGTATGATTTTGTCGTACGAGACTTGCCCGCAACAACTCTACAACTCGAGTCGTAGAGTGTAAATCAGCCTACGACTCCGCTTGGACGTTCGGCTACGAGAGCTGTAGTGTGTAATTAAGAAGTAAGACATGTAGTAGGCAGGTCGCATACGACTAAATCAGCTGTCTTATTCCGTCTTAAGATATTCGACCGTGTTGTCTTCGCAGGTGAGGAGGGTGCAGGGGCCATGAAGCAGGCGCCATTTTCCTCGAATGCTGGGCTCGAAGGTCTTCTCTACTAAGCAATCCACGCATTCCTATTCCATTCCACGGTTTTCCCTCCCAGGACCAAGAAATCCGACTCATAAAGCAGTTGAAAGGGAATTCGGGGATTTCAGAAACCTAAGAAATTTATTTAAGAGATGCTCAGAATTATTTACTTTTCGCTTAGAATTATCAGAGAAATACGACTATAAGCGATACCGATTGTATTGGATTCGTTATTGCCTTGGCGAAATAAGCCAAAGATGTATTGCTATTATTAAGAGATTATATAAAAACGTACAGAATTTTTATGTCTTAAATGATTTTTAATTAAAGGATGTGATATTGTTTCGTTTTCTTTTCTGTTGAGGTAGTATTCGCGTCCTATTATTCATAATGTATATACCTATTTCAAACACAATACGTTGCTTCGCGGGTGCACCCTTTAGAAATAGGTGTAAACCTGCAATATAATCTTACTTAAACCTTGGATAAATCAGGGCATTTTTATAGTGCACGACCCATACCCCTTTTTCTTTTAATGAGTTTGAAATCTTAAAATACACGACTTTAGCGCCTTTTTTTATAATAAATCACATTAGTTGTCTATAATAAAATTAATCGCTGTCTTTTTAGTCATCTTATAAAAGTAGCTATAAACAAATCTTTCTTGATGTTACTCTTGTCATTTATACACGAATAGAGAGTTTCTTATATTTTACCGCCTCCCATTTAATTTTGTCTTTTACCGTGCTAACTCAAAAGGGCGCTGGATAATGCAATTATCCCCCTTAAATGGGGTGCCCCCTTAATTCTATCTTGAGCCTCATGACTTTTAGACTGGCTGCAGATACTCACCCCCCCTTAAAAAAACTATGAGGTCACAGGTACTCACACCTCGCCCATGCTTCAGTCACTCATCTGTAGCATGAACAATTGCATCTGTGGATTCCATTGTGAGATCATTATGCACAACTGTGAAACAAAAGGATCTGAACCGGCAGAAAATCAAAGCCTTTGCTGACACAAACTGAAATCCTGAATTTCTTTTGGGATTGTTTTATTTCTGCATTTGTTCTCCCAGATAATAATTGGGACAAATATCATATCAGACCTCTGCATTCATCACTCATAAAAGAGCTTTGACTCATAGTATAAGACCAGAGGAAGGTACGTAGCTAAGGGGGTTGCGCAAGGGCTCACACACTCCTAAGTCTTTCTTATTGAAGGATCATAAAATACTGTATCATATGATACCAATGACTGTGCACCCCAGTCAGGAATTTCTGGCTACGCACCTGAGAAGTCAAAATGTATAGTCAGAGGATTTGAACCACCTTTCAAAAGAGTTGTTCTAGGGCTTTTTGTCAAATGGACTGATACCATAACCATTAGTTTCCAAATGGCGAATATTTCTTATTTAAATCAATCACCTGTAACCCTATAGAAACGTCACATTGCTGACATAAATACTACATGTTAGATACCTGTTTGGTGTCAAAAAAGCGTATTGCAGAAATTACCAGATAACGCGTACATTTTCGCCTAAAAAGACCAGTAATTAAGGTATTGGATACGCATGCGCGTCTTCTTAACATCACCACGGGGTATGCAGTAGGAGAAAATGGCGCAATGTTTGCAAATATGAAGTATTTGGTTTGCGCTGTTGTTAGTTTTCAGTTCACTCTCTGACACAGGGACCCCAGCAAAAAGGCAAGGGCGGAATGCAATTCCGTCCCCCCCCCCCCCCCCCCTGAGCTGATAAACATTTCAGCTCCTGAGACGGCCGGAGATGGGGCTCCTTGAAAATGTGCATCGGGCATCGGATAACGATTCTCGGGGATTGGGGATCGGATTAGGATTCTCGGAAAACGAGAAAGATTTTCAAGCCTTTTCGCTATTTGAATCCAAGCGCCGCGTTTCTTTGCATATACACACCAACGCGCAATTTACAGTGTAGTGGTAGAAATCAAATTCTTCAACACATTCATGCTCTTCAAAGCTCGTCTACTAACCTGGGCACCAGAGCCTCCAGACTTCTCTCGTTCAGTAACAAACCCGGAGAATCCTAATCCGATCCCCAATAATCCTGATTTTATAAAGTTTATCCAATTCAACGCGCTAGGCATAATAAATTATGTATATAAAAAAGAGAATATGTTTATAACTAGAAGTTCTCATAGAGAAGTGAGAACTCAAGTAACTCAGATTTGCTGGTCATTCCAAAATCAATAAATCAGTAAAATCAATAAATTGATAGATTTGCCTGGGGCAGTTGGCAGATTTTCCATTCATGAGCCATATTCATACAAGACCCACTTTTCTTTGCAGCCACTGTCTTGGCTGATCACTAAACCTTTGTTTCATGGTTTCTCTATTTGTTTTATAAGAGAAAAGAAACAATGTGTCGCCGGGATGTATTTTGGTTATTTCATTCCCATGTTTGACAATACAAAGGATAATATATAGATTTAGGCATTGCCTAAATGCATAGATGACGTCACGTGACCATCACATTACACCCCATATAAAACACCATCCACCTACCGAGTTTGGTTGTGAAAAAATGTTTCTTTCAAGAGATATGAATGTTTTTGCTTTTAATCGTTTTTTACTTCAAGTGACGTCATCGATGACGTCACACAACATGTGACCATATTGTTGCATCCCCCTTGACAAGTACATGACATCTACCGAGTTTGGTTGCCATACGATGCTTCCTTCGTGAAATATAAATATTTCTTCTTTTGATGACGTCAGCATATTTTGCTTCTAGTGACGTCATCGATGACATCACAAATCATGTGACCACAGTGTTGCCATATGATGTTTTCTTCGTGAAATATAAATATTTATTACTTTGGTGACGTCAGCATATTTTGCTTCTAGTGACGTCATAAGAACGTCACAAATCATGTGACCACAGTTTTGCACCTCATTGGACATATACATGACACCTGCCATGTTTGGTTGTCATACGATGCCTTTTGGGGACGAACGGACATCGCGTCACGAAGTTTTAAAATACGCAATTCAAATATTGGAAAAATATCTTTATTAACCTTCTCTCTTGTGCTTTAAAATGTAACTTTGCTAAGGGTGGATTAAAAGCACTCCAACATATTTGAAAACATTCTGAGTACATTATTTTATTATACAGTTAAGAACCACATATAAGAACCTAGAATGAACCTGTTAACCTAAAATTATCAAATTAGAATCCTTTTTATAAGCATCTATTAAGCGTATAATTTGAAATAGGTTGAAATAGGAAAATTGATTCCTAAATAGTTTTAAATATGATCTAAAGGATCATATAGGAGACCTGTTTTTGTTTTTTTATAATTAACTTACTACCTCAATGAGTCATTAATAGCAAGAGACTATTTATGAACATAAATAGCCTAAATGTCACTAACCACACATTATACAAGAACCTGTCAGGCTAACTTGGAAAAAATTGGTTTTTTACTTTTATAACTCTTGTTCAGTTTTTAGAACAATTTTTCCATTAAAATATTATCTTACATTTTGTTACTTTATATGTGTTTATTTTTGGTGACCTACATCAAATACCAATGACTTATATGTACATCCTTCCCTGGGTCATTCCTCTTAGCCAGCAGCTTGTGTCTCAGCTTGATTTCAGAATCTTGCTGAGATTAACCTAAAGAAGTTTGGAGAAAAGCATTAAAGAAAAAACTGATAATTTCTTACGATACAAATATTATACCACAAAAACCTAATTCATAAAACCTAAAAATAGGATACAAAAATAGGATTGTGTTGTGATCAGAAGCATTTTATCTGTACTCGAGTCTAGAGAAATGATTATGTTAGTGCAGAAAATTTGTGCACGAAAAGTGGCGGATTGATTTTGTACAGTTACAGTTGGCTCATACGCCAACAAGTCTATACTACCAGACCATCTCACACGCCAACAGGTGCGTACTACCAGACCAACTCATACGCCAACTGGTGCGTACTACCAGACCAGCTCACACGCCAACGGGTGCGTACTACCAGACCGTCTCACACGCCAACAGGTGCGTACCACCAGACCATCTCATACGCCAACAGGTGCGTACTACCAGACCATCTCATACGCGAACAGGTGTGTACTACCAGACCATCTCACACGCCAACAGGTGCGTACTACCAGACCAACTCATACGCCAATAGGTGCGTTCTACCAAACCATCGCATACGCCAACAGGTGCGTACTACCAGACCATCTCATACGCCAACAGGTGCGTACTACCAGACCATCTCATACGCCAACAGGTGCGTACTACCAGACCATCTCACACGCCAACAGGTGCGTACTACCAGACAATCTCATACGCCAACAGGTGCGTACTACCAGACCATCTCACACGCCAACAGGTGCGTACTACCAGACCATCTCACACGCCAACAGGTGTGTACTACCAGACCATCTCACACGCCAACAGGTGCGTACTACCAGACCAACTCATACGCCAATAGGTGCGTTCTACCAAACCATCGCATACGCCAACAGGTGCATACTACCAGACCAACTCATACGCCAACAGGTGCGTTCTACCAGACCATCTCATACGCCAACAGGTGCGTACTACCACACCATCTCACACGCCAACGGGTGCGTACTACCAGGCCATCTCATACGCCAACAGGTGCGTACTACCAGACCATCTCACACGCCAACAGGTGTGTACTACCAGACCATCTCACACGCCAACAGGTGCGTACTACCAGACCAACTCATACGCCAATAGGTGCGTTCTACCAAACCATCGCATACGCCAACAGGTGCATACTACCAGACCAACTCATACGCCAACAGGTGCGTTCTACCAGACCATCTCATACGCCAACAGGTGCGTACTACCACACCATCTCACACGCCAACGGGTGCGTACTACCAGGCCATCTCATACGCCAACAGGTGTGTACTACCAGACCATCTCACACGACAACAGGTGTGTACTACCAGACCATCTCACACGCCAACAGGTGCGTAATACCAGACCATCTTATACGCCAACAGGTGCGTACTACCAGACCAACTCATACGCCAACAGGTGCGTACTACCAGACCATCTCACACGCCAACAGGTGCGTACTACCAGACCATCTCATACGCCAACAGGTGCGTACTACCAGACCAACTCATACGCCAATAGGTGTGTACTACCAGACCAACTCACACGCCAACAGGTGCGTTACTACCAGACCATCTCACACGCCAACAGGTGCATACTACCAGACCATCTCACACGCCAACAGGTGTGTACTACCAGACCATCTCATAGGCGAACAGGTGCGTACTACCAGACCATCTCACACGCCAACAGGTGTGTACTACCAGACCATCTCATAGGCGAACAGGTGCGTACTACCAGACCATCTCATACGCCAACAGGTGCGTACTACCAGACCATCTCATACGCCAACAGGTGCGTACTACCAGACCATCTCACACGCCAACAGGTGCGTACTACCAGACCATCTCACACGCCAACAGGTGCGTACTACCAGACCATCTCATACGCCAACAGGTGCGTACTACCAGACCATCTCACACGCGAACAGGTGCGTACTACCAGACCAACTCATACGCCAATAGGTGTGTACTACCAGACCAACTCACACGCCAACAGGTGCGTTACTACCAGACCATCTCACACGCCAACAGGTGCGTACTACCAGACCAACTCATACGCCAATAGGTGTGTACTACCAGACCATCTCACACGCCAACAGGTGCGTTACTACCAGACCATCTCATACGCCAACAGGTGCGTACTACCAGACCAACTCATACGCCAATAGGTGTGTACTACCAGACCATCTCACACGCCAACAGGTGCGTACTACCAGACCATCTCATACGCCAACAGGTGTGTACTACCAGACCATCTCACACGCCAACAGGTGTGTACTACCAGACCATCTCACACGCCAATAGGTGTGTACTACCAGACCAACTCATACGCCAGCAGGTGCGTACTACCAGACCATCTCACACGCCAACAGGTGCGTAATACCAGACCATCTCACACGCCAACAGGTGCGTTCTACCAGACCAACTCATACGCGAACAGGTGTGTACTACCAGACCATCTCATACGCCAACAGGTGTGTACTACCAGACCATCTCATACGCCAACAGGTGCGTACTACCAGACCATCTCACACGCCAACAGGTGTGTACTACCAGACCATCTCACACGCCAACAGGTGCGTAATACCAGACAATCTCACAGTCCAACAGGTGCGTACTACCAGACCATCTCACACGCCAACAGGTGCGTACTACCAGACCATCTCACACGCCAACAGGTGCGTACTACCAGACCATCTCACACGCCAACAGGTGCGTACTACCAGACCATCTCACACGCCAACAGGTGCGTACTACCAGACCATCTCACATGCCAACAGGTGCGTACTACCAGACCATCTCACACGCCAACAGGTGTGTACTACCAGACCATCTCACACGCCAACAGGTGCGTACTACCAGACCATCTCATACGCCAACGGGTGCGTACTACCAGACCAACTCACACGCCAACAGGTGCATACTACCAGACCATCTCACACGCCAACAGGTGCGTACCACCAGACCATCTCACACGCCAACAGGTGCGTACTACCAGACCATCTAATACGCCAACAGGTGCGTACTACCAGACCATCTCACACGCCAACAGGTGTGTACTACCAGACCATCTCATACGCCAACAGGTGCGTACTACCAGACCATCTCATACGCCAACAGGTGCGTACTACCAGACCATCTAATACGCCAACAGGTGCGTACTACCAGACCATCTCATACGCCAACAGGTGCGTACTACCTGACCATCTCATACGCCAACAGGTGCGTACTACCAGACCATCTCACACGCCAACAGGTGCGTACTACCAGACAATCTCACACGCCAATAGGTGCGTACTACCAGACCATCTCATACGCCAACAGGTGCGTACTACCAGACCATCTCACACGCCAACAGGTGTGTACTACCAGACCATCTCACACGCCAACAGGTGCGTACTACCAGACCAACTCATACGCCAACAGGTGCGTACTACCAGACCATCTAATACGCCAACAGGTGCGTACTACCAGACCATCTCATACGCCAACAGGTGCGTACTACCAGACCATCTCATACGCCAACAGGTGCGTACTACCAGACCATCTCACACGCCAACAGGTGCGTACTACCAGACAATCTCACACGCCAATAGGTGCGTACTACCAGACCATCTCATACGCCAACAGGTGCGTACTACCAGACCATCTCACACGCCAACAGGTGTGTACTACCAGACCATCTCACAAGCCAACAGGTGCGTACTACCAGACCATCTCACACGCCAACGGGTGGCGTACTACCAGACAATCTCACACGCCAATAGGTGCGTACTACCAGACCATCTCATACGCCAACAGGTGCGTACTACCAGATCATCTCACACGCCAACAGGTGCGTACTACCAGACCATCTCACACGCCAATAGGTGCGTACTACCAGATCATCTCACACGCCAACAGGTGCGTACTACCAGACCATCTCACACGCCAATAGGTGCGTACTACCAGACCATCTCACACGCCAATAGGTGCGTACTACCAGATCATCTCACACGCCAACAGGTGCGTACTACCAGACCATCTCACACGCCAACAGGTGCGTACTACCAGACCATCTCACACGCCAACAGGTGCGTACTACCAGACCATCTCACACGCCAATAGGTGCGTACTACCAGACCATCTCATACGCCAACAGGTGCGTACTACCAGACCATCTCACACGCCAACAGGTGTGTACTACCAGACCATCTCACACGCCAACAGGTGCGTACCACCAGACAATCTCATACGCCAACAGGTGCGTACTACCAGACCATCTCACACGCCAACAGGTGCGTTACTACCAGACCAACTCACATGCCAACAGGTGCGTACTACCAGACCATCTCACACGCCAACAGGTGCGTACTACCAGACCATCTCACACGCAAACAGGTGCGTACTACCAGACCATCTCATACGCCAACAGGTGCGTAATACCAGACCAACTCATACGCCAACAGGTGTGTACTACCAGACCATCTCACACGCCAACAGGTGTGTACTACCAGACCATCTCACACGCCAACAGGTGCGTACCACCAGACAATCTCATACGCCAACAGGTGCGTACTACCAGACCATCTCACACGCCAACAGGTGCGTTACTACCAGACCAACTCACATGCCAACAGGTGCGTACTACCAGACCAGCTCACACGCCAACAGGTGCGTACTACCAGACCATCTCACACGCAAACAGGTGCGTACTACCAGACCATCTCATACGCCAACAGGTGCGTAATACCAGACCAACTCATACGCCAACAGGTGCGTACTACCAGACCATCTCACACGCCAACAGGTGTGTACTAGCAGACCATCTCATACGCCAACCGGTGCGTACTACCAGACCATCTCACACGCCAACAGGTGCGTTACTACCAGACCATCTCACATGCCAACAGGTGCGTACTACCAGACCATCTCATACGCCAACAGGTGCGTACTACCAGACTATCTCACACGCCAACAGGTGCGTTACTACCAGACCATCTCACACGCCAACAGGTGCATACTACCAGACCATCTCATACGCCAACAGGTGCGTACTACCAGACCATCTCATACGCCAACAGGTGCGTTACTACCAGACAATCTCACACGCCAACAGGTGCGTAATACCAGACCATCTCATAGGCCTACAGGTGCGTACTACCAGACCATCTCACACGCCAACAGGTGCGTACTACCAGACCATCTCACACGCCAACAGGTGCATACTACCAGACCAACTCATACGCCGACAGGTGCGTACTACCAGACCATCTCACACGCCAACAGGTGCGTACTACCAGACCATCTCATACGCCAACAGGTGCGTACTACCAGACCATCTCATACGCCAACAGGTGCGTACTACCAGACCATCTCATACGCCAACAGGTGCGTACTACCAGACCATCTCACAAGCCAACAGGTGCGTACTACCAGACCATCTCACACGCCAGCAGGTGCGTACTACCAGACCATCTCATACGCCAACAGGTGCGTACTACCAGACCATCTCATACACCAACAGGTGCGTACTACCAGACCATCTCATACGCCAACAGGTGCGTTACTACCAGACCATCTCACACGCCAACAGGTGCGTACTACCAGACCATCTCACACGCCAACAGGTGCGTACTACCAGGCCATCTCATACGCCAACAGGTGCGTACTACCAGACCATCTCACACGCCAACAGGTGCGTACTACCAGACCATCTCATACGCCAACAGGTGCGTTCTACCAGACCATCTAATACGCCAACAGGTGCGTACTACCAGACCATCTAATACGCCAACAGGTGCGTACTACCAGACCATCTCACACGCCAACAGGTGCGTTCTACCAGACCATCTCACATGCCAACAGGTGCGTACTACCAGACCATCTAACACGCCAACAGGTGCGTACTACAGTTTCTCCCGCATTAGCCTTCTTGATACTTTTGATAGACATTTTCTCAAGATTTTTCCTAAAGCGAGGTTGACAGCTATGGGCTATAACTTTGTGTGCCCTCATATATAGGATTATAATAATCAATTACTACCTCGCTGTTGGTCAGTATCATGAACTTTGGTAATGACTTGTATACCAGTTTATCAGCTTTATCAAGAAAATAATATCATATTTGATGTTGACAGAAGTGCCTGAAATAATCACAATGTTTGACATTAACTATCAGCTTCAATGTAGTCTAAGCTATTCTGGCAGTATTCATGGTATGGTGGCAGAAGGTTTTGCTTATTTCTATGTCTTTTGAAAATGTTTTACACCCATTATTAAGAGAAAAATATGTCTTCCATTTGGACTGTTGGTTTAAATACTGTGGCTATTTATTGTACTATCGATGGAATATTTAAAACATTTAAGTCTTATTCCAGAGGTTTGTTCAATATGGTCAGTTCTCTAGGATCTTGTGTATTGTTAGAGATTTTTTAGATAGTTTTAATAAACTATTTCAGAGCTCTCTATAATATTTTAAACTTATCTTTTTAAACAAAGGGAGTGGTCATTAATTACTGAGCGGCGGCAAATATGTAGGGGGCTCATATCTTTGGGCGCGGATTTAGGGGGGGCACATTTTGGGGGGGCTGTCATTAAAGGGGGGTCACATTTTTTGCGTCGAATTTAAGTCTGGTTTTAATATAATAGTGAGCAAGCAAGTCATTGTTGAAATCAAAATTTTATTCAGCTCACAATGTTTCCTACTATAGGGGCCGGGGTTGCAAATTTTTGGCGTCCATTCTAAGGAGGGTCACGATTTTTTGGGCTTGGATTCGAGGGGGGGGGGATTTTTTTAGGCTAGGGTTTTGGAAAATTGCCATAACACCCCCCCCCCATCTGGAGGTTAGAAAACGGGTTTGTATTGTAAGATGTTGCTGTGCTATTTCGTTTTATTCCATTTGCTTTTCTGTTGTTACTGTAATTCACAAACCCTAGATACAATTGTTAATCATGGAAATTATTTATGAGGTTCTAAACACTCCATCTTTTACAGACTTCACCCCAATAAACGCCCAAGCGTCTTGTTTTTAATAATACATCCTTGCCGTTGGTGTTAAGAGTAATAAGTCAGACGCAACTTCACTTTAGCTGTCTTCACTAGTCTATGTTTGGACTTCCCTGCTAGCATAGGCCTCTTTTCTCTGTATTTCGCTGGGCTGACGTTTGCGAGGAAAAGAGACTTTTCCTCATGAACGCCAGCCCAGCGAAAAACCGAGAAAAGAGGAATGTTCGGACAATAGCAATACTAAAATCTTGCATGCAAGATCTTGTTTACATTGAAAAGGTCCCTAAAAGGCCTAAAGACCTGCATAAACAAAACTTAGGAAATATCCTTTTTAAGGTATTGTACATTGTACATTTTATCATTATTATAAATATTATCAATATTATCATTTTTATCAATTATATCATTATCACTATAATTATTATTATTAGTATTATCATTATAAAATTTAGACATTCCACATTTTTCGAATGCCATACGCAACTCTGAGTAAGGACAGCTACAATAGGACTTCCATACCAAGTACTTCATCTCTTATCCAACGTACATAGCACTCCTCCCTTTGGCCTCATGGTTAAATGCAAATCATACAACAGCTTCTGGCCAGGAACAAGCTTGATCTTAAATTCCTGGTACAACCTGGCCATTATTACCTTTGCCTCAAACTCTGCAAACATTTTACCAATACAAGTTCTTGGACCATTAGCGAATGGTAGAAACATAGAACTTGTGATAGTGTCATCACTTCCTGGCCCAAATCTATGTGGATTAAATTTATCTGGCTCTGTCCAGACACCAGGGTATCTGTGTGTGGCAAATACATCCACTGCAATACCAGTATTTGCTGGGATTGCATAGCCTCCTAGCTCAATGGCATCAGGGGTGAAGCGTGAGAAACCAGGAATAGGAGGGTGGAGG
Organism: Nematostella vectensis; assembly: GCF_932526225.1. Taxonomy (NCBI): domain Eukaryota; kingdom Metazoa; phylum Cnidaria; class Anthozoa; order Actiniaria; family Edwardsiidae; genus Nematostella; species Nematostella vectensis. The sequence continues at coordinate 16,767,923 of NC_064036.1, forward strand.
CGTAGGCTTTCTTTCAGTGTTTGACCAAGGTACTGGAGTTTCCCGAGGTCTTGATACTCAACAAATTGACGAGATCCAAGCACTTTAGATATCTCATTCTGAATTCTTTAAAAATAAGAATAATTAATACAGTGATGACCATCCTACCATTGTTGTGATGTTTAAAAGATTTCTGCATTCTATTGAAAACGGACAATCAGGCACTAAATATGTGAGAGAAAAAAGGAATCCAAAGGTAGTACTATAAAGGTCACACTATTGACCAATGCTGAATTGAAAGTTCAGAATTATGTTAAGTTCTGAAGACAACAAACAAACAAATAAATACCTCTGCTCAATATCTGGGTTATTTCCAATCTCAAAGACAGTAAAGGCAAGAAGATTGGAGGTTGTTTCTTGTCCTGGATAAACAGATCAAATCAATTGTGTAATATTATACATAGTTGTAACTCCTTTATCTTTATCACCACATCATCATCATAATCACCATCATTATCATCATCATCACCAACAACATTTTCAATAAAATTATTATAAGCCATAACATTTTTTTGGAGTTTCAGAGAAATAGGTACATAAGATCCAGATTTTCAATGGTATAGCCATGCAGAAAAAGTATCAGTGAGAAATTGATACATTAAAATCCTGAATACAAGTCAAGAGCACCCATTTTGGGGGTTCAGGCTGGGTTCTTATATTGCAAAATCAGGCTGAAAGTTCTCTTTTTCTCTAACTGTAACAGGGCAGACTAAGTATGATAAAATAAAAGTGAGCAACTCTTTTCATCTACACATAATACAACTTTTTCATCTTCACTTAAAACAATTTGATAACATATTTCCAAATCCAAATACAGTATATTGCTTGTGTACACTTGATGTGCAATGCAAGTAGAACTACTAGCATTCATACTACCACTACCATACTATCAGAAATCTTGATTGTTGGACTCTTGGATTCTTCTTTAGACTCCACAGAAATGCTTTCTTTAAAGGCTATCATAACCATCATCATTACCTGCTATAAAGAATGTAACAAAATCATCAACCAGCTCTTCCATTGGAACATTCACATCTTCCTTGCACATGTATAATATGTGGTTTAACACATCCTTAGGCATATCCATTCCTTTCTCAATGGCAGCTTTCCGTTTGAGAATAACCTTCTCTCCAAATTCCCGAAGAAATTTGATATCCTTGATAACTTTCTGCTGGTAAGGATACATGAAAGGGTTGATGCGCCAGAAGGGGCTGCGGAATTGCTGCTGTATTCCCATGAGGGTAGAAGAGTTGGCTGAGGGGAATGGGGTGTTATCATCCTTGATTGCATCTAGGTCTATGTCAAATGCAACCTGCAAATATGGCCAACACAGTTTGAGGGCATTTTCACAACTTAATATGTATATCATACCAAAATGAATTGATTATACAGGATTTGCTGAGGGGGGTTTGCTGACACACTTCTTGGTTGCCAAGAGGGTGCAGCACCGGAGAATTCCCCGATTCTATCAACACTGGTGGCTTGCTGGTAAGTCTATTCACAAATAAATAAATCAACTGATTGATAAATTGATTGATTTTATTACTGGTATTTATGAATATCATGAAAATGGCCAGGTAAATTCAATGCAAAAGTTCCAGAGATATAAATTTTGCCTACATAGTAGAAGATCAGTTTATTAGTCACAATACCTGGAGCCAGTATAAAACTTAGTGGTTACTAATGTGGCTATACACATTCAAGGTTTATGTGTCATATTAGACAGTGACAAATAAGATTCCTATGTAACAACTGTCCTGTCTTTTAAAACTAGCACTAATCAATCAAAAATATCATGTGCAGCATTGTGATCATTCTACTTACTTTTCCAATAACATCCAAAGTTGTCCGAGACAGCTCATCAGCCAAGTCCACCTGGGTCTTCCCATCACTGATGAGTGACAGCTTGTCAATCATTCGCTCGCATATCACGTTAAAAGGTGACATCAAGTTCATGAGGTTTTTCCTATGAAAAGCAGGGTTTAGCAGCGTTCTTTTCTTGTGCCAGGCTGACGGATCAGGCTCTGTAAGGATTCCACGGCCTGTACATCGCTGGTTGTAAACAAACTGCAATTTTTCGTAAACTCGAGTCGACTTTGGAAGATCGTAAGTCACTAAGACCTTTTTTACCATTTCTGGAGATACCACGAATACAACAGGATTGTGGAAAGCCCAGAAGACAATAATAGGACCATACTTGTTGGTCCATTCTATCACGACTTCGTGTATTTCTCTTCCTCTCGTTCTTTCTCGCCTGATGTAGGGGACGTGGCCGAAGAAGAAACTGTCTCTTGGAGGTGAAGGGATGTGACTGTACAGCCGATGAACGTAGAATAAATAGCACGAGTATGCAAAAACTGAGCCAAAGATGGCAAATAGTGCAAAGCAAACTGATAAATACACGGGAAGATCGGTCACCATGTCAGTCATTGCCAAGATGCTTGAACAGTTTTGTGCGTGTTATCCGTCAATTTAAAACGCATAAATATTATTTCTCTGGACGAAACGGCTATGGTTATGGACGAAACGGTTTTGCTATGGATGGACTGATCTATGGTCGAACCGGTTTATGGAGGAAAAACATAGCTACCTCTACAAACGAGCGAAAATGCAAACAGGAAACAGGAGCAATCCGAGTAGGCTTGAGTAGTCAAAGGCCGTGATGGATGTTTTTGAACTGGGACAGTCGGGCTTCGTAACGGAGTCTGAGTCGTAGGCCTGGTTTACCACAGGTAGCCCAAGCTCTGTCAATGAATAATTTGAACCAACCGGCTCATAGCCTCCTACGCGCCGCTCTTGGGGACCACGATTCCTTAGGCCCCACGAGCGCCTGCTCCACAGAGCGGCAAAACGAATTAGCTATTGTCTTTACATGGCCAATCACGATCGAGCTATTGTTTGCGAACAACCAATCAAAACCCAGGTTAGAATGCCGCACCCTGTGTTCCCGCCAAAACAAGTGTTTCGATTTTCCCTTTTCAAATGTTGCAATAAAATGTCCCAAATATAAATGTGATAAATGGCAGAAACTCCTAAGAAAATTGTCGAGGCAGACTATAAATGCTTCATCTGTAGCGGTGTAACGACAGTGTCTTGTGGTAAAGTGAATGTTTTTGGGAAAAGCTCTATAGATATCTTTCAAACTGATAAAATGTTCGACGGGAGAGGATCCCAGTGTTTACGGGAAGGAAAATTCCAGTCTTTTTATCTGTACAAAGTGCTACAAGAGACTTGCGAAACTAGAAAGAGCACTGAAACATGTTGATAGTGTAAAACTCGAGATAAATGAACTGTTCACGGCAACAAAACGACGAGTGAAGCGCCTGAGACCCCCTGAAAGCGCCGTTGTGGATTCAAAGCCCGTCGCTAAATCTCTCAAGTTCTCGTCGGCAGAAAAATTATCAAGTGCTGTTCCCAACGTTTCTACTACTTGTACTTCTTCAATTGGCCACGCAGCCTTCTATGGGAGCTCTCTCGCCTGGTTGTTACCGCGGTGAAGTGGCATGCAGCTAATCCAACGAGCTAGCGAACCTGTTAGTGTTAGTCACCTTTTAGGTCAGCCATTGTCAGCTTCAACTCCACGGTCAACCCCGACGAAGGTACAATCTCAGGAAAAAACACATGCCAAAGTCACATTAACTGTGGACTATCCAAGCAATAAAGTGAAGAAAGTATTATCGCCTGACTACGAGTCCTTGGGCAAGGCGATTATTCACGGTCCTCCATCGCGGATAGCGAATGCCGTTATGAAATGCGCACCTGTATCTCAACTGGTAGTTGAGTCGTGGGGCCTAAGGAATCGTGGTCCCAAAGAGCGGCGCGTAGGAGGCTAACCGGCTCATTGACCGTTAATAGAACGTAGAAAGAAAATATGAAGTTGTTACTTTATGCTAGTATTCTTCCATTAAAATGTAAAAAATTCAATCCAACGTGATGTAGCACTTGTAGCCTTTTACAGCTCATTCGGGGCCGCTTTAGCATTGTACGGTGAAGTTTAGAATTCCCTCTATTACTCAGTGTGAGGGATACCTGTGGATTTACACCCTACGACTCGAGTTGTAGAAGATCGCGGGGGGGTTGCATACGACGAAATCATGCTGTCTTAAGCAGCCTTAGGGGGAGCCCCTGATGTTACTCTAAATACAGTCTAAGGAATAGTCGCTCATTTGCACAGCCGGACAAAAATCTCCAGCCTCGTTCCCAGGGTCTTATGGGCAATTACACAAAGGATCCTGAGGGGCCCCTGAGGACGAGGCCGGTAAACCTTGATGCACCGCTATTTCGAGTCATGGTTTCACAGAGCTTAGATTATGTATCATTTAACTGGGATACCTGATATTTTTTTCACTTAATATATAGCGCATATCGTCCACAATATTGAGATTTGAATGGCGCATTTGAGCAATAAATCCCTCCCCCCCCAATTGTACCCGCCACTGCAATGCAACCTCGAACCTCTATACAGCGATATAGCGATAATGTTAACCTCTTTCTAACAACCACCTTTTCAAGTAGTATGCAAGTCTATTTTAACTTTAACTTATTTTAACTTGCCTTTTCGTTATAGCGATGGCTCCACTATATATTTGACGTCATGTTGTATCGTGTAGATCGGAGATCACCAAGGGCCAGCTTCTACATACAGAGTGTTCACAAGCCAAAGTGGACAGATATCTCAGCCAGTCAAGTATGTATTTATTAATGTTAGCATTCACGTCAAAACAAATACCCAGCCGACCCCCAAAATAAATTTCACCTTCGAGAAGAATTAAGGAGACCACGTCTAGCAAGATCGGAGGATCGGTTTCAGAAGCCTTCAAGGAGTGGACATTGTGTTTTAAGGCATCTGAAATGTACCTGGAGGATCAGAATAAAGGTATCTATTTGTGTATTGAGCTGTGCTTGCTGATCCCTGTGTGGCATTTTGGGCGTTTTGCTGATAGGGATGATTTTGTTTTTTTTTCTTTGTTCGATTAGAAATTTGTCAAAAAACCTGAGCCTGAAGAGTAGTTGCTATCATCTTGGTTGGATGCATATCTTCAAGACAACTTATACCTTAGACTGATGCCTGAGTATCCTCATCTCATTATGTTTATTTTGCATTTATGAATTTTGGGATTGTGGATTGTTCCCAAGGCCATTACAGGCCGTTTGAGGTGTCAATGGGTTAATAAAAAGGTATGACTTATGTAAATTACCTCGCGCGCGTCTGGTCCAAGTCGTCATTCCCACTAGACTTTGTCGAGAGCAGAGCTCCACAAAAAGAAGCAAAAGAGATATAATCAAGTTCGAAATAACGTCTTAAACATAAATCGTGCATAGAGAACTATGTTTCAATCTTATCTGGTGACTGCACAAATAAGAAATAAAGAATGGAGCGAGTTTGAAGGAAATAAGTTTTCAGGTTTCGTTATTTTCACGCGCGCGCTGAAGAATAGCGTCATTTCTGTATTTTAAATAAATTTTCAATCACAATTTTTGTCGAAGTTGCCGAAGAAAACTGCTCACAAGAAGCTCGCCGTTATTGTCTTGTGTAACAGAACATTATTTTCAACTTCGAAATTATCAAAGTTAATCTTTACTACTCTGCTTTTTCGATATTTACGAAGCTCTGCACTTGACATGGACTAGCGAAAATGACGACTTGGACTAGGTCCGCGCCTTTTATAACGCGGGTCCTTGTTTAAGCGAACCATCGCAGTGATAATGACTTTTTCATGTTTTCTTGGTTGTTAATACTAATAAACTATAAAATATAATCCGTATCATTTGAATCATCGGTAGATTTCCTCGTGGATTTGAAAACATTAATACTCTTGTATCTTGTTCGACCACCTTTCTCCGTCTTAGAGAGTAATCCCATCAACAATCCAAGAATTCGCTTTTAGTTCTTTATCATGTCAACTTGTCTTCTTTTTCTGTTCCCCCACATAGAAACTTCCCCTCCTGACATGGGGAAAGTGATAGAGCTTGGGCGAATCCATTCGCTCCGGTTCCAGTTGTGCGCCACACACTCTGCGAAAGCAATCATAAGGGCGTTGTCCATCATAGAACAAGACTTTTGCTAGGGAAGGGAAAAGACAACGGAGAAGAAATACCTGTCTAGTAGTTCCCAGTCTTTTCCGCATACATGCCTAGTAGGTCCCAGTCCCCCTGCGCAATACATGTTAAGTAGGTCCCAGTCCCCCTGCGCAATACATGTTAAGTAGGTCCCAGTCCCCCTGCGCAATACATGCCTAGCAGGTCTCAGTCCCCCTGCGCAATGCATGCTCAGTAGGTCCCAGTCCCCCTGCGTAATACATGTTTAGTAGGTCCCAGTCTCCCTGCGTAATACATGTTTAGTAGGTCCCAGGTCTCCCCGCTCCATGCCTGTCTTGTAGGGCCCATTCCTTCCCCGCTCCATACCTGTCTAGTGGTTCCCAGGTCTCTCCGCTCTATAGCTATCAAGTAGGTCCCAGCTCTTCTCTCTTCATACCTGTCAAGTAGATCCCAGTTCTCCCCTCTCTAACCTGTCTAGTAGATCCCAGTCTTCTCCACCCCAGTTGTGTCGGAACTTCTCCACGTCTTCTCCTCCAAATCGTTCCCAGTCCTCTTTATAACACCCGAACAAGCCGTAACCCTGATGTTCCCAGAAACCTAGAAACAAATTTTGGTCCTTTTCAGCCTTGAGCGTCTGTATACACCTATTTCAAATAAGGTTCCAGTTCCATGGGTATCAAATAAATGAGCATATAAGCGTAAATAGAAACAGATCTAGCTAGGTTATAAAAGCTGTAGCATTCTTGTCTACGCACAGGTAGTCCAAGCTCTTTATTTGTCCCTATCGATTTTACGGTAAACATAGGGCGAAAATCAAAATTAAAAAATCAACTTGTTGAAAAGAGCTGTGTAGTCTAGTGTTGTGTTCATGTTTTCTTTTTGCGTGTTCTTTGGTCGTATTAAAGCGCCTTTTTCAAGATTCAAAATTCACGATTCGAAATTTTAAACGAACGAAGTTTTTTTATGCCTTTTTACGCGTGCAGTATCTCCACCGGCCGTTTATTTTATCGGATATGGCTACATACCAGAGTGATCTAGCTTATGCTTTATAGTTTTGTCTACAAGTAACACGTCTATTCAGGACCGAAAGTGGACCTTTGGCCGTTCGCAGCCCCCCCCCTGGTGACGGGCCTGAATACCCTGCTCCTTGTTCAGATGTTTTACGTCCCGGCCTTTCCTTTTTTAGGTTGTCTACCAGGGTGACTTGCTTTTCGCACTCAGATGTTCACCCACCTCGACTTTGATGTTAAACACCGCTTTATCGAGGCTGTCGCGCCTTGCGGTGATGCTGCACATAATGTTTTTCCCTGGGAAAGCGCTCATAGCTGTATGTACCCTATGTGCCTGTTTCTCTGCCGGTATTGTAGTGTATTAGCACACTTTACTTAAGCATCATATAACAGAGATGACGTTATTGATAATGATTATTTTTAATACCATATAAGGTCATGGCGTATGCCATAAGTTGTAAATACTTTGATTAAAGATGAGTCAATATTCGCAAACCAAAGCGTGCGGTTGTGTTAACTGATTTTAATGAATATATAGCGAAAAACACTAAAGGTGTGTTCGCAGGTTGGGACTCCACGTCATTCACATCAGTGTTCATGATCACTCCATGACGAACTCTGATTGGATTCTTTGATATTTCTATGGGTCGTTCGTGGTGTTGCAAGGAATAATACTGTAGATGTGCTTGTTGATACCTTGCACCTGGCATCATTCATTATCCCTATAGAGAGATGTATCTTCTATTCGAGTCGCGTTCTTCTTGTTGTTGCGCGTGTGTAGATGCAGTAGATTCAACCGAGTTCTGTTGATATTGTTCTTGTTGGCTTTTTGGATTGGCTGTTAGCGCTGGTTATGCCCCGTCTCATGTTTTTTTCTTCTAATATTGAAAGCTGCTTCTCTAGTTTGTTGTTGCATTGTTTTTCTTCTACTAGACAACCGACTTTTTCTTGTAACTTTCCGTTTAGGGTTTTGCTCATGCATTTTAGGGCTTTTAACCGCCACTTGAAGCGAGGCTCATCGTCTACTTGCAAGATGTTTACTTCTCCCTTGTGTCTTTTTGCTGTTTGATTTTACTTATACAGATGCGATTTTATCGAGTCCTGACTAAATTTGCATGCAGTTAAATAAATGAATAAAATTGAGATGGCTGCTGATGGTTCAAGAAATTTTAGTTTACACCCTTTTGTTCATTGTCCCTATGTTTAGGACAATTCGTCTGCTTGTGAGGATTCGTTCCTTCATTTTGCGCGTGCTTGTGTGCTTCTTTCGCGCTTCTATTCGTACTTCACGAGCGGAGATGTGTACTTAAAATGCTCGTGCGAAGATTTGAATGAAATCTTTTTCTAACTGTTTTAGGTTAATAAAACTTTTTATTATATGGCTAAGATAGTACGCGGGCTGTGATTGGCTAATTTGTAGTCGTGAAATTCCCGTATTGCCCCTCTGAGGGCATTACGGAATTCCGTATTGCCCTAGGAAAAAAAAAAATTCACAATTTTTTTTTTATTTTTTTTTCCACTATCAAACTGCAAAATGAGCGACAGCAAACATTCGAGTAGCGAATTCACCTAGATGAAGCAGAAATGGCTGGTTGGTGGGCTTTTTTGTGTTGTTTTGTTCGGTTGCACGAATTTCGCTAAAACCAAAATCGACCAAAAAACCAAAGCCACCAAAAAAAAAATGGGAATGGACGAGCACTCTGAGTCGGAGTTTATGATCCTGAAGAGATTGAAGAGGAAAAGTTTGGCAAAAAGAAAAACAATAAGATGACGAGCCGGCGAGCGCCATCGATAGCCAAGAAATACAAAGCTTTTATACAAAGCTTACAAAGTTATTTATATCGGATAAACAAAGGCAAATGAATAAAGAACAAGGGGTGTAAAGACCCAGAAAAGCCTCCTTATGATAAAAGCACTACCTGTTATTTGTAAATGCAATATTTCTATCAAATCATAAAGCAGCACAAAGGAAATGCAAAGCGTCGTTCGATACGCCAAAGCCTCAGTTTGATATTTCCCGGCATGACCTCACTCTCGGTTGGTAAGTAGTTAGGATTTATTGTACTTACCTCGTGGGTAGAGATCTGAGCCTCCGCAGTGCAGTCGTAACACTGACGGGAAGAACCCTGCCTTCCCTTTAACCACGTGCTGTGTGCAAAAGTACAAATTAGCATGCGGTTGTTGTTATGCAGGCGCGTATCTTGGGAAGGGTTTGGGTTGGGGATGCGAGGGGCTAGGGAGACCTAGGGGGGTGGAAGGAGGGGGGGGGGCTTTACGGCCAAAAAATGGTCAATTCTTTTTAAAGGATCGTCAAAGACTATCCTTTTGCCATATGATAATAATGAGTTATAAACAGCGTTGAGATACTGTATCAGGAACACAGCACGCATACAAAAGGTTTCTATTCGATAAACAACTTTAAAGTGCCGTATTATGAATATATCTCTCCCCTCCCTTATACAGTTCTTGTGGATGATACTCTCTTGCATGTCATACCTTCAATATTGTGTATACCCCCTCCTCCTAAAAGAATTACTGGATACTCCCTTTCACGTAATACCTTTTATATTGTTGATAGCCCCCTTTAAGAGATCCTTCCTTCCTTTGTGTGTCTTACCTTCCTTTGTGTATCTTACCTTCCTTTGCGTGTCTTACCTAACTTTGCGAGTCTTACCTTCCTTTGCGTGTCTTAGCTTCCTTTAGCTTGTCCTCACCTTCCTCTGCGTGTCTTAGCTTCCTTTGCGTGTCTTAGCTTCCTTTGCGTGTCTTACCTTCCTTTTTGTGTGTCTTACCTTCCTTCTCGTGTCTTACCTTCTTTTGCGTGTCTTACCTTTCTCTGCGTGTCTTACCTTCTTCGCGTGTCTTAGCTTCCTTTGCGTGTCCTCACCTTCCTCTGCGTGTCTTACCTTCCTTTGCGTGTCTTACCTTCCTCTGCGTGTCTTACCTTCCTTTGCGTGTCTTACCTTCCTCTGCGTGTCTTATCTTCTTTGCGTGTCTTACCTCCCTTTGCGTGTCTTACCTTCTTTTGCGTGTCGTACCTTCCTTTTTGCGTGTCTTAGCTTCCGTTGCGTGTCTTACCTTCCTTTGCGTGTCTTAGCTTCCTTTGCGTGTCTTAGCTTCCTTTGTGTGCCTTACCTTCCTCTTTGCGTGTCTTACCTTCCTTTTTGCGTGTCTTACCTTCCTTTGCGTGTCTTACCTTCCTTTGCGTGTCTTACCTTCCTTTGCGTGTCTTACCTTCCTTTGCGTGTCTTACCTTCCTTTTTGCGTGTCTTACCTTCCTTTTTGTGTGTCTTATCTTCCTTTGCGTGTCTTACCTTCCTTTTTGTGTGTCTTATCTTTTTTTGCGTGTCTTACCTTCCTTTTTGCGTGTCTTACCTTCCTTTGCGTGTCTTCACCTTCTTTTGCGTGTCTTACCTTCCTTTGCGTGCCCTTACCTTCTTTTGCGTGTCTTACCTTCCTTATTGTGTCAAAGAAACACGATGGCACCGTGATGTGTAGGTCCATAAGAAAAATAATGCTATTGTTATCCTAAAAGCCGAACAAAAATAAAGCTGTAAATTTACGGTTCTCAGCATGATTTCGACAAGTATACAGATTATGGAGGGTGCGAAAACGCCTTTTTCCATTGGAAGCTTTGGGGAAGCTATTTTGATAACTGAGATTTGAGTTTGATTAATATTTCTTTTTAACAGAAATTGTCTCTTAATATAGATTAAAAACAATAAACAAAGATGTGGCTGAGAAGGACCTTTTGAACTTTGAACATATTATATTTAGAACAGAAATGACGGCCGTTTACCTTGACTGTTGCAACACCAGTGTTAATAGCAAGAGTCTTAAAGAAATGGCCCTTCATCCTCACCAAAGTGTAGCTGAAAATTTGATACAGTTTTAATGCGGGGATTAACGAAAAAGTTAAACTATGCCTCAAAATACTCAGTACACGTGCCTTCTATTCAAGGCTGACTTCTGTAGATACGCATCGATGTCAATATCCGTTGTGTTGAAGTCAACCATCACAAGGTGAAAGTTCTTTTCAGGGGTATGGGTATAGATCTAGCGAGAAAAAAAAGCCTGAATAAGATAAAAATGATGGATCATTTGTCACATGTATTTGTCGTGTATTAGTATTGACGTTGAAGAAATTAATATAATCACGTCAACTAGTTATAAAGTCACGTCACATGAGGCGTTCATGGCGCTCTATGCCCGCCACACAAATATGGTTATTCAGTGGATTTTGGTACATTTATAAAAGATTGTCCAAAAAAACATTTAGCTACTGTCACTTGAACTCACATGGGAAAGCCGATCAACGAGGTACTTGATCCAGAAGCCGTAGTTTTGTACTTATGAACAAAGAGAACCAAACAAATCAGTAACTTCTATTCAAGGTAAGCTAGGGGTTTTGAAGGGCCCTATATTACACGTCCGTTTCTCGGTTTTGAAAAACAAAATTGAAGTCCCTCAATGTCAAAAGTAAATTTTTTTCTGGAAATTGAAGAAAATTTATTGCGCATTCTACCTTTCGTGCTAGAAAGGAAACACTAGTTGGATAAGTGGTGTCACAGGCGTTACACCTGCGTGCAACTTTTTGCAAGACAAATTTACAAGTTTCAAAATAAACTTTAGGGCTTTTCTAGACTTTCTTCATGACTTACTCGGCAAAATGGGCTACAAATTGGGACTTTCTAGATGACTTATTCGGCAAAATGACGTACACCTTGTGACTTTCTAGATGACCTACCCGGCAAAATGAGGTATACCTTGGGACTTTCTAGATGACTTATTCGGCAAAATGAGGTACACCTTGGGACTTTCTAGATGACTTATTCGGCAAAATGAGGTACACCTTGTGACTTTGTAGATGACTTATTCGGCAAAATGAGGTACACCTTGGGACTTTCTAGATGACTTACCCGGCAAAATGAGGTACACCTTGGGACTTTCTAGATGACTTACCCGGCAAAATGAGGTACACCTTGGGACTTTCTAGATAACTTACTCGGCAAAATGAGGCACACCTTGTGACTTTCTAGATAACTTACCCGGCAAAATGAGGCACACCTTGTGACTTTCTAGATAACTTACTCGGCAAAATGAGGTACACCTTGGGACTTTCTAGATGACCTACCCGGCAAAATGAGGTACACCTTGGGACTTTCTAGATGACTTACCCGGCAAAATGAGGTACACCTTGGGACTTTCTAGATGACCTACCCGGCAAAATGAGGTACACCTTGGGACTTTCTAGATGACTTACCCGGCAAAATGAGGTACACCTTGGGACTTTCTAGATAACTTACTCGGCAAAATGAGGTACACCTTGGGACTTTCTAGATAACTTACCCGGCAAAATGAGGTACACCTTGGGACTTTCTAGATGACTTACCCGGCAAAATGAGGTACACCTTGGGACTTTCTAGATAACTTACTCGGCAAAATGAGGTACACCTTGGGACTTTCTAGATAACTTACCCGGCAAAATGAGGTACATCTTGGGACTTTCTAGATGACTTACCCGGCAAAATGAGGTACATCTTGGGACTTTCTAGATGACTTACCCGGCAAAATGAGGTACACCTTGGGACTTTCTAGATGACTTACCCGGCAAAATGAGGTACACCTTGGGACTTTCTAGATAACTTACTCGGCAAAATGAGGTACACCTTGGGACTTTCTAGATAACTTACCCGGCAAAATGAGGTACATCTTGGGACTTTCTAGATGACTTACCCGGCAAAATGAGGTACACCTTGGGACTTTCTAGATGACCTACCCGGCAAAATGAGGTACACCTTGGGACTTTCTAGATGACTTACCCGGCAAAATGAGGTACACCTTGGGACTTTCTAGATAACTTACTCGGCAAAATGAGGTACACCTTGGGACTTTCTAGATAACTTACCCGGCAAAATGAGGTACATCTTGGGACTTTCTAGATGACTTACCCGGCAAAATGAGGTACACCTTGGGACTTTCTAGATGACCTACCCGGCAAAATGAGGTACACCTTGGGACTTTCTAGATGACTTACCCGGCAAAATGAGGTACACCTTGGGACTTTCTAGATAACTTACCCGGCAAAATGAGGTACACCTTGGGACTTTCTAGATGACTTACCCGGCAAAATGAGGTACACCTTGGGACTTTCTAATAATAATAATAATAATAATAATCTTTATTGCCTTAGATAAATCAACATGTCTAAGTTTACAAAATGTAGGAGAAACCGATTATAAGTAAATGCGCTACATCAATTATATGTCACTATATTTAAAGACAAGCCTATTGACAAAAGTATTTTTGAATCGCTCTGAGTGAACCCTAGGATAAATCACATTTCTTTTTCTGAGGTTGTATTTTTGGTCTTTTTTCTTAGGCAGGATTTTGCTCAGAGGATATTCAGGTTGATCTAAGCGAGTACGATAAATCTTCTTATCTGCCTCCTCTAGAAGTTTACGGATGTTTACAATGTTTGAAATGTATTTCCTTTTAAAGCATCTCTCTAGGAAGTTCTGTATGTTTGTGAGATCCGAGTCTGAGGCACCAAAAACGGACAAGCCATAAGTGAAATTAGGAAGGACAATAGACTTAAAGAGGTGATCGAGTTCTTCTTGACAAATTCCTTCCTTTCTTAAAGATCTTAAAATGTAAAGACACTTATTTGCCTTTGTTAACTTGGAACGCACATGTTCACTGTATTTGCCGTTAGACTGAAAGGTAATCCCTAGAATCGGTAATACCGTACATTGCGGAATGTTGTTCACTAACTCGATATTCTGATTACACCCTTTCTTGCGGAAAACTAGCTCTTTGCATTTAGATGAATTACATACCATGCCATTGTCCTTTGTCCAAGTTAAAAACAAATCTACTAAGTCCGTGCGACATTCGCCATTGGCCCAGACAGGAATAACAATATTTGAGTCGTCAGCATATTTAAACAGAGCGGGCTGATTACATAAATTGATTTCTAAATCATTGATAAATATGTTAAAAAGATACGGGCCACTAACGCTGCCCTGCGTTGTACCTCGATTTACACATTTCCAATGACACTCAAACCCATTGTATACCACGCGCTGTTGGCGGCTAGCCAAAAAACTCAGATACCAATTAACAATAAAGGGACTTAATGGTAATTGTTTAAGCTTACATGACAAATTTACGTGTTTTACGCTATCGAACGCTTTGGAAAAGTCCATCGCAAACAATCTGACGGCTTTGCATTCCGGACTATCTAGATAGCCGTAGACCGAGTGCTGCATGCATAGTAGCGCGTCTGTGCAACTCCCGCCAGTTCTATATGCAAACTGAGTGGAACTCAGAAGTTCTTCTACGGTTTCTCGCACGTGAATGTTATAAACAGCTTTTTCGAAAGCTCGGGCAATAACAGGCGTAATGTTGATTCCTCTGTACTCGGTCTTGCCCTTTGGTACATCCACTTTAGGTAGGGGGGTTACATGGGCACGTTTCCATGACGACGGCCAAACACTTGATTCAAGAGACCAGTTCCAAATCTTGCAGATGATTGATGTAAATATTTCTGCGTGTTCTTTCCATATCCAAGATGGGATGAGATCTGGTCCGGTTGCAGTGTTCTTCAAATGCTGCAGACATTGCCATACGTATCTTTCTGAGATAACCGGGGCGTGGTCTTCACTATGGACTTCGACCAGGGTGGGCTGCTCATACGCTGTGTCCCAACAGAGGTTCGCAAAGTAGTCATTGAGTTCGACTAGTGACTGCTCATCAAGCGAGACCTTAGCTGAAGAACGTCGGCGCTGTGAGAGGTTATCAATATGCCTCCACCACTCCCTCGAGCCAACTGGTGCTTGCAAAATATTCTTTCTGTTTTTGCAAATAAGATCACTGATTTTCTTGTTGATCTCTTTAAGCCGATCCGTATTATTTGGTCCTATCTTTGATTTCTAGATAACTTACTCGGCAAAATGAGGTACACCTTGGGACTTTCTAGATAACTTACCCGGCAAAATGAGGTACACCTTGGGACTTTCTAGATAACTTACCCGGCAAAATGAGGTACACCTTGGGACTTTCTAGATGACTTACCCGGCAAAATGAGGTACACCTTGGGACTTTCTAGATGACTTACCCGGCAAAATGAGGTACACCTTGGGACTTTCTAGATAACTTACTCGGCAAAATGAGGTACACCTTGGGACTTTCTAGATAACTTACCCGGCAAAATGAGGTACATCTTGGGACTTTCTAGATGACTTACCCGGCAAAATGAGGTACACCTTGGGACTTTCTAGATGACCTACCCGGCAAAATGAGGTACACCTTGGGACTTTCTAGATGACTTACCCGGCAAAATGAGGTACACCTTGGGACTTTCTAGATGACTTACCCGGCAAAATAAGGTATACCTTGGGACTTTCTAGATGACTTATTCGGCAAAATGAGGTACACCTTGGGACTTTCTAGATGACTTACCCGGCAAAATGAGGTACACCTTGGGACTTTCTAGATGACTTACCCGGCAAAATGAGGTACACCTTGGGACTTTCTAGATGACTTACCCGGCAAAATAAGGTATACCTTGGGACTTTCTAGATGACTTATTCGGCAAAATGAGGTACACCTTGGGACTTTCTAGATGACTTATTCGGCAAAATAAGGTACACCTTGGGACTTTTTAGATAACTTACCCGGCAAAATGAGGTATACCTTGGGACTTTCTAGATGACTTACCCGGCAAAATGAGGTACACCTTGGGACTTTCTAGGTGACTTACCCGGCAAAATGATATACACATTGGGACTTTCTAGATGACCTACCCGGCAAAATGATATACACATTGGGACTTTCTAGATGACTTACCCGGCAAAATAAGGTACACCTTGGGACTTTCTAGATGACCTACCCGGCAAAATGATATACACATTGGGACTTTCTAGATGACCTACCCGGCAAAATGATATACACATTGGGACTTTCTAGATGACTTACCCGGCAAAATAAGGTACACCTTGGGACTTTCTAGATGACTTACCCGGCAAAATGAGGTACACCGTGGGACTTTGGGACCACTGGAATCCCTCGGGATAGCAGAGCGATCTGGTTGTGTTGGGATTTTCGCTAATGTATTTCTCATTGTACTTGTACACGAATTCGGACAGGCGGACGGTTCTACCTGTGAAGCAGGTACAGCATTAGCTGTAGCCGTTGTATTTTGAGAGATTTTTAGTGCTAAGTTAAGCTGTAGCCGTTGTATTGTTCGTTGTTTATTAAAATCTCGAAATAGCTAATTCAAGTATATACTTACCTGATTGTTGTTCAGCCAGCTCCTGCAAAAGAGCAAGTGTCAGATATTGCTAAATTCTTTCAACTTTTTTTTCATTACTTACCAGCTCTAGAAGATAGCGGAAACCTTTTTTGATATCCACCTTTTTCTCTACGTTAACGATCTTCTTGAGTCTAAAGGCATCCCTATAATACAAATGGCTTTAGCATTTGCGCCTCTGCATTCCCAAGTCGATTTTTGAGTAAAATTTACAAAAAAAGTGTAATACCGCTGTAGCTAGTCAGCGGTATCCACGCTTTCCAACAGTGCTTTGCGGTCCCATCTCTAATCCCTCGTCGCTGTGCTAATGCTAGCACAAGTTGGTGATTGCTTGTGTATTGTTATCAAAAATAGATCTATAAGTATATTGGAAGATGGGAACTCTTACTCTTGCTCCCACCAAGGTGAGCAACCATTTGTGTCTTTTTTTTTGGTGTACCCGGGTCCTTTACAATTTTTTTATTTTCCTTTATCTTATTATCGTCCATGAGTATATCGTAGTAAACGCTTTAGCTGTATTTAATGAATACAGATTAAAACATTCCCAAAAGAGATGAGCAAAGAATACTGAACAACGTAGGAGCTGGCTGGATTAAACGGAGAACGGGGATGAGCAAGTGGGAGCAAGATTGAGCAAGGAATATGGACTTGACCATGTATTTTACAGGAATAAAGTAAAGTTCCGAGCACAGGTCACCGTTTTAACGCGGGTGGACCCCCCAGAAAAAAATGCTTTCTCACGCTTGCTGAGAGCAAGAGGGAAAAAAACGCAACCCATATCCTATTCTAGGCAACATATATTGGACACCCTTTAGTCTTTTGGGGCATAATTGAGTGCTGTGCTGACGGATGTTTGCAAGCAAAAGTGGATTCATGGGGACTCATCCTTGTTTGGCTTTCAAGGAAAATGATTTTCGTAAGCGCTCTTGTAGCAAAATTCATTCCAAACTGCTATTCTGGGTCTGTTTGACTTGAAATTGATTTCTTTAGCTTTTTTTTGGGTGGGGGAGGGAGGGGAGACTTTCCAACTCCTGGTTGACTAACTTGATTGGTTAAAAAACACCAGTTAACATAACATTCCCATGCTTTCCGAAATAAGGTGATGGGAATGGATGGAATAGCAGCTGAAAGTTTGTGTTTTATCAGGTTTAAACTTCAGGTAGTGAGTAGATACAGATACTTCCTACCTTTTTCTTGATGAGAGTTTCGCCAAATACTCATTTACTACTTGATTCACTTCCTGTGAATAGAAAAATGCTATTAAATCGCTTTTGCCTTTTTAAAAGGACTTCAAGGCATTCGACAAAAACGACTTACCAAAAATATCCCATACCTCTTTTATTTGTCTTTAATTTTTGCCATTCTATACCATTATGCATAATTTACCTTACTGACTTCCCCTCCCCCCATTTTACACCTTCTTTATCTACCCCCCTTTTTTTCTACCCATCCCAGGTGCCATGGTACGAATACCCGCTTTTGACCAACAGTCGCTACCCATTGCGCTGGACAATCATATCAAGTTAGGCAGGTTTTTTTATATGTTAAAAGGATCTTCCAACATTCACTACAGAAATTGAAGCTACAGCCCCTACCTTCTGTGATATGAGCTTATTACCAGGTCTATCAAGAAGACCTGTCTTATCATTTGGGAAGACGTCTGTAGGCTTGGCCTGGTGAAGAAACATCAATTCTATAAGGGGGGGCACCTAGTGAGATTCAATGCTCACAAGAACAGCAAATTCTGCTGGCCAAAGAAATGTGAGCGCTTCTTGTACACCATGCCAAGAGGTGATTTGAAGACGTTTGTAAATATTTCCTTAGTTTCGTGTTCAATTAAGCCAAACGGTGTCCGGGATGCGTCATTATGTTGGCGCTGTCAACATGGGACTTTAAAAATTTCAGTTTATCAGAAAAATGTTGCAGTACTCTTACCAGTCCAAAGATATAACACCAGAAATCGCTAACTTTTCTCTGTGGCACGTAAGATGCCATGTAGTAACAGTAAGGCAAAATGTCTGCCACGTCGCTATGATTGAGCTTGGGTACTGGGAAATAATAATTTCTTCATTAAGTGCATCATCATCATCATCATCATCATCATCATCATCATCATCATCATCATCATCACCAAACCCTTTATAACTGTAGTGATACCTTTATAACAGTAATCGTCACGCTCATCCTTTAGCTCTCTAGCAGACACCCTTGGTACCTTTGGATAATAGATATCAACAATAAGCATTTTACAGAAATTCAATGGCAGAAGACATGTTTTCACCTTATGAAACTCCAGCGGTCGGTGATCAGACATGATGCATTCCCGACGAACTCGAGACAGTTCTTCACTTTCTTCGATTCCATCTGCACTGAAGCAACACTTAGTGAATCGTTTGACGAGGCACCAAGATAACTCAACAAGCAGCATGCGAGACATAGAGCTTTGAAGACTCTAGTATCATAAGTAGATGGATTCCGACGTGTTCTGATTCTTTTAAACAATTTCTTCTCAACACCGCTTGCCCCATGTCAATCAGATAGCAGGTTCTCACATATCATTATTGGCCTAATTCACAAAGCTGTAAAGGTGGCCACGGTAGCGCGCGTCGCATCATATAGCAGGTTCTAACATATCCTTATTGGCCTTATTCACAAAACTGTGAGGTGCCCACGGTAGCGCAAGTCGTCATGGTCGAGTAGACACAGTAATATACTCACCAAAGTAAGGCGATAAGACTTCAGGATCAACAAGTGCGAAATCACTTCGGTTTTTTTCTGATATCGACCACTAATAAAACAAATATTGCTGCCAGTGTTCATTTTTTTAAAAGTTTTTTTTCGGGATGAAAAACGGCGTAAAAGGGCCCCATACACTCACGTCTTGATCACCCCACTACACATTTCGCATTTCACTTTCTTTTACTCCCCCTCCCTTTTCTTCCTTATCACTTCCTCTTAGTCCCATCCTTCTCCCCAAGTATCCCCTGTCTCTTTTTCACACAACTTTCTCCTTCTGATTCATGCCTTTCTCTTTTTTCCAAACACTTAATCTAATTCCTCCTCGCTTCATCTCCACCTTTAAGGTCTCTCCCACCACAGTTTCCCCTCTCTTATATATATAACCCTTACCGTGATTTCTCTACCCGTCACCGCGCCCCTTCCCTTATCCCGACCCATGGGTCTACCCTAAACGCCCTTCCTCCCATTCATAACCTCCCCCCTTTCCTAACTTCCCCGCACTGTACAACCACAGAGCATCACCCTTTACCCCGCCCATCCATCCCCCTTCTGCCTTGTTTTTCTATCTGTCATTTTCTCATCCTTGTAATTCATAACATCCATAACCTTCCCTCTTTCCCTCTTTCCCGACTCCCCCCCCCCCTCTGTACAACCTACTCATCACCCTTTACCCCGCCCACCCATCCCCTTCTGCCTTTTTTCTCTATATGTCATATCCTCATCCTTGTCCCCATTTTAGGTAACTCGTACTAGCTTGGAGTCAAAGTAGTTCTTCGAATAGAGATGATTCATACCGCTAGCGTGAAGTGTCCTTGTTTTTCGTGCTGTCGGTGAAGAGCCTCCATGTAGTATACGGAGCCCGCTGTTAAACTAAACCATAAGCTTGGATATAACTGCTTTTTCGTATTTCAAGAGATTCAGAAAAAAAATTATGTAATTTATATATATGGAATTGTTTGGGAAATGGAGCTATTTCCCATACGTTTTGATCTTCTTTTTGCGTTCTAGAAGTTCGGAATTTACAAAATTTAGCCTGGTAGCAAGCCTCGGACCCCATTATCTTCAGTCTAAGACATTTCGTTTTCTCTTGACACCCCCCTCCCCTTTCACACGCACACACTTAGGCCAATTCCGCCGCCCCAAATTGACCATGAGATGGACGTGGTATGCGTATTAAAGATATTTTTCCCTCGTCCACGTAAATTTCTTTTAGAATCTTTTTTGACTTTTCGTAATTGGAGAACTCCTCCCATCTTGCTAGACGTGGTCTCCTTCTTCTTGCAAGGTGAAAATAATGTTGGGGGTCGGGTGGGTATTTGTTTTGACGTGAATGCTAACATTAATAAATACATACTTGACTGGCTGAGAGATCTGTCCACTTTGGCTTGTGAACACTCTGTATGTAGAAGCTGGCCCTTGGTGATCTCCGATCTACACGATACAACATGACGTCAAATGTATAGTGGAGCCATCGCTATAAAGATAAAAAAGTTAAAAGATACCCGCATATGTTACTACTGGCAATCGTGGTCGTTATAAAGAGGTTAACATTATCTCTATATCGCTGTATCGCTGTTACTACTGGCAATCGTGGTCGTTATAAAGAGGTTAACATTATCGCTATATCGCTGTATCGCTGTTACTACTGGCAATCGTGGTCGTTATAAAGAGGTTAACATTATCGCTATATCGCTGTATCGAGCTTGCATTACAGGGGCGAATACAGAGGGATGGGGAGGGATTTATTGCTCAAATTCGCCATTAAAATATTGTTGACGATATGCGATAGTGAAGGAAAGAATAAAATACTTCATCACACTATCAAAGAAACGATCCATGTTAAACACGAACGCGCACTATAAAAGGGACGTACTGCCATTCGTCATTCGACTTCACTGAGTGCTGAACTGCGTCAGGGAGAAGCCAAAAATTTGATTTACCGAATTTCTTCAAAGAAAACAGTCATCCAATTAAAAATCCAAAATATTCTTTTTAGTGGCTTCTCTTTGCAGAAGCTGACGTTTGATAAATTAAAAGGTCGGTCATTACTGTTAAGAATTAAATTGTTCTCATTTTTACAGAATTCAGAGTGAGATATCTGAAGTGCTTGGATCTTGTCAATTTGTTGAGTATGAACACCTTGAGAAAACACTGAAAGAAAGCCCACGCCTCCACCCTCCTATTCCTGGCTTCTCCCGCTTCACCCCGATGTGATTTAGCTAGGAGGCTATGCAATCCCAGCAAATAATTCCACACACTTAACATTCTCAAGGAGCGCTGCCGCAATGCAGTCAACAATTAAGTTAACATTTTATTTACATAGCTTATATTTTAATAGTAAATGTTTAGATTATAATACGTATTAGATTAGGTAGCTAGGATATAACAGGTAAAGAGCCATTTGTAATGGGAATACTTGTTATTAAACCCAGATAGATTTGGGCCAGGAAGTGATGACACTATCACAAGTTCTATGTTTCTACCATTCGCTAATGGTCCAAGAACTTGTATTGGTAAAATGTTTGCAGAGTTTGAGGCAAAGGTAATAATGGCCAGGTTGTACCAGGAATTTAAGATCAAGCTTGTTCCTGGCCAGTAGTTGTTGTATGATTTGCGTTTAACCATGAGGCCAAAGGGAGGCGTGCTATGCTTGTTAGATAAGAGATGAAGTAATATAAATGGTAGTCCTCTGTGTATCTTTGTGTAGCCTTTTTGGAGCGTTTTAGAGTATGGCAATCAAGAAATGTGTCTAAATTTTAGGTTAATTTATGTTTTCAATGTTTGGATATACGTCTTAAGGTTGATGTTTGATATCATAAAAAGGATATATCATTTCCTATGTAATTGCATTGTATTGTGCATAACTTAATTCACCTTTCCCACATGTGCCGTGAGTTTTACGTTTTTGGGGCTAGAATCAGAGCTCAGCCAAAACTCAGAGAAATCATCTGAGCTGAGGGCGAATATGTAGCTACCTGTTAACAAAGTAAACACACATTGTTATTCACAGGTCAGGGATATGACAAACCTTAAGGATAGAAGTGGGGACCTATTCACAAAGGAAACACGTTGTTATCATGGGCTAAAACCTTATGGATAGATGTGGGGACCTATTCATAAAGGAAACCGTTGTTATCATGGGTCAAAACCTTAAGGATAGAAGTGGGGACCTATTCACAAAGGAAACACGTTGTTATCATGGGATAAAGCCTTAAGAATAGAAGTGGGGAACTATTAACAAACAAAACACATTGTAATTCACAGGGGCCATGGAAGTGGATAGAAGTGGATAGGAGGAGTTGTTATTTTTTCGCAGGTCAGGGAGATGACAATTCTTTACGATTTTTTCAACACGTGAATCTGCCCATCCCTCTTTCCTCTCTAATCTTAATTGCTTATTGTTAAGCGGTGGTGTCACCCTCACGCTCTATGTCCTGTGTCCCCGGAGAAAGTTTGCAAACAACAGGGGTCAAACGATTAAGTAGGCAACATCGTGCTAACAAATCCTTATGAGGACGAAACGGCTGTTCATGGCTGTCGTCGGAGTCTCTGTGTATGTAAGTCGAAGAGAAGAGCACACCCTCAGAATGCATAGCATTGTTTTTGCACAACTGTAGCCGGCCTGCAAGTAGTGGGGGAGGTGAACCACGCCCTACTAGTCATTACCTTATTATTATGGAGACAAGCTTGAGGAGGGGGACACGGGCCATATGGGCACTTCGGTACTGTTTTGTGAAATGTCCTATATAATCCACTTTTCGAATAAATACAAAACGTTTTCAAAGACTTTATGCAATTAGACTCTGAATATGTTTTTAAAAGGATTTAAAATCATTTCTTGGCTTTAACTGGCGTCGAAATTAAATGTCTGCCAAAAAGCAGATTTGTAATGCATAATGGAAACGTTGTGGACCTACCCCTTTAACGCTCTAAAGCACATACCACAAGCTCACTTACCAGATGTCTTCGGCGTGATATAACCGAATATCCTATTGCTGTACCGATCCACATTCTCTACAAACTCTGTACTACTTATTGTTGTCTCGACCTGCAATTAAAGTGCAAAAGCTTAAAATCGACATTATTCAAGGAATTGCAGCTTGATTTTATCTTAAGATTTGTCAAGGACATTCAAAGCATAGCAATTCTTTAAATACCTGGTATTTATCTCTCCCGTTTTTTTCTTTTCGCAGGACTTTTAAGGGTCAAATGATAGTATTATGCCTGATTTTCTATGGGATATCTCGTTTGTTCGATCGTGTCCGTAGCGTTTGTCGCTCTTACCTCGGGCTCTCTAGGAAATCTCGCGTAAACACGCATTCCAGTATCGATGCTGATCCCGCACGCGCAGCTTTCATACCAGCGATGCAAGGTTAGCTTACCTCGTACCTATACAGATAATGAGAATTATAGAACGTGCCAATAGTGAGAATTATAGAAAGTGCCAATAGTGAGAATTATAGAACGTGCCAACCGTATGCATATTAAGCTTATCGGGTCTTTAGTATGCACTAATTTGAAAAGGGCTCGCTTCATCTTCGCATGTTATCTAGCCTGCACACAGCCCCCTCCCCCTGGCCCTATGGGCGCATTCTTTGGCCTCTACCAATTTGGGTAATCTTTTGCAATAAAAAGTTTCAGGATTTTTCTTGGGCGAAACGCGTTTGGCATCCGGACGAACTATGTTTGACAAAAATCATGCTCTTGTATCGTTTTCATTTATGTTTGAAAAAAAAGCATATGCTACCATTGAAACATTTTTCATTACAGACGTAATACTGAAAAATTAGTCGATAGTCATAGGTGATTGGTTGAGGCCAGGAAAGCATACACTGAAAGGGTTCACGAGAGTTATCTAATCGCAATGAAATGGTCTGGTAGTACGCACCTGTTGGCGTGTGAGATGGTCTGGCAGTACGCACCTGTTGGCGTATGAGATGGTCCGATAGTACGCACCTGTTGGCGTATGAGATGGTCCGACAAAACGCACCTGTTGGCGTGTGAGATGGTCTGGTAGTACGCACCTGTTGGCGTGTGAGATGGTCTGGTGGTACGCACCTGTTGGCGTGTGAGATAGTCTGGTAGTACGCACCTGTTGGCGTATGAGAGGGTCTGGTAATACGCACCTGTTGGGGTATGAGATGGTCTGGTAGTACGCACCTGTTGGCGTATGAGATGGTCTGGTAGTACGCACCTGTTGGCGTATAAGATGGTCCGACAAAACGCACCTGTTGGCGTGTGATATGGTCTGGTAGTACACACCTGTTGGCGTATGAGTTGGTCTGGTAGTACACACCTGTTGGCGTGTGAGATGGTCTGGTAGTAACGCACTTGTTGGCATGTGAGATGGTCTGGTAGTACGCACCTGTTGGCGTATGAGATGGTCTGGTAGTACGCACCTGTTGGCGTGTGATATGGTCTGGTAGTACACACCTGTTGGCGTATGAGTTGGTCTGGTAGTACGCACCTGTTGGCGTATGAGTTGGTCTGGTAGTACGCACCTGTTGGCGTATGAGATGGTCTGGTAGTACGCACCTGTTGGCGTGTGAGATGGTCTGGTAGTACGCACCTGTTGGCGTGTGAGATGGTCTGGTAGTACGCAGCTGTTGGCGTGTGAGATGGTCTGGTAGTACGCACCTGTTGGCGTATGAGTTGGTCTGGTAGTACGCACCTGTTGGCGTATGAGTTGGTCTGGTAGTACGCACCTGTTGGCATGTGAGATGGTCTGGTAGTACGCACCTGTTGGGGTATGAGTTGGTCTGATAGTACGCACCTGTTGGCGTGTGAGATGGTCTGGTAGTACGCACCTGTTGGCGTATGAGTTGGTCTGGTAGTACGCACCTGTTGGCATGTGGGATGGTCTGGTAGTACGCACCTGTTGGCGTATGAGTTGGTCTGGTAGTACGCACCTGTTGGCATGTGAGATGGTCTGGTAGTACGCACCTGTTGGCGTATGAGTTGGTCTGGTAGTACGCACCTGTTGGCGTATGAGATGGTCTGGTATTGCGCACCTGTTGGCGTGTGAGATAATCTGGTAGTACGCACCTGTTGGCGTATGAGATGGTCTGGTAGTACGCACCTGTTGGCGTGTGAGATGGTCTGGTAGTACGCACCTGTTGGCGTGTGAGATGGTCTGGTAGTACGCACCTGTTGGCGTGTGAGATGGTCTGGTAGTACGCACCCGTTGGCGTGTGAGATGGTCTGCTAGTACACACCTGTTGGCGTGTGAGATGTTCTGGTAGTACGCACCTGTTGGCGTGTGAGATGGTCTGGTAATACGCACCTGTTGGCGTGTGAGATGGTCTGGTAGTACGCACCTGTTGGCGTGTGAGATGGTCTGGTAGTATGCACCTGTTGGCGTGTGAGATGGTCTGGTAGTACGCACCTGTTGGCGTGTGAGATGGTCTGGTAGTACGCACCTGTTGGCGTGTGAGATGGTCTGGTAGTATGCACCTGTTGGCGTGTGAGATGGTCTGGTAGTACGCACCTGTTGGCGTGTGAGATGGTCCGACAAAACGCACCTGTTGGCGTGTAATATGGTCTGGTAGTACGCAGCCTTTGGCATGCGAGATGGTCTGGTGGTACGCACCTGTTGGCGTGTGAGATGGTCTGATAGTACGCACCTGTTGGCGTATGAGATGGTCTGGTAGTACGCACCCGTTGGCGTGTGAGATGGTCTGCTAGTACACACCTGTTGGCGTGTGAGATGTTCTGGTAGTACGCACCTGTTGGCGTGTGAGATGGTCTGGTAATACGCACCTGTTGGCGTGTGAGATGGTCTGGTAGTACGCACCTGTTGGCGTGTGAGATGGTCTGGTAGTATGCACCTGTTGGCGTGTGAGATGGTCTGGTAGTACGCACCTGTTGGCGTGTGAGATGGTCTGGTAGTACGCACCTGTTGGCGTGTGAGATGGTCTGGTAGTATGCACCTGTTGGCGTGTGAGATGGTCTGGTAGTACGCACCTGTTGGCGTGTGAGATGGTCCGACAAAACGCACCTGTTGGCGTGTAATATGGTCTGGTAGTACGCAGCCTTTGGCATGCGAGATGGTCTGGTGGTACGCACCTGTTGGCGTGTGAGATGGTCTGATAGTACGCACCTGTTGGCGTATGAGATGGTCTGGTAGTACACACCCGTTGGCGTGTGAGATGGTCTGGTAGTACGCACCTGTTGGCGTATGAGATGGTCTGGTAGTACGCACCTGTTGGCGTATGAGATGGTCTGGTAGTACGCACCTGTTGGCGTGTGAGATAGTCTGGTAGTACGAACCTGTTGGCGTGTGAGATGGTCTGGTAGTACGCACCTGTTGGCGTATAAGATGGTCCGACAAAACGCACCTGTTGGCGTATGAGATGGTCTGGAAGTACGCACCTGTTGGCGTATGAGATGGTCTGGTAGTACGCACCTGTTGGCGTGTGAGTTGGTCTGGAAGTACGCACCTGTTGGCGTATGAGATGGTCTGGTAGTACGCACCTGTTGGCGTATGAGATGGTCTGGAAGTACGCACCTGTTGGCGTATGAGATGGTCTGGTAGTACGCACCTGTTGGCGTGTGAGTTGGTCTGGAAGTATGCACCTGTTGGCGTATGAGATGGTCTGGTAGTACGCACCTGTTGGCGTGTGAGATGGTCTGGTAGTACGCACCTGTTGGCGTATAAGATGGTCCGACAAAACGCACCTGTTGGCGTATGAGATGGTCTGGAAGTACGCACCTGTTGGCGTATGAGATGGTCTGGTAGTACGCACCTGTTGGCGTGTGAGATGGTCTGGTAGTACACACCTGTTGGCGTATGAGATGGTCTGGTAGTACGCACCTGTTGGCGTATGAGATGGTCTGGAAGTACGCACCTGTTGGCGTATGAGATGGTCTGGTAGTACGCACCTGTTGGCGTGTGAGTTGGTCTGGAAGTACGCACCTGTTGGCGTATGAGATGGTCTGGTAGTACGCACCTGTTGGCGTATGAGATGGTCTGGAAGTACGCACCTGTTGGCGTATGAGATGGTCTGGTAGTACGCACCTGTTGGCGTGTGAGTTGGTCTGGAAGTATGCACCTGTTGGCGTATGAGATGGTCTGGTAGTACGCACCTGTTGGCGTGTGAGATGGTCTGGTAGTACGCACCTGTTGGCGTATAAGATGGTCCGACAAAACGCACCTGTTGGCGTATGAGATGGTCTGGAAGTACGCACCTGTTGGCGTATGAGATGGTCTGGTAGTACGCACCTGTTGGCGTGTGAGTTGGTCTGGAAGTACGCACCTGTTGGCGTATGAGATGGTCTGGTAGTACGCACCTGTTGGCGTGTGAGATGGTCTGGAAGTACGCACCTGTTGGCGTATGAGATGGTCTGGTAGTACGCACCTGTTGGCGTGTGAGATGGTCTGGTAGTACACACCTGTTGGCGTATGAGATGGTCTGGTAGTACGCACCTGTTGGCGTATAAGATGGTCCGACAAAACGCACCTGTTGGCGTATGAGATGGTCTGGAAGTACGCACCTGTTGGCGTATGAGATGGTCTGGTAGTACGCACCTGTTGGCGTGTGAGTTGGTCTGGAAGTACGCACCTGTTGGCGTATGAGATGGTCTGGTGGTACGCACCTGTTGGCGTGTGAGATGGTCTGGTAGTACACACCTGTTGGCGTATGAGATGGTCTGGTAGTACGCACCTGTTGGCGTGTGAGATGGTCTGGTAGTACGCACCTGTTGGTGTGTGAGATGATCTGGTGGTACGCACCTGTTGGCGTGTTAGATGGTCTGGTAGTACGCACCTGTTGGCGTGTGAGATGGTCTGGTAGTACGCACCTGTTGGCGTATGAGTTGGTCTGGTAGTACGCACCTGTTGGCGTGTGAGATGGTCCGGTAGTACGCACCCGTTGGCATGTGAGATGGTCTGGAAGTACGCACCTGTTGGCGTATGAGATGGTCTGGTAGTACGCACCTGTTGGCGTGTGAGATGGTCTGGTAGTACACACCTGTTGGCGTATGAGATGGTCTGGTAGTACGCACCTGTTGGCGTGTGAGTTGTTCTGGTAGTACGCACCTGTTAGCGTGTGAGATGGTCTGGTAGTACGCACCCGTTGGCGTGTGAGATGGTCTGGTAGTACGCACCTGTTGGCGTGTGAGATGGTCTGGTAGTACGCACCTGTTGGCGTGTGAGATGGTTTGGTAATACGCACCTGTTGGCGTGTGAGATGGTCTGGT
Source organism: Nematostella vectensis (assembly GCF_932526225.1). Classification (NCBI taxonomy): domain Eukaryota; kingdom Metazoa; phylum Cnidaria; class Anthozoa; order Actiniaria; family Edwardsiidae; genus Nematostella; species Nematostella vectensis. The sequence continues at coordinate 16,796,261 of NC_064036.1, forward strand.
AGTACGCACCTGTTGGCGTGTGAGATGGTCTGGTAGTACGCACCTTTTGGCGTATGAGATGGTCCGACAAAACGCACCTGTTGGCGTGTGATATGGTCTGGTAGTACGCAGCCTTTGGCATGCGAGATGGTCTGGTGGTACGCACCTGTTGGCGTGTGAGATGGTCTGGTAGTACGCACCTGTTGGCGTGTGAGATGGTCTGCTAGTACGCACCTGTTGGCGTATGATATGGTCTGGTAGTACGCACCTGTTGGCGTGTGAGATGGTCTGGTAGTGCACACCCGTTGGTATGTGAGATGGTCTGCTAGTACGCACCTGTTGGCGTATGATATGGTCTGGTAGTACGCACCTGTTGGCGTATGAGATGGTCTGGTAGTACGCACCTGTTGGCGTATGAGATGGTCTGGTAGTACGCACCTGTTGGCGTATGAGATGGTCTGGTAGTACGCACCTGTTGGCGTATGATATGGTCTGGTAGTACGCACCTATTGGCGTGTGAGATGGTCTGGTAGTACGCACCTGTTGGCGTGTGAGATGGTCTGCTAGTACGCCCCTGTTGGCGTATGATATGGTCTGGTAGTACACACCTGTCGGCGTGTGATATGGTCCGGTAGTACGCACCCGTTGGCATGTGAGATGGTCTGGTAGTACGCACCTGTTGGCGTATGAGATGGTCTGGTAGTACGCACCTGTTGGCGTATGAGATGGTCTGGTAGTACGCACCTGTTGGCGTGTGAGATGGTCTGGTAGTACACACCTGTTGGCGTGTGAGATGGTCTGGTAATACGCACCTGTTGGCGTGTGATATGGTCTGGTAGTACGCACCCGTTAGTATGCGAGATGTTCTGGTGGTACGCACCTGTTTGCGTGTGAAATGGTCTGGTAGTACACACCTGTTGGATTGTGAGATGGTCTGGTAGTACGCACCTGTTGGCGTATGAGATGGTCTGGTAGTACGCACCTGTTGGCGTGTGAGATGGTCTGCTAGTACACACCTGTCGGCGTGTGATATGGTCTGGTAGTACACACCTGTTGGATTGTGAGATGGTCTGGTAGTACGCACCTGTTGGCGTATGAGATGGTCTGGTAGTACGCACCTGTTGGCGTATGAGATGGTCTGGTAGTACGCACCTGTTGGCGTGTGAGATGTTCTGGTAGTACGCACCTGTTGGTGTGCGAGATGGTCTGGTAGTACGCACCTGTTGGCGTATGAGATGGTCTGGTAGTACGCACCTGTTGGCGTATGATATGGTCTGGTAGTACGCACCTATTGGCGTGTGAGATGGTCTGGTAGTACGCACCTGTTGGCGTGTGAGATGGTCTGCTAGTACGCCCCTGTTGACGTATGATATGGTCTGGTAGTACGCACCTGTTGGCGTATGAGATGGTCTGGTAGTACACACCTGTTGGCGTGTGAGATGGTCTGGTAATACGCACCTGTTGGCGTGTGATATGGTCTGGTAGTACGCACCCGTTAGTATGCGAGATGTTCTGGTGGTACGCACCTGTTTGCGTGTGAAATGGTCTGGTAATACGCACCTGTTGGCGTGTGAGATGGTCTGGTAGTACGCACCCGTTGGTATGTGAGATGGTCTGGTAGTACGCACCCGTTGGTATGCGAGATGGTCTGGTGGTACGCACCTGTTTGCGTGTGAGATGGTCTGGTGGTACTCACCTGTTGGTGTGTGAGATGGTCTGGTAGTACGCATCTGTTGGCGTGTGATATGGTCTGGTAGTACGCACCCGTTGGCATGTGAGATGGTCTGGTAGTACACACCCGTTGGCATGTGAGATGGTCTGGTAGTACACACCTGTCGGCGTGTGATATGGTCTGGTAGTACACACCTGTTGGATTGTGAGATGGTCTGGTAGTACGCACCTGTTGGCGTATGAGATGGTCTGGTAGTACGCACCTGTTGGCGTATGAGATGGTCTGGTAGTAAGCACCTGTTGGCGTGTGAGATGTTCTGGTAGTACGCACCTGTTGGTGTGCGAGATGGTCTGGTAGTACGCACCTGTTGGCGTGTGATATGGTCTGGTAGTACGCACCCGTTGGCATGTGAGATGGTCTGGTAGTACACACCCGTTGGCATGTGAGATGGTCTGGTAGTACACACCTGTCGGCGTGTGATATGGTCTGGTAGTACACACCTGTTGGATTGTGAGATGGTCTGGTAGTACGCACCAGTTGGCGTATGAGATGGTCTGGTAGTACGCACCTGTTGGTGTGCGAGATGGTCTGGTAGTACGCACCTGTTGGCGTGAGATATGGTCTGGTAGTACACACCTGCTGGATTGTGAGATTGTCTGGTAGTACGCACCTGTTGGTGTGTGAGATGGTCTGGTAGTACGCACCTGTTGGCGTATGAGATGGTCTGGTAGTACGCACCTGTTGGCGTGTGAGATGGTCTGGTAGTACACACCCGTTGGCATGTGAGATGGTCTGGTAGTACACACCTGTCGGCGTGTGATATGGTCTGGTAGTACACACCTGTTGGATTGTGAGATGGTCTGGTAGTACGCACCTGTTGGCGTATGAGATGGTCTGGTAGTACGCACCTGTTGGCGTATGAGATGGTCTGGTAGTACGCACCTGTTGGCGTATGAGATGGTCTGGTAGTACGCACCTGTTGGACTGTGAGATGGTCTGGTAGTACGCACCTGTTGGCGTGTTAGATGGTCTGGTAGTACACAGCTGTTGGATTGTGAGATGGTCTGGTAGTACGCACCTGTTGGCGTATGAGATGGTCTGGTAGTACACACCTGTTGGCGTATGAGTTGGTCTGGTAGTACGCACCTGTTGGACTGTGAGATGGTCTGGTAGTACACACCTGTTGGATTGTGAGATGGTCTGGTGGTACGCACCTGTTGGTGTGTGAGATGGTCTGGTAGTACGCACCTGTTGGCGTATGAGATGGTCTGGTAGTATGCACCCGTTGGCATGTGAGATGGTCTGGTAGTACGCACCTGTTGGCGTGTGAGATGGTCTGGTAGTACGCACCTGTTGGCGTGTGAGATGGTTCGATAGTACGCACCTGTTGGCGTATGAGATGGTCTGGTAGTACGCACCTGTTGGCGTGTGAGATGGTCTGGTAGCACGCACCCGTTGGCATGTGAGATGGTCTGGTAGTACGCACCTGTTGGCGTGTGAGATGGTCTGGTAGTAACGCACTTGTTGGCGTGTGAGATGGTCTGGTAGTAACGCACCTGTTGGATTGTGAGATGGTCTGGTAGTACGCACCTGTTGGCGTGTGAGATGGTCTGGTAGTATGCACCCGTTGGCATGTGAGATGGTCTGGTAGTACGCACCTGTTGGCGTGTGAGATGGTCTGGTAGTAACGCACTTGTTGGCGTGTGAGATGGTCTGGTAGTAACGCACCTGTTGGATTGTGAGATTGTCTGGTAGTACGCACCTGTTGGCGTGTGAGATGTCCCGATAGTACACACTCATCCTCTGCTTTCTCTAAGCTCAGGATCTCGCGTATCCTAAGGAATTCTACAAAACGTATTTTTGTTAACTGAAATCATAAGCAAACGCTATGTGTAGATGAGTGGTGATAAGGTCACAAACGCTATGTGTAGACGAGTGGTGATAAGGTTATCATCGCGGAATCGACTACCACCACAACCAACACAACAACTGATTCCCTACTGCGCAGACCGTTTTGTGTCGCTCGTTTCCTTTGCTCCATATCTACCTCTGCTGAAACGAGCCGGATTTCCGGTCCCCGAAAACGACCAATCACAGCGAACCTTCTAAATTTCGGTGGCTACATCCAGACCCCGCTACTTTGCTCTCTTTTGGCCCGATTTGGCTGAGCGTACTGTCAGTGAAACGTCAACAGAGAAAATTTAAGATGAAGATAGTTCAGCACGCTGCTAGTGCTAAAGAACTATATGGAGGTCTGTGACATTTTTTGGAAGTAGCAATTTTGGTGGCTTATTTCTTATTGAATAAGCTGAATCGGACCGAGACATTCCCCTTATATTCAACCGTTTATGTCCGGAAACATCTTGTGTCGTTGAATATACTCTAAGAAGTTTTACTTACTTTATTTTAACAAGGTAGTATTTTTTAGAATTTTTTAGGAGCCGTTCTTTTCAGCTTTAAATATTTTACCGTTATGATCTAATTTGTAGCCCAAAAACAGATTAAATTTTAAACCAAAATAAACCATAATATAGATACTACAGCTTTCAGTATATAACAGTTGGATTAACCGATACAGTTGATTATCAGTTAAAAGGAACAAATGGAAATAAAAACTTCTCCACCGTGGTGGAGCCCACAAAACGAGATACATACAATGATTAATGCGTTGGACATCATCATTTTTTATACAGAAAATTATTCTTAACAAAATAAATATATATAAATGTAGCCTACTTCACTTTTGAGGGAAGGGATGATTTTGAAAAATACCATCCCTACATCATTTTACACGATTTGACATGCAATACAATTATGAACTTATTAGGGTCGAAAACGAAAGTTGTGAAGATGTCAGACTATGAAAAAATGATGAATTTGACTGGATCATCAACTCGTGAAAGGAGGGCAACTTCGCAGTATTCATTTTTTAGATTTAAAGCCTTTTTTTATTTATCGTGGTTGTAAGGCGGGTGGCTCTGAAAATTTTGGAGTTGAAAGGGGGTAAAAATTGGTTTGAGTAAAACTTTTCCCTCCCCCCTCGGTGTATTTAATGAACACCCCGTTAGTTCAGTCTTCTAAGGTGAGCCCGAGGCCCTAAGGAAGGTGAACTTATATTAGGCGAAAGCATTCAAGAAACCCTGGCATTGGTACAGAACTACGAATTGGGGTTGTTTTCAACTCTGAATGGGAAACCGAAAGACGATGAATCAACTTTAAAAGGAACTTGTCGAGATGAAGTAGTATAGGTTAATGAATTGGACTCTCTTGAATGTGGCATGGAGAAGTGCGAAAGTAAATGATTAAATTAAATTATTTAAAATTGATTCTACGGCAAACATCCATTCAAGCAACACGCCGTATTGCTAGTGTTATTGATGACAACAGACTTTTCCCGGTTGAAATATTTTCCTTTTACTTTCTTCAAAGATTCAGGCACCTTAATTAAAAGCGTTTAGTTTCTTATTTCACATCCCAATCAGATTTATTGAGTTCAAGGCTTAAAAGTGTTCGACGGCTGCATATCGAAATTTACGACAAAACATTCTTTTAACGAACTTCCCAATCCATCATAAAATTTTCCCCGTTGAGAAATCTCTTTGCCGTTAATACACCTACATTGAAAAAATAATAATATCGGTGGATTCATTCCCACGAAAAATAATTAAAAGTAGATTGCAAATTATATTTATAACTTTTTCGAAAGCAAAACATCATTCAGCAATCATGCTCGGTGACCAAAAAGAAAAAGAAATACTTCTAAGAAAAAAAACAAACTTTATCAGAAGCTTGTGTTTTAAAATGTTTATAACTCAATGAATGATAAAAATTAACAAGCCTTTTCATTTTTGTTTTTTACAGTATACTTCAATTATACAAATACAATTTAATAGTTTTAAAACCACGAGGATTGCTCAAACCTAAAATTTTGGTATTTTGTAAATCAAGCGACTTCGTGAACCTTGGTTGGTTGATGAAAAAAAATAATTCGGATAAACGTAAGAATAAGGATTCTATCTTCTGGTAACAATTTATCTATTGTATGTACTATAGAAACTACAGACATTTGTCCAATGGCCTGAATAGTGTTTTGAATTTGGGGAATTTATATATAGCACGAGCGCATTATTTAGTGTGGGGCTCCGCTTTGGGCAGTGCCTAAATATATCTTGTTTATGAGTATAGACAAAGCTTTTGAGAAGAACACAATTTTGTACCTGTCGAACGTCGTGGATAATTCCTCATTATATTCATTGTGTAGTCTGAGATGAGAAAGCAATAACCCAAATACATGACGACAACAAGGGCGAAGAGAAAAAAAAGCTTTTTTAAATCTTGCACAGCCATCTCCACTTTACCCCGTACACGCAGTACTCACGTTTCGCAAAAGTTACCAGGGTAAAAAAGACACACACACGCACAAAAACTAGAAATGAGGTTAATCAAACTTATATTGCTTGGAAACATGTTTTGCATATAATTAAACTACCATAGTCATAGCCACGTTCTCGAATGTAAATACTTTCAAAAAGCTTTTAGCTTCTAGGATTCCATTGTTTAGGCTGGTAGCCCGTGTCAATAACGGAGCTGCTATTTTTTTACTTCTCTAATTTGCAGGGAAGTGTCCCTTTTGATGGCCGTCTTTGAACCTCTTGGAACCTCATCACAAGGATTATGAATAGTTCCGGTTCATGAAATACACTTCTTATAAATTCTAATAAAAAATCCGCCCACTTAAGGCCTCATTACACAAAAGAACACCCACGGATACCTTAAGGTAATTCCTTTGAAATGGTTCTACTATCCAGATTTTTTTAAAACTTGGCATAAACAACATTGAAGTTAAGGGCTTCAATGTGATAAAAAATGGGGGTACCGACTTCGTTTTCACAACAAAGGGAGTAGAGTTGACGCGTTTTTACTGATCGCGCGGGGAAAAATCCCAATTCTTAGTTTTCAAAAATAGGCCTATATTCTTTAAAAATTACGTCTGTTTCAGTGTCGAGCCGCCAAAATCCGATCTCTTAAACAATAACCCGTCTCGTGTGCACAAGATTACAGTGCTTTTGCTTACACAATTTATCTTACTTATCTTTAAATTACTCACGAGAGTTGACTCATTGCATTATCCTGCGCCATTTCGCGTTACCATGGTAAAAGACAAAATTAAATGGGAGGCGGTAAAATATAATAAATAATAAAAAGCAAGAGTGACATAAAGACAAGATTTGTTTATAGCTACTTTTATAAGTTGAATAAAAACACAGCGATAAATTAAATCATAGACAATTGATGTGATGAGTTTATTATAAAAAAAATGTCCATAAAGTTATGTATTTTAAAGTTAAAACTAAGTAAAGGTAAAAGGAACTTTAACATTTGGTCGTGCACTAGAAAATGCTTTGAAGCAATGGTATCATTAACAATCTGTCCAAGGTGTAAGCAAGATTTCATTACACGTTTTAATTTAAGGACGCAAGCAATACCTCAACAGAAAACAACATCACATCCTTTAATTAAAAATCATTTAATACATAAAAATTCTGTACGTTTTTATATAATCTCTTAATAATAGCAATACATCATTGGCTTATTTAGCCAAGGCAATAACGAATCCAGTATCGATTATAGTCGTATTTCTCTGATAATTTAAGGCGAAATGTAAATAATTCTGAGCATTTTCCTAAATTCCTTATAACCTTTTAAAATTGATAGATTTGTTCGATTCTTTATATTTTCATCTTCCAAATGTTATGTGGTTCGTATGGATACCAAATAACAAGCGTTCCCGCGAATGACTCAGGTCTGTAATATTGAGGCATTTTGATCAACTTCGGAAAAAAGGAGATCAAGACGCAGCTCTTACAAGCTGCAATTTGATTGGGCAAATGAACAATATCCGCACCTCGAGGGTCAGTACACAGCTCTTACAAGCTGCAATTTGATTGGGCAAATAAACAATATCCGCACCTCGAGGGTCAGTACACAGCTCTTACAAGCTGCAATTTGATTGAGCAAATGAACAATATCCGCACCTCGAGGGTCATTACGCAGCTCTTACAAGCTGCAATTTGATTGGGCAAATGAACAATATCCGCACCTCGAGGGTCATTACGCAGCTCTTACAAGCTGCAATTTGATTGGGCAAATGAACAATATCCGCACCTCGAGGGTCAGTACGCAGCTCTTACAAGCTGCAATTTGATTGAGCAAATGAACAATATCCGCACCTCGAGGGTCATTACGCAGCTCTTACAAGCTGCAATTTGATTGGGCAAATGAACAATATCCGCACCTCGAGGGTCATTACGCAGCTCTTACAAGCTGCAATTTGATTGGGCAAATGAACAATATCCGCACCTCGAGGGTCAGTACGCAGCTCTTACAAGCTGCAATTTGATTGGGCAAATGAACAATATCCGCACCTCGAGGGTCAGTACGCAGCTCTTACAAGCTGCAATTTGATTGGGCAAATGAACAATATCCGCACCTCGAGGGTCAGTACACAGCTCTTACAAGCTGCAATTTGATTGGGCAAATGAACAATATCCGCACCTCGAGGGTCAGTACACAGCTCTTACAAGCTGCAATTTGATTGAGCAAATGAACAATATCCGCACCTCGAGGGTCATTACGCAGCTCTTACAAGCTGCAATTTGATTGGGCAAATGAACAATATCCGCACCTCGAGGGTCATTACGCAGCTCTTACAAGCTGCAATTTGATTGGGCAAATGAACAATATCCGCACCTCGAGGGTCAGTACGCAGCTCTTACAAGCTGCAATTTGATTGAGCAAATGAACAATATCCGCACCTCAAGGGTCATTACGCAGCTCTTACAAGCTGCAATTTGATTGGGCAAATGAACAATATCCGCACCTCGAGGGTCATTACGCAGCTCTTACAAGCTGCAATTTGATTGGGCAAATAAACAATATCCGCACCTCGAGGGTCAGTACGCAGCTCTTACAAGTTGCAATTTGATTGGGCAAATGAACAATATCCGCACCTCGAGGGTCAGTACGCAGCTCTTACAAGCTGCAATTTGATTGGGCAAATGAACAATATCCGCACCTCGAGGGTCAGTACACAGCTCTTACAAGCTGCAATTTGATTGGGCAAATGAACAATATCCGCACCTCGAGGGTCAGTACGCAGCTCTTACAAGCTGCAATTTGATTGGGCAAATGAATAATATCCGCACCTCGAGGGTCAGTACGCAGCTCTTACAAGCTGCAATTTGATTGGGCAATGAATAATATCCGCACCTCGAGGGTCAGTACGCAGCTCTTACAAGCTGCAATTTGATTGGGCAATGAATAATATCCGCACCTCGAGGGTCATTACGCAGCTCTTACAAGCTGCAATTTGATTGGGCAATGAATAATATCCGCACCTCGAGGGTCATTACGCAGCTCTTACAAGCTGCAATTTGATTGGGCAATGAATAATATCCGCACCTCGAGGGTCAGTACGCAGCTCTTACAAGCTGCAATTTGATTGGGCAATGAATAATATCCGCACCTCGACACAAAGAACGAGAGAATAGAGACAAAAGAACTCCTTCGTTGAACAAAGATAATAGGAGACAAAGCAGCTGCGTACTTACTCAAAAAAGGTCGTGAACTGGAAGGCCCGGGTCCAGCCATTTGTAACGTAGATCGAGATGTCAATCAAATTACATGATATAATAATATATGCGCGCTATACTAGCTCCCGTCTTCTTCTTAGTTATTGCTAAAGATCGTTGTGTGGTTACAAGTTTTCCCATTATATTTAAATCAAATAATTATTCAATTTTAGGAAACAAATCTGAACAATTTTGCCATTGCATTTTGTGCGCGCTCTGCATGCGCAATCAAGAATGAAACAAACGATATTTTCTTTTTTCGCATATAATTCTCTGCTTTAAAAAGTTTTCGCTATTCTGTTGCCGTCTCAGAATTTAAACGAATTTAAAGAAAATGCGTTGTTTCAGATTTGCCGTCAAAACAGGAAATTATGCACTTGATTCAATCTCCTTTCGCGCGGCCAAGAAAATTTTCAGAACTCTGTAGAAAATTCAAATTGCAATCAAATTCAATCCCCTTTTCAGAATTTAAAAGCTTTTTAAAGCTTTCTTTGGCTAGATTGTTTAGTTAAAGGTTTTAAGAGCTTTAAATAAATTTCTTCAGTTTCTTAGGTTTCAAATATTCCCGAGTTCCCCCCTTCAACTGTTTGTGGAATCCGATTACAGGGAGTGAAAATCGTGGAATGGAATAGGAATGCGTGGATTGCTCAGTAGAGAAGACCTTTGAACCCAGCATTCGAGGAAAATGGCGCCTTCTTCATTGCAGTCATTGCCCCTGTACCCTCCTCACCTGCGAGGACGGTCGAATATCTTAAGACTGAATAAGACAGATGATTTAGTCGTATGAGACCTGCCTACGACACGTCTTAGCCCTGAATTACACACTACGACTTTCGAGGCCGACCGTCCTAGCGGGGTCGTACGCTGATTTACACTCTACGATTCGAGTTGTAGAGTCGTTGCGGGCAAGTCGGATATGAGCAGACTCGTACCCTTTCGTTATTTGCTGTTGCGTGGATGTCCACAGGAACCCTGAAGCGAAGACGGGAAAAAAAAATAACTGGCAGATTACAGATCCAAGATGGCGGACGAAATCGGCGCTAGCAAATGTTACGATTTTTTACAGACTAAACAGCTCAGAATATTTCCTTTTCTGGAAACACTTTTTTTGTTTTGACATTCGGGGCATCAAACATTGAAACAACCAATCACAGATCAAATTGTAAGATGACGTCATAACACTCGCTGGACCTAAGTAAAAAAACATGGTGGCCATAGAGAGTCGAGAATAAGAGCATAAAACAGTATCTTTCTGATTTTTGGTAGGGTTTTAGACGTATCAAAACTTGAAAGACTTGTAGAAAAGCCTTTGGGCGCAAAGATATGGTAAAAATTTATATTTAGAATGGCTATGTTCGGTGGGAAGTCCGATTCGCTAAAGTCAATAGGTGACGGCGAGGATCATCACGATTGAATTACAGCATGGAAGCGTAATTATACTGGAATTCGAAGGCACACTTAATGGTGGACAAGCAGGCATGGATTCTTGACCCTGGAGTTGACTACTCAGTACTGCAAATGGTATTCGATGGGTCCTCCGAAGCTCATAATGCATGCATAAATACATGCCTTACGGTGTGTTGTGTTTAGTTTCAATAAGTTATATATGCAGCCCGTCCGAGTTTTTCGATCATGAACATTCAGTATTCAAATTTCCTTGTGCAGGCGCTGTTAAAAGCTAAATGGGGGTCTAGAATTTTTCAAAGGCGGTTCAATTTATGAAAACTATTACAAAAGCTTTATGTGCTTAACAAGGATTGGACCATTGGACCACAGAACCACACCTAGATCAGCCACTGCAGAAAATGACTTGACACATACAGTATTTCATATTTGTTTTAATGTCTTAATAGTGGTATAAGCTTATATCATCTCATCTCCTACACACAAAAAGCATGTGGTACACAGAATATCAAATAAAACAAATAGAAGACACAGTTTGAATTTTTTTTGGTTGGCTTGTACCAACCAGCCCATCTTGTGTATGTCTCTAAAGCATGAATGGGCTATGACTTGATAGCCGAAAGGCTGAATGGGCTTAGGATTTATATGCCTTGAAGGTTAGAGGGATAATTGCCCAGGGGTGGGCTGGAAAGGGGGGCAGTATTCAGTTATAAACATGATGGAATGTTCCAACAGAGCTCAAAATTTCATACACCCAAAAAGGATGGAAACTTGCCAACCTCAAAATACACAAGCCTGTTGGTAAAATGTTCAATCCCAAAGAAATGCAGTGGACACATGTTGTGTTGTAAATGTTTTTACAGCATAATGCAATATGTCTAGAAGACAAATCATTTTCATGAGCTTGTCATGTCAAATTTTCAGTCAGAGTAAATGGGACAAAAGTGGAAACAATTTCATACATTTTTTTACAATCAAGCACCATACATAAAAGTGATGTGAAATAATCATAGATCCCCTCTCATTTCAAAAGCCCATTGCACCTTTTGAATGCACAATATGCTGTGACTTATATTATGTTTTAGTGCGAATTAAAAAACCCAGAAGTATAATACTGTGTTAGCTCTGAGGATTTAATACATAGAAACTTTTTAACCACCTTCATCCATGCTCTTGGTTTATACTCGGATCATACTAGAAGTAGAAAACCCTTCCCTCACTAGAAAACATGTTATTACTAGAAAACCTATTTTCAACAAGGGGTCCATGGACCAGGGGCAGGGCCGTAGCAGAGGCTGGGGTGCAAATCTCCATTAACAATGATAGCCATATAATCTCATACCATTTTTCCACCAAGCAGCATTCTTTAAGCATTGTCTTTGTAAATATGAAGGGGGTCCCCCCTATTTTCTTGACAGTGCTACAGAACTGAGAGGTCAGTTTGTAACCATACTTTCAAAATGTGTAATAGTCAATAACACATAGCTAGAACAAATAAAACAAATATTCAATAAAAAAAGTTTTTTATCAATAAGAGTGGAATTCAAAGGAGAAAATTCAATGATCTCTCTGTCCATCCTTATATATTTACTTATCTTCATCTTCTTTGCCATGGTCAATATCTGAAATAAATTGTAACAATTATATTAAGAAAAGAGGAAGGGGTTTCTTTTCAATTTGATTTATAGAGTACAGTAGCTTATTATTTGTGATGGCCTTATTGCAGAGGAGCCAACTGAAACTACAGCCTCACACACTAATTTTATTTTATTTTTACTTAATTTAGCTATTTAATAATAAACTTTGGCAGCGCTGTATAAGATTTCTGGTTTTAAAATCAGCCAGAAAAAGCAAAAAATAATAGCAATAAATACGGCTAGGCTAGCTATCAAACGAAGCAGTCCACTTGACAGTGTAGGGAGGGCCCTTGTTTCCTATACTTATGTCGGTGATGTTCAGAGCTCAACACGATATTGTTTAAAGAAGCCAAACGTCCCAGCAACTGGCGTCGCGTACCATATAGAGACTTACCGATTTCGAAAGCTACATAACCCCTTATTCTTAGAATAATTTTTTCTTAGCCCAGAAAATTTATTGTAGAGAGATCTTGGCAAATGTCTACACGTGTTTGGGTTCGAAATTGGTCAAACATGCCGCTGCAGAGCTCCAATTCCCTTCGAATAAATACTTACCATCTTCCATATTTTTACTCCATCGCTTCGAGACCTTGCACAAGATATCTTGGAAAGATGACCTAACACACTGGCTGCTCTAAAATTGCAAACATCGACGGGAAAAAGCTTTTAAAGCGAAAAATATATCTTCCCGGCGGTAAAAGGCGAGGGGCTTGAATGATGACGTCATAATCCATTTAGGCCGCCATATTTGTGTTACCAGAAAAGGAAATATTCTGAGCTGCTAAAAAAGACCTATACATACTGCATTTCTTTCTTGTAAAATTCCATGTGCACATGAAATAACTGCAGAAATAGCCTATATACTTTCCTGGAGTTTGGAATTCGGCGTAAGATCATGTGCGAATAGTGACTTCCTCGCTCTAGAGCTTCTTCTAGGGAACATAAAGACAGTATGTGCTCGAATTAAATCTCTGAAAGTAGATATTTGTGATGAATACACAGAGAGGGCCAGAGGGTTTTTGCGTCCTCAGTGGATCTTTTACGTCCCTTCGGTTCAGGTTAGTAAAAAGACTGGACCTCCGGTTAAGTGTCCTTATCCGAGAAGACTGGAAACACGGGAGAATAACTCAATTGTGACACAAATTCGAATCAAGGCAGGAACCCGGAAAAAATCCCCTGTTTGAGTCAGGATTTGAACCCGTGCTTCACTTATTTGGGGTTATTCGGTGCTTACCCTCCTCGGGCCTATTGAGCATCGGTATTCGCTTGCTTTGAAACAAACGTGCCCCAGATGAGAGCAGTCACAGACTGAATTTTCGCAGAGCATCCCCCCCCCAACTCTCGCAAAAAAAAAATCAGAAAACTATATAATCGATCAAAAAGGAACTATGAATCCAAGAAATTGACTTTTTTACAGATATGTTCGGTACACAACTAAAAATATGTTTTGTTCGCCCGTGTTTCTATGAATTCTGTAATTCAAACACCGCTCGCAGCTTAGGTCGGGAAACTAAAAGCTGTAGAGGCTGGTTCTCACGAGCGACGACGGAACTGTAAGAGACTTATGTCGCGTGAGAACCGGCCCGACGTAAGCATTAGCGAAACATAAGCATAAATTCACCAAACTCGTCGAGGAGGTATCGGCACTAGCCTACGAACTGAGCATGCGTAAAACCTTGCGCTTGCGTCGAGCCAGTTTTCACGCGACACAAGACTCTTACGCTTCCGTCTCCGCTTACGCTTACGTCTTCGTGAGAACCAGCCTTAAAGCTCGTCCTCGATCGTCGGCGGCGTAGGATAAGCATTTTGTAAGTCCCGCCGGGTAGAGAACAAGAAGGCTGTTTCTTGAAACCACAAGTTGTTTACTGCACGAAGAAGAACCAAAGAACTCTAGCGAAGAAATGACTTACAAGGAACTTATTTTATAGTCGATTTTATTTCTTGAATCACTCGGTTGTATTTTTTTACGACGTTTCGCAATGCTGCCTTCATCAGGATTACTGTCGAATCCGTTGTATCGCGACCCGCGTTTTCAAAACCCGATTTGTTTTGGTTTTCTGTTCCGTCATTAAAATCATTCTGAGCCAATCAAAGTCTCGCTTTGTACACTTCCCTGGCTATCCTCTGGTCGAAAACTAGACAGTGACGCGACACAAAGCCAGGCAACTGCACTAGGCGAGAGATGGCCAAAGGAAAAGACAAAAACAAATCGATGTTTTGAAAATGCGGCGTCGCGATACAACGGATTCGACAGTAACGGTAAATTATGACGGGCAAAAACTCTTTTAAAGTCGAAGTATATCTGCGTGTGTGCGACTACTAGCACTCATAGGGTTCTTGTACCACTATCTCGTAAGCATATGTTTTGATTGGTTTGTCCCGGGGGTGAATGCGTAATCAAGACACACACATATACTTTTTACACAGTCATATTCTAAATTGTCAAACGTCTTACGCAAGAGAAACTAAACTACTAAAATAAAAGGTTGTGATAAATATAAGAGCCAGATACTCAAAAATAAGAGTTACAAACGAAAAGTTCAAAAAGTTAATTATGTTTTCAAACAAGGTAAGTATAAACAATACGTAAGTACCAACAAGATGAAACTAAACTCTAGTGCGTGTCAGGTTTGTTGCTGTAAACAATATTTGGTGGACGCCTTTTTGTCAACGACAATTTTAAGTCCTCTCCCCATTCATCCAATTCATCCCTCATCCACCCTCCCCCCCCCCCCCTTGTTATATGATGCAGAGTCCCTTACAATACCGTGTTGCAGGCCCGTAGCTAGGATTTTAAGCGGGATGGTTAGTTTTTCCATTTTTATTAGCAGACCAAACTTCTGGTATACGCCTCTCCTCGCCTTACTACATAAGGCAATCAATACTTCAAATAACTTCAATTGTATTTAAAATGGAATTAATAGGGTGGATGCCAATGTGTGTATGCTAGTGTGCTTTTAAAGTCCACATTTATGATAATAATAAAGATAATTATTTTTAAAAAGATCTTTATATTCTATTTAAAGACAGCTTGATGTGCACGATATGTCTGGCCAAACGTTAAATTTTTTTGTTAACTCTTAGCGGACCTTCAAGCCGAATTTGGGGTGTGTGTGTGTGTGTGTGTTTGTGGGGGGGGGGGGGGGGGTTTCGTCCGAACCCTCCGAACCCCTCTGGCTACGGGCCTGTGTTGTCGGATGCCTTTACGTGACTCGATTACAATGGGCGACTAGTACGTTCTCATCTACAAAGACAAACGGCTGCGATGATTATAGCGATTAAGATGACAGCTAGCACTACTATGCAAACAATCAGTATAATCTGCAGAATCCTGGATGTTTCCTTTTCTTCTGAAAAAAAAAAAAAAAAAAAAAAAAAAAAAACATACATGTTGCTTTAGGACATCTATCGAAACGTACAAGAGGATAAGAAAGATTTTTATAATGATATGACTTTACACCGCAGTATTCATCTAACTAGTAGCGTGAACCCAACAGTGGTCACCTTAATCTATGTGACCTACCAAGAACCAATGGTGCGTTTTGGGTACTTTTTGAAGATAAAGATCCAAGCATCAAACTAAAGTCTTACCTTTCTCCTTTTGCTGTTTCGCCTTTAATGCTTCTTCTGCAAGAACAATAAGATATTTTCGAAAAGTCTAAAAATATCCTTTGGTTAAATAAGAAAACAATAGAGAATGGAAAAATAACAGCTTAAAAAAATTAAAGAATAAGTTAGAATAACAAATAGATAAGTTTGTCTTATCAGAGGTTGCAACAAGACGTCAGAAAAGGGAATTATTGCATACCGTTGTCATACTCATCGGTTATTCGCACGACACAGGTATCCCGCGTTGTGTTTACCACGGCCTTTGTAGGGTCTACAGGGGTGAAACTAATCGAAAAGAGCTCGTCACTTTCCGCTATGCTGTCGGTCACGATCGTGATGTTAGCAGACACTTCGGTTTGCTCGGGGGCGAACGTGATAATGTCATCTTTGAAATCCCGGATGTCGGCCTTAATCATTGCTGTCCACACCATGCTCTGAACCTCTTTGAGCCTGGGACGGAAGACAAATAAGTGTTAATGAGCCTGGGACGAAAGACAGATAACTGTGTATAGACCTAAGACTACAGACACATAAGTGTAAATAAAACTGGGCAAGGGAAAGATAAGAGTGAGTGATCCTGGGACGAGAGACAGATGAGTGTGAATAAACCTGGGACGGGAGACAGATAAGTGTGAGTGATCCTGGGACGGGAGACAGATAAGTGTGAATGAACCTGGGAGGAGAGACAGATAAGTGTGAATGAGCCTGGGACGAGGGACAGATAACTTTGAGGTACCCTTGGAAGAGAGACGGATACTGAATCAACCTATCCTACTAGTAGGCGTTTGTTGTGTTTTCGCGACGGAAACCCCGCTTTCCCGTGTTTTGGGCGCCATCTTGGATTTATGGCCGCGCGCGAGCTGGATGCGAGAGCAAAAGGCATCCCCAGCCCCCTCCCCCAGCTTTTGCCTTTTGCTCTCGCATCCAGCTCGCGCGCGGCCATAAATCCAAGATGGCGCCCAAAACACGGGAAAGCTGGGTTTTTGTCGTGGAAACACCAACAAACGCCTACTAGTAGGCTAGAATGAACCTGGTACGGAAGACTGAGCAATAAATCGATAATACAACACGAAGCAGTGCTGATGATGACGTAGAAGATGTTAATGTTGTTGTTGTTGATAGTGATGATGATTATGTTGATAAGAATGATGATGATGATGGTGAAAATGATGTTGCTGATGATGATGCTGATGCCGATGATGATGTTGATGATGACGTTGGCAGATGTGGTTGGAGCTACAGAATCAAGTGTATCGTACCTCACTGAGACGGGGACCTCCGCCAGTCCAGTCTTTCTCATAGGAACTGTGACTCTGCCTTTCTGCTCTTCGACAGTGATGTTCAAGTAAACAAAACTAATGCTCACTGGCAAAAAAAAACACACTTCAAGTCAACGGTTGACTCGAAACTCTACGTTGTATATATCGCACTCTCCACTACCAGACTAACAGGTAGGTTATAGTTGTGAGCCTTTATATATAAGCAAAATGTGCACTCCTCACCTGGCGCCCGTTTCTCAAAACACCCGAGAAATCTCGGGCCCGAAAACTTTTTTTTGAATTTTTGCCCGAAATTTCGCATGTTTTCCTATTTGAGATCCGCTTTTATGATTTAGAAAAGTTTTAACTTCCTCTTGGTTCATATTCCAAATGATTACGCTCAAAAGGGCTATTTTCGAAGTTTTGCTGAAGCCAGAAAGTTACCCGAAAAGTCTCGGATGACTGCGGTGTCCCAAAAACTTTCTTAATATTTGAGACATGTGTTTTTCGGGCCCGAGAAGATCACAATCTGTAAATCTATAAAGAGAATCATCCTTTACATGAAACTTTGTGGTAAAATCCGATGTTTGACAATATTTCAACACGTTTAGATACCATAAATTTTATAGGAATTAGCAACTGTAGCAAGCTTTTCAAATTTAAGGAATAAATCGTTTTCGGGCCCGAGAACTCTCGGGTGTTTCGAGAAACTAGCCTCTGGATCTAATGAATTTTCACCTAACAAGAATATATACCTCTATCATTGTCTGTGATACAAACAGTAGCATCCCGCGGGTCAACCAGAACATTCGCTCGAGAAACGTTCAGCCTCACTATGAAACACTCAGTGCCTTCGGTCACGTGATCATCGTGGATTGCAAATGTGTAGCTCTTCAAGTCTTCATTTACAGCAAAGGTGTCGGCGATTTCTTTATGCGTGAAGTCACCTGGCGCAGACGCATTCAGGTTGACTGTTGAAATACTGATACACAGAAAAAGACTTCTTCGAAAAATGAGACAAAACCTTTTAAGGTTAAGCATTGACAGGCCTAGGGGGTTGAATCACCTTCTCACCTTCAGGGCACAGTCATAGATCGAAATCAGATCAAAGCATATTTATAAATTATAGGCAGTGGCTCATAATGGCTGACAAACCGACCAGTTGGCCAAGGAAGGTACTTGGATATTTGTATGATAAAGGAGGGAGGTACTTGGATATATTTGTATGATAGAGGAGGGGGGTACTTGGATATTTGTATGATAGAAGAGGGAGGTACTTGGATATTTGTATGATAAAAGAGGGGTACTTGGATCAGTGGATATTTGTATGATAGAAGAGGGAGGTACTTGGATATTTGTATGATAGAAGAGGGAGGTACTTGGATATTTGTATGATAGAAGAGGGTACTTGGATATTTGTATGATAGAGGAGGGGGGTACTTCGATATTTGTATAATAGAGAAGGGAGGCATTTGGATATTTGTATGATAGAGAAGAGGGAGGTACTTGGATATATTGCTCCAGCAGGAGGCTGGTGCATCTATAACGCCTGTCTATTCATGTGACGATAACCTGAGGACCGCCCATTCCAAGCGTCGTCATTTTTATAACTTCATACCTACTCCTCCCCGCCTGGACTGATTTGCCCTTTTATTCCGTGTCCCCCCTTGCCAATGCTACCAAAATAGTGATTTCGATGTATAGTATAATTTCTCTCATACCCTAGGTCCAATGGTATTGACGTGTTTCCGGTCTTGCGCACTAGCAGCGTAATATTCCCCTCACTCTCGGCCACACTCACGGTTTTGTTGACGAAACCGAAGGTCACTAAACGTGTAAGAAAAATAAATATTTTTTTCTTATTTTTTTATCATTTTCTCTTGCTACTGTCATTTTGAATATTGGAACGCATATACATCACAATTCATTTGGGCAACAAGTGCTCAAAATATACAAAAGTAAGACCCTCCCAGCAACCTTTTCGGTTGTGCCTCGTGGGTACTAGGTACGAATTTGTGACAGGCTTGTAACCTAGGTAACCTCAGCTGAATAATCAAATGAGCCGTTTTTCAGGTAATGGGGTACAGTGGCTGTAAACTTCTGCCACCCAAAGCCTCGATTCCCGCTTAAACTCCACAGGACCCCCATAACCGGATAATGCTGTGCGTACCTTTATCGCCGTGGTCTGTTATCGTGACTGTCACGCTACTGTAGTTCAGTGTCACGTGGGGTGAGGTAGTCGTGGCAGTTATGTTGAACGATTCGGTGTTTTCAAGGGTGGCGTCATTGATGATGGTGACTGTTGCATGCTGGGAAGGCTCTTCTTGAGTAAAAGTCACGGATGAATAGGGCAGGCGATGGTCACGGCTGGAGCTTGCACTGATGTTAGTAATGGCGAACCTGAATTGACGCATCATCATAATCAACTTGATCATCTTCGTACATGGTCATCATAAAAAACACTGTCTTGATCTAGCACTGCATAATTATCCCCAGGATTCAAGATCTGACTATGAGGGGGAGGGAAAGGAAGGCAACGGGAGATTGTTAGGTGGCCGTTATGTACGCCTAAAAGCTTACGTTATCTTAATGGGAATTCCCAGGATTCCAGATATGACTATAAGGGGGAGGGAAAGGAAGGCAACGGGAGATTGTAAGGTGACCGTTATGTACGCCTAAAAGCTTACGTTATCTCAATGGGGATTCCCAGGATTCCAGACTGGACTGTCAGGGGGAGGGAAAGGTTTCCAGCATTTTCAGCGACAGTGACCGATGAACTTGTGAACCCAATGGTTGCTAGAAAATACAATACAATGACTCGAGCGTGACACATAAGTTAGTGTGAAATCGTCCAGATTGAGGGGCCAGTGCTGAAAAACGCAAGGCTTTTTACCGGCGAAATGTCACATTTTGGCGAATGCTAAGAAAACTGAAAGCTTTTATTAAAGTATTTTTTGTACATTATGGTTTTAATGCTGTACAGTAAGTCAAAACAGCGACTTAAGTCAGCCTTTAGTACCTTTACTCGAACGATTCAACACTGAGATTGTGTTTGTTTTCGCCAGAACACGCGCATGCGCATACGTTATTCAGCACTGTCGATTGCGGGCAAGTTTTGTTGAGCATGACATTTAAAATCAATGTGATACTAATCAATGAGCATGACGTTAATGAGCGTGACATGATTAGGATGACGTAAGTAAGCAAGACGTGATTAACATGACGTTACTGAGTTTGACATGCTTTGCATGACGTTAATGAGCGTGACATGATTAGCATAGATGACGGAGCGGTCTATTGCAAACTCACCATTGTCATCGTTAACTATGGTTAGATTGATGTAAGTTTGTCGAAGGTTAGCAATGGGGTCGTTACTGCTTAACACTAAGAAAAAATCTTTATCGTTCTCTAGGATTTCATCGTCAAAGATCTGCACGCTGAAAGTGTAGTTACGCACTCCTTCTCCAAGGCGGATCGTTTCGTTCGAGAACATGTAATCAATCCCTTGGTACGCTGTACCATTGTGCGCATTCACTCTGTGGATAAGAACGAGGAGAAGTGTCAAAATTGATGTTGATAATGAGAACAATTATAATGATAGTGATAATGATAAAGATGGCTACGATAACAGTAGTGCTGATGGAGATGATTATGATAACAGTGATGATGGTGATTATTATTATGATGTTAACGATGATAAATAATGATGGTATGGTCGTGGTGGTGATGATGGTGGCAGTGGTAATGATTTTAGATAACATGGCCGTAGCAGGGGTGGGGCACTGGGGGCACGTGTCCCCCAATATTTTTTAAAAAAAAATAAGGAAATGACCAGTAGGGGCGTGGCTGTGCCCCTAATTGTTGTCTTAATGTTTTTGTATTGTGCCTCCCCCCCAATCTTTTGAGGCCTGCTACGGCTATGGATAGTGATTCCGATGATGGGTAATGATCATGGATGATTGGTAAGTTGTGTTGTAAATTGCATAGTGATTGGCATTAGTACTTACTGTACAGTGACGGGAGTATCGTAAGCCGTGAGTTTCTCCACCGTTATGTTGACTAGGCCGGCATCCTCTCGCACAGACCTCAGCACTGAGCCTTTAAACCCCACGTCAGCTAGACAACACAAAATGCAACTTAGCCGCCATTTGTGTCGGAAAAGAAATATTTTTATTCCATTAAAATGGATAACAAGGAACTTCTCAGATTCTAGAATCTTGATCGTAGATTTCACTGCACGATTCCTTGCGGCTCCATCGTATGATGACAACCAGGGGCCGGTTTACTGGGTTTACTAACCCTGGATTAAGCGAGTGAAAAACTTGTTTGACGAGTAAAATTTACACAGGATACCCAGTAGATCGATAGAGAGCAACTGAAATTTAACTTTGGTGATTTTATTTTCGCAGAAAAAAAAAACAAACAAACAAAATAAATAAACACCTCTACACCGCCTGTAATATTACCGCCATTTCATTGCCAAAAATGTCATTTGCAGGATTCGAGTTGGTGCGAGACAGAGCGAGACAGATTCATTTCAAGTATAAATTTCATGTAACTTTCTGTCTGTCCCAGCATAATTCCCGAGTCAGTATCGCAACGAAGGTCGTAGTACAGGAAAATGGTGCAGAATTTATGCTGAATTGTTCAAATTCATAGTAGGGTTATGAAATTTGGCAGGGTGATAGATCTTTGCACCACAAGTAATTCTAGATAGGATGCCACGCCCAAAAACAAGTACTTCCAGTTTTATAGGGGTGAAATTGATTATCACAAAAATGAAGGAAACATACACTTAATGGTAATGTACTGGCCCAAACTTTCTCATGTAGATAAAGGCTAATATATTTCATATTACCGTTACAAGGGCAACGCCCTCACAACGATACTTCAAGTCTTATTGAGATGCAATTACTACGATAAAAATAAATATAAAACACACTAAATATGCTAGTTAATCATTTTACTCTTGTATATGGATCAAAAACTGTTCATGGCATAGATGTTAATCCATATACAAGAGTAAAATCATTAACTAGCATATTTAGTGAGTTTTATATTCATTTTTATCATAGTAATTGCACCTCTATAACACTGGAAGTATTGCTGAAAGGGCGTTAGCCCTTAGTTATTAGCCCTTTTTGGGGTATCAATTAAAGACTCCGAAATTCGGACTATTTTTGGGTATCCATTAAAGACTCCTAAATTCGGACTCTATTTTGGGAATCTATAAAAGACTCCGAAATTCAGACTCTTTGGGGTATCCATTAAAGACTCAGAAATTCAGACTCTTTTTTGGGGTATCCATTAAAGACTCCGAAATTCGGACTCTTTTTGGGGGATCCATAAAAGACTCCGAAATTCAGACTCTTTTTTGGGGTATCCATAAAAGACTCCGAAATTCAGACTCTTTTTTGGGGTATCCATAAAAGACTCCGAAATTCAGACTCTTTTCAGGGTAGTTATAAAAGACTCAGAAATTCGGGCTCTGTTGGTTTTTTTGTCCTCCCTTTCAGATCAGCGATAAAACACTTATTCTTTCTGAGGGTTTAGAAATTGCCGTTGCAACAAGTAGGGATAGGACAGAGCCTCTTCTTCACGCCGTTGAAAAACTTGACTCTACCCGAACTAGTTTTTTTTTCGAGTAAAACCCTACAGACAACCCTGATTTTTTCATATTTTCTGGGCTTTTGGAAACCAAAAATTAGTTTGGAACACGTTCTACGCGAAAATGGTCAAACTTGATTGGTCTGCAAGCATTTGCAAGAATTTTGGTTTTGCGGTAGTCCTGTGGTGTACAAGGAACGCCTGCAAAAGGCTCATTGATTATTTAGATCGAAAAAAAGAGTTAATAAAGATAGCGATAGTCACGGAGCGATCGTTACACGAGCAGTTCGGGCGGCGAAGTTTAAGCAATGGCTGGTGAGCATCGTCGAAGAAACAAAGGTCCAAGATGCCACCACTGTCATCGATTTGGCCACATCAAAAGAGATTGCCGAGAACTCGTATCGGCAAAGGCGGAAATTATATGGCTTCAAAGTTATTGGGATGGGTTGCACCCTGTATTACCGCTTAATGTAATAACTGTGATAACTAACTAATTGAATACAAACGCTTAATTTAATTAAATTCGCCGCTTAATGTAATAATAACTTACAGGCGTTAGTATAACATTAGCGTTAGTATTACATTAAGTGGCAGTTATTACATTAAGCGGTGATACACACCCGCCCCATGTGCCCCACCCCTTGCTACGACACTGTACATTTACCCTGGTTTCACGCTACTATACCCTACCCTGTGTGTCGTCGTTAAGCACGTTGATGGTGATGTTAGCATTTTTCAGGGAAATAATCGGATCGGTGACACTTATAGTCAGGTAGAACGTCTTGTTTTCCTCAAGGCGCGAGTCGTCTATAATGTGCACCATGACGTCGAAAGTGGAAATTGACGGAGGGATGTTGATGGTGGTTTGCAGCGGTTGAAAGTCCACCCCTGATACAGCTGTTCCGCTTACTGCTTGAACACTGCGAATAAAAGTAGGTAAATACTTTGGTAAATGTTTATTCAAGGAGGATCTAGGGGTTCTTGTCCTGTTTTTTTTTTCGGCACAACAAAAGCTTTACTTCTGAATCGGTGTCGTGTTTGTGCCGTGCAGTACGACTTGCGCAGCCGTGCTTTGCGCTGTGAATGATTTCAGACGTAGAACCATCCCTGTACCCAATCCAAATAACTATATACGCACATACATATACGCATATACTCGCGGCGTATGAGTCGGTAGTGAGTTGAGTCTACTTTTTAAATACTGGGGATTGTGATTTTCGTGTTATTTCGCGTTATTTTTGAGTGTTAATTCGTGTCTTGTAAAGTTAAAAATTTCCAAAAATCCGAGAAAACTTCGGTAATGGGTAAAGAAAGAAAAAAAAGGAAAAGTGTCAACTCCTGAAGACACAATTCTGAGCTCTTTTTTCAAAACAACACCGCGCTTTTACTTTCAACATACTAACTATGCTTTCAACAATCGAGCCTGGCATGTTTGGCACGCTCTCCGGACGAGCACGCTATCTCCATGGCAACATCAATCAATGAACAATACATAACAAAAAGAAAATTGGAACATCGAAAAAATTGCTTGTCTACATTTTAGATCCTCTTTTTCCTCGGGATTGCTGATTTTTTTAAAAGCGCTGCTGTCAGCGATTGTTTTTAGAATATCGTTTTTAATATTTTTTGCACATTCATTTATCTTTACAAGGTGACGGGTCCTTATCTTTAACGTTAAAATGTCAAATTTTATGTCTTTGATCGCCAATATTTTTTTGTAGCATACCTCACATTGATTGGTAGCTTCGTGGAACCAGTGTTTTCGATCGTCACGTTTATACTCCCAACGCTCTCGTTCAAGAACCTAACAACGTCGCCTTGGAAACCTATCACCGCTGGAACAAAAGGATACCACATTATCGTCTTTTGTGATATTTTAACCAAAAGAAGACTCACAGGCTAATCACAGTCTTTTTTAAAGTAAAAAAAAAAAACAAACACAAAAAACAAACAAAACAAAAAAACAACTCGATATTATTCTGATATTGCGCTGTAAAGCATTCATTCATAAAAAAGGATGAATCATATAAATGAATCTAGACTATAGAAATACCTACAAGCAAAGATTTATCCTTCATTTGCCAAATTTAATAAAAGTAACCAATGGAAAATAAACAATTTTTTCCAATCACGGATTGTGCTAGGATGAGAAAAGGGCCGGTGTAAAAGACTCTATTAAGACTTTGATATGAAACCAGCGCCCTTCATAAAAATCCCTAACAATAGTTACATACGAAATTCATTAATTATCTCACACCTCTGGTGTCGTCATTAAGTATGTGAAAGGTGATGTTAGTAGTTCCCTTGGAAACCGCCGGGTCAGTGATGTTCAAGGTTAGGTAGAACGTCTTGTTAGGCTCAACGACAAAGTCATCTGTTATGTAGACTGTGACGTTATAAGTGGAGACTGAGGGGGGGATGTTGATGGTGGTTTGTAAGGGTTCAAAGTCCACCCCGGATACAGCTGTTCCGCTAACTGCTTGAACACTGCGAATAAAAGTATGTAAATACTTTGGTAAATGTTTATTCAAGGCGGATCTAGGGGTTCTTGTCCCGTTTTTTTTTTTGGCACAACAAAAGTTTGACGTCTGAATCGGTGTCGTGTTTTTGCCGTGCAGTACGACTTGCGCAGCCGTGCTTTGCGCTGTGAATGATTTCAGACGTAGAACCATCCCTGTACCCAATCCAAATAACTATATACGGTATAGGACTTAAACTGCGCAGAATCGCGGCGTATGAGTCGGTAGTGAGTTGAGTCTATTTTCTAAATACTGGGGATTGTAATTTTCGTGTTATATATTATGAGTGTTAATTCGTGTATTGTAAAGTTAAAATTTTCCAAAAATCCGAGAAAACTTCGGTAATGGGTAAAGAAAGAAAAAAAGGAAAAGTGTCAACTCCTGAAGACACAATTCTGAGCTCTTCTTTCAACACAACACCGAGCTTTTACTTTCAACATACTAACTATGCTTTCAACAATCGAGCCTGGCATGTTTGGCACGCTCTCCGGACGAGCACGCTATCGCCATGGCAACATCAATCAATGAAAAAAACATAACAAAAAGAAAATTGGAACATCGAAAAAATTGCTTGTCTACATTTTGGATCCTCTTTTTCCTCGGGATTGCTGAATTTTTTAAAAGCGCTGCTGTCAGCAATTGTTTTTAGAATATCGTTTTTAATATTTTTTGCACATTCATTTATCTTTACAAGGTGATGGGTCCTTTTCTTTAACGTTAAAATGTCAAATTTTATTTCTTTGATCGCCAATGTTTTTTTGTAGCATACCTCACATTGATTGGTAGCTTCGTGGAACCAGTGTTTTCGATCGTCACGTTTATACTCCCAACGCTCTCGTTCAAGAACCTAACAACGTCGCCTTGGAAACCTATCACCGCTGGAACAAAAGGATACCACATTATCGTCTTTCATGATATTTTAACCAAAAGAAGACTCACAGGCTAATCACAGTCTTTTTTAAAGTAAAAAAAAAAAACAAACACAAAAAACAAACAAAACAAAAAAACAACTCGATATTATTCTGATATTGCGCTGTAAAGCATTCATTCATAAAAAAGGATGAATCATATAAATGAATCTAGACTATAGAAATACCTACAAGCAAAGATTTATCCTTCATTTGCCAAATTTAATAAAAGTAACCAATGGAAAATAAACAATTTTTTCCAATCACGGATTGTGCTAGGATGAGAAAAGGGCCGGTGTAAAAGACTCTATTAAGACTTTGATATGAAACCAGCGCCCTTCATAAAAATCCCTAACAATAGTTACATACGAAATTCATTAATTATCTCACACCTCTGGTGTCGTCATTAAGTATGTGAAAGGTGATGTTAGTAGTTCCCTTGGAAACCGCCGGGTCAGTGATGTTCAAGGTTAGGTAGAACGTCTTGTTAGGCTCAACGACAAAGTCATCTGTTATGTAGACTGTGACGTTATAAGTGGAGACTGAGGGGGGGATGTTGATGGTGGTTTGTAAGGGTTCAAAGTCCACCCCGGATACAGCTGTTCCGCTAACTGCTTGAACACTGCGAATAAAAGTATGTAAATACTTTGGTAAATGTTTATTCAAGGCGGATCTAGGGGTTCTTGTCCCGTTTTTTTTTTCGGCACAACAAAAGTTTGACGTCTGAATCGGTGTCGTGTTTTTGCCGTGCAGTACGACATGCGCAGCCGTGCTTTGCGCTGTGAATGATTTCAGACGTAGAACCATCCCTGTACCCAATCCAAATAACTATATACGGTACAGGACTTAAACTGCGCAGAATCGCGGCGTATGAGTCGGTAGTGAGTTGAGTCTATTTTCTAAATACTGGGGATTGTAATTTTCGTGTTATATATTATGAGTGTTAATTCGTGTATTGTAAAGTTAAAATTTTCCAAAAATCCGAGAAAACTTCGGTAATGGGTAAAGAAAGAAAAAAAAGGAAAAGTGTCAACTCCTGAAGACACAATTCTGAGCTCTTCTTTCAACACAACACCGAGTGTTTACTTTCAACATACTAACTATGCTTTCAATAATTGAGCCTGGCATGTTTGGCACGCTCTCCGGACGAGCACGCTATCTCCATGGCAACATCAATCAATGAACAATACATAACAAAAAGAAAATTGGAACATCGAAAAAATTGCTTGTCTACATTTTGGATCCTCTTTTTCCTCGGGATTGCTGAATTTTTTAAAAGCGCTGCTGTCAGCAATTGTTTTTAGAATATCGTTTTTAATATTTTTTGCACATTCATTTATCTTTACAAGGTGATGGGTCCTTTTCTTTAACGTTAAAATGTCAAATTTTATTTCTTTGATCGCCAATGTTTTTTTGTAGCATACCTCACATTGATTGGTAGCTTCGTGGAACCAGTGTTTTCGATCGTCACGTTTATACTCCCAACGCTCTCGTTCAAGAACCTAACAACGTCGCCTTGGAAACCTATCACCGCTGGAACAAAAGGATACCACATTATCGTCTTTCATGATATTGTAACCAAAAGAAGACTCACAGGCTAATCACAGTCGTTTTTAAAGTAAAAAAAAAAACAAAAACAAAAAAGAAACAAAACAAAAAACAACTCGATATTATTCTGATATTGCGCTGTAAAGCATTCATTCATAAAAAAGGATGAATCATATAAATGAATCTAGACTATAGAAATACCTACAAGCAAAGATTTATCCTTCATTTGCCAAATTTAATAAAAGTAACCAATGGAAAATAAACAATTTTTTCCATTCACGGATTGTGCTAGGATGAGAAAAGGGCCGGTGTAAAAGACTCTATTAAGACTTTGATATGAAACCAGCGCCCTTCATAAAAATCCCTAACAATAGTTACATACGAAATTCATTATCTCACACCTCTGGTGTCGTCATTAAGTATGTGAAAGGTGATTTTAGTAGTTCCCTTGGAAACCGCCGGGTAAGTGATGTTCAAGGTTAAGTAGAACGTCTTGTTAGGCTCAACGACAAAGTCATCTGTTATGTAGACTGTGACGTTATAAGTGGAGACTGAGGGGGGGATGTTGATGGTGGTTTGTAAGGGTTCAAAGTCCACCCCGGATACAGCTGTTCCGCTAACTGCTTGAACACTGCGAATAAAAGTATGTAAATACTTTGGTAAATGTTTTTTCAAGGCGGATCTAGGGGTTCTTGTCCCGTTTTTTTTTTTCGGCACAACAAAAGTTTGACGTCTGAATCGGTGTCGTGTTTTTGCAGTGCAGTACGACTTGCGCAGCCGTGCTTTGCGCTGTGAATGATTTCAGACGTGGAACCATCCCTGTACCCAATCCAAATAACTATATACGGTACAGGACTTAAACTGCGCAGAATTGCGGCGTATGAGTCGGTAGTGAGTTGAGTCTATTTTCTAAATACTGGGGATTGTAATTTTCGTGTTATATATTATGAGTGTTAATTCGTGTCTTGTAAAGTTAAAATTTTCCAAAAATCCGAGAAAACTTCGGTAATGGGTAAAGAAAAAAAAAAGGAAAAGTGTCAACTCCTGAAGACACAATTCTGAGCTCTTCTTTCAACACAACACCGAGCGTTTACTTTCAACATACTAACTATGCTTTCAACAATCGAGCCTGGCATGTTTGGCACGCTCTCTGGACGAGCACGCTATCGCCATGGCAACATCAATCAATGAAAAAAACATAACAAAAAGAAAATTGGAACATCGAAAAAATTGCTTGTCTACATTTTGGATCCTCTTTTTCCTCGGGATTGCGGAATTTTTTAAAAGCGCTGTTCTCAGCAATTGTTTTTAGAATATCGTTTTTAATATTTTTTTGCACATTCATTTATCTTCACAAGGGGACGGGTCCTTTACTTTGACGTTAAAATTTCAAATTTTATGTCTTTGATCGCCAATGTTTTTTGTAGCATACCTCACATTGATTGGTAGCTTCGTGGAACCAGTGTTTTCGATCGTCACGTTTATACTCCCAACGCTCTCGTTCAAGAACCTAACAACGTCGCCTTGGAAACCCATCACCGCTGGAACAAAAGGATACCACATTATCGTCTTTCATGATATTTTAACCAAAAAAAGACTCACAGGCTAATCACATCCTTCTTTAAAATAAATATAAAAAAACAAAACAAAAAAAAAAACAAAACAACTCGATATTATTCTGATATTGCGCTATAAAGCATTCATTCATAAAAAAGAATGAATCATCTAAATAAATCTAGACTATAGAAATGAGAAAAGGGCCGGTGTAAAAGACTCTATTAAGACTTTGATATGAAACCAGCGCCCTTCATAAAAATCCCTAACAATAGTTACATACGAAATTCATTAATTATCTCACACCTCTGGTGTCGTCATTAAGTATGTGAAAGGTGATGTTAGTAGTTCCCTTGGAAACCGCCGGGTCATTGATGTTCAAGGTTAAGTAGAACGTCTTGTTAGGCTCAACGACAAAGTCATCTGTTATGTAGACTGTGACGTTATAAGTGGAGACTGAGGGGGGGATGGTGATGGTGGTTTGTAAGGGTTCAAAATCCACACCGGATACAGCTGTTCCGCTGACCGCTTGAACACTGTTCACAAATATTTAGCAGCGTGTGTTAGCAACTAAGATCATATAAATAAAAGACCCCTTGGCACACGGAGCCTTAGCAGGGCTTGAAATATTGGTGGAGAACGGCAAAGAAACAACATTAAAGTTGGGGGACAACCCTTACTACGGCCCAGCCACACATCGAAAACACCACAGAAACTACACGAGACCTTAAAATCCTGAGGACGGAACTTTGAGAGTGAGTGGTTCCCATGAATCTCTGGGCGAAGGCTAAGTTCAAACGTCGTATTATCAATGAGCCATATTCAATGCAAATGCATTCAAATGAAGATGGATCAATCGACTTGATTCATTTGCACATATTTTGTCTGACGTCAATTGTCCAAAAGCACTTAAACAAAACACCATTGAAAAGAAACCGCTTTATTCGGATTAAATAGTACTTAGAAAACCAGGCAGCAAACTGACAGTAGCTCTTAGTCGAAAACTTAGAGCTATGGAGAAACTCGAAAGAAATCACGTTTTCAAACAACTGCCTTTTTGTGTGACCTCTATTGAGAATGTCCGTTATTGCGTTGATTGAAATACAATACAAATCAGATAACTGATACAATCTTTGTTCAAAGGATGTTACATTGATTGACAGGCGGAGGATTTCTGACTTACCCCATGGTGTGGGACTGTGCGGTGGATCCCGTGTTCTCAATCGTGACGTTAACACTTCCTACACCCTCTTTAACGTGTCTCACTGCATCGCCATGGAAACCAATTTTAGCTGCAAAAAGAGATTACCATGTGACGATGGCGAATTTACTGAACATCATTTAGCTTTTTTCATTTGAGATAGAATGAGCCATTGCTTAAATAATACGATCCCCTACATTTCTAGTAATTTCGTCGCGCCAGACAGTTCTGTGACCCATCACGAATCTTCACTTGGGAGGAATAGTTATCGTGAAAATAAATGCTATCCTGTAGTACGTATTCAGGATCTGGCGCAGCGGCTGCTGAGAGCTAGTGCAGCGGCGACACGCGAGCTCCTATATATTTTCTCTAAAATTCTAGTCCGTAGAGAGAGAAAGGGAAGCAGGGCAGCTTCAACGCTACTACACCTTTTTGTTTTAATAAAGCAACGTATGGTGGCGAAAACATATGTAACATACTTGGGCGAAAATGTCAAGCAAATAAGACAACCATTTTCAAACTTAGGTATTGAAATACCTAAGTTTCTGTAGACTAGCAGTGATAGTATCCTCAGGATATGTACAACTAGTAGAGGCAAGGCAAACCCATCCCTCCCCACCAATTGCCTACGAACTTGTTGATAATCTGTGATAATATCCTCACGATCTACCTTGATCGTCGTCCGTTATAGTGATGACGGCGAACTGGTTGGTGTAACAAAGTGCCTTGGGGGCGGCTCCACCAGTGATGTTTATGTAGAACTCTTCCGAGTCTTCATAAATAACGTCATTAGTTATAGAGACAGTAGTGGTAGCCGCATTGAACAATTCAGCGAAGGATACAGTTGTGGGGTTTGTGTAGCTGAAGTCGTTTCCTTGAACTGCTGATCTATTCGTTGTTTGAAGTCTGGAATTGAACATATGCAGGTGTACTAACTTTTAGTTAAAGCGATTGGTGCCTGCCACTAAGGAATTGGTAACGAAACTGAGAAGGATGGGGTATGGGAACAAGATCAGAATGGATATGGTGAAGATAGGATAGAAACTATGGATGGCCGATAGAGCTCGGATAGGGAAAAGACTTTAAATGGAAAATACTTTAAATGGAAATGAGGATGGGGATGGAATGGAGTAGTAGATAGAAGAGGGGTTGGGAATCAAACTGGATGGGGATTAGAATTTAGAAGGGAATATAAGGATGAAAGTGAGGATGGGGATTGTGATGACGTCAAGAAACTTTCATTTTCCATCCTAGCAAAAAAGGTATTATAACGCAGCAAGACTTACTCGAGCGAAAATGCTTCAAAAGTAGTCGAAGAACGTTTCAGATTTATGGTGACGGTACCACTATTTTCATTAAACGTATATGAGCTGGCTGAAAATCCCACCTCGATACACTGACCTGCAACAGCTGAACAATAATTTCATATGAGATACACATTGTGAAGTTCCAGAAAATATCCATACCCCCACCCCCCATTGAGGGGAATGGAAATTCCGGGGGGATGGGGGGTTCAAACGCCCAGGAATTTCCAGAGGGGAGGGGGGTAAATGCCCTTTTTCTTAACAGTTACTGTATTTATTTTTTTCCAGGGGGTTGGAAATTCAAGAGGGGTGAGGGGTCATACCTCCGATCCCTTCAATAGGGGGGTATGGATATTTTCTCAACTACACATTAACACGGATGCACAAGAGCCATACAGTACGTTTTAGGGGTCTGGTACCGAGGAATTTTTTTTCAGAAGCTTTCTCTATTGACTAAAGATGGTCACAGTCACTGTTTTTCTCTTCTGAATACAATTGAAAAAGTTTGCGAAGCACCTGCGGTACGGCAGCCCTAAAAATGACAAGAATCGTGCAGGTTTTCCAAATAAGGAATATATTAGTTTCCTTATATGAAAGTTACCGCGTCTGGGAAAAAAACACAATTTTTGGTTAAATTTTCTTGATGTATAGTATTATGTGCAGATGTATGAACTGAAAGACCAGCAGGGATACTGTATTAAAATAGTACCAGCCTAGTAACAGGTGGTGTCCTGTGTTCGGAACTTTGAGAGTTGCTTGGGATGAGTCACCCATTTTGTTTTGGGACCACAGGAATCCCATTCAGAAATCAGTGCAAGAACGCCTAGTCCAATTCATGTCGAGAAACTGTTCTACTTATACAAGGAATGTTATCATTTTACACGTACGTTTACGCGTTTGTGAAATAATGGTAGAAATGAATCAAAGATGTGATCATTAGAGTAGATATCAATGCAACATAGAAGGTTTCTTTTGCAGTCGTGAAAAGGCTACCGTTTTTTTCAAATATTTTCCATAAAAAAAACGCCGAGTCATGTAAAACAAAACCGGATTTCTCTGATTTGAAGAAAAACACCTAAAAAACAAACAAGCAAACAAAGAAAGTAATCCATTTTGATGAGACGCAATACAACAAAGGTACCTTCGTCCATCTTCCCCTTTGAATGGAAAGCGAAATCTCGAAAAGAAAACTAAACGCACACTCAATTTTGATGCAGCACTTTGGTATTTCAATTGCAAAGTAAAATCGCCGAAATAATCAACTGTTTCCATTGCTCCTTCCATTCTTTCCTGAAAACTAAAAACCGGAATATCAAAATTGTTTCGAAATATCGGTTAACAGATCTAAAGATGGTGATTATGTATAATACATACTCTTTTTTTGCCCTTTTTTTATCAATAAAATTCTAAGAGGCTCAGATAGCTTTAAAATAAGTTTTATTAAAGTGTTCGGGAACGTAGAATCAAATAATAGCGACCTGCAATGTTTTTTAAATTTATTATTATTTCCGTCATCTTCTGTTTACACTGTACTGTCTGAAAATGAAAACGGGTCAGCCTCAGCTAAAAATTAGACAATCTTAAAAAAATTGTATACATTATGTTCCATTACAAAAACTATGAATATATAAGTTAATAAACATAATGCGTCGACGAAATTTATGGCTAAACAATAATGACAAAACAAACTTCTGTGCTTGGTATGAAGGCAAAAATAACCAAAAAGCACTCTTTATCTCTTCATATCGATGAACTTTGAAGATGGCATGAAGTTCGGCGTTCTCTGATTTGCAGTTATATGAGTAATTATCTATGTTCGCCTTTTCCTGTTCAAGAATTCGAAACAAACTAACAATGCATATAGGCAAGCTTACAAATCCTAAGCATTTAAGTGGGTTTCAACTTTACCTTACGTTAGGATGAAAATATGTTACTTACACAGTGTCAGTGACGACGCAATCAGGATGAGAAATTCGAATTTCAAACCCATCCTTGATAACCAAGATCCCGCTCCTCGCCGTATATGCTTGTCGTCTCACTTCAATAAACGCTTTAATAATCAGAGGCAATGAGTAAGAAACGTGGCGGCATGCTTCTGTGACAACCGTATCCAATTGTGTATGTTCACCTTATTTATTGCGAGGCTCTTGGGGGGAAAACTGTGTGAAATACTATCCAATGCAAAATCTGAGAAAACCAGTCGGATGGGAGAACAAACCAAATGAGACGTTCTTGTATCTTGTGTTATTAGCATTGACCCTTCATGCGTAAACGTGCATTATTCTTCCAGCAACTGTTATGTGAACAACATCATTGGTGTTGCTTCTTTTGTTTTTATTCTTTTTTTGTGCAGGTCTTACAGCCCCATGATTACTTGGGTTCGCCATGGTATATCCGGCTAATATCAAAATGCCGAAACACGCAATAACAATAATAACTTTTGCAAAGTAGAATAAAAACTATAAAAGACACCTGAATACATTCAAATATTTAGGTGCAATAAA
Source organism: Nematostella vectensis (assembly GCF_932526225.1). Taxonomy (NCBI): domain Eukaryota; kingdom Metazoa; phylum Cnidaria; class Anthozoa; order Actiniaria; family Edwardsiidae; genus Nematostella; species Nematostella vectensis. Next base: position 16,830,597 of record NC_064036.1, read on the forward strand.
AAAAAACCGCAAAGAGATGGAAGTGCAAAAAAACAAGGTCAAGCTCAGGATTTATGGCAAAGTACATATGATAAGAATGTTGACGGTGTGTTGTTAACAAATTCATCACATTACATAATATAAAGACCCCTGGCTATATAAAAGCAACTGGTGCGTTAAACTAATTGATCGGTGTCCTTTTCAACAGTAATGTAAGCGTGGGGTGCACTTAGAGTTCCTAGGGGTGATCTGACAGTATATTCGTTTCGCTCTGCCAAATGCACCATGTCTGCACTCAGCCACGTCTTATTATTACCCGAGAGGCAATACAAAGGACAACGGAGGATTTCACCACGATTATTACAATTCAATACAATAAAATACAATACAAACTTTATTGAGACTCATCGAAAAAGGCTATTCTGACACCTACGCTGTCTCAAAAGTCGCACAACTTCAAAATATAAAAAAAAAAGTTCAGTTTAAACGATCACATAAATCTTTTTTCTTTTTTCGACAAGAAGTTATCAGAAATGCAAACTCTGCTAAAATCCCGACAGTGGATTCTTTTGTAAAAACGAGGGGGATGTTATCAACTGTGAAGCGGGGCCGATCGTTGCTTGAAAAGTAGTTCGATTTCAGTCGCTCATAAAAGAACTGCTGTATTCTTGCTGTTGATCCTTCTGAACACCATTCTTCTGTCTTATAATATATGTAATATCAAGCTAAGATCCCACAGTGTGGCAAGCATCCATGATTTATTGGCTATCAAGAAGGGATCGCACGGAATGCGTTTATTAGTATCATGCTAGTGTCAGCTAAAATTGGCATAGTCGCTGAAGGAATCCAGAAATGCCATTGTGGCCTCGTAGCAGAACACATATTGCCTCTGGTGAGAAAAAAAAAGGCGAGAAGATGGTCGTTATTAGGTTTTGTTGAATAAAGTCAGGCGTTCCTGGGTACCTAGAGCCTCCAGACTTCTCTCGTTCAGTGAAGCTCAGCCAAAATGCCGCTCGTCACGACATTTTGGCTGAGCGTCACTGGACGAGAGAAGTCTAGAGGGTCTGGTACCCAGGGTAAGTCAGTCGTAGCTATAACAGAAGTTTTCAAAACAGAATTCTAAAAATATCACAAGTTACGGGAACAAGAGCTGAAACACGCAGGTGAAGCCAGCTGTGAAGGAATGTAGCCATGGAGATGGCAAAATAAGGACAAGAATTATTCTGAAATTACAAAGGCCTAAACTTATTGTTACTTGTCCCGGGTTAGTTTATTTGTCATGTACCAGCCGAAGTGCTTATTCGGGGGAGGCGCTTATGTCAAAATCTTTTCTCTAGATAAAAAAATCCAATTGAAACACGGGTATTAGGATACTTTGTCGGGGGTAAACAAAAATGCACCCCCAATTTGAGTTGAAAATTGAACTCAGCGAATAAAATAATCCGAAATGTCTCCTGCTTTCCGAGTTAGCGAAATCCTTTTTTGATGAGTTGACGGCTCGCTTTCTCTTTAAACTTAAACTTCGCCGCCGACACACGCCGGGGCATGCGACAAGTGCTGTGATCAGGGCTAATTTTTAACATGCTTCCACGGACCGTTGCGTTTCTTCAGGTTTTAAATTAAAAAAGTTACAGTAAATGGCAGACGATGACCAGGTTATAATTTGATCTACTTCTCCATTAAATACAAGTCGTTTGACAAGAGGTTGTCGTCAACCGGCTTCGTGACTACGCGAAAAGCCCGTTTGTAAGCATCAGTAAAAATCACTGAAGCACCTCGCTGCATATATTAGCCACTGCATAACTTCAGACTTAGACGCGGTAGCGGTGGCTAATATATGCTGCTAGGCGCTTCAGTAGTTTTTACCCATGCTTACATGCGGGCTTGTCGCGTAGTCTCAAAGCCGGTTGACGACAACCTTTTCTCAAAAGACTGTAAGTTCAAAGAGAAAGTGAGCTGTCACTCATCATCATGTCTCATACCGACATCACAACATTGGCCGCAACTAGGCAGGTTTTCGAAAAATTGAATCGAGCGTTGTTTCACTCCCTTCCTGTTTTATATAGAACCTAAATACAAAGTATAAAGTTCGGAAAGGGCTCGGGCTTTTTACGAACACTAAAGAGGCATGGTTACACAGTACAATGTTTCCTTCTTGAAATATAATTTTTTTTTTATTTTGATGACGTCATCGTATTTTTGCTTCTAGTGACGTCATCGATGACGTCACAAACCACGTGACCACAGTTTTGCACCTCCCTTGACACCTACATGACACCTGCCAAGTTTGGTCATACGATGCTTTTAAGGGACGGACGGACGGACATCGCATCACGAAAACTCGAGTCGATGGGTTACCAATATTTATTACCATATTTGTTTTATATAACACTTTTTCTTAGGTATGGGGCTCCGCTCACGCGGCGCAAAGGGAGCTCCACTGGGACCTCTAACTGGAAAAGCAGGAATTTCGGATAAAGGTTAGAAATATTTTATTCGCTGAGTTCAATATTCAACACAAATTGGGGATACATTTTTGTTAATTTATTAATAAATCGCTGAAAAAGTATCCTAATCCCGTGATTGAAGGAAGTGAAACATAAAAGTAAAAGAATGGTTTGGCGCGTAATACTGTCTTTTCTTGTCGATTCCCTTTTAACGTACGTGTTATTCGGCTTTTTAACGTACGCGTTATTCGGCTTTTATTTGGGGGAGGCGCTAATTCTTTAATTTTTCGTCTTAGGAGGAGGCGCTTATTCAAGCAATTAACGGGATCAAAGGGAAATTAACGGTATCAAAGGGAAATTGGATATGCGCTCCTGGGAGGTAGGGTGGGGGCTGGTTGACCTGCAATCTTGGTAGGGAGGGAGGGGGCTGGTTGACCTGCGATCTTGGGAAGGAGGGCGGGGGCTGGTTGACCTGCGATCTTGGGGGGGAGGGCGGGGGCTGGTTGATCTGCGATCCTGGGAAGGAGGGCGGGGGCTGGTTGACCTGCGATCCTGGGAAGGAGGGTAGGGGCTGGTTGGCCTGCGAGCCTGGGAGGGAGGGCGGGGGCTGGTTGACCTGCGATCCTGGGAAGGAGGGTAGGGGCTGCTTGACCTGCGATCCTGGGAGGGAGGGAGGGGGCTGGTTGACCTGCGATCCAGGGAGCGAGGGCGGGGGCTGGTTGACCTGCCATCCTGGGAGGGAGGGTAGGGGCTGGTTGACCTGCGATCCTGGGAGGGAGGGTGGGGGCTGGTTGATCTGCGATCCTGGGAAGGAGGGTAGGGGCTGGTTGACCTGCGATCCTTTGCTCACCAGGGATTCGACAGCTCCCGGCCGTGATGCTCTGAGGACCTTGACGGCCTGGAATACGTCTACAACATGCTCAGCCTTCACCCTGTCTATCACGGACAGTACAGCACAAAGAGTGCCACTTCGACCAGCGCCGTTACTAGGATATTATAGAACATATATAAAAACATGTCGTCATCAGCGAGCATTACATTGCGACTGGCACCATTATGGGTCATATTGAAACAAGTCAACGATAATATAACGTCAGAAACAGCGTGTCACTACGACCAGCGCTGTTACTAGCGTTTGGGCCATATACGTCAGCTATATAACGCGAATACAATGCCGTAATATAATCACATTAGAGGTGTGCAGCGCGGTAAATTACGACGAGTTGAAATGCTTGCTGTATTCACTAGACATCGGTAAACAGCGCGTTAAAATACGATAAGCTGACTTATTTACCTGCACTGAACTAGAATAGCGGCGTTACCAGACTGCTGCTGAGAGCTCTGAGTACTCTCTATCAGGCGGAGAACACTAGACTTGTCAGGTAACTTCTGCTCAGTCCAACCGAGGACCTGGAAGTGACGCACTTCCCGCGACGCGCCCTGCAAAGAGAATGATTAGACGCGCCCTGGAATGAGAGGTGATTAGACACGCTCTGTAAAGAGAGGTGATTAAACGCGCACTGGAAAGAGAGGTGATTAGACGCGCCCTGGAAAGAGAGGTGATTAAACGAGCCCTGGAAAGGGAGGTGATTAGACGCGCCCTGGAAAGGGAGGTGATTAGACGCGCCCTGGAAAAAGAGGTGATTAGAAGCGACCTGGAAGAGAGGTGGTTAGAAGCGACCTGGGAGGTAATGAAACGAGCCCTGGAAAGGGATGTTATTAAACGCGCCCTGCAAAGAGAGGTAATTAGACGGGCCCTGCAAAGAGAGGTGATTAGATGCGCCCTGGAAAGGAAGGTGATTAGACGCGCCCTGGAAAGAGAGGTAATTAGACGCGCCCTGGAAAGGGAGGTGATCAGACGCACCCTTGAAAGATAGGTGATTAGATGCGCCTTGGAAAGAGAGGTGATTAGACGCGCCCTGGAAAGAGAGGTGATTGGACGCGCTCTGGAAAGAGAAGTGATTAAACGCGCCCTGGAAAGAGAGGTGATAAGACGCGCCCTGGAAAGAGAGGTGATTAGACGCGCCCTGGAAAGGGAGGTGATTAGACGCACCCTTGAAAGAGAGGTGATTAGATGCGCCTTGGTAAGAGAGGTGATAAGACGCGCCCTGGAAAGAGAGGTGATTAGACGCGCCCTGGAAAGAGAAGTGATTAAACGCGCCCTGGAAAGAGAGGTGATTAGACGCGCCCTGGAAAGAGAGGTGATTAGACGCGCCCTGTAAAGGGAGGTGATTAGACGCACCCTTAAAAGAGAGCTGATTAGATGCGCCTTGGAAAGAGAGGTGATTAGACGCGCCCTGGAAAGAGAGGTGATTAGACGCGCCCTGTAAAGAGAGGTGATTAAGCTCGCCCTGGGAAGAGAGGTGATTAGACGCGCCCTGGAAAGAGAGGTAATAAGACGCGCCCTGGAAAGAGAGGTGATTAGACGCGCCCTTCGAAAGAGCGGTGATTAGATGCGCCCTAGAAAGGGAGGTGATTAGACGCGCCCTGGAAAGAGAGGTGATAAGACGCGCCTTGGAAAGGGGGCATTTCTTTGGCTAGGGGGTTTATTCACTTCACGTTCGTGTGATTTTTAAATGCGAGTAGAATTTTGCATTTTCTTTTCATTTTTCAGTCTCCGTTTCCTTCGCTATTGAAAGCCCGGCTTTGCAAAATCTCATTGGTGGATAATTATCTAATAAAATGTGAATGCTATATATCGTATATCATGTGTTATAACATATCTTATACCATATTATCATAGCAACACACCTCCTTGGTGGTGAGGACGAACCTCCTCGTGATAATCTGAGACTCCACGTCCTCGTCTAAAAGTTGAACTTGTATCTTCCCATAACTCTTGGCGTCACGTGATGGCCAGTACTGCCGGTAACGCTAAACAGATACACAGCGCTCGTACGAGGGTCAGAATTCACCAAAAGGTTGTAATGGTGATGGTGTTGGTGGTAGAGGTGATGATGGTTTTGGTAATAGGAGTGTTGGTGGTGTTAATGATCGTGATTGTTAGTTGAGGTTGTGGTGATTTTGATATCAGTGGTGTGATGGTCATGTAGGTGATGATGGCCATGTAGGTGATGATGGTCATGTAGGTGATGATGGTCATGTAGTTGATGATGGTCATGTAGGTGATGATGGTCATGTAGGTGATGATGGTCATGTAGGTGATGATGGTCATGTAGGTGATGATGGTCATGTAGGTGATGATGGTCATGTAGGTGATGATGGTCATGTAGGTGATGATGGCCATGTAGGTGATGATGGCCATGTAGGTGATGATGGTCATGTAGGTGATGATGGCCATGTAGGTGATGATGGTCATGTAGGTGATGATGGCCATGTAGGTGATGATGGTCATGTAGGTTTTGATGGCCATGTAGGTGATGATGGCCATGTAGGTGATGATGGTCATGTAGGTGATGATGGTCATGTAGGTGATGATGGTCATGTAGGTGATGATGGTCATGTAGGTGATGATGGCCATGTAGGTGATGATGGCCATGTAGGTGATGATGGTCATGTAGGAGATGATGGCCATGTAGGTGATGATGGCCATGTAGGTGATGATGGCCATGTAGGTGATGATGGCCATGTAGGTGATGATGGCCATGTAGGTGACGATGGTCGTGTAGGTGATGATGGTCATGTAGGTGATGATGGCCATGTAGGTGATTATGGTCATGTAGGTGATGATGGTCATGTAGGTGATGATGGTCATGTAGGTGATGATGGTCATGTAGGTGATGATGGTCATGTAGGTGATGATGGTCATGTAGGTGATGATGGTCATGTAGGTGATGATGGTCATGTAGGTGATGATGGTCATGTAGGTGATGATGGTCATGTAGGTGATGATGGTCATGTAGGTGATGATGGTCATGTAGGTGATGATGGTCATCTAGGTGATGATGGCCATGTAGGTGATGATGGTCATGTAGGTGATGATGGTCATGTAGGTGATGATGGCCATGTAGGTGATGATGGTCATGTAGGTGATGATGGCCATGTAGGTGATGATGGTCATGTAGGTTTTGATGGCCATGTAGGTGATGATGGCCATGTAGGTGATGATGGTCATGTAGGTGATGATGGTCATGTAGGTGATGATGGTCATGGTGTTGATGATGGTCATGTAGGTGATGATGGTCCTGTAGGTGATGATGGTCATGTAGGTGATGATGGCCATGTAGGTGATGATGGCCATGTAGGTGATGATGGCCATGTAGGTGATGATGGCCATGTAGGTGATGATGGCCATGTAGGTGATGATGGCCATGTAGGTGATGATGGCCATGTAGGTGATGATGGTCATGTAGGTGATGATGGTCCTGTAGGTGATGATGGTCATGTAGGGGATGATGGCCATGTAGGTGACGATGGTCATGTAGGTGTTGATGGCCATGTAGGTGATGATGGCCATATAGGTGATGATGGCCATGTAGGTGATGATGGCCATGTAGGTGACGATGGTCATATAGGTGATGATGGTCATGTAGGTGATGATGGCCATGTAGGTGATGATGGTCATGTAGGTGATGATGGTCATGTAGGTGATGATGGTCATGTAGGTGATGATGGCCATGTAGGTGATGATGGTCATGTAGGTGATGATGGTCATGTAGGTGATGATGGTCATGTAGGTGATGATGGTCATGTAGGTGATGATGGTCATGTAGGTGATGATGGTCATGTAGGTGATGATGGTCATGTAGGTGATGATGGTCATGTAGGTGATGATGGTCATCTAGGTGATGATGGCCATGTAGGTGATGATGGTCATGTAGGTGATGATGGCCATGTAGGTGATGATGGCCATGTAGGTGATGATGGTCATGTAGGTGATGATGGTCATGTAGGTGATGATGATCATGTAGGTTTTGATGGCCATGTAGGTGATGATGGCCATGTAGGTGATGATGGTCATGTAGGTGATGATGGTCATGTAGGTGATGATGGTCATGGTGGTGATGATGGTCATGTAGGTGATGATGGTCCTGTAGGTGATGATGGTCATGTAGGTGATGATGGCCATGTAGGTGATGATGGTCATGTAGGTGATGATGGCCATGTAGGTGATGATGGCCATGTAGGTGATGATGGCCATGTAGGTGATGATGGCCATGTAGGTGATGATGGCCATGTAGGTGATGATGGCCATGTAGGTGACGATGGTCATGTAGGTGATGATGGTCATGTAGGTGATGATGGCCATGTAGGTGATAATGGTCATGTAGGTGATGATGGTCATGTAGGTGATGATGGTCATGTAGGTGATGATGGTCATGTAGGTGATGATGGTCATGTAGGTGATGATGGTCATCTAGGTGATGATGGTCATGTAGGTGATGATGGCCATGTAGGTGATGATGGTCATGTAGATGATGATGGTCATGTAGGTGATGATGGTCATGTAGGTGATGATGGTCATGTAGGTGATGATGGTCATGTAGGTGATGATGGTCATGTAGGTGATGATGGTCATGTAGGTGATGATGGTCATGTAGGTGATGATGGTCATGTAGGTGATGATGGTCATGGTGGTGATGATGGTCATGTAGGTGATGATGGTCCTGTAGGTGATGATGGTCATGTAGGTGATGATGGTCATGTAGGTGATGATGGTCATGTAGGTGTTGATGGTTATAATAGTGGCACGCGCCTAGTGATGGTGTTGATGATTGCGTTAGTGGAGTTTGTGATGGTGGTAGTGGTGTTATGATGCTGATGTTAGTGATGATGATAATAGTGGTGATGGTGTTGATGATTGCGTTAGTGGAGTTTGTGATGGTAGTAGTGGTGTTATGATGCTGATGTTAGTGATGATGATAATAGTGGTGATGGTGTTGATGATTGCGTTAGTGGAGTTTGTGATGGTGGTAGTGGTGTTATGATGCTGATGTTAGTGATGATGATAATAGTGGTGATGGTGTTGATGATTGTGTTAGTGGAGTTTGTTATGGTGGTAGTAGTGTTATGATGCTGATGTTAGTGATAATGATAATAGTGGTGATGGTGTCGATGATTGCGTTAGTGGAGTTTGTGATGGTGGTAGTGGTGTTATGATGCTGATGTTAGTGATGATGATAATAGTGGTGGTAGTGATGGTGATTGTGTTAGTGGAGTTTGTGGTGGTGATGGTGATGATAATGGTGATGGTGGTGGTGATGGTGGTGATAATAATGGTGATGGTGGTGATGGTGGTGATGATAATGGTGATGGTGGTGGTGATGGTGATGATAATGGTGATGGTGGTGGTGATGTTTAGTGAAAGTCGTGGTGTAGGTAGTGTTGGTATAATTATAGTGGTGTTGGCAATTGCGATGCCATTATCATAGTAATTATGTCCTATCTTCTATAATGGAGGTGAATGTAGTGATGTCGGTGGTGAATTATACCATTATTACAAGACATAACGGAAAAACATGACGTGACGCTTCAAATAAGTCCATTTCACATCGAATAAGGCGGAGAATTTTTCTGAGTACTTAGTAACTTATAGCAAACAAAATATCAAGTGCGACTTTTTTTTAATTGATGCGACTTTTTGTAAAGTGTCATTGAAATTTGAGCTTTTCGCCCCTGAGCTGATACACAGGGCAATGATGATCAAGGAAAAATGATGTTAAAAAGCCAAAATCTGGTTTAGTGCACTTCGGCACGTGTTTTAAAAATCAGTGCGTAATAGAAGGAACCTATAGCCACTAAAGAAATTGTGTCTTCTCTCTATATCTGGAATTGCGCGTTTTCCAGGTTTTTCCGTCATGTCTTATTACAATAAGTACCTTTTGTCCCTCTGAGGTGTCGTACAGCATCACGACAGTGCCTACTGAGAAATCCAGGACCATTTGCCAAAAGTTCGTGATGTCTTCACTCGATGGAGCCGGGCAGAGGATGAATGCGTTTTTCTCTCTGTATGCCTTATTGTACATTGGAAATGAAGCAAGAAGAAGGTGAGGCAAAAACGTCGAAAGGGTTGACAATTCCACATGTGAAAAATACACTCCTTACATTAGCAAAACTGGCATTCATATAGGCAGTCAGTTTTCGCTTAGCTGGGCTTTTCAATGTAGACTTTTTGTCGATAACTGCAAAGAAAAATATGAATAATTAGTCAAATTAAGAAAAGTTCATATATTATCCAGTTGGGGGGGGGGGGGGGGGGGGGCGTAAGGATACTGTGTGTGTGTTTGGGTTGGGGTGCGTGGGTGGGGGGTTTCCGGGGGTCTAAAGGGGGGCCATCGTATAAATATGGATTTTTAAAAGAAGGGTCACTGATATCTTTGGGTGTTGTCTCTTCTCTTTGTTCAACGCGAGTTTCGGTTTGGCATGCACAATCCAGGAGTCCAGGATACGTATTTAGCCACGTTTTATCTATGCAATGCAAACCTGTATACACCCTATATACAAGTTTTTCATGGTTTCCGCTATATTATATTTATAAAGTGCTAATGTTCCATATTTAAAAAACCAAAAAAAACTCTCTCGTTGTGAAGAAAAGCTTGTAAAAGGGCGGAGAGAATGTTTGACACAGTTTCGTCACCGGAATCAGATTGACTTACATGAAATTCTGTACTTTGATCCCGACGAAACATCTACATCCGGGACACTTGATGGCACAATGACTGACAACCTCTGAACAATTACGATAAAAAGGTCATGTCATACAGGCGAACGTTATTATTATAATATATAATAGTTCTTTGATCGTTCTTCTATTCACTTTCTAGTTAATTTTATAAAAAAAAAAGTTCTTGACGACTCATGCCAAGGCGAATATGACGTAAACAGTATATATTTGGACATTTTAAAAAATAAGGAAACCTCAAATAAACTTCCCTCCCTTCCGCGTATGTATTTAACACCTTGTTCAATAAACTTCCCTCCCTTCCGCGTATGTATTTAACACCTAGTTCAATAAACTTCCCTCCCTTCCGCGTATGTATTTAACACCTAGTTCAATAAACTTCCCTCCCTTCCGCGTATGTATTTAACACCTAGTTCAATAAACTTCCCTCCATTCCGCGTATGTATTTAACACCTAGTTCAATAAACTTCCCTCCCTTCCGCGTGTGTATTTAACACCTAGTTCAATAAACTTCCCTCCCTTCCGCGTATGTATTTAACACCTAGTTCAATAAACTTCCCTCCATTCCGCGTATGTATTTAACACCTAGTTCAATAAACTTCCCTCCCTTCCGCGTATTTATTTAACACCTAGTTCAATAAACTTCCCTCCCTTCCGCGTATGTATTTAACACCTAGTTCAATAAACTTCCCTTCCTTCCGGGTATGTATTTAACACCTAGTTCAACAAACTTCCCTCCCTTCCGCGTATGTATTTAACACCTAGTTCAATAAACTTCCCTCCCTTCCGCGTATGTATTTAACACCTAGTTCAATAAACTTCCCTCCATTCCGCGTATGCATTTAACACCTAGTTCAATAAACTTTCCTCCCTTCCGCGTATGTATTTAACACCTAGTTCAATAAACTTCCCTCCCTTCCGCGTATGTATTTAACACCTAGTTCAATAAACTTCTCTCCATTCCGCGTATGTATTTAACACCTAGTTCAATAAACTTCCCTCCCTTCCGCGTATGTATTTAACACCTAGTTCAATAAACTTCCCTTCCTTCCGGGTATGTATTTAACACCTAGTTCAACAAACTTCCCTCCCTTCCGCGTATGTATTTAACACCTAGTTCAATAAACTTCCCTCCCTTCCGCGTATGTATTTAACACCTAGTTCAATAAACTTCCCTCCATTCCGCGTATGCATTTAACACCTAGTTCAATAAACTTTCCTCCCTTCCGCGTATGTATTTAACACCTAGTTCAATAAACTTCCCTCCCTTCCGCGTATGTATTTAACACCTAGTTCAATAAACTTCTCTCCATTCCGCGTATGTATTTAACACCTAGTTCAATAAACTTCCCTCCCTTCCGCGTATGTATTTAACACCTAGTTCAATAAACTTCCCTCCCTTCCGCGTATGTATTTAACACCTAGTTCAATAAACGTTTCTTTGGTTCATTGCTAATGGCAAGAGCGCACGGCAACATAAATAAGAATAATTTCGATATTTATATTTTATTATTTATATTTATTATATTATTTATGTTTTTGTTCACATTTCAAGAAAAGTACAGCCTTAGCCTCCCATGATGTGGTGCTAGCTTGCTGTGGCCAATAGACAAAGGGAATAGCAGCGTTTTAAGAGATAATTATACAATTGTACCCAACCGTTTCACAATAACTTGGAAATATTAAACATTACCTGGAACTCCGCCTCGTACCCCGACACATTTTCTGGAGTCCGTAGTTTGGAGAGCCTGGCCATAGCGGCCTTCATATTGTCAGCAGGAATATCAGTGCTTCCGCAGACAAGCGCCTCCAGGACAGCCAAGTGGATAAACACGTATTGCTCCTGTGTGCAGAACAATGCGTCTTACAATCAGTAAGGCGATTCTTTACCCTTAGATTATTAATTGAGCGTTCTTACTCCTAAGTGCATACAAATGATGTATATTTCAAAAAGTAAAGAGCAAATCTTATTGAGCATTAGGTATAGTATGCTCTGTGTTCTGAGGTAGCATGGTCTGAGAAACCGATGGACACTACTTTGGCATGGTAATTAGTGTGTGTGTTTCATTGGATGAACACTACGAAGCGTGTGGAGGTGACTAATATTATCTTCTGCTTTTGAGAGCTGACGCTACGCACTGTTGTAGATGACTTATGGGATAAATATGAAGCTGGGGGAGTGTTCAGATTAATTCTAGTGTGCGGAGACTACTTATAATAGCATTGCTACAATGCTCGAACTTAAAAGGCCTGTCTTACCGATGTTTGCACCATGTGTGGCCGGTCTTCCCTGATGGCTTTCACGTAGTTGAAGATGTCCACCGTCTTTTGTTTCTTAGCCTGGCGCAGCATCGCGTCCATCACGAGAAAAGCGCCCGTTCTTCCCACGCCGGCGCTGCCAGAAATAAAAAAAATCTGTAATTATCAAGTCATCTATGAGATAACTTGAAACACTCTAGAAACTGTAAAAGTCACTTGCTTTCAGCGAAGAAAAGACCTTTGAGTGCGCAAACGCGGCAAACCGAACTCTATACATAGACGCTCGAAAGCGGCCTTTTTGTAGGGGTTACCTTTTTGCGTGAACGGGTTGTCGCCAGGCAGGGGGGCGCCGAGCTCGTAGAGTATCCTCCGGATGGTAAAGTAGACGTGAACCCTTAGAAATCCCCTGATGACAGAGGGAAGCGTGGCGAAAGCGGGGTCGACTAGGGACACCCCACATCCGGCGGTTGCGCACCAGACCGCAAAGTTGAGTTGCTGTGGCCAGTACCCATAGGAAGTCTCCGATAGCCACCGACGAGACTCTTTGGCGGACTACTTGCGTGCGTGACTACTGTTGTCTCTTTGAATATGTCTCGGACCCTAGTCGTGAATGATTTGTCCTCAGCCACGTGTATCTCTAGCTGCGTGAGTAGTGGGGTGATGTCTGAGGCCGTGCTCTCCACGGGGGTCGCGGGCACGGCGTAGAGCAGCTTTTGCGCGAGGGTCAGAGACCTAGGGAAACCTAGGGAAACCGGTTTTTTGATTTGTTCGGCTATAGCGTGTTTGATATGCTCGGCTATAGAGGCTCCCGCCGCAACTGCCGCCTTCTTCGTCTCCTCCTCCTTCCTTCGGGGAATCGCCTCCTCGTTCAGCATCCGCCAGCCTTCCAAATCCATGCTCAGCCCTATTAAACACGAAGGCGGGCTATGTTCAACACAATGGTGGTCCTACATGCCGTGTTCACCGAAGGCGAACTGACGCTCTTCTTCGAACAGCCGATAAGGCGCCCACGCTTCGTGGCGCTCCGGCAGTGCTCGCTGTTTAACAGCTAGTATAATCTCGGGCGGAGCATCAGATAACGACCATAGCCTCCCTTCCGCCCATCGCTACTCTGCCAGCCGGGCACCACACGGCCGAGTCCATCGTGGAAACGATCAACCGCGCAGAAAGCAAGATTCTGAGCGCGAAGCTGGATCCCCTCACCGGGAAGATCGCGCTCATGTCCAAAGGCGTTGCGTTCCTGAATGCCGAGCTTTGCGCACTATTTGGCCTAGAGGCTAAAGACGATCAGTTGGGGGGGGGGGCTCGCGCTGCCCGTGGGGGGGGGGGTGCCACTTAAGGTGACTTTGCCGAAAATAGAGGCCCTCTACATCTTCTGCGATGTCGTAGACCGCACGCAATGCCTCGCCTTAGACGAGCCTTCAAACGTTCTCGCTTGCCTAGAAACTCGCGGGAGGCCGCACGAGAAAGTCGTCTATGGGCCCGACATCCCCGTTTGTGTCGCAGCATCTTCCTCTGAGTTTATCTCAAGTATCCAAATATGGATCAGGGATGACCGCGGTAGACGGGTGGACTTTAAGGGCAAGCCTGTTCGCCTCGTATTAGAGCTAACCTAGGTCCGACATAACAAGCATGGCAAACGCATGGCGACGTTAGCAGCGGTGCCATATACCCCTCGCTTCCCAGCGTCTGCCCCCCGATTTGCTCGCAAACGCACACGACGCCTACCGCTCCGGCAAGCAACGGCGGCGACGTGCAAAGCTTCCGACTCCAGAAAATATGTGACACTCAGGCGGTTCAAGACAACGAGATAACGCATCATCGACAGGTGCGGAAGAAGTATAAGCGCGCCTTTGCCGTTACCCATGCTGTGTCTGTGGCATCCGGCATCGCTGCAGGGGCGCTTTCCAGCGCCGGGGTGGGGGTCTCTTTGAGTGGGATAGGGGTTCTGATCGGCGGTCCGCTGGCAGGGGTCGCTGGGCTGGTCGGTGTCGCGGGCGCGGGCGCGGGGGTAGTCTCTAGGGGTCTTACGAGCAAGGTGGCTAAATATGAAGACACGATGGTTCTTGTCGGGGATTAAGAGTTTATTAGTTTTACGTGACGCGAGAAGGAAATTACGTTAGGTGTTATTGTCCTATCTTATCAGGAAATTAAGTAGTGATTTAATCTTGTGAACGTGAATAGCACGATGAATCGTAGTAAGAAAGGAATGTAAACTATTTAGTAAATATCCGTTTGTGGGTAGATGAAAGAAAGCGCTGTATTATCCATTGATTGTAAGGGCGTAAAATTAGGGTATAAATAGGGAGAACATTGTATAGTTTAGTTATTGACCGTATTGATCGTATTGACCGTATTGATCGTATTGATCGTATTTAACGTATTGATCGTATTGATCGTATTGGATTGGATTGATTGAATTGATTGTAAAACGTTGATCGTTGAGAGTTGTATTGCTTGTACGTAGCATAAAGTGCTAGTAAACGCAAACGCAAACGCAAAAAGGTATCGAAGGAAATTGATTGCACGGGGAAACGAATTTCCACGACATTTGGTCCTTCGAGCCGGATAGGAGAATGGCGACTATAGCATCAAAGAGGAAATCCAGAGCGGGACACAGAGCCTTCGTGACGAGGTTTATGGCTGAGGGGTGCGAGGAAAAGAGTGCGGTCGAAGTACTGAGAGACCGGCTACAGATCCTCAAGACCCTCGACGATGAAGTGCTTGAGTTGATGTCCAGAGATGACGTATTCACCGAAGAAGATGTAGAAGAAGAGACGGTGAACGCAGGAAAGATAGAAACGACAATAAGAGAAAAGATATTGGCGCTCGAGGCAGCCGAAGAGACGAGCCGCCGAAACAGCGTAGCAAGTGAGATTGAGAGTGAAGCCGCCGCGAGCAGTGCGCAAGACCAAGAGACAAGAGCCCGATTGCCTAAGCTGAGGCTAAAGAACTTTGCTGGGAGTGTCGGTGAGTGGCAGGAGTTTTGGGATGGATTCGAGAGTAGTATCCATTCCAATCCTCGCCTGGCCACCGTCGATAAGTTCAATTATTTGAGAAGTCTGCTCGTGGGACCGGCGCGGGGAGCGGTGGCAGGATTCGCCCTGACGGCGGCAAATTACCAGTCGGCTATCGATCTCCTGAAGAGGCGATACGGCCAAACAGAAAAGATAAAGAGGGCACACATAAATGAGATAATGAAGGTGCGGGGAGTCACGAGCGAGAAAGACGCGGCTGGTCTTCGCCGATTTTACGACGTGGTGGAGACCAAGCACCGAGGGCTGCAGGCGCTGGGAGTGGAGGCGGCCCAGTATGAAAGCATACTAGTGCCGGCCTTGTTAGAAAAAATCCCAGAGGCGGTGCGGCTCTCGATAACGAGAGGAAAGAGCCACGAGAACTGGGTGATGGAAGAGATGCTAGCGGAGCTACTCGAGGAGGTCGAGCTACGAGAGCGATGCCAGCCAGACGAGAGACCCGCACCCCAAGAGCAGAACCGAGGGAGGCAAGGCCCAAACTCTGCGAGCGCCTTGGCGACGGCAGGGACCAGAAAAAGATGCGCCTTCTGCCTCGGGGAACATCGAGAGGACGAATGCTCCAAAGTAAAGCTGCCAAAGGATAGAATAAATATATTGCGTAAGTTTGGAAGATGTTTTATATGCCTAAAAAAGGGACATAGGTCCAACGAATGTTTTAATAAGGATGGGTGTAGCGATTGTCGTGGGAGGCACCACGTTTCGATTTGTTACGAGAGAGAGAGAGTTAATGAGAACGTGACGAAGGGGGCTAGCGTGACGGAAACTAGCGTCCATGTATGTACTGGGGGGCTAGTCGCGTTACAGACCGCCCAGGGAATTATACGGGGGGAGAGAAGCGTAAAAGCGAGAGTACTTTTTGATGCAGGTAGCCATAAATCCTTTATTACTAGCAAAACGGTGAAAGCAGCAGGATTAAAAGGGGTTAGGAAGGAATGGCTAGAAATAAGTGCTTTTGGGCAAAAGGGAAAAGATAGTGGATTACGTGACGTGTTTTCCTTTGAAATCCATCCCATAAGAGGTGGCGAAAGTGTCAAAATAGAAGCGTATGAAGTTCCCAGTATCACGCAAATTAGAAACGTGCATGTCGAACAAAGAAAGCTTGAATACGCACATCTCCAAAATTTGTGGTTTTCGGATGTGAATAGAAAGGACGAAGTCCTTGAAATCGAAATTCTCGTGCGATAGTTTGTGGCAATTTCAGAACGGCAGAACCATTCGAGGGGCAAGGGATGAGCCGGTTGCTATTCAGACAACACTGGGCTGGGTTTTGTCGGGTCCCCTGCAAGGAGATGAAGGAGGTGTCAGCAATGTTAATTTGATCGGTTGTGATTTGTCGAGTTCGAATGTTGAAAGTGAGGTTGTAAAATTGTGGGACTACGAGACTTTGGGTATTCGCGAAGAGAATGAAGTTCACGAATCATTGAAAGACGGAATTGTTTTTACGGGTGAGCGGTATCGAGTAAAATTGCCTTGGAAGGAAGGCATAGAGTGTTTACCGAGTAATTACGGTAATAGTGTCACGCGATTAAGAGGTCAATTGGCCAGGCTTCAAAAGGAGCCAGATATTCGTGCCGAATATGATGCGATCATAAAGCAACAAGTCGAGTCAGGAATAATAGAGAGAGTTTACGAGCTCGAGAGCGCGAATAAGGTCCATTATTTGCCGCATCATGCTGTAGTTCGCAAGGAAGCAAAAACTACTAAAGTGAGAATTGTGTATGACGCGTCATCGAAAGAGCGAAAGAGAGGCGTTTGTTTAAACGATTGTTTGCACGTAGGACCTGCTTTGACTCCGCTATTATATGAAATTCTAATCCGTTTTCGCCAAAGAAAGATCGCGCTTGTCGGCGACATTGAAAAGGCGTTTCTCAATATCGAAGTAGATGAAGCCGACAGAGATTGTTTGAGATTTCTTTGGGTAAATGACGTTGAGGCAAAAGAAGCCGCGCCAATAATTTACCGATTTTGCCGAGTTGTTTTTGGAGTAAATTGTTCGCCTTTTCTGTTGAATGCCACTTTGCGTTATCATTTAGAAAGTTTTGCCAAGGAAGAGCCGGAATTCGTGCGAGTAATGAAGGATAGTTTTTACGTTGATGATTTGGTGACAGGCGCAGAGTCGGCAGATAAGGCACTTGAGTTATTTGAGAAAGCACGTGCGCGGATGGCGACAGGGGGGTTTAAACTGCGGAAGTGGCTAAGCAATGACGAGAAAGTGACAGCGGAAATACGAGAGCGTGAGAATGACGTGACGTTGTGTGACAGAGAGACCAACGTGACAGTTCGTGACAGTGTAGACACTGATAGTGACGAAGCGACGTACGCAAAGGCGATGCTTGGAGTTAAGGATGAAATGTCGGTTGTAGACAAGGTACTAGGGCACGAGTGGAATTGTAAGAATGACGAGTTTAGGTTCGACTTAGAGAGGCTTGCGGATAAGGCCGCAGGTGTGAATGTGACAAAGCGGAACACCTTGAAAGTGATGGCGAGTATGTATGATCCATTGGGTATTGTTAGTCCCATCATGGTAAGTATGAAAGTGCTTTTTCAGGAATTGTGTGTCGAGAAGTTAGATTGGGACGAAGAGTTGACTGGAGAAAGGAAGAAGCGTTGGTTAAGTTGGTTGGATGATTTGAAACGCGTGAAGGAAGTTAGAATAGCGCGTTGTGTGTATGGCGTGAGTGGAGCGGAAGTGACGTATTCGCTTCATGGGTTTGGTGACGCCAGTAAGAAGGCTTACTGCGCGGTGATTTATTGCGTTACCGAGTTGTATGGGGCCTATCACGTTGAACTGCTTACATCCAAAACACGAGTTGCTCCGTTGAAGGAACAGACAATACCGCGCCTAGAGTTGATGTCCGGGAGAGTGTTGGCGCAGTTAATGGCGACGGTGGTGAATGCGATTAGTGGTGAGGTTGAGCTGAGTGGGAGACGTTGTTGGCTTGACAGTAAAACTGCGCTGTGCTGGATAAATAATCAGGGCGAATGGAAGCAGTTTGTGAAACAGAGAGTGAATGAGATTCTTAGGCTGACGACCAAGGCGGACTGGGGCCATTGTCCAGGGATAGAGAACCCTGCTGATATCGGTTCGCGCGGTGCGTTGGCATCAGAACTGGTGAATAATCAGCTGTGGAGCAAGGGCCCACAGTGGTTGGCTAGACCAGAGAGTGAGTGGCCGGTGACTGAAGAGATTGTAGAGACAACGGAGAGTTGTGCTGAAGAGTGCAAGCGAGTGACAGTCGCGCTTACTAACGTGACGAAACAGAGTGTTGCGAGTGTGGTAGACATAGAGCGCTACAGTAGTTTGACCCGACTTTTACGAGTGACAGCGTGGGTAGGACGATTTGTGAACAACCTTAGGTTAGGACTGAAGGGTGAGACTATTGTGACTGGAGCGCTGACAATTGACGAGTTGACGAGTGCCGAGTTACTGTGGGTGAAGGCTGCTCAGAGTGAATTGAGATCGGCAAAACACTACAAGGATTTGGTAAAAGATCTTGGAGTCCAGGAGTGTGATGGGGTTCTTAGGTGCGCAGGGAGGCTCGGGAACTCCCAACTAGAGAACGATACAAAGAATCCGATTCTTTTGCCCAGGGGTCATAAGTTCACTAGGCTTGTCATGGATAGTTGTCATGCGAGAGTTTGTCATAGCGGTGTTCGAGCTACCTTGGCAGAACTCAGAGCGCGATTTTGGGTGCCTAAGGGAAGGCAGGCGGTAAAGAAGAGTGTTAGTGAGTGTGTGGTGTGCAAACGGGTTCAAGGGAGGCCGTACGACAAACCTCCGATAGCTGCGTTACCTGAGTTTCGGGTTTCGGAAGCACCGCCGTTTTCTAAGACGGGCGTAGATTTTGCGGGACCAGTGTACATCAAAAGCCACGAGGGCATGAAGAAGATGTATATTGCCTTGTTTACGTGTTCGGTTACGCGAGCGTTACATTTAGAGCTGACGGAAGATTTATCGACTAGATCGTTTTTGAATTGTTTACGTAGATTTTGTGCAAGACGCGGGACGCCCGCATTGATAGTTTCAGATAACGCAAAGACATTCAAATCCGCAGCAAAGTTTTTGAATGAATTGTACGATCAACCGGATATTAGAACGTATTGTGAGGAGAATCGAATCCAGTGGAAGTTCAATCTCGAGAGAGCTCCCTGGTGGGGAGGTTTCTTTGAGAGAATGGTTGGAACAGTGAAGCGTTGTTTGAAGAAGGTGTTGGGCAATGCAAGGTTGAATTGTGACGAGATGCAGACGACCTTGGTAGAGTTGGAAGGGACTTTGAATTCGCGGCCATTGACGTATGAATATGATGAGGTCGGTGCAGAGATGCTGACACCGTCGCATTTGTTGTTCGGACGGAGATTGTTAAATTTGCCTGACGAGTTACGAGATGACGAGGACGAGGAAGTGAATGGGATGATGAAAAGGTTCAGGTACCTAGCGAAGAAACGGAGACATTTCTGGAACAGGTGGTTCAAGGAATACCTGGTAGATTTGCGCGAGCAGCATAAGGTTGTGAATAGTGGACGTAAGGTTGCAGAGGTCGGTGATGTTGTGTTGTTGTTTGATGAGACATTGAAGCGAAGTGAGTGGAAGATGGCCGTTGTAGAGGAGTTGATTCAAGGCCCGGACGGGCAGGTTAGAGGTGCTGTAATCAGAGTGTTGTCCCGGGGGAAGCCCATTAGGATGAAGCGACCAGTTCAACGCTTGTACCCCTTAGAAGTGAAATGTGCCGAGGGTGCGGGGGTAAGCAAAACTGTGGAGGGAATAGAGGTTCCTAACGAAAGGCCTAAACGCGCTGCAGCGTTAGACGCGCAGTGGCGAACTCGTTCGATGATTGACTCGTAGACGAGTCAAGGGGGGAGTGTGTCGGGGATTGAGAGTTTATTAGTTTTACGTGACGCGAGAAGGAAATTACGTTAGGTGTTATTGTCCTATCTTATCAGGAAATTAAGTAGTGATTTAATCTTGTGAACGTGAATAGCACGATGAATCGTAGTAAGAAAGGAATGTAAACTATTTAGTAAATATCCGTTTGTGGGTAGATGAAAGAAAGCGCTGTATTATCCATTGATTGTAAGGGCGTAAAATTAGGGTATAAATAGGGAGAACATTGTATAGTTTAGTTATTGACCGTATTGATCGTATTGACCGTATTGATCGTATTGATCGTATTGAACGTATTGATCGTATTGATCGTATTGATCGTATTGGATTGGATTGATTGAATTGATTGTAAAACGTTGATCGTTGAGAGTTGTATTGCTTGTACGTAGCATGAAGTGCTAGTAAACGCAAACGCAAACGCAAAAAGGTATCGAAGGAAATTGATTGCACGGGGAAACGAATTTCCACGACAGTTCTAGCGGAGAGTAAGAAAAACTCGATCAGCGAGCTGGCCTCTAAGGCTCTGCAGGACGGGCATATCTCAGACGAAGAGTTTCGGCTAATACTTCAGGAACAAGAGAGATACTACGCGCTCAAGGCCGCTATCAGAGCTCGACACGGCCTCGCACCGCGTGAGAAAAAAAGCAGGAAAGGGCCCTCCCTGGAGACACGTGAAAAGATGAAAAAGAGGCTGCGAGAAATTCGCGAGGAGTTCGGGAGCGAGGTGTTCGAGTAAAACTCAGGTTTAAACGCCACGCCAGCGGCTTTGTATTTACGGCCGAAATTGCCCAAAAGAGTCGTGTACGCGAACCGCGCCCGGCCTACATGAACAATTGCCCTAACTATTTATGTACGTGAAACATTATATGCTTGATATATAGAAGGAGGGTAGCGGCTGGGGGGCTCGGAGGGGCGCGCCGCGCCTCCCAAGCCTAAGATGGGGTTGAGGGGGGGGGGGGGGGGGGGGGAGGGGGTCGGAGGGGGCCGCCGCGGCCCCCAGGGGGGTTTTACTCAAACTACCCAGTCCCCCCTCGTCGAATCCGTTGTATCGCGACCCGCGTTTTCAAAACACGATTTGTTTTGGTTTTCTGTTCCGTCATTAAAATCATTCTGAGCCAATCAAAGTCTCGCTTTGTACACTTCCCTGGCTATCCTCTGGTCGAAAACTAGACAGTGACGCGACACAAAGCCAGGCAACTGCACTAGGCGAGAGATGGCCAAAGGAAAGGACAAAAACAAATCGATGTTTTGAAAATGCGGCGTCGCGATACAACGGATTCGACAGTAACGGTAAATTATGACGAGCAAAAACTCTTTTAAAGTCGAAGTATATCTGCGTGTGTGCGACTACTAGCACTCATATGTTTTGTAAGCATATGTTTTGATTGGTTTGTCCCGGGGGTTAATGCGTAATCAAGACACACACATATACTTTTTACACAGTCATATTCTAAATTGTCAAACGTCTTACGCAAGAGAAACTAAACTACTAAAAAAAAAAAGGTTGTGATAAATATAAGAGCCAGATACTCAAAAATAAGAGTTACAAACGAAAAGTTCAAAAAGCTAATTATGTTTTCAAACAAGGTAAGTATAAACAATACGTAAGTACCAACAAGATGAAACTAAACTCTAGTGCGTGTCAGGTTTGTTGCTGTAAACAATATTTGGTGGACGCCTTTTTGTCAACGACAATTTTAAGTCCTCTCCCCATTCATCCAATTCATCCCTCATCCACCCTCCCCCCCTTGTTATATGATGCAGAGTCCCTTACAATACCGTGTTGCAGGCCCGTAGCCAGGATTTTAAGCGGGATGGTTCGTTTTTCCATTTTTATTAGCAGACCAAACTTCTGGTATACCCCTCTCCTCGCCTTATTACATAAGGCAATCAATACTTCAAATAACTTCACTTGTATTTAAAATGGTATTAATAGGGTGGATGCCAATGTGTGTATGCTAGTGTGCTTTTAAAGTCCACATTTATGGTAATATAAAGATAATTATTTTAAAAAGATCTTTATATTCTATTTAAAGACATCTTGATGTGCACGATATGTCTAGCCAAACGTTATATTTTTTTGTTAAATCTTAGCGGACCTTCAAGCCGAATTTGGGGGGGGGGGGGTGTGTGTGTGTGTGGGGGGGGGGGGGGGGTTCGTCCGAACCCTCCGAACCCCTCTGGCTACGGGCCTGTGTTGTCGGGTGCCTTTACGTGACTCGATTACAATGGGCGACTAGTACGTCCTAATCTACAAAGACAAACGGCTGCGATGATTATCGCGATTAAGGTGACAGCTAGCACTACTGTGCAAACAATCAGTATAATCTGCAGAATCCTGGATGTTTCCTTTTCTTCTGAAAAAACAAAAAACAAAAAAAAAAACATACATGTTGCTTTAGGACATCTATCGAAACGTACAAGAGGATAAAAAAGATTTTTTATAATAATATGACTCTACACCGCAGTATTCATCTAACTAGTAGCGTGAACCCGACAGTGGTCACCTTAATCTATGTGACCTACCAAGAACCAATGGTGCGTTTTGGGTACTTTTTGAAGATAAAGATCCAAGCATCAAACTAAAGTCTTACCTTTCTCCTTTTGCTGTTTCGCCTTTAATGCTTCTTCTGCAAGAACAATAAGATATTTTCAAAAAGTCTAAAAATATCCTTTGGTTAAAAAAGAAAACAATACAGAATGGAAAAATAACAGCTTAAAAAAATTAAAGAATAAGTTAGAATAACAAATAGATAAGTTTGTCTTATCAGAGGTTGCAACAAGACGTTAAAAAAGGGAATTATTGCATACCGTTGTCATACTCATCGGTTATTCGCACGACACAGGTATCCCGCGTTGTGTTTACCACGGCCTTTGTGGGGTCTACAGGGGTGAAACTAATCGAAAAGAGCTCGTCACTTTCCGCTATGCTGTCGGTCACGATCGTGATGTTAGCAGACACTTCGGTTTGCTCGGGGGCGAACGTGATAATGTCATCTTTGAAATCCCGGATGTCGGCCTTAATCATTGCTGTCCACACCATGCTCTGAACCTCTTTGAGCCTGGGACGAAAGACAGATAAGTGTTAATGAGCCTGGGACGAAAGACAGATAACTGTGTATAGACCTAAGACTACAGACACATAAGTGTAAATGAAACTGGGCAAGAGATAGATAAGAGTGAGTGATCCTGGGACGAGAGACAGATGAGTGTGAATAAACCTGGGACGGGAGACAGATAAGTGTGAGTGATCCTGGGACGGGAGACAGATAAGTGTGAATGAACCTGGGAGGAGAGACAGATAAGTGTGAATGAGCCTGGGACGAGGGACAGATAACTTTGAGGTACCCTGGGAAAAGAGACGGATACTGAATGAACCTAGCCTACTAGATACTGCGCCTGGGCCTGCGAGCCTGCGATACAGGCGTTTGTTGTGTTTCCGCGACGGAAACCCCGCTTTTCCGTGTTTTGGGCGCCATCTTGGATTTATGGCCGCGCGCGAGCTGGATGCGAGAGCAAAAGGCATCCCCAGCCCCCTCCCCCATCTTTGCCTTTGATGGCGCCCAAAACACGGGAAAGCGGGGTTTTCGTCGTGGAAACACCAACAAACGCCTACTAGTAGGCTAGAATGAACCTGGTACGGAAGACTGAGCAATAAATCGATGACACAACAAGTAGTGCTAATGATGACGTAGAAGATGTTAATGTTGTTGTTGATGATGATGATGATTATGTTGATAAGAATGATGATGATGATGGTGAAGATGATGTTGCTGATGATGATGCTGATGGCGATGAGGATTTTGATGATGATGATCGTCGTACCTCACTGAGACAGGGACCTCCGCCAGTCCAGTCTTTCTCATAGGAACTGTGACTCTGCCTTTCTGCTCTTCGATAGTGATGTTCAAGTAAACAAAACTAATGCTCACTGGTAAAAAAAAAAAAAAAACACTTCAAGTCTACGGTTGACTCGAAACTCTACGTTGTATATATCGCACTCTCCACTAAGAGACTAACAGGTTGGCTATAATTGTGAGCCTCTATATATAAGCAAAATGTGCACTTCTCCCCTGGCGCCCGTTTCTCAAAACACCCGAGAAATCTCGGGCCCGGAAACTTTATTTTGCATTTTTGCCCGAAATTTCGCATGTTTTTCTTTTTGAGAACCGCTTTCATGATTTAGAAAAGTTTTAACTTCCTCTTGGTTCATATTCCAAATGATTACGCTCAAAAGGGCTATTTTCGAAGTTTTGCTGAAGCCAGAAAGTTACCCGAAAAGTCTCGGGTGACTGCGGGGTCCCAAAAACTTTCTTAATATTTGAGACATGTGTTTTTCGGGCCCGAGAAGATCACAATCTGTAAATCTATAAAGAGAATCATCCTTTACATGAATCTTTGTGGTAAAATCCGATGTTTGACAATATTTCAACACGTTTAGATACCATAAATTTTATAGGAATTAGCAACTGTAGCAAGCTTTTCGAATTTAAGGAATAAATCGTTTTCGGGCCCGAGAACTCTCGGGTGTTTCGAGAAACTAGCCTCTGGATCTACTGAATTTTCACCTAACAAGAATATATACCTCTATCATTGTCTGTGATACAAACAGTAGCATCCCGCGGGTCAACCAGAACATTCGCTCGAGAAACGTTCAGCCTCACTATGAAACACTCAGTGCCTTCGGTCACGTGATCATCGTGGATTGCAAATGTGTAGCTCTTCAAGTCTTCATTTACAGCAAAGGTGTCGGCGATTTCTTTATGCGTGAAGTCGCCCGGCGCAGACGCATTCAGGTTGACTGTTGAAATACTGATACACAGAAAAAGACTTCTTCGAAAAATGAGACAAAACCTTTTAAGGTTAAGCATTGACAGGCCTAGGGGGTTGAATCACCTTCTCACCTTCAGGGCACAGTCATAGATCGAAATCAGATCGAAGCATATTTAAAAATTATAGGCAGTGGCTCATAATGGCTGACAAACCGACCAGTTGGCCAAGGAAGGTACTTGGATAATTGTATGATAAAGGAGGGAGGTACTTGGATATTTGTATGATAGAGGAGGGGGGTACTTGGATATTTGTATGATAGAAGAGGGAGGTACTTGGATATTTGTATGATAAAGGAGGGAGGTACTTGGATATTTGTATGATAGAGGAGGGGGGTACTTGGATATTTGTATGATAGAAGAGGGAGGTACTTGGATATTTGTATGATAGAAGAGGGTACTTGGATATTTGTATGATAGAGGAGGGGGGTACTTGGATATTTGTATTATAGAGAAGGGAGGTATTTGGATATTTGTATGATAGAGGAGAGGGAGGTACTTGGATTTTTGCATTGTAGAAGAGGGAGGTACATGGATAATATTTGTATGATGGGGGAGGGGGTGCTAGAAAGGGACCTTTGTCTGTAAACGTGTAGCAGGAGGCTGGTGCATCTATAACGCCTGTCTATTCAAGTGACGATAACCTGAGGACCGCCCATTCCAAGCGTCGTCATTTTTATAACTTCATACCTACTCCTCCCCGCCTGGACTGATTTGCCCTTTTATTCCGTGTCCCCCCTTGCCAATGCTACCAAAATAGTGATTTCGATGTATACTTTAATTTCTCTCATACCCTAGGTCCAAAGGTATTGACGTGTTTCCGGTCTTGCGCACTAGCAGCGTAATATTCCCCTCACTCTCGGCCACACTCACGGTTTTGTTGACGAAACCAAAGGTCACTAAACGTGTAAGAAAAATAAATATTTTTTCTTATTTTTTCATCATTTTCTCTTGCTACTGTCATTTTGAATATTGGAACGCATATACATCACAATTCTTATGACGCCGACAATACTGGTATGCGTATTTCTATTCGGGCAACAAGTGCTCAAAATATACAAAAGTAAGACCCTCCCAGCAACCTTTTCGGTTGTGCCTCGTGGGTACTAGGTACGAATTTGTGACAGGCTTGTAACCTAGGTAACCTCAGCTGAATAATCAAATGAGCCGTTTTTCAGGTAATGGGGTACAGTGGCTGTAAACGTCTGCCACCCAAAGCCTCGATTCCCGCTTAAACTCCACAGGACTCCATAACCGGATAATGCTGTGCGTACCTTTATCGCCGTGGTCTGTTATCGTGACGGTCACGCTACTGTAGTTCAGTGTCACGTGGGGTGAGGTAGTCGTGGCGGTTATGTTGAACGATTCGGTGTTTTCAAGGGTGGCGTCATTGATGATGGTGACTGTTGCATGCTGGGAAGGCTCTTCTTGAGTAAAAGTCACGGATGAATAGTGCAGGCGATGGTCACGGCTGGAGCTTGCACTGATGTTAGTAATGGCGAACCTGAATTGACGCATCATCATAATCAACTTGATCATTTTCGTACATGGTTAACACTGTCTTGATCTAGCACTGCATAATTATCCCCAGGATTCCAGATCTGACTATGAGGGGAAGGGAAAGGAAGGCAACGGGGGATTGTTAGGTGGCCGTTATGTACGCCTAAAAGCTTACGTTATCTTAATGGGGATTCCCAGGATTCCAGATGTGACTATGAGGGGGAGGGAAAGGAAGGCAACGGGAGATTGTTAGGTGGCCGTTATGTACGCCTAAAAGCTTACGTTATTTTAATGGGGATTCCCAGGATTCCAGATATGACTATGAGGGGGAGGGAAAGGAAGGCAACGGGAGATTGTTAGGTGGCCGTTATGTACGCCTAAAAGCTTACGTTATCTCAATGGGGATTCCCAGGATTCCAGATGTGACTATGAGGGGGAGGGAAAGGAAGGCAACGGGAGATTGTTAGGTGGCCGTTATGTACGCCTAAAAGCTTACGTTATTTTAATGGGGATTCCCAGGATTCCAGATATGACTATGAGGGGGAGGGAAAGGAAGGCAACGGGAGATTGTTAGGTGGCCGTTATGTACGCCTAAAAGCTTACGTTATCTCAATGGGGATTCCCAGGATTCCAGACTTGACTGTCAGGGGGAGGGAAAGGTTTCCAGCATTTTCAGCGACAGTGACCGATGAACTTGTGAACCCAATGGTTGCTAGAAAATACAATACAATGACTCGAGCGTGACACATAAGTCAGTTTGAAATCGTACAGATTGAGGGGCCAGTGCTGAAAAACGCAAGACTAGTTCCAGTACCGTTCGGTTAAACAACCTTTTTGTTTTGAAATGGCGGCTTTTTACCGGCGAAATGTCACATTTTGGCGAATGCTAAGAAAACTGAAAGCTTTTATTAAAGTTTTTTTTGTACATTACGGTTTTAATGCTGTACAGTAAGTCAAAACAGCGACTGAAGTCAGCCTTTAGTACCTTTACTCGAACGATTCAACACTGAGATTGTGTTTGTTTTCGCCAGAACACGCGCATGCGCATACGTTATTCAGCACTGTCGATTGCGGGCAAGTTTTGTTGAGCATGACATTTAAAATTAATGTGATACTAATCAATGAGCATGACGTTAATGAGCGTGACATGATTAGGATGACGTAAGTAAGCAAGACGTGATTAACATGACGTTACTGAGTTTGACATGCTTTGCATGACGTTAATGAGCGTGACATGATTAGCATAAATGACGGAGCGATCTATTGCAAACTCACCATTGTCATCGTTAACTATGGTTAGATTGATGTAAGTTTGTCGAAGGTTAGCAATTGGGTCGTTACTGCTTAACACTAAGAAAAAATCTTTATCGTTCTCTAGGATCTCATCGTCAAAGATCTGCACGCTGAAAGTGTAGTTACGCACTCCTTCTCCAAGGCGGATCGTTTCGTTCGAGAACATGTAATCAATCCCTTGGTACGCTGTACCATTGTAGGCCTTCACTCTGTGGATAAGAACGAGTAGAAGTGTCAAAATTGATGTTGGTAATCAAAACAATTATAATGATAGTGATGATGATGAAGATGGCTACGATGCAGTAATGCTGATGGAGATGATTATGATAACAGTAATGATGGTGATTATTATTATGATGTTAACGATGATAAATAATGATGGTATGGTCGTGGTGGTGATGATGGTGGCAGTGGTAATGATTTTAGATAACAGGGCCGTAGCAGGGGTGGGGCACTGGGGGCACGTAGCAGGGGTGGGGCACTGGGGGCACGTGTCCCCCAATATTTTGAAAAAAAAAAAAAAAGGAAATGACCAGTAGGGGCGTGGCTGTGGCCCCAATTGTTGTCTTAATGTTTTTGTATTGTGCCTCCCCCCAATCTTTTGAGGCCTGCTACGGCTATGGATAGTGATTCCGATGATGGGTAATGACCATGGATGATTGGTAAGTTATGTTGTAAATTGCATAGTGATTGGCATTAGTACTTACTGTACAGTGACGGGAGTATCGTAAGCCGTGACTTTTAAAAATGATGATCGCAATGAAAATGTCTTAATAATAGGTCTTAATAGTCTTTAGGTCTTAATAATGTTATGGTACAACTTATAGATAAGTGTAACTCTGAGGCTCAGCTTAGGGAAAGGGAAGGCCAGTGGGCTTATCGGCTCAAGTCTATCTACCCGCGGGGTCTTAATAGTGATGACTTTTTTTGTAGTAGGAACCCACGTAGAGATGTGTAAATTCTTTTTATCCATAGCGCGCGCTATTCTAGAAAATGCGCGTTTTTGTCAGTTGTAATGTTTTTGCGTCTCGCGCCACTATTCTGATGTAAATAAGCTTGTAACGATTCACCTTCTTCAGTCTGCCCTGAAGAAGTCTTATTAAAGACGAAAATTTGGCAGAGTCGATTTCCAGATTTTGGTGTATTCTATAACACTGGAAGTATTGATGTGAGGGCGTTGCCCTTGTAACGATAATATAAAATATATTAGCCCTTTTTGGGGTATCAATTAAAGACTCCGAAATTCGGACTCTTTTTGGGGTATCCATTAAAGACTCCTAAATTCGGACTCTATTTTGGAAATCCATAAAAGACTCCGAAATTCAGACTCTTTGGGGTATCCATTAAAGACTCAGAAATCCGGACTCTTTTTGGGGGTATCCATTAAAGACTCCGAAATTCGGACTCTTTTTTGGGGATCCATAAAAGACTCCGAAATTCAGACTATTTTCAGGGTAGTTATAAAAGACTCAGAAATTCGGGCTCTGTTGTTTTTTTGTCCTCCCTTTCAGATCAGCGATAAAACACTTATTCTTTCTGAGGGTTTAGAAATTGCCGTTGCAACAAGTAGGGATTGGACAGAGCCTCTTCTTCACACCGTTGAAAAACTTGACTCTACTCGAACTAGTTTTTTTTTCGAGTAAAACCCTACAGACAACCCTGATTTTTCATATTTTCTGGGCTTTTGGAAAACCACAAATTAATTTGGAACACGTTCTACGCGAAAATGGTCAAACTTGATTGGTCAATATCTGCAAGCATTTGCAAGAATTTTGGTTTTGCGGTAGTCCTGTGGTGTACAAGGAACGCCTGCAAAAGGCTCATTGATTATTTAGATCGAAAAAAAGAGTTACTAAAGATAGCGATAGTCACGGAGCGATCGTTACACGAGCAGTTCGGGCGGCGAATGGCTTGTGAGCATCGTCGAAGAAACAAGGGTCCAAGATGCCACCACTGTCATCGATTTGGCCACATCAAAAGAGATTGCCGAGAACTCGTATCGGCAAAGGCGGAAATTATATGGCTTCAAAGTTATTGGGATGGGTTGCACCCTGTATTACCGCTTAATGTAATAACTGTGATAACTAACTAATTGAATACAAACGCTTAATGTAATAATAACTTACAGGCGTTAGTACAACATTAGCGTTAGTATTACATTAAGTCGCAGTTATTACATTAAGCGGTGATACACACCCGCCCCATGTGCCCCACCCCTTTCTACGACACTGTACATTTACCCTGGTTTCACGCTACTATACCCTACCCTGTGTGTCGTCGTTAAGCACGTTGATAGTGATGTTAGCATTTTTCAGGGAAATAATCGGATCGGTGACACTTATAGTCAGGTAGAACGTCTTGTTTTCCTCAAGGCGCGAGTCGTCTATAATGTGCACCATGACGTCGAAAGTGGAAATTGACGGAGGGATGTTGATGGTGGTTTGCAGCGGTTGAAAGTCCACCCCGGATACAGCTGTTCCGCTTACTGCTTGAACACTGCGAATAAAAGTATGTAAATACTTTGGTAAATGTTTATTCAAGGCGGATCTAGGGGTTCTTGTCCCGTTTTTTTTTTTCGGCACAACAAAAGTTTGACGTCTGAATCGGTGTCGTGTTTTTGCCGTGCAGTACGACTTGCGCAGCCGTGCTTTGCGCTGTGAATGATTTCAGACGTAGAACCATCCCTGTACCCAATCCAAATAACTATATACGGTACAGGACTTAAACTGCGCAGAATCGCGGCGTATGAGTCGGTAGTGAGTTGAGTCTATTTTCTAAATACTGGGGATTGTAATTTTCGTGTTGTATATTATGAGTGTTAATTCGTGTATTGTAAAGTTAAAATTTTCCAAAAATCCGAGAAAACTTCGGTAATGGGTAAAGAAAGAAAAAAAAGGAAAAGTGTCAACTCCTGAAGACACAATTCTGAGCTCTTCTTTCAACACAACACCGAGTGTTTACTTTCAACATACTAGCTATGCTTTCAACAATCGAGCCTGGCATGTTTGGCACGCTCTCCGGACGAGCACGCTATCGCCATGGCAACATCAATCAATGAAAAAAACATAACAAAAAGAAAATTGGAACATCGAAAAAATTGCTTGTCTACATTTTGGATCCTCTTTTTCCTCGGGATTGCGGAATTTTTTAAAAGCGCTGTTCTCAGCAATTGTTTTTAGAATATCGTTTTTAATATTTTTTTGCACATTCATTTATCTTCACAAGGTGACGGGTCCTTTTCTTTAACGTTAAAATGTCAAATTTTATTTCTTTGATCGCCAATGTTTTTTTGTAGCATACCTCACATTGATTGGTAGCTTCGTGGAACCAGTGTTTTCGATCGTCACGTTTATACTCCCAACGCTCTCGTTCAAGAACCTAACAACGTCGCCTTGGAAACCCATCACCGCTGGAACAAAAGGATACCACATTATCGTCTTTCATGATATTGTAACCAAAAGAAGACTCACAGGCTAATCACAGTCTTCTTTAAAGTAAAAAAAAAACAAAAACAAAAAACAAACAAAACAACTCGATATTATTCTGATATTGCGCTGTAAAGCATTCATTCATAAAAAAGAATGAATCATATAAATAAATCTAGACTATAGAAATGAGAAAAGGGCCGGTGTAAAAGACTCTATTAAGACTTTGATATGAAACCAGCGCCCTTCATAAAAATCCCTAACAATAGTTACATACGAAATTCATTAACTCACACCTCTGGTGTCGTCATTAAGTATGTGAAAGGTGATGTTAGTAGTTCCTTTGGAAACCGCCGGGTCAGTGATGTTCAAGGTTAGGTAGAACGTCTTGTTAGGCTCAACGACAAAGTCATCTGTTATGTAGACTGTGACGTTATAAGTGGAGACTGAGGGGGGGATGGTGATGGTGGTTTGTAAGGGTTCAAAATCCACACCGGATACAGCTGTTCCGCTGACCGCTTGAACACTGTTCACAAATATTTAGCAGCGTGTGTTAGCAACTAAGATCATATAAATAAAAGACCCCTTGGCACACGGAGCCTTAGCAGGGCTTGAAATATTGGTGGAGAACGGCAAAGAAACAACATTATAGTTGGGGGACAACCCTTACTACGGCCCAGCCACACATCGAAAACACCACAGAAACTACACGAGACCTTAAAATCCTGAGGACGGAACTTTGACAGTGAGTGGTTCCCATGAGTCTCTGGGCGGAGGCTAAGTTCAAACGTCGTATTATCAATGAGCCATATTCAATGCAAATGCATTCAAATGAAGATGGAACAATCGACTTGATTCATTTGCACATATTTTTTCTGACGTCAATTGTCCAAAAGCACTTAAACAAAACACCATTGAAAAGAAACCGCTTTATTCGGATTAAATAGTACTTAGAAAACCAGGCAGCAAACTGACAGTAGCTCTTAGTCGAAAACTTAGAGCTATGGAGAAACTCGAAAGAAATCACGTTTTCAAACAACTGCCTTTTTGTGTGACCTCTATTGAGAATAACCGTTATTGCGTTGATTGAAATACAATACAAATCAGATAACTGATACAATCTTTGTTCAAAGGATGTTACATTGATTGACAGGCGGAGGATTTCTGACTTACCCCATGGTGTGGGACTGTGCGGTGGATCCCGTGTTCTCAATCGTGACGTTAACACTTCCTACACCCTCTTTAACGTGTCTCACTGCATCGCCATGGAAACCAATCTTAGCTGCAAAAAGAGATTACCATGTGACGATGGCGAATTTACTGAACATCATTTAGCTTTTTTCATTTGAGATAGAATGAGCCATTGCTTAAATAATACGATCCCCTACATTTCTAGTAATTACGTCGCGCCAGACAGTTCTGCGAGCGAAATGTTCTTGGGCGAAAATGTCAAGCACTTAAGACAACCATTTAATACCTAAGTTTCTGTAGACTAGCAGTGATAGTATCCTCAGGATATGTACAACTAGTAGAGGCAAGGCAAACCCATCCCTCCCCACCAATTGCCTACCAACTTGTTGATAATCTGTGATAATATCCTCACGATCTA
The DNA here is from genome assembly GCF_932526225.1 of Nematostella vectensis. Classification (NCBI taxonomy): domain Eukaryota; kingdom Metazoa; phylum Cnidaria; class Anthozoa; order Actiniaria; family Edwardsiidae; genus Nematostella; species Nematostella vectensis. The sequence continues at coordinate 16,863,437 of NC_064036.1, forward strand.
CCTTGATCGTCGTCCGTTATAGTGATGACGGCGAACTGGTTGGTGTAACAAAGTGCCTTGGGGGCGGCTCCACCAGTGATGTTTATGTAGAACTCTTCCGAGTCTTCATAAATAACGTCATTAGTTATAGAGACAGTAGTGGTAGCCTCATTGACCAATATACCGAAGGATACAGTTGTGGGGTTTGTGTAGCTGAAGTCGTTTCCTTGAACTGCTGATCTATTCGTTGTTTGAAGTCTGGAATTGAACATATGCAGGTGTACTAACTTTTAGTTAAAGCGATTGGTGTCTGCCACTAAGGAATTGATAACGAAACTGAGAAGGATGGGGTATGGGAACAAGATCAGAATGGATATGGTGAAGACAGGATAGAAACTATGGATGGCCGATAGAGCTCGGATAGGGAAAAGATTTTAAATGGAAAATACTTTAAATGGAAATGAGGATGGGGATGGAATGGAGTAGTAGATAGAAGAGGGGTTGGGAATCAAACTGGATGGGGATTAGAATTTAGAAGGGAATATAAGGATGAAAGTGAGGATGGGGATTGTGATGACGTCAAGAAACTTTCATTTTCCATCCTAGCAAAAAAGGTATTATAACGCAGCAAGACTTACTCGAGCGAAAATGCTTCAAAAGTAGTCGAAGAACGTTTCAGATTTATGGTGACGGTACCACTATTTTCATTAAACGTATATGAGCTGTCTGAAAATCCCACCTCGATACACTGACCTGCAACAGCTGAACAATAATTGCATATGAGATACACATTGTGAAGTTCCAGAAAATATCCATACCCCCCACCCCCCATTGAGGGGAATGGAAATTCCGGGGGGATGGGGGGTTCAAACGCCCAGGAATTTCCAGAGGGGAGGGGGGTAAATGCCCTTTTTCTTAACAGTTACTGTATTTATTTTTTTCCAGGGGGTTGGAAATTCAAGAGGGGTGAGGGGTCATACCTCCGATCCCTTCAATAGGGGGGTATGGATATTTTCTCAACTACACATTAACACGGATGCACAAGAGCCATACAGTACGTTTTAGGGGTCTGGTACCGAGGATTTTTTTTTTTCAGAAGCTTTCTCTATTGACTAAAGATGGTCACAGTCACTGTTTTTCTCTTCTGAATACAATTGAAAAAGTTTGCGAAGCACCTGCGGTACGGCAGCCCTAAAAATGACAAGAATCGTGCAGGTTTTCCAAATAAGGAATATATTAGTTTCCTTATATGAAAGTTACCGCGTCTGGGAAAATACACAGTTTTTGGTTAAATTTTCTTGATGTATAGTATTATGTGCAGATGTATGAACTGAAAGACCAGCAGTGATACTGTATTTAAATAGTACCAGCCTAGTAACAGGTGGTGTCCTGTGTTCGGAAGTTTGAGAGTTGCTTGGAATGAGTCACCCATTTTGTTTTGGGAGATGGTTTGTTGTGACGTTATAGCTTACCAACCACAGGAATCCTATTCAGAAATCAGTGCAAGAACGCCTAGTCCAATTCATGTCGAGAAACTGTTCTACTTATACAAGGAATGTTATCTGTTTACACGTACGTTTACGCGTTTGTGAAATAATGGGAGAAATGAAACAAAGATGTGATCATTAGAGTAGATATCAATGCAACATAGAAGGTTTCTTTTGCAGTCGTGAAAAGGCTACCGTTTTTTTTCAAAAATTTTCCATAAAAAAAACGCCGAGTCATGTAAAACAAAACCGAATTTCTCTGGTTTGAAGAAAAACACCTAAAAAACAAACAAACAAACAAAGAAAGTAACCCATTTTGATGAGACGCAATACAACAAAGGTACCTTCGTCCATCTTCCCCTTTGAATGGAAAGCGAAATCTCGAAAAGAAAACTAAACGCACACTCAATTTTGATGCAGCACTTTGGTATTTCAATTGCAAAGTAAAATCGCCGAAATAATCAACTGTTTCCATTGCTCCTTCCATTCTTTCCTGAAAACTAAAAACCGGAATATCAAAATTGTTTCGAAATATCGGTAAACAGATCTAAAGATGGTGATTATATATAATACATACTCTTTTTTTACCCTTTTTTATCAATAAAATTCTAAGAGGCTCTGATAGCTTTACAATAAGTTTTTATTAAAGTGTTTGGAAATGTAGAATCAAATAATAGACATAATAAACATAATGCGTCGACGACATTTATGGCTAAACAATGATGACAAAACAAACTTCTGTGCTTGGTATGAAGGTAAAAATAACCAAAAAGCACTATTTATCTCTTCATATCGACGGACTTTGAAGATGGCATGAAGCGCGGCGTTCTCTTATTTGCAGTTATATGAGTAATGATTATCTATGTTCGCCTTTTCCTGTCCAAGAATTCGAAACAAATTAACAATGCATATAGGCAAGCTTACAAATCCTAAGCATTTAAGTGGGTTTCAACTTGACCTTACGTTAGGATGAAAATATGTTACTTACACAGTGTCAGTGACGACGCAATCAGGATGAGAAATGCGAATTTCAAATCCATCCTTGATAACCAAGATCCCGCTCCTCGCCGTATATGCTTGACGTCTCACTTCAATAAACGCTTTAATAATCAGAGGCAATGAGTAAGAAACGTGGCGGCATGCTTCTGTGACAACCGTATCCAATTGTGTAAGTTCACCTTATTTATTGTGAGGCTCTGGGGGGGAAAACTGTGTGAAATACTATCCAATGCAAAATCTGAGAAAACCAGTCGGATGGGAGAACCAACCAAATGAGACGTTCTTGTATTTTGTGTTATTAGCTTGACCCTTCATGCGTAAACGTGCATTATTCTTCCAGCAACTGTTATGTGAACAACATCATTGGTGTTGCTTCTTTTGTTTTTATTCTTTTTTTTGTGCAGGTCTTACAGCCCCATGATTACTTGGGTTCGCCATGGTATATCCGGCTAATAGCAAAATGTCGAAACACGCAATAACAATATTAACTTTTGCAAAGTAGAATAAAAATAATAAAAAACACCTGAATACATTCAAATATTTAGATGCAACCAAAAAACCGCAAAGAGATGGAAGTGCAAAAAACAAGGTCAAGCTCAGGATTTATGGCAAAGTACATATGATAAGAATGTTGACGGTGTGTTGTTAACAAATTCATCACATTACATAATATAAAGACCCCTAGCCATATAAAAGCAACTGGTGCGTTAAACTAATTGATCGGTGTCCTTTTCAACAGTAATGTAAGCGTGGGGTGCACTTAGAGTTCCTAGGGGTGATCTGACAGTATATTCGTTTCGCTCTGCCAAATGCACCATGGGTGCACTCAGCCACGTCTTATTATTACCCGAGAGGCAATACAAAGGACAACGGAGGATTTCACCACGATTATTACAATACAATACAATACAATACAATACAATACAATACAATACAATACAATACAATACAATACAATACAATACAATACAATACAATACAATACAATACAATACAATACAATACAATACAATACAATACAATACAATACAATACAATACAAACTTTATTGAGACTCATCGAAAAAGGCTATTCTGTCATAATTGATTATTATATTCTGAAAAAGTCTTGGCGCTATTTTAGCGTTTTTCGTGCATTGGATCTCGTTACAAACCATTTGGAACCCATCACCAAAACTTCGGATTTTTTAACACATATAAGCTGCTAATTAGTGCAAAAAGATAGAATACAATAGTAAGAGATATGAGGCAATTTTAATTGACTTTAATCCGCTTAGATATAATTATATCTACGATATAGCAGGTGTGTTTGAGTAGTCGTTTCTTTGTTTTCTTTATAAATCGTTTTCTCGAGTTGAGACACCTACGCTGTCTCAAAAGTCGCACAACTTCAAAATACAAAAAAAAAGTTCAGTTTAAACGATCACATAAATCTTTTTTCTTTTTTCGACAAGAAGTAATCAGAAATGCAAACTCTGCTAAAATCCCGACAGTGGATTCTTTTGTAAAAACGAGGGGGATGTTATCAACTGTGGAGCGGGGGCGATCGTTGCTTGAAAAGTAGTTCGATTTCAGTCGCTCATCAAAGAACTGCTGTATTCTTGCTGTTGATCCTTCTGAACACCATTCTTCTGTCTTATAATATATGTAATATCAAGCTAAGATCCCACAGTGTGGCAAGCATCCATGATTTATTGGCTATCAAGAAGGGATCGCACGGAATGCGTTTATTAGTATCATGCTAGTGTCAGCTAAAATTGGCATAGTCGCTGAAGGAATCCAGAAATGCCATTGTGGCCTCGTAGCAGAACACATATTGCCTCTGGTGAGAAAAAAAAAGGCGAGAAGATGGTTGTTATTAGGTTTTGTTGAATAAAGTCAGGCGTTCCTGGGTACCTAGAGCCTCCAGACTTCTCTCGTTCAGTGAAGCTCAGCCAAAATGCCGCTCGTCACGACATTTTGGCTGAGCGTCACTGGACGAGAGAAGTCTAGAGGGTCTGGTACCCAGGGTAAGTCAGTCGTAGCTATAACAGAAGTTTTCAAAACAGAATTCTAAAAATATCACAAGTTACGGGAACAAGATCTGAAACACGCCGGTGAAGCCAGCTGTGAAGGAATGTAGCCATGGAGATGGCAAAATAAGGACAAGAATTATTCTGAAATTACAAAGGCCTAAACTTATTGTTACTTGTCCCGGGTTAGTTTATTTGTCATGTACCAGCCGAAGTGCTTATTCGGGGGAGGCGCTTACGTCAAAATCTGTCTTTTCTCTAGATAAAAAAAATCCAATTGAAACACGGGTATTAGGATACTTTGTCGGGGGTAAACAAAAATGCACCCCCAATTTGAGTTGAAAATTGAACTCAGCGAATAAAATAATCCGAAATGTCTCCTGCTTTCCGAGTTAGCGAAATCCTTTTTTGATGAGTTGACGGCTCACTTTCTCTTTAAACTTCGCCGCCGCCGACACACGCCGGGGCATGCGACAAGTGCTGTGATCGGGGCTAATTTTTAACATGCTTCCACGGACCGTTGCGTTTCTTCAGGTTTTAAATTAAAAAAGTTACAGCAAATGGCAGACGATGACCAGCTTATAATTTGATCTACTTCTTCATTAAATACAAGTCGTTTGACAAGAGGTTGTCGTCAACCGGTTTCGTGACTACGCGAAAAGCCCGTTTGTAAGCATGAGTAAAAATCACTGAAGCACCTCGCTGCATATATTAGCCACTGCATAACTTCAGACTTAGACGCGGTAGCGGTGGCTAATATATGCAGCTAGGCGCTTCAGTAGTTTTTACCCATGCTTACATGCGGGCTTGTCGCGTAGTCTCAAAGCCGGTTGACGACAACCTTTTCTCAAAAGACCGTAAGTTCAAAGAGAAAGTGAGCTGTCACTCATCATCATGTCTCATACCGACATCACAACATTGGCCGCAACTAGGCAGGTTTTCGAAAAATTGAATCGAGCGTTGTTTCACTCCCTTCCTGTTTTATATAGAACATAAATACGAAGTATAAAGTTCGGAGAGGGCTCGGGCTTGTTACGAACACTAAAGAGGCATGGTTACACAGTACCGTTCAAATGTTTCGAGAATTGAAAACAACGATCGCTAGGGTTATTTAGAAAAGAGAAATCACAGGTTCCCCAAGCTAATATTGTATTTTACGTGTATGCTATCGCTCAATATTGCTCCAAACGACCAAATCTTTGCTTTATTTTCGTTTAATAACTTAAGAAAATTTAAATATTATTATATTTCTTTTTTTTACGATTTCCACGATTCCAAAGATCATGCGCTCAACTTGTTACCCCCTCCCCCCACATAACACACGCATAACAAGTTTAGCTGTCATACGATGTTTCGGCGTCAGAGTAGTTTTACTTTTAGTGGCGTCATCGATAACTTCATGCATCACGTGACCATATCTTGGCACCGCCCTTGACACATATATGACACCTACCAAGTTCGGTTGTTATACAATGTTTCTTTCACGAGATATGAATGTTTTCTATTTTGATGACGTCAGCATATTTTGCTTAAAGTGACGTCATTGATGACGTCGCAATCACGTGACCATATTTTTGCACCCCCTTGACACAAACATGACACATGCCAAGGTTGGTTGTGAAACAATGTTTATTTCAAGAGATATGAATGTTTTTGATTATCATCATGTTTTTCTTTTTAGTGACGTCATCGATGGCGTCACACAACACGTGTTCACATTGTTGCCTCCCTTGACACCTACATGACACCTACCGAGTTCGGTTGCCATACAATGTTTCCTTCTTGAAATATAATTTTTTTTTATTTTGATGACGTCATCATATTTTTTGCTTCTAGTGACGTCATCGATGACGTCACAAACCACGTGACCACAGTTTTGCACCTCCCTTGACACCTACATGACACCTGCCAAGTTTGGTCATACGATGCTTTTAAGGGACGGACGGACGGACATCGCATCACGAAAACTCGAGTCGATGGGTTACCAATATTTATTACCATATTTGTTTTATATACCACTTTTTCTTAGGTATGGGGCTCCGCTCACGCGGCGCAAAGGGAGCTCCGCTGGGACCTCTAACTGGGAAAGCAGGAATTTCGGATAAAGGTTAGAAATATTTTATTCGCTGAGTTCAATATTCAACACAAATTGGGGATACATTTTTGTTAATTTATTAATAAATCGCTGAAAAAGTATCCTATTCCCGTGATTGAAGGAAGTGAAACATAAAAGTAAAAGAATGGTTTGGCGCGTAATACTGTCTTTTCTTGTCAATTCTCTTTTAACGTACAGTTATTGGAGAAATCGGAGCTTTATTCGGCTCTTATTTGGGGGAGGGGGGCGCTAATTCTTTAATTTTTCGTCTTAGGAGGAGGCGCTTATTCAAGCAATTAACGGGATCAAAGGGAAATTAACGGTATCAAAGGGAAATTGGATATGCGCTCCTGGGGAGGAGGGTAGGATTCTTGGATTTGCGATCCTGGGAGGGAGGGTGAGGTTCATGGATCTGTGATCCTGGGAGGGAGGGTAGGGTTCCTGGATCTGTGATCCTCGGAAGGAGAGTAGGGGCTGGTTGACCTGCGATCCTGGGAGGTAGGGCGGGAGCTGGTTGATCTGTGATCCTGGGAGGTACGGTGGGGGCTGGTTGACCTGCGATCTTGGTAGGGAGGGAGGGGGCTGGTTGACCTGCGATCTTGGGAAGGAGGGCGGGGGCTGGTTGACCTGCGATCTTGGGAAGGAGGGCGGGGGCTGGTTGATCTGCGATCCTGGGAAGGAGGGCGGGGGCTGGTTGACCTGCGATCTTGGTAGGGAGGGAGGGGGCTGGTTGACCTGCGATCCTGGGAGATAGGGTGGGGGCTGGTTGACCTGCGATCCTGGGAGGGAGGGTAGGGGCTGGTTGATCTGCGATCCTGGGAAGGAGGGCGAGGGCTGGTTGACCTGCGATCCTGGGAAGGAGGGTAGGGGCTGGTTGACCTGCGGTCCTGGGAGGGAGGGCGGGGGCTGGTTGACCTGCGATCCTGGGAAGGAGGGTAGGGGCTGGTTGACCTGCGATCCTGGGAGAGAGGGTGGGGGCTGGTTGATCTGCGATCCTGGGAAGGAGGGTAGGGGCTGGTTGACCTGCGATCCTTTGCTCACCAGGGATTCGACAGCTCCCGGCCGTGATGCTCTGAGGACCTTGACGGCCTGGAATACGTCTACAACATGCTCAGCCTTCACCCTGTCTATCACGGACAGTACAGCACAAAGAGTGCCACTTCGACCAGCGCCGTTACTAGGATTTTATAGAACATATATAAAAACATGTCGTCATCAGCGAGCATTACATTGTGACTGGCACCATTATGGGTCATATTGAAACAAGTCAACGATAATATAACGTCAGAAACAGCGTGTCACTACGACCAGCGCTGTTACTAGCGTTTGGGCCATATACGTCAGCTATATAACGCGAATACAATGCCGTAATATAATCACATTAGAGGTGTGCAGCGCGGTAAATTACGACGAGTTGAAATGCTTGCTGTATTCACTAGACATCGGTAAACAGCGCGTTAAAATACGATAAGCTGACTTATTTACCTGCACTGAACTAGAATAGCGGCGTTACCAGACTGCTGCTGAGAGCTCTGAGTACTCTCTATCAGGCGGAGAACACTCGACTTGTCAGGTAACTTCTGCTCAGTCCAACCGAGGATCTGGAAGTGACGCACTTCCCGCGACGCGCCCTGCAAAGAGAATGATTAGACGCGCCCTGGAAAGGGAGGTGATTAGACGCGCCCTGGAATGAGAGGTGATTAGACACGCTCTGTAAAGAGAGGTGATTAAACGCGCACTGGAAAGAGAGGTGATTAGACGCGCCCTGGAAAGAGAGGTGATTAAACGAGCCCTGAAAAGGGAGGTGATTAGACGCGCCCTGGAAAAAGAGGTGATTAGAAGCGACCTGGAAGAGAGGTGGCTAGAAGCGACCTGGGAGGTAATGAAACGAGCCCTGGAAAGGGATGTTATTAAACGCGCCCTGCAAAGAGAGGTAATTAGACGGGCCCTGCAAAGAGAGGTGATTAGATGCGCCCTGGAAAGGAATGTGATTAGACGCGCCCTGGAAAGAGAGGTGATTAAACGAGCCCTGGAAAGGGAGGTGATTAGACGCGCCCTGGAAAAAGAGGTGATTAGAAGCGACCTGGAAGAGAGGTGGCTAGAAGCGGCCTGGGAGGTAATGAAACGAGCCCTGGAAAGGGATGTTATTAAACGCGCCCTGCAAAGAGAGGTAATTAGACGGGCCCTGCAAAGAGAGGTGATTAGACGCGCCCTTGAAAGGAATGTGATTAGACGCGCCCTGGAAAGAGAGGTGATTAGAGGCGCCCTGGAAAGAGAGGTGATTAGACGCGCCCTGGAAAGGGAGGTGATTAGACGCACCCTTGAAAGAGGGGTGATTAGATGCGCCTTGGAAAGAGAGGTGATTAGACGCGCCCTGGAAAGAGAGGTGATTAGACGCGCCCTGGAAAGAGAAGTGATTAAACGCGCCCTGGAAAGAGAGGTGATTAGACGCGCCCTGCAAAGAGAGGTGATTAGACGCGCCCTGTAAAGAGAGGTGATTAAGCGCGCCCTGGAAAGAGAGGTGATTAGACGCGCCCTGGAAAGAGAGGTAATAAGACGCGCCCTGGAAAGAGAGGTGATTAGACGCTCCCTTCGAAAGAGAGGTGATTAGATGCGCCCTAGAAAGGGAGGTGATTAGACGCGCCCTGGAAAGAGAGGTGATTAGACGCGCCCTGGAAAGGGGGAATTTCTTTGGCTAGGGGGTATGTTCACTTCACGTTCGTGTGAATTTCAAATGCGAGTAGAATTTTGCTTTTTCTTTTCATTTTTCAGTCATCGTTTCCTTCGCTATTGAAAGCCCGGCTTTGCAAAATCTCATTGGTGGATAATTATCTAATAAAATGTGAATGCTATATATCGTATATCATGTGTTATAACATATCTTATACCATATTATCATAGCAACACACCTCCTTGGTGGTGAGGACGAACCTCCTCGTGATAATCTGAGACTCCACGTCCTCGTCTAAAAGTTGAACTTGTATCTTCCCATAACTCTTGGCGTCACGTGATGGCCAGTACTGCCGGTAACGCTAAACAGATACACAGCGCTCGTACGAGGGTCCGAATTCACCAAAAGGTTGTGATGGTGTTGGTGGTAGAGGTGATGATGGTTTTGGTAATAGGAGTGTTGGTGGTGTTGATGATCGTGATTGTTAGTTGAGGTTGTGGTGATTTTGATATCAGTGGTGTGAAGGCCATGTAGGGGATGATGGTCATGTAGGTGATGATGGTCATGTAGGGGATGATGGTCATGTAGGTGATGATGGCCATGTAGGTGATGATGGTCATGTAGGTGATGATGGCCATGTAGGTGATGATGGTCATGTAGGTAATGATGGTCATGTAGGTGATGATGGTCATGTAGGTGATGATGGTCATGTAGGTGATGATGGTCATGTGGGTGTTGATGGTCATGTAGGTGATGATGGCCATGTAGGTGATGATGGTCATGTAGGTGATGATGGTCATGTAGGTGATGATGGTCATGTAGGTGATGATGGTCATGTAGGTGATGATGGTCATGTAGGTGATGATGGTCATGTAGGTGATGATGGTCATGTAGGTGTTGATGGTCATGTAGGTGATGATGGTCATGTAGGTGATGATGGTCATGTAGGTGATGATGGTCATGTAGGCGATGATGGTCATTTGGGTGATGATGGTCATTTGGGTGATGATGGTCATGTGGGTGATGATGGTCATGTGGGTGATGATGGTCATGTGGGTGATGATGGTCATGTGGGTGATGATGGTCATGTGGGTGATGATGGTCATGTAGGTGATGATGGTCATGTAGGTGATGATGGTCATGTGGGTGATGATGGTCATGTGGGTGATGATGGTCATGTGGGTGATGATGGTCATGTGGGTGATGATGGTCATGTGGGTGATGATGGTCATGTGGGTGATGATGGTCATGTAGGTGATGATGGTCATGTAGGTGATGATGGTCATGTAGGTGATGATGGTCATGTAGGTGATGATGGTCATGTAGGTGATAATGGCCATGTAGGTGATGATGGTCATGTAGGTGATGATGGTCATGTAGGTGATGATGGTCATGTAAGTGATGATGGTCATGTGGGTGATGATGGTCATGTGGGTGATGATGGTCATGTGGGTGATGATGGTCATGTGGGTGATGATGGTCATGTAGGTGATGATGGTCATGTAGGTGATGATGGTCATGTAGGTTTTGATGGTTATAATAGTGGTTCGCACCCCCCTGTGTACGCGCCTAGTGATGGTGTTGATGATTGCGTTAGTGGAGTTTGTGATGGTGGTAGTAGTGTTATGATGCTGATGTTAGTGATGATGATAATAGTGGTGATGGTGTTGATGATTGCGTTAGTGGAGTTTGTGATGGTAGTAGTGGTGTTATGATGCTGATGTTAGTGATGATGATAATAGTGGTGATGGTGTTGATGATTGCGTTAGTGGAGTTTGTGATGGTGGTAGTGGTGTTATGATGCTGATGTTAGTGATGATGATAATAGTGGTGATGGCGTTGATGATTGTGTTAGTGGAGTTTGTGATGGTGGTAGTAGTGTTATGATGCTGATGTTAGTGATGATGATAATAGTGGTGATGGTGTCGATGATTGCGTTAGTGGAGTTTGTGATGGTGGTAGTGGTGTTATGATGCTGATGTTAGTGATGATGATAATAGTGGTGATGGTGTTGATGATTGCGTTAGTGGAGTTTGTGATGGTGGTAGTGGTGTTATGATGCTGATGTTAGTGATGATGATATAGTGGTGATGGTGTTGATGATTGTGTTAGTGGAGTTTGTGATGGTGGTAGTGGTGTTATGATGCTGATGTTAGTGATGATGATAATAGTGGTGATGGTGTTGATGATTGTGTTAGTGGAGTTTGTGATGGTGGTAGTGGTGTTATGATGCTGATGTTCGTGATGATGATAATAGTGGTGGTAGTGATGGTTATTGTGTTAGTGGATATTGTGGTGGTGATGGTGATGATAATGGTGATGGTGGTGATGATGGTGATGATAATGGTGATGGTGGTGGTGATGGTGGTGATAATAATGGTGATGGTGGTGGTGATGGTGATGATAATGGTGATGGTGGTGGTGATGGTGATGATAATGGTGATGGTGGTGGTGATGTTTAGTGAAAGTCGTGGTGTAGGTAGTGTTGGTATAATTATAGTGATGTTGGCAATTGCGATGCCATTATCATAGTAATTATGTCCTATCTTCTATAATGGAGGTGAATGTAGTGATGTCGGTGGTGAATTATACCATTATTACAAGACATGACGGAAAAACATGACGTGACGCTTCAAATAAGTCCATTTCACATCGAATAAGGCGGAGAATTTTTCTGAGTACTTAGTAACTTATAGCAAACAAAATATCAAGTGCGACTTTTTTTTAATTGATGCGACTTTTTGTAAAGTGTCATTGAAATTTGAGCTTTTCGCCCCTGAGCTGATGGGCAATGATGGGCAAGGAAAAATGATGTTAAAAAGCCAAAATCTGGATTAGTGCACTTCGGCACGTGTTTTAAAAATCAGTCCGTAATAGAAGGAACCTATAGCCACTAAAGAAATTGTGTCTTCTCCCTATATCTGGAATTGCGCGTTTTCCAGGTTTTTCCGTCATGTCTTATTACAATAAGTACCTTTTGTCCCTCTGAGGTGTCGTACAGCATCACGACAGTGCCTACTGAGAAATCCAGGACCATTTGCCAAAAGTTCGTGATGTCTTCACTCGATGGAGCCGGGCAGAGGATGAATGCGTTTTTCTCTCTGTATGCCTTATTGTACATTGGAAATGAAGCAAGAAGAAGGTGAGGCAAAAACGTCGAAAGGGTTGACAATTCCACATGTGAAAAATACACTCCTTACATTAGCAAAACTGGCATTCATATAGGCAGTCAGTTTTCGCTTAGCTGGGCTTTTCAATGTAGACTTTTTGTCGATCACTGCAAAGAAAAATATGAAAAATTAGTCAAATTAAGAAAAGTTCATATATTATCCAGTTGGGGGGGGGGGGGGGGGGGAGGATACTGTGTGTGTGTTTGGGTTGGGGTGGGTGGGTGGGGTGGGGGGTGGGTTGGTTTCGGGGGTCTAAAGGGGGGCCATCGTATAAATATGGATTTTTAAAAGAAGGGTCACTGATATCTTTGGGTGTTGTCTCTTCTCTTTGTTCAACGAGTTTCGGTTTGGCATGCACAATCCAGGAGTCCAGGATACGTATTTAGCCACGTTTTATCTATGCAATGCAAACCTGTATACACCATATATACAAGATTTTCATGGTTTCCGCTATATGATATCTATAAAGTGCTAATGTTCCATATTTAAAAAAACCCAAAAAACTCTTTTGTTGTGAAGAAAAGCTTGTAAAAGGGCGGAGAGAATGTTTGACACAGTTTCGTCACCGGAATCAGATTGACTTACATGAAATTCTGTACTTTGATCCCGACGAAACATCTACATCCGGGACACTTGATGGCACAATGACTGACAACCTCTGAACAATTACGATAAGAAGGTCATGTCATACAGGCGAACGTTATTATTATAATATATAATAGTTCTTTGATCGTTCTTCTATTCACTTTCTAGTTAATTTTATATAAAAAAAAAGTTCTTGACGACTCATGCCAAGGCGAATGTGACGTAAACAGTATATATTTGGACATTTTAAAAAATAAGGAAACCTCAAATAAACTTCCCTCCCTTCCGCGTATGTATTTAACACCTTGTTCAATAAACTTCCCTCCCTTCCGCGTATGTATTTAACACCTAGTTCAATAAACTTCCCTCCCTTCCGCGTATGTATTTAACATCTAGTTCAATAAACTTCCCTCCCTTCCGCGTATGTATTTAACACCTAGTTCAATAAACTTCCCTCCCTTCCGCGTATGTATTTAACACCTAGTTCAATAAACGTTTTTTGGTTCATTGCTAATGGCAAGAGCGCACGGCAACATAAATAAGAATAATTTCGATATTTATATTTTATTATTTATATTTATTATATTATTTATGTTTTTGTTCACATTTCAAGAAAAGTACAGCCTTAGCCTCCCATGATGTGGTGCTAGCTTGCTGTGGCCAATAGACAAAGGGAATAGCAGCGTTTTAAGAGATAATTATACAATTGTACCCTACAGTTTCACAATAACTTGGAAATATTAAACATTACCTGGAACTCCGCCTCGTACCCCGACACATTTTCTGGAGTCCGTAGTTTGGAGAGCCTGGCCATAGCGGCCTTCATATTGTCAGCAGGAATATCAGTGCTTCCGCAGACAAGCGCCTCCAGGACAGCCAAGTGGATAAACACGTATTGCTCCTGTGTGCAGAACAATGCGTCTTACAATCAGTAAGGCGATTCTTTACCCTTAGATTATTAATTGAGCGTGCTTACTCCTAAGTGCATACAAATGATGTATATTTCAAAAAGTAAAGAGCAAATCTTATTGAGCATTAGGTATAGTATGCTCTGTGTTCTGAGGTAGCATGGTCTGAGAAACCGATGGACACTACTTTGGCATGGTAATTAGTGTGTGTGTTTCATTGGATGAACACTACGAAGCGTGTGGAGGTGACTAATATTATCTTCTGCTTTTGAGAGCTGACGCTACGCACTGTTGTAGATGACTTATGGGATAAATATGAAGCTGGGGGAGTGTTCAGATTAATTCTAGTGTGCGGAGACTACTTATAATAGCATTGCTACAATGCTCGAACTTAAAAGGCCTGTCTTACCGATGTTTGCACCATGTGTGGCCGGTCTTCCCTGATGGCTTTCACGTAGTTGAAGATGTCCACCGTCTTTTGTTTCTTAGCCTGGCGCAGCATCGCGTCCATCACGAGAAAAGCGCCCGTTCTTCCCACGCCGGCGCTGCCAGAAATAAAAAAAATCTGTAATTATCAAGTCATCTATGAGATAACTTGAAACACTCTAGAAACTGTAAAAGTCACTTGCTTTCAGCGAAGAAAAGACCTTTGAGTGCGCAAACGCGGCAAACCGAACTCTATACATAGACGCTCGAAAGCGGCCTTTTTGTAGGGGTTACCTTTTTGCGTGAACGGGTTGTCGCCAGGCAGGGGGGCGCCGAGCTCGTAGAGTATCCTCCGGATGGTAAAGTAGACGTGAACCCTTAGAAATCCCCTGATGACAGAGGGAAGCGTGGCGAAAGCGGGGTCGACTAGGGACACCCCACATCCGGCGGTTGCGCACCAGACCGCAAAGTTGAGTTGCTGTGGCCAGTACCCATAGGAAGTCTCCGATAGCCACCGACGAGACTCTTTGGCGGACTACTTGCGTGCGTGACTACTGTTGTCTCTTTGAATATGTCTCGGACCCTAGTCGTGAATGATTTGTCCTCAGCCACGTGTATCTCTAGCTGCGTGAGTAGTGGGGTGATGTCTGAGGCCGTGCTCTCCACGGGGGTCGCGGGCACGGCGTAGAGCAGCTTTTGCGCGAGGGTCAGAGACCTAGGGAAACCTAGGGAAACCGGTTTTTTGATTTGTTCGGCTATAGCGTGTTTGATATGCTCGGCTATAGAGGCTCCCGCCGCAACTGCCGCCTTCTTCGTCTCCTCCTCCTTCCTTCGGGGAATCGCCTCCTCGTTCAGCATCCGCCAGCCTTCCAAATCCATGCTCAGCCCTATTAAACACGAAGGCGGGCTATGTTCAACACAATGGTGGTCCTACATGCCGTGTTCACCGAAGGCGAACTGACGCTCTTCTTCGAACAGCCGATAAGGCGCCCACGCTTCGTGGCGCTCCGGCAGTGCTCGCTGTTTAACAGCTAGTATAATCTCGGGCGGAGCATCAGATAACGACCATAGCCTCCCTTCCGCCCATCGCTACTCTGCCAGCCGGGCACCACACGGCCGAGTCCATCGTGGAAACGATCAACCGCGCAGAAAGCAAGATTCTGAGCGCGAAGCTGGATCCCCTCACCGGGAAGATCGCGCTCATGTCCAAAGGCGTTGCGTTCCTGAATGCCGAGCTTTGCGCACTATTTGGCCTAGAGGCTAAAGACGATCAGTTGGGGGGGGGGGGGGGGGGGGCTCGCGCTGCCCGTGGGGGGGGGGGGGTGCCACTTAAGGTGACTTTGCCGAAAATAGAGGCCCTCTACATCTTCTGCGATGTCGTAGACCGCACGCAATGCCTCGCCTTAGACGAGCCTTCAAACGTTCTCGCTTGCCTAGAAACTCGCGGGAGGCCGCACGAGAAAGTCGTCTATGGGCCCGACATCCCCGTTTGTGTCGCAGCATCTTCCTCTGAGTTTATCTCAAGTATCCAAATATGGATCAGGGATGACCGCGGTAGACGGGTGGACTTTAAGGGCAAGCCTGTTCGCCTCGTATTAGAGCTAACCTAGGTCCGACATAACAAGCATGGCAAACGCATGGCGACGTTAGCAGCGGTGCCATATACCCCTCGCTTCCCAGCGTCTGCCCCCCGATTTGCTCGCAAACGCACACGACGCCTACCGCTCCGGCAAGCAACGGCGGCGACGTGCAAAGCTTCCGACTCCAGAAAATATGTGACACTCAGGCGGTTCAAGACAACGAGATAACGCATCATCGACAGGTGCGGAAGAAGTATAAGCGTGCCTTTGCCGTTACCCATGCTGTGTCTGTGGCATCCGGCATCGCTGCAGGGGCGCTTTCCAGCGCCGGGGTGGGGGTCTCTTTGAGTGGGATAGGGGTTCTGATCGGCGGTCCGCTGGCAGGGGTCGCTGGGCTGGTCGGTGTCGCGGGCGCGGGCGCGGGGGTAGTCTCTAGGGGTCTTACGAGCAAGGTGGCTAAATATGAAGACACGATGGTTCTTGTCGGGGATTAAGAGTTTATTAGTTTTACGTGACGCGAGAAGGAAATTACGTTAGGTGTTATTGTCCTATCTTATCAGGAAATTAAG
The DNA here is from genome assembly GCF_932526225.1 of Nematostella vectensis. NCBI lineage: Eukaryota > Metazoa > Cnidaria > Anthozoa > Actiniaria > Edwardsiidae > Nematostella > Nematostella vectensis. Next base: position 16,879,917 of record NC_064036.1, read on the forward strand.
TAGTGATTTAATCTTGTGAACGTGAATAGCACGATGAATCGTAGTAAGAAAGGAATGTAAACTATTTAGTAAATATCCGTTTGTGGGTAGATGAAAGAAAGCGCTGTATTATCCATTGATTGTAAGGGCGTAAAATTAGGGTATAAATAGGGAGAACATTGTATAGTTTAGTTATTGACCGTATTGATCGTATTGACCGTATTGATCGTATTGATCGTATTTAACGTATTGATCGTATTGATCGTATTGGATTGGATTGATTGAATTGATTGTAAAACGTTGATCGTTGAGAGTTGTATTGCTTGTACGTAGCATAAAGTGCTAGTAAACGCAAACGCAAACGCAAACGCAAAAAGGTATCGAAGGAAATTGATTGCACGGGGAAACGAATTTCCACGACATTTGGTCCTTCGAGCCGGATAGGAGAATGGCGACTATAGCATCAAAGAGGAAATCCAGAGCGGGACACAGAGCCTTCGTGACGAGGTTTATGGCTGAGGGGTGCGAGGAAAAGAGTGCGGTCGAAGTACTGAGAGACCGGCTACAGATCCTCAAGACCCTCGACGATGAAGTGCTTGAGTTGATGTCCAGAGATGACGTATTCACCGAAGAAGATGTAGAAGAAGAGACGGTGAACGCAGGAAAGATAGAAACGACAATAAGAGAAAAGATATTGGCGCTCGAGGCAGCCGAAGAGACGAGCCGCCGAAACAGCGTAGCAAGTGAGATTGAGAGTGAAGCCGCCGCGAGCAGTGCGCAAGACCAAGAGACAAGAGCCCGATTGCCTAAGCTGAGGCTAAAGAACTTTGCTGGGAGTGTCGGTGAGTGGCAGGAGTTTTGGGATGGATTCGAGAGTAGTATCCATTCCAATCCTCGCCTGGCCACCGTCGATAAGTTCAATTATTTGAGAAGTCTGCTCGTGGGACCGGCGCGGGGAGCGGTGGCAGGATTCGCCCTGACGGCGGCAAATTACCAGTCGGCTATCGATCTCCTGAAGAGGCGATACGGCCAAACAGAAAAGATAAAGAGGGCACACATAAATGAGATAATGAAGGTGCGGGGAGTCACGAGCGAGAAAGACGCGGCTGGTCTTCGCCGATTTTACGACGTGGTGGAGACCAAGCACCGAGGGCTGCAGGCGCTGGGAGTGGAGGCGGCCCAGTATGAAAGCATACTAGTGCCGGCCTTGTTAGAAAAAATCCCAGAGGCGGTGCGGCTCTCGATAACGAGAGGAAAGAGCCACGAGAACTGGGTGATGGAAGAGATGCTAGCGGAGCTACTCGAGGAGGTCGAGCTACGAGAGCGATGCCAGCCAGACGAGAGACCCGCACCCCAAGAGCAGAACCGAGGGAGGCAAGGCCCAAACTCAGCGAGCGCCTTGGCGACGGCAGGGACCAGAAAAAGATGCGCCTTCTGCCTCGGGGAACATCGAGAGGACGAATGCTCCAAAGTAAAGCTGCCAAAGGATAGAATAAATATATTGCGTAAGTTTGGAAGATGTTTTATATGCCTAAAAAAGGGACATAGGTCCAACGAATGTTTTAATAAGGATGGGTGTAGCGATTGTCGTGGGAGGCACCACGTTTCGATTTGTTACGAGAGAGAGAGAGAGTTAATGAGAACGTGACGAAGGGGGCTAGCGTGACGGAAACTAGCGTCCATGTATGTACTGGGGGGCTAGTCGCGTTACAGACCGCCCAGGGAATTATACGGGGGGAGAGAAGCGTAAAAGCGAGAGTACTTTTTGATGCAGGTAGCCATAAATCCTTTATTACTAGCAAAACGGTGAAAGCAGCAGGATTAAAAGGGGTTAGGAAGGAATGGCTAGAAATAAGTGCTTTTGGGCAAAAGGGAAAAGATAGTGGATTACGTGACGTGTTTTCCTTTGAAATCCATCCCATAAGAGGTGGCGAAAGTGTCAAAATAGAAGCGTATGAAGTTCCCAGTATCACGCAAATTAGAAACGTGCATGTCGAACAAAGAAAGCTTGAATACGCACATCTCCAAAATTTGTGGTTTTCGGATGTGAATAGAAAGGACGAAGTCCTTGAAATCGAAATTCTCGTGGGGAGCGATAGTTTGTGGCAATTTCAGAACGGCAGAACCATTCGAGGGGCAAGGGATCAGCCGGTTGCTATTCAGACAACACTGGGCTGGGTTTTGTCGGGTCCCCTGCAAGGAGATGAAGGAGGTGTCAGCAATGTTAATTTGATCGGTTGTGATTTGTCGAGTTCGAATGTTGAAAGTGAGGTTGTAAAATTGTGGGACTACGAGACTTTGGGTATTCGCGAAGAGAATGAAGTTCACGAATCATTGAAAGACGGAATTGTTTTTACGGGTGAGCGGTATCGAGTAAAATTGCCTTGGAAGGAAGGCATAGAGTGTTTACCGAGTAATTACGGTAATAGTGTCACGCGATTAAGAGGTCAATTGGCCAGGCTTCAAAAGGAGCCAGATATTCGTGCCGAATATGATGCGATCATAAAGCAACAAGTCGAGTCAGGAATAATAGAGAGAGTTTACGAGCTCGAGAGCGCGAATAAGGTCCATTATTTGCCGCATCATGCTGTAGTTCGCAAGGAAGCAAAAACTACTAAAGTGAGAATTGTGTATGACGCGTCATCGAAAGAGCGAAAGAGAGGCGTTTGTTTAAACGATTGTTTGCACGTAGGACCTGCTTTGACTCCGCTATTATATGAAATTCTAATCCGTTTTCGCCAAAGAAAGATCGCGCTTGTCGGCGACATTGAAAAGGCGTTTCTCAATATCGAAGTAGATGAAGCCGACAGAGATTGTTTGAGATTTCTTTGGGTAAATGACGTTGAGGCAAAAGAAGCCGCGCCAATAATTTACCGATTTTGCCGAGTTGTTTTTGGAGTAAATTGTTCGCCTTTTCTGTTGAATGCCACTTTGCGTTATCATTTAGAAAGTTTTGCCAAGGAAGAGCCGGAATTCGTGCGAGTAATGAAGGATAGTTTTTACGTTGATGATTTGGTGACAGGCGCAGAGTCGGCAGATAAGGCACTTGAGTTATTTGAGAAAGCACGTGCGCGGATGGCGACAGGGGGGTTTAAACTGCGGAAGTGGCTAAGCAATGACGAGAAAGTGACAGCGGAAATACGAGAGCGTGAGAATGACGTGACGTTGTGTGACAGAGAGACCAACGTGACAGTTCGTGACAGTGTAGACACTGATAGTGACGAAGCGACGTACGCAAAGGCGATGCTTGGAGTTAAGGATGAAATGTCGGTTGTAGACAAGGTACTAGGGCACGAGTGGAATTGTAAGAATGACGAGTTTAGGTTCGACTTAGAGAGGCTTGCGGATAAGGCCGCAGGTGTGAATGTGACAAAGCGGAACACCTTGAAAGTGATGGCGAGTATGTATGATCCATTGGGTATTGTTAGTCCCATCATGGTAAGTATGAAAGTGCTTTTTCAGGAATTGTGTGTCGAGAAGTTAGATTGGGACGAAGAGTTGACTGGAGAAAGGAAGAAGCGTTGGTTAAGTTGGTTGGATGATTTGAAACGCGTGAAGGAAGTTAGAATAGCGCGTTGTGTGTATGGCGTGAGTGGAGCGGAAGTGACGTATTCGCTTCATGGGTTTGGTGACGCCAGTAAGAAGGCTTACTGCGCGGTGATTTATTGCGTTACCGAGTTGTATGGGGCCTATCACGTTGAACTGCTTACATCCAAAACACGAGTTGCTCCGTTGAAGGAACAGACAATACCGCGCCTAGAGTTGATGTCCGGGAGAGTGTTGGCGCAGTTAATGGCGACGGTGGTGAATGCGATTAGTGGTGAGGTTGAGCTGAGTGGGAGACGTTGTTGGCTTGACAGTAAAACTGCGCTGTGCTGGATAAATAATCAGGGCGAATGGAAGCAGTTTGTGAAACAGAGAGTGAATGAGATTCTTAGGCTGACGACCAAGGCGGACTGGGGCCATTGTCCAGGGATAGAGAACCCTGCTGATATCGGTTCGCGCGGTGCGTTGGCATCAGAACTGGTGAATAATCAGCTGTGGAGCAAGGGCCCACAGTGGTTGGCTAGACCAGAGAGTGAGTGGCCGGTGACTGAAGAGATTGTAGAGACAACGGAGAGTTGTGCTGAAGAGTGCAAGCGAGTGACAGTCGCGCTTACTAACGTGACGAAACAGAGTGTTGCGAGTGTGGTAGACATAGAGCGCTACAGTAGTTTGACCCGACTTTTACGAGTGACAGCGTGGGTAGGACGATTTGTGAACAACCTTAGGTTAGGACTGAAGGGTGAGACTATTGTGACTGGAGCGCTGACAATTGACGAGTTGACGAGTGCCGAGTTACTGTGGGTGAAGGCTGCTCAGAGTGAATTGAGATCGGCAAAACACTACAAGGATTTGGTAAAAGATCTTGGAGTCCAGGAGTGTGATGGGGTTCTTAGGTGCGCAGGGAGGCTCGGGAACTCCCAACTAGAGAACGATACAAAGAATCCGATTCTTTTGCCCAGGGGTCATAAGTTCACTAGGCTTGTCATGGATAGTTGTCATGCGAGAGTTTGTCATAGCGGTGTTCGAGCTACCTTGGCAGAACTCAGAGCGCGATTTTGGGTGCCTAAGGGAAGGCAGGCGGTAAAGAAGAGTGTTAGTGAGTGTGTGGTGTGCAAACGGGTTCAAGGGAGGCCGTACGACAAACCTCCGATAGCTGCGTTACCTGAGTTTCGAGTTTCGGAAGCACCGCCGTTTTCTAAGACGGGCGTAGATTTTGCGGGACCAGTGTACATCAAAAGCCACGAGGGCATGAAGAAGATGTATATTGCCTTGTTTACGTGTTCGGTTACGCGAGCGTTACATTTAGAGCTGACGGAAGATTTATCGACTAGATCGTTTTTGAATTGTTTACGTAGATTTTGTGCAAGACGCGGGACGCCCGCATTGATAGTTTCAGATAACGCAAAGACATTCAAATCCGCAGCAAAGTTTTTGAATGAATTGTACGATCAACCGGATATTAGAACGTATTGTGAGGAGAATCGAATCCAGTGGAAGTTCAATCTCGAGAGAGCTCCCTGGTGGGGAGGTTTCTTTGAGAGAATGGTTGGAACAGTGAAGCGTTGTTTGAAGAAGGTGTTGGGCAATGCAAGGTTGAATTGTGACGAGATGCAGACGACCTTGGTAGAGTTGGAAGGGACTTTGAATTCGCGGCCATTGACGTATGAATATGATGAGGTCGGTGCAGAGATGCTGACACCGTCGCATTTGTTGTTCGGACGGAGATTGTTAAATTTGCCTGACGAGTTACGAGATGACGAGGACGAGGAAGTGAATGGGATGATGAAAAGGTTCAGGTACCTAGCGAAGAAACGGAGACATTTCTGGAACAGGTGGTTCAAGGAATACCTGGTAGATTTGCGCGAGCAGCATAAGGTTGTGAATAGTGGACGTAAGGTTGCAGAGGTCGGTGATGTTGTGTTGTTGTTTGATGAGACATTGAAGCGAAGTGAGTGGAAGATGGCCGTTGTAGAGGAGTTGATTCAAGGCCCGGACGGGCAGGTTAGAGGTGCTGTAATCAGAGTGTTGTCCCGGGGGAAGCCCATTAGGATGAAGCGACCAGTTCAACGCTTGTACCCCTTAGAAGTGAAATGTGCCGAGGGTGCGGGGGTAAGCAAAACTGTGGAGGGAATAGAGGTTCCTAACGAAAGGCCTAAACGCGCTGCAGCGTTAGACGCGCAGTGGCGAACTCGTTCGATGATTGACTCGTAGACGAGTCAAGGGGGGAGTGTGTCGGGGATTGAGAGTTTATTAGTTTTACGTGACGCGAGAAGGAAATTACGTTAGGTGTTATTGTCCTATCTTATCAGGAAATTAAGTAGTGATTTAATCTTGTGAACGTGAATAGCACGATGAATCGTAGTAAGAAAGGAATGTAAACTATTTAGTAAATATCCGTTTGTGGGTAGATGAAAGAAAGCGCTGTATTATCCATTGATTGTAAGGGCGTAAAATTAGGGTATAAATAGGGAGAACATTGTATAGTTTAGTTATTGACCGTATTGATCGTATTGACCGTATTGATCGTATTGATCGTATTGAACGTATTGATCGTATTGATCGTATTGATCGTATTGGATTGGATTGATTGAATTGATTGTAAAACGTTGATCGTTGAGAGTTGTATTGCTTGTACGTAGCATGAAGTGCTAGTAAACGCAAACGCAAACGCAAAAAGGTATCGAAGGAAATTGATTGCACGGGGAAACGAATTTCCACGACAGTTCTAGCGGAGAGTAAGAAAAACTCGATCAGCGAGCTGGCCTCTAAGGCTCTGCAGGACGGGCATATCTCAGACGAAGAGTTTCGGCTAATACTTCAGGAACAAGAGAGATACTACGCGCTCAAGGCCGCTATCAGAGCTCGACACGGCCTCGCACCGCGTGAGAAAAAAAGCAGGAAAGGGCCCTCCCTGGAGACACGTGAAAAGATGAAAAAGAGGCTGCGAGAAATTCGCGAGGAGTTCGGGAGCGAGGTGTTAGAGTAAAACTCAGGTTTAAACGCCACGCCAGCGGCTTTGTATTTACGGCCGAAATTGCCCAAAAGAGTCGTGTACGCGAACCGCGCCCGGCCTACATGAACAATTGCCCTAACTATTTATGTACGTGAAACATTATATGCTTGATATATAGAAGGAGGGTAGCGGCTGGGGGGCTCGGAGGGGCGCGCCGCGCCTCCCAAGCCTAAGATGGGGTTGAGGGGGGGGGGGGGGGGGAGGGGGTCGGAGGGGGCCGCCGCGGCCCCCAGGGGGGTTTTACTCAAACTACCCAGTCCCCCCCCGTCGAATCCGTTGTATCGCGACCCGCGTTTTCAAAACACGATTTGTTTTGGTTTTCTGTTCCGTCATTAAAATCATTCTGAGCCAATCAAAGTCTCGCTTTGTACACTTCCCTGGCTATCCTCTGGTCGAAAACTAGACAGTGACGCGACACAAAGCCAGGCAACTGCACTAGGCGAGAGATGGCCAAAGGAAAGGACAAAAACAAATCGATGTTTTGAAAATGCGGCGTCGCGATACAACGGATTCGACAGTAACGGTAAATTATGACGAGCAAAAACTCTTTTAAAGTCGAAGTATATCTGCGTGTGTGCGACTACTAGCACTCATAGGGTTCTTGTACCACTATCTCGTAAGCATATGTTTTGATTGGTTTGTCCCGGGGGTTAATGCGTAATCAAGACACACACATATACTTTTTACACAGTCATATTCTAAATTGTCAAACGTCTTACGCAAGAGAAACTAAACTACTAAAAAAAAAAAGGTTGTGATAAATATAAGAGCCAGATACTCAAAAATAAGAGTTACAAACGAAAAGTTCAAAAAGCTAATTATGTTTTCAAACAAGGTAAGTATAAACAATACGTAAGTACCAACAAGATGAAACTAAACTCTAGTGCGTGTCAGGTTTGTTGCTGTAAACAATATTTGGTGGACGCCTTTTTGTCAACGACAATTTTAAGTCCTCTCCCCATTCATCCAATTCATCCCTCATCCACCCTCCCCCCCTTGTTATATGATGCAGAGTCCCTTACAATACCGTGTTGCAGGCCCGTAGCCAGGATTTTAAGCGGGATGGTTCGTTTTTCCATTTTTATTAGCAGACCAAACTTCTGGTATACCCCTCTCCTCGCCTTATTACATAAGGCAATCAATACTTCAAATAACTTCACTTGTATTTAAAATGGTATTAATAGGGTGGATGCCAATGTGTGTATGCTAGTGTGCTTTTAAAGTCCACATTTATGGTAATATAAAGATAATTATTTTAAAAAGATCTTTATATTCTATTTAAAGACATCTTGATGTGCACGATATGTCTAGCCAAACGTTATATTTTTTTGTTAAATCTTAGCGGACCTTCAAGCCGAATTTGGGGGGGGGGGGGGGGGGGGGTGTGTGTGTGTGTGTGTGTGTGGGGGGTTCGTCCGAACCCTCCGAACCCCTCTGGCTACGGGCCTGTGTTGTCGGGTGCCTTTACGTGACTCGATTACAATGGGCGACTAGTACGTCCTAATCTACAAAGACAAACGGCTGCGATGATTATCGCGATTAAGGTGACAGCTAGCACTACTGTGCAAACAATCAGTATAATCTGCAGAATCCTGGATGTTTCCTTTTCTTCTGAAAAAACAAAAAACAAAAAAAAAAACATACATGTTGCTTTAGGACATCTATCGAAACGTACAAGAGGATAAAAAAGATTTTTTATAATAATATGACTCTACACCGCAGTATTCATCTAACTAGTAGCGTGAACCCGACAGTGGTCACCTTAATCTATGTGACCTACCAAGAACCAATGGTGCGTTTTGGGTACTTTTTGAAGATAAAGATCCAAGCATCAAACTAAAGTCTTACCTTTCTCCTTTTGCTGTTTCGCCTTTAATGCTTCTTCTGCAAGAACAATAAGATATTTTCAAAAAGTCTAAAAATATCCTTTGGTTAAAAAAGAAAACAATACAGAATGGAAAAATAACAGCTTAAAAAAATTAAAGAATAAGTTAGAATAACAAATAGATAAGTTTGTCTTATCAGAGGTTGCAACAAGACGTTAAAAAAGGGAATTATTGCATACCGTTGTCATACTCATCGGTTATTCGCACGACACAGGTATCCCGCGTTGTGTTTACCACGGCCTTTGTGGGGTCTACAGGGGTGAAACTAATCGAAAAGAGCTCGTCACTTTCCGCTATGCTGTCGGTCACGATCGTGATGTTAGCAGACACTTCGGTTTGCTCGGGGGCGAACGTGATAATGTCATCTTTGAAATCCCGGATGTCGGCCTTAATCATTGCTGTCCACACCATGCTCTGAACCTCTTTGAGCCTGGGACGAAAGACAGATAAGTGTTAATGAGCCTGGGACGAAAGACAGATAGCTGTGTATAGACCTAAGACTACAGACACATAAGTGTAAATGAAACTGGGCAAAAGATAGATAAGAGTGAGTGATCCTGGGACGAGAGACAGATGAGTGTGAATAAACCTGGGACGGGAGACAGATAAGTGTGAGTGATCCTGGGACGGGAGACAGATAAGTGTGAATGAACCTGGGAGGAGAGACAGATAAGTGTGAATGAGCCTGGGACGAGGGACAGATAACTTTGAGGTACCCTGGGAAGAGAGACGGATACTGAATGAACCTAGCCTACTAGATACTGCGCCTGGGCCTGCGAGCCTGCGATACAGGCGTTTGTTGTGTTTCCGCGACGGAAACCCCGCTTTTCCGTGTTTTGGGCGCCATCTTGGGTTTATGGCCGCGCGCGAGCTGGATGCGAGAGCAAAAGGCATCCCCAGCCCCCTCCCCCATCTTTGCCTTTGATGGCGCCCAAACCACGGGAAAGCGGGGTTTTCGTCGTGGAAACACCAACAAACGCCTACTAGTAGGCTAGAATGAACCTGGTACGGAAGACTGAGCAATAAATCGATGATACAACAAGTAGTGCTAATGATGACGTAGAAGATGTTAATGTTGTTGTTGATGATGATGATAATTATGTTGATAAGAATGATGATGATGATGGTGAAGATGATGTTGCTGATGATGATGCTGATGGCGATGAGGATTTTGATGATGATGATCGTCGTACCTCACTGAGACAGGGACCTCCGCCAGTCCAGTCTTTCTCATAGGAACTGTGACTCTGCCTTTCTGCTCTTCGATAGTGATGTTCAAGTAAACAAAACTAATGCTCACTGGTAAAAAAAAAAAAAAAAACACTTCAAGTCAACGGTTGACTCGAAACTCTACGTTGTATACATCGCACTCTCCACTAAGAGACTAACAGGTTGGATATAATTGTGAGCCTCTATATATAAGCAAAATGTGCACTTCTCCCCTGGCGCCCGTTTCTCAAAACACCCGAGAAATCTCGGGCCCGGAAACTTTATTTTGCATTTTTGCCCGAAATTTCGCATGTTTTTCTTTTTGAGAACCGCTTTCATGATTTAGAAAAGTTTTAACTTCCTCTTGGTTCATATTCCAAATGATTACGCTCAAAAGGGCTATTTTCCAAGTTTTGCTGAAGCCAGAAAGTTACCCGAAAAGTCTCGGGTGACTGCGGGGTCCCAAAAACTTTCTTAAGACCAGCGGTCTGAGTTCGTCGAGATTTCTCGGAAAAATGATGTTTGGGCGCCCTAGCTCAAAACTAAACTGGTAATAGGTATGGTTGACCTCAGTATACTGTGAAAGTTTGAAGCAATTTGGATAAATATTTTTGGCGATAGAAGCCGAAAAGTAATTTTTCGTCTCCCGCACCCGGATTTGAGACAATTTCGTGGTTGTTAGAAAAAGACTAAAAACCGGTTCGCAACGCGTGATAAAACATTTGCAGCTTATATAAACCTAAAGAATAGATAATAAGGATTTCCCAGGCTAAAAGATAAGCTGTTCTGTCAGCACCTTATTATTTTACGAGATTTTATTTTATTTTATGTTTTTAGATGACTTTGAAAAGCCTTGAAATGATCGTGTAATATCGCCGATGAGATGTAGATTTGGCAAAAATGATTGCATTCATCGAAAAGAACATCATTTCTACTTTTGATATGTGAAATAAAATTTAGGGGCAAATAAAATCCGACTTTTTTACAAGCCGAAATATGACCCCCACTTGACCCTAATTATAAACAAATGCCGACTACTGTATCGGGTTTTCCGCATTCAAACAACGCCTTCAAATCTCCAGAAAAAAAAGAAAGAGCGCTCAAATCAAAAGAAATATACTGTCGGCAATACTAAAATTTAATGGTAATAATTTCATAGCATTTATTGCATTAAATTGCGATTTTTAGGCTCGCGTGATACTATTTTGTTTGCTGCCATGCATACGTAATTAAAGCGTGACAAACAAAGCGACAATCATAAAATACCTCACCATGACTGCAATAAGACTTTTCTGATAATTACTTATTAAAAAGAAAAACGTCCAAAAGAAGAAAATGAGAGTTTTGCATGTTTTTATTTAATTAACAAGCGATACTGGCAGAATTTTGTACAGTTTTAAATTGTAATTAAACAAAAAGCTTGATCAAATTGTCAAAATTCGCTTATTTTCAAAGCCTTTGTTCAACTACAAATTTGATCAAATAAAAATACAAATTATGCAAGAACGCTGAGACATTTGCGATATTGAGGCCTCTCACCGTAAGCTGTTCTCCTTTTTAGTAAAAGAGAGTATTGAAGTGTAAAAACTTACTCTGGTTTTCACAACAGAACACAGGATTACCGACTCAGAAATCTATTTCATGTAACCATGAAAAAAAATATAATCGGGACCCAAGAAATCGTGGATTTATTTTGCGCAACTACATCTTTGAATAACATCCACGAGCGTGGCTACAAAAGAAGCTTTGCGTCGGATTGCTCCGGACATTTGAAGCTCCAGCTCTTTGCAGATAGTGGGAAGGGTGGCCACTGAAAGAAAGTTGAGCCTGGACCTGGAGTACAAGTGGCACAAGTCGATGCCGTTCGCTTCTATTGGGTGATTTAGTTGGCATTCATCTAGGATGGCAGCTCTCGTACGGAAGTAGGCGGCTGCCTCCTCCGCAGCCTCTACTGCCTCCGCACCCTGTGCTATTTTCGGGAAAAATACACCTGTACATGGCCCGGTAATAGGAACTCATTGATTTTATCGGCGTTCCCCTGTTTAGAGAGATGCAGCTTGTTGATTCTATCACTTCATTCCCAATTAATGGTACGCCCCCCCCCTCCTCCATATCAAACATATTCCCCACGGATAGTGTCCTTCGTATGTATTGCCTTATATGGGCATAGATGCCCATATTTAGAAGAGCTAAAGTTTTCGCGCTCCCTGATCTCCAGAAAACATGGTGAAAAATACTCATTCCTGTCAATTTGCGACTCGCGGCAAAAATTATTTACCAAAACTTGCTCGCTTGGTCAAATCTTTTCCTTACTAATCCTATAAAGTCCTTAGACCCAGGCCTCCAAGTGATTGACCGAGCGGGTTTGAAGGTCACCCAAATATTGATATGCCCCCGACTACTTTTTGGTGGTAGCCAAGCTTGCCGGGAAGGGGGACTCCGATAAAAACAGACGGGGGTGATCGCCGGCAAAATTGATTGTAACCCGTTAGGGATGGCACTTTAGGCGTGGTCAACAGAAATAATTTCCTCTATGAGATGGAAAATTGGGTGAGGTCGAAGGAAACACCCCCTTAGGAATAGCAATTAATCGAATTTTATACCCTAAGAGATAACAGAATGGGAAAAAAACGTTTAACACCCACTTAGGAATAGCAGTTGGTCGAATTTTACACCCTAAGAGATGGAAAAATCTGAAAAATCCTCCAACACCCCAAAAAGATGGCAGTTGGTAGAAATTTTATACTCTAAAAGATATGACGATTACCCCCGTCTACATTTTTAGAGAGTCCCCCCCAGGGCAAAGATATGCATTCCCCTTCTTTAGCAAACTCGCATTTGCCGTATAGTGTGTGCCGGTCTAACCAAGCCAAGCGTGTATAGCCTTTCACGCACTGGACAGCTGAATAGCTTTGTGGTAGGCTCTTCCTCGTTGCTGACTGCGGGTTCTGGCTCAGCGGCGTTCGCTCTGCGCTCGACAGCACGCTTGATGTCATCGAATTCACCGTCACTGAACGAGCCCGGAAACGTTGAAATCGATTGGTCAGGATGCGGCTTGAAGGCTCTCTCTCCTCTTCCCCTCCCACTCCCCTCGTTTTTCATTTTTGCTCAAATCCAAGATGGTGGCTATAATACACCGGATAAACGCCCCCCCCCCCCCCCTTTATTGAAGGCTTTTCAAATATTATTCTTTTTTCAAATGGTACCTATGGTTGAGCAAGCCACACCTTCCCCCCTCCTCAGTCCTCTGGTCCTATGATCTCCTGCCTGAGACTTTGTCAAAGTAAAGAAGCGCTTATAGAGAGTAATTACCTGCTTGCAATAAGCGTTTACTGCACCTTACGCGCAATGATAGAATCCTGCGTTGTCTTGCTTGTAGTATGCCGGTAAAGTGAATAGTGAAAGCGATTTTTTTACTGGTTAACAAGCCAATCGATTGGCCAGGACAAAATTTTGACGGCTGTTTATCCCGGCCAGACAAATTTTGTCCTCCTAGTGCGATTAGGCCCTAAGATAACGCGCGAAAAAATGAAAACAGAAAAGTAACCTCAAAATTTACCTAGGAAGCTTTTTTGGACATATGCTCCCTGACAAGAATGGAATTTTTTTGGTAGTATTGAAAACAATAGTAAAAAGCATCAACTGTTACTTTTTCTTACTTTCTTTTTATAACTCAATTTACCTGGGAAATGGAAATTGGTTGGTTATATCATAAACAATAGTAGAAAAGCTTCAACTGTTATTTTTTCTTGATTTCTTTGTATGAACGCTTGTTGAATAAATTAACTCCTCGAATTTGCATATCCACACGACAGCAGAAGATGGTACGCGTTTCTAGTCCACGAAAGTAGGGAACTAAAGAAAATATTATAATGCTTATAGAACGAAGGATGGATAGAAATAAATATAGGACGATTTAAGAATAACTTTCGTGGGAAAAAGTTTGGAGATGCTCATGAAGCGGAAGAATAAAGACCCGGAAGTTTTTAGTGCCGATAATAATTATCATGCATGCGGATTGTACTTTAAAATGTTTTGAAAATATAATTTTGAAAAGCATATAAACATCAGAGAGACAAGAATATTTGATCAAATACCAGTATTTTCAAGAATTATGTTGCATCCTTTTTTTTGGGAGTTTTAATTGTTATTTATAAGTTTTTGGTAGCGAGGCATTAAAAAGTGAGTGTCGGCATTTGTTTATAATTAGGGTCAAGTGGGGGTCATATTTAGGCTTGTAAAAAAGTCGGATTTTATTTGCCCCTAAATTTTATTTCACATATCAAAAGTAGAAATGATGCTCTTTTCGATGAATGCAAACATTTTTGCCAAATCCACATCTCATCGGCGATATTACACTATTATTTCAAGGCTTTTCAAATTCATCTAAAAACATAAAATAAAATAAAATCGCGTAAAATAATAAGGTGCTGACAGAACAGCTTATCTTTCAGCCTGGGAGTTCCTTATTATCCATTCTTTAGGTTTATATAAGCCGCAGTTGTTTTATCACGCGTTGCGAACCGGTTTTTAGTCTTTTTCTAACAAACACGAAATTGTATCAAATCCGGGTGCGGGAGACGAAAAATTACTTTTCGGCTCCTATCGCCAAAAATATTTATCCAAATTGCTTCAAACTTTCACAGGATACCATGGTCAACCATACCTATTACCAGTTTAATTTTGAGCTAGGGCACCCAAACTTCATTTTTCCGAGAAATCTCGACGAACTCAGACCGCTGGTCTTAATATTTGAGACATGTGTTTTTCGGGCCCGAGAAGATCACAATCTGTAAATCTATAAAGAGAATCATCCTTTACATGAATCTTTGTGGTAAAATCCGATGTTTGACAATATTTCAACACGTTTAGATACCATAAATTTTATAGGAATTAGCAACTGTAGCAAGCTTTTCGAATTTAAGGAATAAATCGTTTTCGGGCCCGAGAACTCTCGGGTGTTTCGAGAAACTAGCCTCTGGATCTACTGAATTTTCACCTAACAAGAATATATACCTCTATCATTGTCTGTGATACAAACAGTAGCATCCCGCGGGTCAACCAGAACATTCGCTCGAGAAACGTTCAGCCTCACTATGAAACACTCAGTGCCTTCGGTCACGTGATCATCGTGGATTGCAAATGTGTAGCTCTTCAAGTCTTCATTTACAGCAAAGGTGTCGGCGATTTCTTTATGCGTGAAGTCGCCCGGCGCAGACGCATTCAGGTTGACTGTTGAAATACTGATACACAGAAAAAGACTTCTTCGAAAAATGAGACAAAACCTTTTAAGGTTAAGCATTGACAGGCCTAGGGGGTTGAATCACCTTCTCACCTTCAGGGCACAGTCATAGATCGAAATCAGATCGAAGCATATTTAAAAATTATAGGCAGTGGCTCATAATGGCTGACAAACCGACCAGTTGGCCAAGGAAGGTACTTGGATATTTGTATGATAAAGGAGGGAGGTACTTGGATATTTGTATGATAGAGGAGGGGGGTACTTGGATATTTGTATGATAGAAGAGGGAGGTACTTGGATATTTGTATGATAAAGGAGGGAGGTACTTGGATATTTGTATGATAGAGGAGGGGGGTACTTGGATATTTGTATGATAGAAGAGGGAGGTACTTGGATATTTGTATGATAGAAGAGGGTACTTGGATATTTGTATGATAGAGGAGGGGGGTACTTGGATATTTGTATTATAGAGAAGGGAGGTATTTGGATATTTGTATGATAGAGGAGAGGGAGGTACTTGGATTTTTGCATTGTAGAAGAGGGAGGTACATGGATAATATTTGTATGATGGGGGAGGGGGTGCTAGAAAGGGACCTTTGTCTGTAAACGTGTAGCAGGAGGCTGGTGCATCTATAACGCCTGTCTATTCAAGTGACGATAACCTGAGGACCGCCCATTCCAAGCGTCGTCATTTTTATAACTTCATACCTACTCCTCCCCGCCTGGACTGATTTGCCCTTTTATTCCGTGTCCCCCCTTGCCAATGCTACCAAAATAGTGATTTCGATGTATACTTTAATTTCTCTCATACCCTAGGTCCAATGGTATTGACGTGTTTCCGGTCTTGCGCACTAGCAGCGTAATATTCCCCTCACTCTCGGTCACACTCACGGTTTTGTTGACGAAACCAAAGGTCACTAAACGTGTAAGAAAAATAAATATTTTTTTTTATTTTTTCATCATTTTCTCTTGCTACTGTCATTTTGAATATTGGAACGCATATACATCACAATTCTTATGACGCCGACAATACTGGTGTGCGTATTTCTATTCGGGCAACAAGTGCTCAAAATATACAAAAGTAAGACCCTCCCAGCAACCATTTCGGTTGTGCCTCGTGGGTACTAGGTACGAATTTGTGACAGGCTTGTAACCTAGGTAACCTCAGCTGAATAATCAAATGAGCCGTTTTTCAGGTAATGGGGTACAGTGGCTTTAAACGTCTGCCACCCAAAGCCTCGATTCCCGCTTAAACTCCACAGGACCCCCATAACCGGATAATGCTGTGCGTACCTTTATCGCCGTGGTCTGTTATCGTGACGGTCACGCTACTGTAGTTCAGTGTCACGTGGGGTGAGGTAGTCGTGGCGGTTATGTTGAACGATTCGGTGTTTTCAAGGGTGGCGTCATTGATGATGGTGACTGTTGCATGCTGGGAAGGCTCTTCTTGAGTAAAAGTCACGGATGAATAGTGCAGGCGATGGTCACGGCTGGAGCTTGCACTGATGTTAGTAATGGCGAACCTGAATTGACGCATCATCATAATCAACTTGATCATTTTCGTACATGGTTAACACTGTCTTGATCTAGCACTGCATAATTATCCCCAGGATTCCAGATCTGACTATGAGGGGAAGGGAAAGGAAGGCAACGGGGGATTGTTAGGTGGCCGTTATGTACGCCTAAAAGCTTACGTTATCTTAATGGGGATTCCCAGGATTCCAGATGTGACTATGAGGGGGAGGGAAAGGAAGGCAACGGGAGATTGTTAGGTGGCCGTTATGTACGCCTAAAAGCTTACGTTATTTTAATGGGGATTCCCAGGATTCCAGATATGACTATGAGGGGGAGGGAAAGGAAGGCAACGGGAGATTGTTAGGTGGCCGTTATGTACGCCTAAAAGCTTACGTTATCTCAATGGGGATTCCCAGGATTCCAGATGTGACTATGAGGGGGAGGGAAAGGAAGGCAACGGGAGATTGTTAGGTGGCCGTTATGTACGCCTAAAAGCTTACGTTATTTTAATGGGGATTCCCAGGATTCCAGATATGACTATGAGGGGGAGGGAAAGGAAGGCAACGGGAGATTGTTAGGTGGCCGTTATGTACGCCTAAAAGCTTACGTTATCTCAATGGGGATTCCCAGGATTCCAGACTTGACTGTCAGGGGGAGGGAAAGGTTTCCAGCATTTTCAGCGACAGTGACCGATGAACTTGTGAACCCAATGGTTGCTAGAAAATACAATACAATGACTCGAGCGTGACACATAAGTCAGTTTGAAATCGTACAGATTGAGGGGCCAGTGATGAAAAACGCAAGACTAGTTCCAGTACCGTTCGGTTAAACAACCTTTTTGTTTTGAAATGGCGGCTTTTTACCGGCGAAATGTCACATTTTGGCGAATGCTAAGAAAACTGAAAGCTTTTATTAAAGTTTTTTTTTGTACATTACGGTTTTAATGCTGTACAGTAAGTCAAAACAGCGACTGAAGTCAGCCTTTAGTACCTTTACTCGAACGATTCAACACTGAGATTGTGTTTGTTTTCGCCAGAACACGCGCATGCGCATACGTTATTCAGCACTGTCGATTGCGGGCAAGTTTTGTTGAGCATGACATTTAAAATTAATGTGATACTAATCAATGAGCATGACGTTAATGAGCGTGACATGATTAGGATGACGTAAGTAAGCAAGACGTGATTAACATGACGTTACTGAGTTTGACATGCTTTGCATGACGTTAATGAGCGTGACATGATTAGCATAAATGACGGAGCGATCTATTGCAAACTCACCATTGTCATCGTTAACTATGGTTAGATTGATGTAAGTTTGTCGAAGGTTAGCAATTAGGTCGTTACTGCTTAACACTAAGAAAAAATCTTTATCGTTCTCTAGGATCTCATCGTCAAAGATCTGCACGCTGAAAGTGTAGTTACGCACTCCTTCTCCAAGGCGGATCGTTTCGTTCGAGAACATGTAATCAATCCCTTGGTACGCTGTACCATTGTACGCCTTCACTCTGTGGATAAGAACGAGTAGAAGTGTCAAAATTGATGTTGGTAATCAAAACAATTATAATGATAGTGATGATGATGAAGATGGCTACGATAACAGTAATGCTGATGGAGATGATTATGATAACAGTAATGATGGTGATTATTATTATGATGTTAACGATGATAAATAATGATGGTATGGTCGTGGTGGTGATGATGGTGGCAGTGGTAATGATTTTAGATAACAGGGCCGTAGCAGGGGTGGGGCACTGGGGGCACGTAGCAGGGGTGGGGCACTGGGGGCACGTAGCAGGGGTGGGGCACTGGGGGCACGTGTCCCCCAATATTTTGAAAAAAAAAAATAAGGAAATGACCAGTAGGGGCGTGGCTGTGCCCCCAATTGTTGTCTTAATGTTTTTGTATTGTGCCTCCCCCCAATCTTTTGAGGCCTGCTACGGCTATGGATAGTGATTCCGATGATGGGTAATGACCATGGATGATTGGTGAGTTGTGTTGTAAATTGTATAGTGATTGGCATTAGTACTTACTGTACAGTGACGGGAGTATCGTAAGCCGTGAGTTTCTCCACCGTTATGTTGACTAGGCCGGCATCCTCTCGCACAGACCTCAGCACTGAGCCTTTAAACCCCACGTCAGCTAGACAACACAAAATGCAACTTAGCCGCCATTTGTGTCGGAAAAGAAATATTTCTATTCCATTTAATGGATAACTAGGAACTTCTTAGATTCCAGAATCTTGATAGTAGATTTCACGGCACGATTCCTTGCGGCTCCATCGTATGATGACAACCAGGGGCCGGTTCCTGAAAGGCCGATTAACTTAACCCTAAATAAGCGCCTAATCACGGGTTAAAGTTGGGTTTACTAACCCTGGATTAAGCGGGTAAAAAACTGGTTTGACGAGTAAAATTTACACAGGATACGCATTAGATCGATAGAGAGCAACTGAAATTTAACTTTGGTGATTTTATTTTCGCAGAAAAAAAACAAACAAACAAAATAAAAAAAACACCTCTACACCACCTGTAATATTACCGCCATTTCATTGCCAAAAATGTCATTTGCAGGGTTCAAGTTGGTGCGTGACACTAGCGAGACAGATTCATTTCAAATATAAATTTCATGTAACTTTCTGTCTGTCCCAGCACAATTTTGAAGTCAGCATCGCAACGAAGGTCGTAGTACAGGAAAATGGTGCAGAATTTATGCTGACTTGTTCAAATTAATAGAAGGGTTATGAAATTTGGCAGGGTGATAGATCTTTGCACCATGAGTAATTCTAGATAGGATGCCACGCCCAAAAACAAGTACTTCCAGATATATAGGGTGGAATTGATTATCACAAAAATGAACGAAACATGCACTTAATGGTAATTCACGGGCCCAAACTTTCTCATGTAGATAAAGGCTAATATATTTCATATTACCGTTACAAGGGCAACGCCCTCACAACGATACTTCAAGTATTATAGAGATGCAATTACTACGATAAAAATAAATATAAAACACACTAAATATGCTAGTTAATGATTTTACTCTTGTATAAGGATCAAAAACTGTTCATGGCATAGATGTTAATCCATATACAAGAGTGAAATCATTAATTAGCATATTTAGTGAGTTTTATATTCATTTTTATCATAGTAATTGCACCTCTATAACACTGGAATATAATCAAAAAGCCCAAACTGCCGCGATCTCGTACCAGAACAATGAATAAAATACACCAAAACCTGGAAATCGACTCTGCCAAATTTTCGTCTTTAATAAGACTTCTTCAGGGCAGACTGAAGAAGGTGAATCGTTACAAGCTTATTTACATCAGAATAGTGGCGCGAGACGCAAAAACATTACAACTGACAAAACCCCCTCTTTTTTTTAGAATAGCGCGCGCTATGGATAAAAAGAATTTACACATCTCTACGTGGGTTCCTACTACAAAAAAAGTCATCACTATTAAGACCCCGCGGGTAGATAGACTTCAGCCGATAAGCCCACTGGCCTTCCCTTTCCCTAAGCTGAGCCTCAGAGTTACACTTATCTACAAGTTGTACCATAACATTATTATGACTTTTAAAAATGATGATCGCAATGAAAATGTCTTAATAATAGGTCTTAATAGTCTTTAGGTCTTAATAATGTTATGGTACAACTTATAGATAAGTGTAACTCTGAGGCTCAGCTTAGGGAAAGGGAAGGCCAGTGGGCTTATCGGCTGAAGTCTATCTACCCGCGGGGTCTTAATAGTGATGACTTTTTTTGTAGTAGGAACCCACGTAGAGATGTGTAAATTCTTTTTATCCATAGCGCGCGCTATTCTAGAAAATGCGCGTTTTTGTCAGTTGTAATGTTTTTGCGTCTCGCGCCACTATTCTGATGTAAATAAGCTTGTAACGATTCACCTTCTTCAGTCTGCCCTGAAGAAGTCTTATTAAAGACGAAAATTTGGCAGAGTCGATTTCCAGATTTTGGTGTATTCTATAACACTGGAAGTATTGATATGAGGGCGTTGCCCTTGTAACGATAATATAAAATATATTAGCCCTTTTTGGGGTATCAATTAAAGACTCCGAAATTCGGACTCTTTTTGGGGTATCCATTAAAGACTCCTAAATTCGGACTCTATTTTGGAAATCCATAAAAGACTCCGAAATTCAGACTCTTTGGGGTATCCATTAAAGACTCAGAAATCCGGACTCTTTTTAGGGGTATCCATTAAAGACTCCGAAATTCGGACTCTTTTTTGGAGATCCATAAAAGACTCCGAAATTCAGACCCTTTTTTTGGGTATCCATTAAAGACTCCGAAATTCGGACTCTTTTTTGGGGATCCATAAAAGACTCCGAAATTCAGACTATTTTCAGGGTAGTTATAAAAGACTCAGAAATTCGGGCTCTGTTGTTTTTTTGTCCTCCCTTTCAGATCAGCGATAAAACACTTATTCTTTCTGAGGGTTTAGAAATTGCCGTTGCAACAAGTAGGGATTGGACAGAGCCTCTTCTTCACACCGTTGAAAAACTTGACTCTACTCGAACTAGTTTTTTTTTTCGAGTAAAACCCTACAGACAACCCTGATTTTTCATATTTTCTGGGCTTTTGGAAAACCACAAATTAATTTGGAACACGTTCTACGCGAAAATGGTCAAACTTGATTGGTCAATATCTGCAAGCATTTGCAAGAATTTTGGTTTTGCGGTAGTCCTGTGGTGTACAAGGAACGCCTGCAAAAGGCTTATTGATTGTTTAGATAGAAAAAAGAGTTACTAAAGATAGCGATAGTCACGGAGCGATCGTTACACGAGCAGTTCGGGCGGCGAAGTTTGAGCAATGGCTGGTGAGCATCGTCGAAGAAACAAAGGTCCAAGATGCCACCACTGTCATCGATTGGCCACATCAAAAGAGATTGCCGAGAACTCGTATCGGCAAAGGCGGAAATTATATGGCTTCAAAGTTATTGGGATGGGTTGCACCCTGTATTACCGCTTAATGTAATAACTGTGATAACTAACTAATTGAATACAAACGCTTAATTTAATTAAATTCGCCGCTTAATGTAATAATAACTCACAGGCGTTAGTATAACATTAACGTTAGTATTACATTAAGTGGCAGTTATTACATTAAGCGGTGATACACACCCGCCCCATGTGCCCCACCCCTTTCTACGACACTGTACATTAGCCCTGGTTTCACGCTACTATACCCTACCCTGTGTGTCGTCGTTAAGCACGTTGATGGTGATGTTAGCATTTTTCAGGGAAATAATCGGATCGGTGACACTTATAGTCAGGTAGAAAGTCTTGTTTTCCTCAAGGCGCGAGTCGTCTATAATGTGCACCATGACGTCGAAAGTGGAAATTGACGGAGGGATGTTGATGGTGGTTTGCAGCGGTTGAAAGTCCACCCCTGATACAGCTGTTCCGCTTACTGCTTGAACACTGCGAATAAAAGTAGGTAAATACTTTGGTAAATGTTAATTCAAGGCGGATCTAGGGGTTCTTGTCCTGTTTT
Organism: Nematostella vectensis; assembly: GCF_932526225.1. Taxonomy (NCBI): domain Eukaryota; kingdom Metazoa; phylum Cnidaria; class Anthozoa; order Actiniaria; family Edwardsiidae; genus Nematostella; species Nematostella vectensis. The sequence goes on from NC_064036.1 coordinate 16,901,823, forward strand.
TTTTTTCGGCACAACAAAAGCTTGACGTCTGAATCGGTTTCGTGTTTGTGCCGTGCAGTACGACTTGCGCAGCCGTGCTGTGAATGATTTCAGACGTAGAACCATCCCTGTACCCAATCCAAATAACTATATACGGTACAGGACTTAAACTGCGCAGAATCGCGGCGTATGAGTCGGTAGTGAGTTGAGTCTATTTTCTAAATACTGGGGATTGTAATTTTCGTGTTATATATTATGAGTGTTAATTCGTGTATTGTAAAGTTAAAATTTTCCAAAAATCCGAGAAAACTTTGGTAATGGGTAAAGAAAAAAAAAGGAAAAGTGTCAACTCCTGAAGACACAATTCTGAGCTCTTCTTTCAACACAACACCGAGCGTTTAATTTCAACACACTAACTATGCTTTCAACAATCGAGCCTGGCATGTTTGGCACGCTCTCTGGACGAGCACGCTATCGCCATGGCAACATCAATCAATGAAAAAAACATAACAAAACGAAAATTGGAACATCGAAAAAATTGCTTGTCTACATTTTGGATCCTCTTTTTCCTCGGGATTGCTGAATTTTTTTAAAAGCGCTGCTGTCAGCAATTGTGTTTAGAATATCGTTTTTAATATTTTTTGCACATTCATTTATCTTTACAAGGTGATGGGTCCTTTTCTTTAACGTTAAAATTTCAAATTTTATGTCTTTGATCGCCAATGTTTTTTTGTAGCATACCTCACATTGATTGGTAGCTTCGTGGAACCAGTGTTTTCGATCGTCACGTTTATACTCCCAACGCTCTCGTTCAAGAACCTAACAACGTCGCTTTGGAAACCTATCACCGCTGGAACAAAAGGATACCACATTATCGTCTTTCATGATATTTTAACCAAAAGAAGACTCACAGGCTAATCACAGTCTTTTTTAAAGTAAAACAAAAACAAAAACAAAAAACAAACAAAACAAAAAAACAACTCGATATTATTCTGATATTGCGCTGTAAAGCATTCATTCATAAAAAAAGATGAATCATATAAATGAATCTAGACTATAGAAATACCTACAAGCAAAGATTTATCCTTCATTTGCCAAATTTAATAAAAGTAACCAATGGAAAATAAACAATTTTTTCCAATCACGGATTGTGCTAGGATGAGAAAAGGGCCGGTGTAAAAGACTCTATTAAGACTTTGATATGAAACCAGCGCCCTTCATAAAAATCCCTAACAATAGTTACATACGAAATTCATTAACTCACACCTCTGGTGTCGTCATTAAGTATGTGAAAGGTGATGTTAGTAGTTCCCTTGGAAACCGCCGGGCCAGTGATGTTCAAGGTTAGGTAGAACGTCTTGTTAGGCTCAACGACAAAGTCATCTGTTATGTAGACTGTGACGTTATAAGTGGAGACTGAGGGGGGGATGTTGATGGTGGTTTGTAAGGGTTCAAAGTCCACCCCGGATACAGCTGTTCCGCTAACTGCTTGAACACTGCGAATAAAAGTATGTAAATACTTTGTTAAATGTTTATTCAAGGCGGATCTAGGGGTTCTTGTCCCGTTTTTTTTTTCGGCACAACAAAAGTTTGACGTCTGAATCGGTGTCGTGTTCTTGCCGTGCAGTACGACATGCGCAGCCGTGCTTTGCGCTGTGAATGATTTCAGACGTAGAACCATCCCTGTACCCAATCCAAATAACTATATACGGTACAGGACTTAAACTGCGCAGAATCGCGGCGTATGAGTCGGTAGTGAGTTGAGTCTATTTTCTAAATACTGGGGATTGTAATTTTCGTGTTATATATTATGAGTGTTAATTCGTGTATTGTAAAGTTAAAATTTTCCAAAAATCCGAGAAAACTTTGGTAATGGGTAAAGAAAAAAAAAGGAAAAGTGTCAACTCCTGAAGACACAATTCTGAGCTCTTCTTTCAACACAACACCGAGCGTTTAATTTCAACACACTAACTATGCTTTCAACAATCGAGCCTGGCATGTTTGGCACGCTCTCTGGACGAGCACGCTATCGCCATGGCAACATCAATCAATGAAAAAAACATAACAAAACGAAAATTGGAACATCGAAAAAATTGCTTGTCTACATTTTGGATCCTCTTTTTCCTCGGGATTGCTGAATTTTTTTAAAAGCGCTGCTGTCAGCAATTGTGTTTAGAATATCGTTTTTAATATTTTTTGCACATTCATTTATCTTTACAAGGTGATGGGTCCTTTTCTTTAACGTTAAAATTTCAAATTTTATGTCTTTGATCGCCAATGTTTTTTTGTAGCATACCTCACATTGATTGGTAGCTTCGTGGAACCAGTGTTTTCGATCGTCACGTTTATACTCCCAACGCTCTCGTTCAAGAACCTAACAACGTCGCCTTGGAAACCTATCACCGCTGGAACAAAAGGATACCACATTATCGTCTTTCATGATATTTTAACCAAAAGAAGACTCACAGGCTAATCACAGTCTTTTTTAAAGTAAAACAAAAACAAAAACAAAAAACAAACAAAACAAAAAAACAACTCGATATTATTCTGATATTGCGCTGTAAAGCATTCATTCATAAAAAAAGATGAATCATATAAATGAATCTAGACTATAGAAATACCTACAAGCAAAGATTTATCCTTCATTTGCCAAATTTAATAAAAGTAACCAATGGAAAATAAACAATTTTTTCCAATCACGGATTGTGCTAGGATGAGAAAAGGGCCGGTGTAAAAGACTCTATTAAGACTTTGATATGAAACCAGCGCCCTTCATAAAAATCCCTAACAATAGTTACATACGAAATTCATTAACTCACACCTCTGGTGTCGTCATTAAGTATGTGAAAGGTGATGTTAGTAGTTCCCTTGGAAACCGCCGGGCCAGTGATGTTCAAGGTTAGGTAGAACGTCTTGTTAGGCTCAACGACAAAGTCATCTGTTATGTAGACTGTGACGTTATAAGTGGAGACTGAGGGGGGGATGTTGATGGTGGTTTGTAAGGGTTCAAAGTCCACCCCGGATACAGCTGTTCCGCTAACTGCTTGAACACTGCGAATAAAAGTATGTAAATACTTTGGTAAATGTTTATTCAAGGCGGATCTAGGGGTTCTTGTCCCGTTTTTTTTTTTCGGCACAACAAAAGTTTGACGTCTGAATCGGTGTCGTGTTTTTGCCGTGCAGTACGACTTGCGCAGCCGTGCTTTGCGCTGTGAATGATTTCAGACGTGGAACCATCCCTGTACCCAATCCAAATAACTATATACGGTACAGGACTTAAACTGCGCAGAATCGCGGCGTATGAGTCGGTAGTGAGTTGAGTCTATTTTCTAAATACTGGGGATTGTAATTTTCGTGTTATATATTATGAGTGTTAATTCGTGTATTGTAAAGTTAAAATTTTCCAAAAATCCGAGAAAACTTTGGTAATGGGTAAAGAAAAAAAAAGGAAAAGTGTCAACTCCTGAAGACACAATTCTGAGCTCTTCTTTCAACACAACACCGAGCGTTTAATTTCAACACACTAACTATGCTTTCAACAATCGAGCCTGGCATGTTTGGCACGCTCTCTGGACGAGCACGCTATCGCCATGGCAACATCAATCAATGAAAAAAACATAACAAAACGAAAATTGGAACATCGAAAAAATTGCTTGTCTACATTTTGGATCCTCTTTTTCCTCGGGATTGCTGAATTTTTTTAAAAGCGCTGCTGTCAGCAATTGTGTTTAGAATATCGTTTTTAATATTTTTTGCACATTCATTTATCTTTACAAGGTGATGGGTCCTTTTCTTTAACGTTAAAATTTCAAATTTTATGTCTTTGATCGCCAATGTTTTTTTGTAGCATACCTCACATTGATTGGTAGCTTCGTGGAACCAGTGTTTTCGATCGTCACGTTTATACTCCCAACGCTCTCGTTCAAGAACCTAACAACGTCGCCTTGGAAACCTATCACCGCTGGAACAAAAGGATACCACATTATCGTCTTTCATGATATTTTAACCAAAAGAAGACTCACAGGCTAATCACAGTCTTTTTTAAAGTAAAACAAAAACAAAAACAAAAAACAAACAAAACAAAAAAACAACTCGATATTATTCTGATATTGCGCTGTAAAGCATTCATTCATAAAAAAAGATGAATCATATAAATGAATCTAGACTATAGAAATACCTACAAGCAAAGATTTATCCTTCATTTGCCAAATTTAATAAAAGTAACCAATGGAAAATAAACAATTTTTTCCAATCACGGATTGTGCTAGGATGAGAAAAGGGCCGGTGTAAAAGACTCTATTAAGACTTTGATATGAAACCAGCGCCCTTCATAAAAATCCCTAACAATAGTTACATACGAAATTCATTAACTCACACCTCTGGTGTCGTCATTAAGTATGTGAAAGGTGATGTTAGTAGTTCCCTTGGAAACCGCCGGGCCAGTGATGTTCAAGGTTAGGTAGAACGTCTTGTTAGGCTCAACGACAAAGTCATCTGTTATGTAGACTGTGACGTTATAAGTGGAGACTGAGGGGGGGATGTTGATGGTGGTTTGTAAGGGTTCAAAGTCCACCCCGGATACAGCTGTTCCGCTAACTGCTTGAACACTGCGAATAAAAGTATGTAAATACTTTGGTAAATGTTTATTCAAGGCGGATCTAGGGGTTCTTGTCCCGTTTTTTTTTTTCGGCACAACAAAAGTTTGACGTCTGAATCGGTGTCGTGTTTTTGCCGTGCAGTACGACATGCGCAGCCGTGCTTTGCGCTGTGAATGATTTCAGACGTAGAACCATCCCTGTACCCAATCCAAATAACTATATACGGTACAGGACTTAAACTGCGCAGAATCGCGGCGTATGAGTCGGTAGTGAGTTGAGTCTATTTTCTAAATACTGGGGATTGTAATTTTCGTGTTATATATTATGAGTGTTAATTCGTGTATTGTAAAGTTAAAATTTTCCAAAAATCCGAGAAAACTTCGGTAATGGGTAAAGAAAGAAAAAAAAGGAAAAGTGTCAACTCCTGAAGACACAATTCTGAGCTCTTCTTTCAACACAACACCGAGTGTTTACTTTCAACATACTAACTATGCTTTCAATAATCGAGCCTGGCATGTTTGGCACGCTCTCCGGACGAGCACGCTCTCTCCATGGCAACATCAATCAATGAACAATACATAACAAAAAGAAAATTGGAACATCGAAAAAATTGCTTGTCTACATTTTGGATCCTCTTTTTCCTCGGGATTGCTGAATTTTTTAAAAGCGCTGCTGTCAGCAATTGTTTTTAGAATATCGTTTTTAATATTTTTTGCACATTCATTTATCTTTACAAGGTGATGGGTCCTTTTCTTTAACGTTAAAATTTCAAATTTTATGTCTTTGATCGCCAATGTTTTTTTGTTGCATACCTCACATTGATTGGTAGCTTCGTGGAACCAGTGTTTTCGATCGTCACGTTTATACTCCCAACGCTCTCGTTCAAGAATCTAACAACGTCGCCTTGGAAACCTATCACCGCTGGAACAAAAGGATACCACATTATCGTCTTTTATGATATTTTAACCAAAAGAAGACTCACAGGCTAATCACAGTCTTTTTTAAAGTAAAAAAAAAAACAAAAACAAAAAACAAACAAAACAAAAAAACAACTCGATATTATTCTGATATTGCGCTGTAAAGCATTCATTCATAAAAAAGGATGAATCATATAAATGAATCTAGACTATAGAAATACCTACAAGCAAAGATTTATCCTTCATTTGCCAAATTTAATAAAAGTAACCAATGGAAAATAAACAATTTTTTCCATTCACGGATTGTGCTAGGATGAGAAAAGGGCCGGTGTAAAAGACTCTATAAAGACTTTGATATGAAACCAGCGCCCTTCATAAAAATCCCTAACAATAATTACATACGAAATTCATTAACTCACACCTCTGGTGTCGTCATTAAGTATGTGAAAGGTGATGTTAGTAGTTCCCTTGGAAACCGCCGGGTCAGTGATGTTCAAGGTTAGGTAGAACGTCTTGTTAGGCTCAACGACAAAGTCATCTGTTATGTAGACTGTGACGTTATAAGTGGAGACTGAGGGGGGGATGTTGATGGTGGTTTGTAAGGGTTCAAAGTCCACCCCGGATACAGCTGTTCCGCTAACTGCTTGAACACTGCGAATAAAAGTATGTAAATACTTTGGTAAATGTTTATTCAAGGCGGATCTAGGGGTTCTTGTCCCGTTTTTTTTTTCGGCACAACAAAAGTTTGACGTCTGAATCGGTGTCGTGTTTTTGCCGTGCAGTACGACTTGCGCAGCCGTGCTTTGCGCTGTGAATGATTTCAGACGTGGAACCATCCCTGTACCCAATCCAAATAACTATATACGGTACAGGACTTAAACTGCGCAGAATCGCGGCGTATGAGTCGGTAGTGAGTTGAGTCTATTTTCTAAATACTGGGGATTGTAATTTTCGTGTTATATATTATGAGTGTTAATTCGTGTATTGTAAAGTTAAAATTTTCCAAAAATCCGAGAAAACTTTGGTAATGGGTAAAGAAAAAAAAAGGAAAAGTGTCAACTCCTGAAGACACAATTCTGAGCTCTTCTTTCAACACAACACCGAGCGTTTACTTTCAACACACTAACTATGCTTTCAACAATCGAGCCTGGCATGTTTGGCACGCTCTCTGGACGAGCACGCTATCGCCATGGCAACATCAATCAATGAAAAAAACATAACAAAAAGAAAATTGGAACATCGAAAAAATTGCTTGTCTACATTTTGGATCCTCTTTTTCCTCGGGATTGCGGAATTTTTTAAAAGCGCTGTTCTCAGCAATTGTTTTTAGAATATCGTTTTTAATATTTTTTGCACATTCATTTATCTTCACAAGGGGACGGGTCCTTTACTTTAACGTTAAAATGTCAAATTTTATGTCTTTGATCGCCAATGTTTTTTTGTAGCATACCTCACATTGATTGGTAGCTTCGTGGAACCAGTGTTTTCGATCGTCACGTTTATACTCCCAACGCTCTCGTTCAAGAACCTAACAACGTCGCCTTGGAAACCCATCACCGCTGGAACAAAAGGATACCACATTATCGTCTTTCATGATATTTTAACCAAAAGAAGACTCACAGGCTAATCACATCCTTCTTTAAAAAAAAAAAAAAAAAAAAAAAAAAAAAAAAAAAAAAAAATCGATATTATTCTGATATTGCGCTGTAAAGCATTCATTCATAAAAAAGAATGAATCATATAAATAAATCTAGACTATAGAAATGAGAAAAGGGCCGGTGTAAAAGACTCTATTAAGACTTTGATATGAAACCAGCGCCCTTCATAAAAATCCCTAACAATAGTTACATACGAAATTCATTAATTATCTCACACCTCTGGTGTCGTCATTAAGTATGTGAAAGGTGATGTTAGTAGTTCCCTTGGAAACCGCCGGGTCAGTGATGTTCAAGGTTAGGTAGAACGTCTTGTTAGGCTCAACGACAAAGTCATCTGTTATGTAGACTGTGACGTTATAAGTGGAGACTGAGGGGGGGATGGTGATGGTGGTTTGTAAGGGTTCAAAATCCACACCGGATAAAGCTGTTCCGCTGACCGCTTGAACACTGTTCACAAATATTTAGCAGCGTGTGTTAGCAACTAAGATCATATAAATAAAAGACCCCTTGGCACACGGAGCCTTAGCAGGGCTTGAAATATTGGTGGAGAACGGCAAAGAAACAACATTAAAGTTGGGGGACAACCCTTACTACGGCCCAGACACATATCGAAAACACCACAGAAACTACACGAGACCTTAAAATCCTGAGGACGGAACTTTGACAGTGAGTGGTTCCCATGAGTCTCTGGGCGGAGGCTAAGTTCAAACGTCGTATTATCGATGAGCCATATTCAATGCAAATGCATTCAAATGAAGATGGAACAATCGACTTGATTCATTTGCACATATTTTGTCTGACGTCAATTGTCCAAAAGCACTTAAACAAAACACCATTGAAAAGAAACCGCTTTATAAAGATTAAATAGTACTTAGAAAACCAGGCAGCAAACTGACAGTAGCTCTTAGTCGAAAACTTAGAGCTATGGAGAAACTCGAAAGAAATCACGTTTTCAAACAACTGCCTTTTTGTGTGACCTCTATTGAGAATGACCGTTATTGCGTTGATTGAAATACAATACAAATCAGATAACTGATACAATCTTTGTTCAAAGGATGTTACATTGATTGACAGGCGGAGGATTTCTGACTTACCCCATGGTGTGGGACTGTGCGGTGGATCCCGTGTTCTCAACCGTGACGTTAACACTTCCTACACCCTCTTTAACGTGTCTCACTGCATCGCCATGGAAACCAATTTTAGCTGCAAAAAGAGATTACCATGTGACGATGGCGAATTTACTGAACATCATTTAGCTTTTTTCATTTGAGATAAAATGAGCCATTGCTTAAATAATACGATCCCCTACATTTCTAGTAATTTCGTCGCGCCAGACAGTTCTGTGACCCATCACGAATCTTCACTTGGGAGGAATAGTTATCGTGAAAATAAATGCTATCCTGTAGTACGTATTCAGGATCTGGCGCAGCGGCTGCTGAGAGCTAGTGCAGCGGCTACACGCGAGCTCCTATATATTTTCTCTAAAATTCTAGTCCGTAGAGAGAGAAGGGGAAGCAGGGCAGCTTCAACGCTACTACACCTTTTTGTTTTAATAAAGCAACGTGTGGTGGCGAAAACATATGTAACATACTTGGGCGAAAATGTCAAGCACTTAAGACAACCATTTAATACCTAAGTTTCTGTAGACTAGCAGTGATAGTATCCTCAGGATATGTACAACTAGTAGAGGCAAGGCAAACCCATCCCTCCCCACCAATTGCCTACGAACTTGTTGATAATCTGTGATAATATCCTCACGATCTACCTTGATCGTCGTCCGTTATAGTGATGACGGCGAACTGGTTGGTGTAACAAAGTGCCTTGGGGGCGGCTCCACCAGTGATGTTTATGTAGAACTCTTCCGAGTCTTCATAAATAACGTCATTAGTTATAGAGACAGTAGTGGTAGCCTCATTGACCAATATACCGAAGGATACAGTTGTGGGGTTTGTGTAGCTGAAGTCGTTTCCTTGAACTGCTGATCTATTCGTTGTTTGAAGTCTGGAATTGAACATATGCAGGTGTACTAACTTTTAGTTAAAGCGATTGGTGCCTGCCACTAAGGAATTGGTAACGAAACTGAGAAGGATGGGGTATGGGAACAAGATCAGAATGGATATGGTGAAGACAGGATAGAAACTATGGATGGCCGATAGAGCTCGGATAGGGAAAAGACTTTAAATGGAAAATACTTTAAATGGAAATGAGGATGGCGATGGAATGGAGTAGTAGATAGAATAGGGGTTGGGAATCAAACTGAAAGGCTACCGTTTTTTTCTAATATTTTCCACAAAAAAAACGCCGAGTCATGTAAAACAAAACCGAATTTCTCTGATTTGAAGAAAAACACCTAAAAAACAAACAAACAAACAAAGAAAGTAATCCATTTTGATGAGACGCAATACAACAAAGGTACCTTCGTCCATCTTCCCCTTTGAATGGAAAGCGAAATCTCGAAAAGAAAGCTAAACGCACACTCAATTTTGATGCAGCACTTTGGTATTTCAATTGCAAAGTAGAATCGCCGAATAATTCAACTGTTTCCATTGTTCCTTCCATTCTTTCCTGAAAACTAAAAACCGGAATATCAAAATTGTTTCGAAATATCGGTAAACAGATCTAAAGATGGTGATTATGAATAATACATACTCTTTTTTTGCCCTTTTTTTATCAATAAAATTCTAAGAGGCTCAGATAGCTTTAAAATAAGTTTTATTAAAGTGTTCGGGAACGTAGAATCAAATAATAGCGACCTGCAATGTTTTTTAAATGTATTATTATTTCTATCATCTTCTGTTTACACTGTACTGTCTGAAAATGAAAACGGGTCAGCCTCAGCTAAAAATTAGACAATCTTAAAAAAATTGTATACATTATGTTCCATTACAAAAACTATGAATATATAAGTTAATAAACATAATGCGTCGACGAAATTTATGGCTAAACAATAATGACAAAACAAACTTCTGTGCTTGGTATGAAGGCAAAAATAACCAAAAAGCACTCTTTATCTCTTCATATCGATGAACTTTGAAGATGGCATGAAGTTCGGCGTTCTCTGATTTGCAGTTATATGAGTAATGATTATCTATGTACGCCTTTTCCTGTTCAAGAATTCGAAACAAACTAACAATGCATATAGGCAAGCTTACAAATCCTAAGCATTTAAGTGGGTTTCAACTTGACCTTACGTTAGGATGAAAATATGTTACTTACACAGTGTCAGTGACGACGCAATCAGGATGACAAATGTGAATTTCAAACCCATCCTTGATAACCAAGATCCCGCTCCTCGCCGTATATGCTTGACGTCTCACTTCAATAAACGCTTTAATAATCAGAGGCAATGAGTAAGAAACGTGGCGGCATGCTTCTGTGACAACCGTATCCAATTGTGTAAGTTCACCTTATTTATTGCGAGGCTCTGGGGGAGAAAACTGTGTGAAATACTATCCAACGCAAAATCTGAGAAAACCAGTCGGATGGGAGAACCAACCAAATGAGACGTTCTTGTATCTTGTGTTATTAGCATTGACCCTTCATGCGTAAACGTGCATTATTCTTCCAGCAACTGTTATGTGAACAACATCATTGTTGTTGCTTCTTTCGTTTTTATTCTTTTTTTTTTGTGCAGGTCTTACAGCCCCATGATTACTTGGGTTCGCCATGGTATATCCGGCTAATAGCAAAATGCCGAAACACGCAATAACAATATTAACTTTTGCAAAGTAGAATAAAAATTATAAGAAACATCTGAATACATTCAAATATTTAGATGCAACCAAAAAACCGCAAAGAGATGGAAGTGCAAAAAACAAGGTCAAGCTCAGGATTTATGGCAAAGTACATATGATAAGAATGTTGACGGTGTGTTGTTAACAAATTCATCACATTACATAATATAAAGACCCCTAGCCATATAAAAGCAACTGGTGCGTTAAACTAATTGATCGGTGTCCTTTTCAACAGTAATGTAAGCGTGGGGTGCACTTAGAGTTCCTAGGGGTGATCTGACAGTATATTCGTTTCGCTCTGCCAAATGCACCATGTCTGCACTCAGCCACGTCTTATTATTACCCGAGAGGCAATACAAAGGACAACGGAGGATTTCACCACGATTATTACAATTCAATACAATACAATACAATACAATACAAACTTTATTGAGACTCATCGAAAAAGGCTATTCTGTCATAATTGATTATTATATTCTGAAAAAGTCTTGGCGCTATTTTAGCTTTTTGCGTGCATTGGATCTCGCTACAAACCATTTGGAACCCATCACCAAAACTTCGGATTTTTTAACACATATAAGCTGCTAATTAGTGCAAAAAGATAGAATACAATAGTAAGAGATATGAGGCAATTTTAATTGATTCCACTTAGATATAATTATATCTACGATATAGCAGGTGTGTTTGAGTAGTCGTTTCTTTGTTTTCTTTATAAATCGTTTTCTCGAGTTGAGACACCTACGCTGTCTCAAAAGTCGCACAACTTCAAAATACAAAAAAAAGTTCAGTTAAACGATCACATAACTCTTTGTTCTGTTTTCGACAAGAAGTAATCAGAAATGCAAACTCTGCTGAAATCCCGACAGTGGATTCTTTTGTAAAAACGAGGGGGATGTTATCAACTGTGAAGCGGGGGCGATCGTTGCTTGAAAAGTAGTTCGATTTCAGTCGCTCATCAAAGAACTGCTGTATTCTTGCTGTTGATCCTTCTGAACACCATTCTTCTGTCTTATAATATATGTAATATCAAGCTGAGATCCCACAGTGTGGCAAGCATCCATGATTTATTGGCTATCAAGAAGGGATCGCACGGAATGCGTTTACACCTTTTGCTTTTCATTAACGAGAAATACGCATTCATTTTAGCCAAAATTACAAACATTTACGCCGATGTACTGTCATTTAAGCGAAAGTAAAATCATTCGAACTAAAAGGAAATACATTAACGAACTTTACATAATTGAGTGCACACAATTGAATTTTCTTAACATTCATTTACACTATTCGACAACCAGGAATGAAAAATCCATTTTCATTTGCGCGTTGGTACATAACAATAGCACAAATAAAATATCAATAATACGAAAACTCGCAATCAATACAGTGAAAGAAATATTCATTAACATTTTTATTACAGCAAGTGCAAACAATAGTATTTTGTGAAAGTAATTTGCATGCTTCTTATAAACGTTAGCGCCTCCGTACAAACAATAAGCCCTTTATGACAAACAATATCCTAAAAAATGCTATTGTTTTTTTTTTGGCTAAAATGAATGCGTATTTCTCGTTAATGAAAAGCAAAAGGTGTATAAGTATCATGCTAGTGTCAGCTAAAATTGGCATAGTCGCTGAAGGAATCCAGAAATGCCATTGTGGCCTCGTAGCAGAAGACATATTGCCTCTGGTGAGAAAAAAAAAAAAGGCGAGAAGATGGTCGTTATTAGGTTTTGTTGAATAAAGTCAGGCGTTCCTGGGTACCTAGAGCCTCCAGACTTCTCTCGTTCAGTGACGCTCAGCCAAAATGCCGCTCGTCACTACATTTTGGCTGAGCGTCACTGGACGAGAGAAGTCTAGAGGGTCTGGTACCCAGGGTAAGTCAGTCGTAGCTATAACAGAAGTTTTCAAAACAGAATTCTAAAAATATCACAAGTTACGGGAACAAGATCTGAAACACGCCGGTGAAGCCAGCTGTGAAGGAATGTAGCCATGGAGATGGCAAAATAAGGACAAGAATTATTCTGAAATTACAAAGGCCTAAACTTATTGTTACTTGTCCCGGGTTAGTTTATTTGTCATGTACCAGCCGAAGTGCTTATTCGGGGGAGGCGCTTATGTCAAAATCTTTTCTCTAGATAAAAAAATCCAATTGAAACACGGGTATTAGGATACTTTGTCGGGGGTAAACAAAAATGCACCCCCAATTTGAGTTGAAAATTGAACTCAGCGAATAAAATAATCCGAAATGTCTCCTGCTTTCCGAGTTAGCGAAATCCTTTTTTGATGAGTTGACGGCTCACTTTCTCTTTAAACTTAAACTTCGCCGCCGACACACGCCGGGGCATGCGACAAGTGCTGTGATCAGGGCTAATTTTTAACATGCTTCCACGGACCGTTGCGTTTCTTCAGGTTTTAAATTAAAAAAGTTACAGTAAATGGCAGACGATGACCAGGTTATAATTTGATCTACTTCTCCATTAAATACAAGTCGTTTGACAAGAGGTTGTCGTCAACCGGCTTCGTGACTACGCGAAAAGCCCGTTTGTAAGCATGAGTAAAAATCACTGAAGCACCTCGCTGCATATATTAGCCACTGCATAACTTCAGACTTAGACGCGGTAGCGGTGGCTAATATATGCTGCTAGGCGCTTCAGTAGTTTTTACCCATGCTTACATGCGGGCTTGTCGCGTAGTCTCAAAGCCGGTTGACGACAACCTTTTCTCAAAAGACTGTAAGTTCAAAGAGAAAGTGAGCTGTCACTCATCATCATGTCTCATACCGACATCACAACATTGGCCGCAACTAGGCAGGTTTTCGAAAAATTGAATCGAGCGTTGTTTCACTCCCTTCCTGTTTTATATAGAACCTAAATACAAAGTATAAAGTTCGGAAAGGACTCGGGCATTTTACGAACACTAAAGAGGCATGGTTACACAGTACAATGTTTCCTTCTTGAAATATAAATTTTTTTTTATTTTGATGACGTCATCGTATTGTTGCTTCTAGTGACGTCATCGATGACGTCACAAACCACGTGACCACAATTTTGCACCTCCCTTGACACCTACATGACACCTGCCAAGTTTGGTCATACGATGCTTTTAAGGGACGGACGGACGGACATCGCATCACGAAAACTCGAGTCGATGGGTTACCAATATTTATTACCATATTTGTTTTATATAACACTTTTTCTTAGGTATGGGGCTCCGCTCACGCGGCGCAAAGGGAGCTCCGCTGGGACCTCTAACTGGAAAAGCAGGAATTTCGGATAAAGGTTAGAAATATTTTATTCGCTGAGTTCAATATTCAACACAAATTGGGGATACATTTTTGTTAATTTATTAATAAATCGCTGAAAAAGTATCCTAATCCCGTGATTGAAAGAAGTGAAACATAAAAGTAAAAGAATGGTTTGGCGCGTAATACTGTCTTTTCTTGTCGATTCCCTTTTAACGTACGTGTTATTCGGCTTTTTAACGTACGCGTTATTCGGCTTTTATTTGGGGGAGGCGCTAATTCTTTAATTTTTCGTCTTAGGAGGAGGCGCTTATTCAAGCAATTAACGGGATCAAAGGGAAATTAACGGTATCAAAGGGAAATTGGATATGCGCTCCTGGGAGGTAGGGTGGGGGCTGGTTGACCTGCAATCTTGGTAGGGAGGGAGGGGGCTGGTTGACCTGCGATCTTGGGAAGGAGGGCGGGGGCTGGTTGACCTGCGATCTTGGGGGGGAGGGCGGGGACTGGTTGATCTGCGATCCTGTGAAGGAGGGCGGGGGCTGGTTGACCTGCGATCCTGGGAAGGAGGGTAGGGGCTGGTTGGCCTGCGGTCCTGGGAGGGAGGGCGGGGGCTGGTTGACCTGCGATCCTGGGAAGGAGGGTAGGGGCTGCTTGACCTGCGATCCTGGGAGGGAGGGAGGGGGCTGGTTGACCTGCGATCCAGGGAGCGAGGGCGGGGGCTGGTTGACCTGCCATCCTGGGAGGGAGGGTAGGGGCTGGTTGACCTGCGATCCTGGGAGGGAGGGTGGGGGCTGGTTGATCTGCGATCCTGGGAAGGAGGGTAGGGGCTGGTTGACCTGCGATCCTTTGCTCACCAGGGATTCGACAGCTCCCGGCCGTGATGCTCTGAGGACCTTGACGGCCTGGAATACGTCTACAACATGCTCAGCCTTCACCCTGTCTATCACGGACAGTACAGCACAAAGAGTGCCACTTCGACCAGCGCCGTTACTAGGATATTATAGAACATATATAAAAACATGTCGTCATCAGCGAGCATTACATTGCGACTGGCACCATTATGGGTCATATTGAAACAAGTCAACGATAATATAACGTCAGAAACAGCGTGTCACTACGACCAGCGCTGTTACTAGCGTTTGGGCCATATACGTCAGCTATATAACGCGAATACAATGCCGTAATATAATCACATTAGAGGTGTGCAGCGCGGTAAATTACGACGAGTTGAAATGCTTGCTGTATTCACTAGACATCGGTAAACAGCGCGTTAAAATACGATAAGCTGACTTATTTACCTGCACTGAACTAGAATAGCGGCGTTACCAGACTGCTGCTGAGAGCTCTGAGTACTCTCTATCAGGCGGAGAACACTAGACTTGTCAGGTAACTTCTGCTCAGTCCAACCGAGGACCTGGAAGTGACGCACTTCCCGCGACGCGCCCTGCAAAGAGAATGATTAGACGCGCCCTGGAAAGGGAGGTGATTAGACGCGCCCTGGAATGAGAGGTGATTAGACACGCTCTGTAAAGAGAGGTGATTAAACGCGCACTGGAAAGAGAGGTGATTAGACGCGCCCTGGAAAGAGAGGTGATTAAACGAGCCCTGGAAAGGGAGGTGATTAGACGCGCCCTGGAAAGGGAGGTGATTAGACGCGCCCTGGAAAAAGAGGTGATTAGAAGCGACCTGGAAGAGAGGTGGTTAGAAGCGACCTGGGAGGTAATGAAACGAGCCCTGGAAAGGGATGTTATTAAACGCGCCCTGCAAAGAGAGGTAATTAGACGGGCCCTGCAAAGAGAGGTGATTAGATGCGCTCTGGAAAGGAAGGTGATTAGACGCGCCCTGGAAAGAGAGGTGATTAGACGCGCCCTGGAAAGGGAGGTGATCAGACGCACCCTTGAAAGAGAGGTGATTAGATGCGCCTTGGAAAGAGAGGTGATTAGACGCGCCCTGGAAAGAGAGGTGATTGGACGCGCCCTGGAAAGAGAAGTGATTAGACGCGCCCTGGAAAGGGAGGTGATTAGACGCACCCTTGAAAGAGAGGTGATTTGATGCGCCTTGGTAAGAGAGGTGATAAGACGCGCCCTGGAAAGAGAGGTGATTAGACGCGCCCTGGAAAGAGAAGTGATTAAACGCGCCCTGGAAAGATAGGTGATTAGACGCGCCCTGGAAAGAGAGGTGATTAGACGCGCCCTGGAAAGGGAGGTGATTAGACGCACCCTTGAAAGAGAGCTGATTAGATGCGCCTTGGAAAGAGAGGTGATTAAACGCGCCCTGGAAAGAGAGGTGATTAGACGCGCCCTGTAAAGAGAGGTGATTAAGCGCGCCCTGGGAAGAGAGGTGATTAGACGCGCCCTGGAAAGAGAGGTGATTAGACGCGCCCTTCGAAAGAGCGGTGATTAGATGCGCCCTAGAAAGGGAGGTGATTAGACGCGCCCTGGAAAGAGAGGTGATTAGACGCGCCCTGTAAAGAGAGGTGATTAAGCGCGCCCTGGGAAGAGAGGTGATTAGACGCGCCCTGGAAAGAGAGGTAATAAGACGCGCCCTGGAAAGAGAGGTGATTAGACGCGCCCTTCAAAAGAGCGGTGATTAGATGCGCCCTAGAAAGGGAGGTGATTAGACGCGCCCTGGAAAGAGAGGTGATTAGACGCGCCTTGGAAAGGGGGCATTTCTTTGGCTAGGGGGTTTATTCACTTCACGTTCGTGTGATTTTTAAATGCGAGTAGAATTTTGCATTTTCTTTTCATTTTTCAGTCTCCGTTTCCTTCGCTATTGAAAGCCCGGCTTTGCAAAATCTCATTGGTGGATAATTATCTAATAAAATGTGAATGCTATATATCGTATATCATGTGTTATAACATATCTTATACCATATTATCATAGCAACACACCTCCTTGGTGGTGAGGACGAACCTCCTCGTGATAATCTGAGACTCCACGTCCTCGTCTAAAAGTTGAACTTGTATCTTCCCATAACTCTTGGCGTCACGTGATGGCCAGTACTGCCGGTAACGCTAAACAGATACACAGCGCTCGTACGAGGGTCAGAATTCACCAAAAGGTTGTAATGGTGATGGTGTTGGTGGTAGAGGTGATGATGGTTTTGGTAATAGGAGTGTTGGTGGTGTTAATGATCGTGATTGTTAGTTGAGGTTGTGGTGATTTTGATATCAGTGGTGTGATGGTCATGTAGGTGATAATGGTCATGTAGTTGATGATGGTCATGTAGGTGATGATGGTCATGTAGGTGATGATGGTCATGTAGGATGTAGGTGATGATGGCCATGTAGGTGATGATGGTCATGTAGGTGATGATGGCCATGTAGGTGATGATGGTCATGTAGGTGATGATGGCCATGTAGGTGATGATGGTCATGTAGGTGATGATGGTCATGTAGGTGATGATGGCCATGTAGGTGATGATGGTCATGTAGGTGATGATGGCCATGTAGGAGATGATGGCCATGTAGGTGATGATGGCCATGTAGGTGATGATGGTCATGTAGGTGATGATGGCCATGTAGGTGATGATGGTCATGTAGGTGATGATGGTCATGTAGGTGATGATGGCCATGTAGGTGATGATGGCCATGTAGGTGATGATGGTCATGTAGGTGATGATGGTCATGTAGGTGATGATGGTCATGTAGGTGATGATGGTCATGTAGGTGATGATGGTCATGTAGGTGATGATGGTCATGTAGGTGATGATGGCCATGTAGGTGATGATGGCCATGTAGGTGATGATGGTCATGTAGGTGATGATTGTCATGTAGGTGATGATTGTCATGTAGGTGATGATGGTCATGTAGGTGATGATGGTCATGTAGGTGATGATGGTCATGTAGGTGATGATGGTCATGTAGGTGATGATGGTCATGTAGGTGATGATGGCCATGTAGGTGATGATGGTCATGTAGGTGATGATGGTCATCTAGGTGATGATGGTCGTGTAGGTGATGATGGCCATGTAGGTGATGATGGTCATGTAGGTGATGATGGTCATGTAGGTGATGATGGTCATGTAGGTGATGATGGTCATGTAGGTGATGATGGTCATGTAGGTGATGATGGTCATGTAGGTGATGATGGTCATGGTGGTGATGATGGTCATGTAGGTGATGATGGTCCTGTAGGTGATGATGGTCATGTAGGTGATGATGGTCATGTAGGTGATGATGGTCATGTAGGTGTTGATGGTTATAATAGTGGCACGCGCCTAGTGATGGTGTTGATGATTGCGTTAGTGGAGTTTGTGATGGTAGTAGTGGTGTTATGATGCTGATGTTAGTGATGATGATAATAGTGGTGATGGTGTTGATGATTGCGTTAGTGGAGTTTGTGATGGTGGTAGTGGTGTTATGATGCTGATGTTAGTGATGATGATAATAGTGGTGGTGGTGTTGATGATTGTGTTAGTGGAGTTTGTTATGGTGGTAGTAGTGTTATGATGCTGATGTTAGTGATAATGATAATAGTGGTGATGGTGTCGATGATTGCGTTAGTGGAGTTTGTGATGGTGGTAGTGGTGTTATGATGCTGATGTTAGTGATGATGATAATAGTGGTGGTAGTGATGGTGATTG
The DNA here is from genome assembly GCF_932526225.1 of Nematostella vectensis. Classification (NCBI taxonomy): domain Eukaryota; kingdom Metazoa; phylum Cnidaria; class Anthozoa; order Actiniaria; family Edwardsiidae; genus Nematostella; species Nematostella vectensis. The sequence goes on from NC_064036.1 coordinate 16,920,532, forward strand.
TGTTAGTGGAGTTTGTGGTGGTGATGGTGATGATAATGGCGATGGTGGTGATGATGGTGATGATAATGGTGATAGTGGTGGTGGTGATGGTGGTGATAATAATGGTGATGGTGGTGGTGATGGTGATGATAATGGTGATGGTGGTGGTGATGGTGATGATAATGGTGATGGTGGTGGTGATGTTTAGTGAAAGTCGTGGTGTAGGTAGTGTTGGTATAATTATAGTGATGTTGGCAATTGCGATGCCATTATCATAGTAATTATGTCCTATCTTCTATAATGGAGGTGAATGTAGTGATGTCGGTGGTGAATTATACCATTATTACAAGACATGACGGAAAAACATGACGTGACGCTTCAAATAAGTCCATTTCACATCGAATAAGGCGGAGAATTTTTCTGAGTACTTAGTAACTTATAGCAAAGAAAATATCAAGTGCGACTTTTTTTTAATTGATGCGACTTTTTGTAAAGTGTCATTGAAATATGAGCTTTTCGCCCCTGAGCTGATACACAGGGCAATGATGATCAAGGAAAAATGATGTTAAAAAGCCGCCAAAATCTGGTTTAGTGCACTTCGGCACGTGTTTTAAAAATCAGTCCGTAATAGAAGGAACCTATAGCCACTAAAGAAATTGTGTCTTCTCTCTATATCTGGAATTGCGCGTTTTCCAGGTTTTTCCGTCATGTCTTATTACAATAAGTACCTTTTGTCCCTCTGAGGTGTCGTACAGCATCACGACAGTGCCTACTGAGAAATCCAGGACCATTTGCCAAAAGTTCGTGATGTCTTCACTCGATGGAGCCGGGCAGAGGATGAATGCGTTTTTCTCTCTGTATGCCTTATTGTACATTGGAAATGAAGCAAGAAGAAGGTGAGGCAAAAACGTCGAAAGGGTTGACAATTCCACATGTGAAAAATACACCCCTTACATTAGCAAAACTGGCATTCATATAGGCAGTCAGTTTTCGCTTAGCTGGGCTTTTCAATGTAGACTTTTTGTCGATCACTGCAAAGAAAATATGAATAATTTGTCAAATTAAGAAAAGTTCATATATTATCCAGTTGGGGGGGGGGGGGGGGGGCGTGAGGATACTGTGTGTGTGTTTGGGTTGGGGTGGGGGGTGGGTGGGGGGGGGGGGGTTTCGGGGGTCTAAAGGGGGGCCATCGTATAAATATGGATTTTTAAAAGAAGGGTCACTGATATCTTTGGGTGTTGTCTGTTCTCTTTGTTCTACGAGTTTCGGTTTGGCATGCACAATCCAGGAGTCCAGGATACGTATTTGGCCACGTTTTATCTATGCAATGCAAACCTGTATACACCCTATATACAAGATTTTCATGATTTCCGCTATATGATATCTATAAAGTACTAATGTTCCATATTTTAAAAAAAACAAAAAAACTCTCTTGTTGTGAAGAAAAGCTTGTAAAAGGGCGGAGAGAATGTTTGACACAGTTTCGTCACCGGAATCAGATTGACTTACATGAAATTCTGTACTTTGATCCCGACGAAACATCTACATCCGGGACACTTGATGGCACAATGACTGACAACCTCTGAACAATTACGATAAGAAGGTCATGTCATACAGGCGAACGTTATTATTATAATATATAATAGTTCTTTGATCGTTCTTCTATTCACTTTCTAGTTAATTTTATAAAAAAAAAAAAAAAGTTCTTGACGACTCATGCCAAGGCGAATGTGACGTAAACAGTATATATTTGGACATTTAAAAAAATAAGGAAACCTCAAATAAACTTCCCTCCCTTCCGCGTATGTATTTAACACCTAGTTCAATAAACTTCCCTCCCTTCCGCGTATGTATTTAACACCTAGTTCAATAAACTTCCCTCCCTTCCGCGTATGTATTTAACACCTAGTTCAATAAACTTCCCTCCCTTCCGCGTATGTATTTAACACCTAGTTCAATAAACGTTTCTTTGGTTCATTGCTAATGGCAAGAGCGCACGGCAACATAAATAAGAATAATTTCTATATTTATATTTTATTATTTATATTTATTATATTATTTATGTTTTTGTTCACATTTCAAGAAAAGTACAGCCTTAGCCTCCCATGATGTGGTGCTAGCTTGCTGTGGCCAATAGACAAAGGGAATAGCATCGTTTTAAGAGATAATTATACGATTGTACCCTACCGTTTCACAATAACTTGGAAATATTAAACCTGGAACTCCGCCTCGTACCCCGACACATTTCCTGGAGTCCGTAGTTTGGAGAGCCTGGCCATAGCGGCCTTCATATTGTCAGCAGGAATATCAGTGCTTCCGCAGACAAGCGCCTCCAGGACAGCCAAGTGGATAAACACGTATTGCTCCTGTGTGCAGAACAATGCGTCTTACAATCAGTAAGGCGATTCTTTACCCTTAGATTATTAATTGAGCGTGCTTTCTCCTAAGTGCATACAAATGATGTATATTTCAAAAAGTAAAGAGCAAATCTTGTTGAGCATTAGGTAGAGTATGCTCTGTGTTCTGAGGTAGCATGGTCTGAGAAACCGATGGACACTACTTTGGCATGGTAATTAGTGTGTGTGTTTCATTGGATGAACACTACGAAGCGTGTGGAGGTGACTAATATTATCTTCTGCTTTTGAGAGCTGACGCTACGCACTGTTGTAGATGACTTATGGGATAAATATGAAGCTGGGGGAGTGTTCAGATTAATTCTAGTGTGCGGAGACTACTTATAGCATTGCTACAATGCTCGACCTTTAAAGGCCTGTCTTACCGATGTTTGCACCATGTGTGGCCGGTCTTCCCTGATGGCTTTCACGTAGTTGAAGATGTCCACCGTCTTTTGTTTCTTAGCCTGGCGCAGCATCGCGTCAATCACGAGAAAAGCGCCCGTTCTTCCCACGCCGGCGCTGCCAGAAATAAAAAAAAATCTGTAATTATCAAGTCATCTATGAGATAACTTGAAACACTCTAGAAACTGTAAAAGTCACTTGCTTTCAGCGAAGAAAAGACCTTTGAGTGAGCATCTGTAAAATATTTTTTTTAGATTTTGATTAATATTGCAGTTATTTGTTCAGTTGTATGACACAAGATCTGCTCACTAAGAAATGCACATCGCATTTTTATTGTATGTCAAGTTTACGGCCGGAGGTCTTAAATACTGCATACCTGCAATGTATGACCCAAAGTCTAAAATACTGCATACCTGCAGTGTATGACCCAAAGTCTTAAATGACACATACCTACAGTGTATGAACCAAAGTCTTAAATGATACATACCTACAGTGTATGACCCAAAGTCTTAAATGATGCATACCTGCAGTGTATGACCCAAAGTCTTAAATGATGCATACCTGCAGTGTATGACCCAAAGTCTTAAATGATACATACCTACAGTGTATGACCCAAAGTCTTAAGTACTGCATACCTACAGTGTATGACCCAAAGTCTAAAATACTGCATACCTGCAGTGTATGACCCAAAGTCTTAAATGATGTATACCTGTAATGTATGACCCAAAGTCTGAAATGATACATACCTACAGTGTATGACCCAAAGTCTTAAATGATGCATACCTACAGTGTATGACCCAAAGTCTTAAATGATACATACCTACAGTGTATGACCCAAAGTCTTAAGTACTGCATACCTACAGTGTATGACCCAAAGTCTTAAATACTGCATACCTACAGTGTATGACCCAAAGTCTTAAATACTGCATACCTACAGTGTATGACCCAAAGTCTAAATACTGCATACCTACAGTGTATGACCCAAAGTCTTAAATGATGCATACCTGCCGTGTATGACCCAAAGTCTAAATACTGCATACGTACAGTGTATGACTCAAAGTCTTAAATGATAAATACCTGAAGTGTATGATCCAAAGTCTAAATACTGCATACCTGCAGTGTATGACCCAAAGTCTTAAATACAGCATACCTGCAGTGTTTGACCCAAAGTCTTAAATGATACATACCTACAGTGTATGACCCAAAGTCTTAAATGATGCATACCTACAGTGTATGACCCAAAGTCTTAAATGATACATACCTACAGTGTATGACCCAAAGTCTTAAGTACTGCATACCTACAGTGTATGACCCAAAGTCTTAAATGACACATACCTACAGTGTATGAACCAAAGTCTTAAATGATACATACCTACAGTGTATGACCCAAAGTCTTAAATGATGCATACCTGCAGTGTATGACCCAAAGTCTTAAATGATGCATACCTGCAGTGTATGACCCAAAGTCTTAAATGATACATACCTACAGTGTATGACCCAAAGTCTTAAGTACTGCATACCTACAGTGTATGACCCAAAGTCTAAAATACTGCATACCTGCAGTGTATGACTCAAAGTCTTAAATGATAAATACCTGCAGTGTATGATCCAAAGTCTAAATACTGCATACCTGCAGTGTATGACCCGAAGTCTTAAATACAGCATACCTGCAGTGTTTGACCCAAAGTCTTAAATACTGCATACCTGCAGTGTATGACCCAAAGTCTTAAATGATGTATACCTACAGTGTATGACCCTAAGTCTTAAATGATGTATACCTGTAATGTATAACCCAAAGTCTTAAATGATTAATACCTACAGTGTATGACCCAAAGTCTTAAATGATAAATACCTGCAGTGTATGACCCAAAGTCTAAATACTGCATACCTACAGTGTATGACCCTAAGTCTTAAATGATGTATACCTGTAATGTATGACCCAAAGTCTTAAATGATGCATACCTACAATGTATGAACCAAAGTCTTGAATGATGCATACCTACAGTGTATGACCCAAAGTCTTAAATGATGTATACCTACAGTGTATGACCCAAAGTCTTATATGATGTATACCTGTAATGTATGACCCAAAGTCTTAAATGATATAGACCTTTGAGTGCGCATCTGTAAAATATTTTTTTTTAGATTTTGATTAATATTGCTGTTATTTGTTCAGTTGTACGACACAAGATCTGCTCACTAAGAAATGCACATCGCATTTTTATTGTATGTCAAGTTTACGGCCGGAGGACTTAAATACTGCATACCTGCAATGTATGGCCCAAAGTCTTAAATGATACATACCTGCAGTGTATGACCCAAAGTCTTAAATGATACATACCTGCAGTGTATGACCCAAAGTCTTAAATGATGCATACCTGCAGTGTATGACCCAAAGTCTTAAATGATGCATACCTACAGTGTATGAACTAAAGTCTTAAATGATACATACCTGCAGTGTATGGCCCAAAGTCTTAAATGATAAATAACTGCAGTGTATGACCCAAAGTCTTAAATGATACATACCTGCAGTGTATGACCCAAAGTCTAAATGCTGCATACCTGCAGTGTATGATCCAAAGTCTAAAATACTGCATACCTGCAGTGTATGACCCAAAGTCTTAAATGATGCATACCTACAGTGTATGACCCAAAGTCTTAAATGATGCATACCTGCAGTGTATGATCCAAAGTCTAAATACTGCATACGTACAGTGTATGACTTAAAGTCTTAAATGATAAATACCTGCAGTGTATGATCCAAAGTCTAAATACTGCATACCTGCAGTGTATGACCCAAAGTCTTAAATACAGCATACCTGCAGTGTTTGACACTAAGTCTTAAATGATGTATACCTGTAATGTATGACCCAAAGTCTTAAATGATTAATACCTACAGTGTATGACCCTAAGTCTTAAATGATGTATACCTGTAATGTATGACCCAAAGTCTTAAATGATTAATACCTACAGTGTATGACCCAAAGTCTAAATACTGCATACCTACAGTGTATGACCCAAAGTCTAAATGATGCATACCTGCAGTGTATGACCCTAAGTCTTAAATACTGTATACCTGCAGTGTATGACCCAAAGTCTTAAATGATGTATACCTACAGTGTATGACCCTAAGTCTTAAATGATGTATACCTGTAATGTATGACCCAAAGTCTTAAATGATTAATACCTACAGTGTATGACCCAAAGTCTTAAATGATACATACCTACAGTGTATGACCCAAAGTCTTAAATGATGTATACCTGTAATGTATGACCCAAAGTCTTAAATGATTAATACCTACAGTGTATGACCCAAAGTCTTAAATGATACATACCTACAGTGTATGTCCCAAAGTCTTAAATGATGTATACCTACAGTGTATGACCCAAAGTCTTAAATGATACATACCTACAGTGTATGACCCAAAGTCTTAAATGATACATACCTACAGTGTATGACCCAAAGTCTTAAATGATGTATACCTACAGTGTATGACCCAAAGTCTTAAATGATGTATACCTGTAATGTATGACCCTAAGTCTTAAATGATGTATACCTGTAATGTATGACCCAAAGTCTTAAATGATTAATTACAGTGTATTACCCAAAGTCTTAAATGATACATACCTACAGTGTATGACCCTAAGTCTTAAGTGATGTATACCTGTAATGTATGACCCAAAGTCTTAAATGATACATACCTACAGTGTATGACCCAAAGTCTTAAATGATACATACCTACAGTGTATGACCCAAAGTCTTAAATGATGTATACCTACAGTGTATGACCCTAAGTCTTAAATGATGTATACCTGTAATGTATGACCCAAAGTCTTAAATGATTAATACCTACAGTGTATGACCCAAAGTCTTAAATGATACATACCTACAGTGTATGACCCTAAGTCTTAAATGATGTATACCTGTAATGTATGACCCAAAGTCTTAAATGATGCATACCTGCAGTGTATGACCCAAAGTCTTAAATGATATATACCTACAGTGTATGACCTGTACGCACCTGTTGGCATGTGAGATGGTCTGGTAGTACGCACCTGTTGGCGTGTGAGATGGTCTGGTAGTACGCACCTGTTGGCGTGTGAGATGGTCTGGTAGTATGCACCTGTTGGCGTGTGAGATTGTCTGGCAGTACGCACCTGTTGGCGTATGAGTTGGTCTGGTGGTACGCACCTGTTGGCGTATGAGATGGTCTGGTAGTACGCACCTGTTGGCCTATGAGATGGTCTGGTAGTACACACCTGTTGGCGTCTGAGATTGTCTGGTAGTATGCACCTGTTGGCGTATGAGTTGGTCTGGTAGTACGCACCTGATGGCGTATGAGATGGTCTGGTGGTACACACCTGTTGGCGTATGAGATGGTCTGGTAGTACACACCTGTTGGCGTGTGAGATGTTCTGGTAGTACGCACCTGTTGGCGTGTGAGATGGTCTGGTAGTACGCACCTGTTGGCGTGTGAGATTGTCTGGTAGTACGCACCTGTTGGCGTATGAGATGGTCTGGTAGTAACGCACCTGTTGGCGTATGAGATGGTCTGGTAGTACGCACCTGTTGGCCTATGAGATGGTCTGGTAGTACGCACCTGTTGGCGTGTGAGATGGTCTGGTAGTACGCACCTGTTGGCGTGTGAGATGGTCTGGTAGTACGCACCTGTTGGCGTGTGAGAAGGTCTGGTAGTACGCACCTGTTGGCATGTGAGATGGTCTGGTAGTACGCACCTGTTGGCGTGTGAGATGGTCTGGTAGTACGCACCTGTTGGCGTATGAGATGGTCTGGTAGTACGCACCTGTTGGCCTATGAGATGGTCTGGTAGTACGCACCTGTTGGCGTGTGAGATGGTCTGGTAGTACGCACCTGTTGGCGTGTGAGAAGGTCTGGTAGTACACACCTGTTGGCGTATGAGATGGTCTGGTAGTACGCACCTGTTGGCGTGTGAGATGGTCTGGTGGTACGCACCTGTTGGCGTATGAGATGGTCTGGTAGTACGCACCTGTTGGCGTGTGAGATGGTCTGGTGGTACGCACCTGTTGGCGTGTGAGATGGTCTGGTAGTACGCACCTGTTGGTGTGTGAGATGGTCTGGTAGTACACACCTGTTGGCGTGTGAGATGGTCTGGTAGTACGCACCTGTTGGCGTATGAGATGGTCTGGTAGTACGCACCTGTTGGCCTATGAGATGGTCTGGTAGTACGCACCTGTTGGCATGTGAGATGGTCTGGTAGTACGCACCTGTTGGCGTATTAGATGGTCTGGTAGTACGCACCTGTTGGCGTATGAGATGGTCTGGTAGTACGCACCTGTTGGCGTGTGAGATGGTCTGGTAGTACGAACCCGTTGGCGTATGAGATGTTCTGTTAGTACGCACCCGTTGGCGTATGAGATTGTCTGGTAGTACGCACCTGTTGGCGTATGAGATGGTCTGGTAGTACGCACCCGTTGGCATGTGAGATTGTCTGGTAGTACGCACCTGTTGGCGTGTGAGATTGTCTGGTAGTACGCACCTGTTGGCGTATGAGATTGTCTGGTAGTACGCACCTGTTGGCATGTGAGATGGTCTGGTAGTAACGCACCCGTTGGCATGTGAGATGTTCTGTTAGTACGCACCTGTTGGCGTATAAGATGGTCT